>NC_143014.1:40740097-41417642 GCF_055824585.1 Amblyomma mixtum
AGTATATCAGAAAAAGAATGGTATCGCCGGATAGAGCATCGAAAAAGGACGTGCAAGTGACAATATGATCAAGGTGGGTTAATCAGGTAATTATTGAGAGCCAGAAATGTCCAAAAAGTGGGCGGGGCCGGAGCAAAAGTGGTGCCAAATTTGAAAACGCCAGAAGTGTGGCACCACGTGACCGGAAGTATGGGCGGAGCAACGCGTGGCGCCAAATTTGAAACCAAGCTCTTTCCGGCGAATAAAATGTTTTACAATCAATTGAAAACACAGATCGGCAATTGATTTAACATGATTAAGACAACTAATTGTGGTACCGACAAGGTGTCGATAACTGATCGACTTCCGGTTTGAGGGTCTCGACTTCCAGTGACGAGTCTCAGCTGAGGTGAAAACTGTGAAAGTGTTACGTCGGCGTCATAAGGTGTGACGTCAAACTTACGCATTTCTCGGGCAGCGAGTACGGGGCGGGCTCCTACATCGGTGGAAAATAAAGTTCTTCTCCAGTGCTGGTGCCGCAGTGATCTCTAACGTTCTTTTCTTTTTTTCCCGAGACATGCATAGTGTCCCTATGCGGTAAAAAGACGCAGTTATAGAGCGCAGCTCTTACGCGCCCATTCCCCGGTTGAGCGACGTGCCTCGCCGTTGTTGGCGTAGCCGAGCGCGGAGGAGTACGGCACGGCAGCAGCATGAAGGCAGTGTAGCCCGCGCCGTCGTCCGCTCGCCGCATCGGTAAGGTATATGCGTCATTAGCCAGAGTAGCGCGCGGTGGCCGTTCGCCTACAGTTCGCCGAAGGCGAGGCTAATCGGCGTCGGAACGCTGTGCGCGCTGCCCAAGTCGACACGCAGAGCCGCCTCCCTTCGGCACTGCGTGTACTGCATGCGGTCACCTACGTTTCGAGCGGCCGAATGTACTAGGGATCCCACCTAGTGTTTGTGAGGACCGGCCCCTTAGAAGTCGGTCCAGTCATACCTCCCGGTACCAATAAAAGCCGTTCATCATCATCACCATCGAGTACCAAAGCAGCTGCGGGCCAAAATCGCATTGTTGAGAAGCGTAATCGTCGGATAATTTTTTACTTGACCTTTTTGTTGGCACGAGCAGTCGAGGTACTACCGCAAAAAATTAAGTATTTAGAGCCGTCTGCGCAGAAGGAAATCCTATCGTCATAATAAATAGAAAATGTATGAGTTCAGCAATATCGGGCCACGATACAAAAACATAACTATGGAAGGTAAGTACTATAAACTTGGCTG
Source organism: Amblyomma mixtum (assembly GCF_055824585.1). Classification (NCBI taxonomy): domain Eukaryota; kingdom Metazoa; phylum Arthropoda; class Arachnida; order Ixodida; family Ixodidae; genus Amblyomma; species Amblyomma mixtum. Next base: position 40,741,355 of record NC_143014.1, read on the forward strand.
CCGTGCTCTAGTTGCAATATCGGTTAAACGAGGGGCCGCTCATCACACAGTCCACGTGCTGACGGCGGCACTGAACTGCCGAATCGTCGCGGAAGGCAGAAAATACAACTTTTTCGTGCCGCTTATGCATGGTTTTGTGTTGGCATTGGCTTGCTACTGTTGAAAACTTTGTCAGTTCCCTCACATGCAATGTTGAAACCTATTTCATAAATACGAAACTGTAATGATGCATAAGACATTAACATGCACTGAGGGCCGCCACCGCGGCTCAGTGGTTATGATGTTCGACTCCTGACCCGAAATATGCAGGTTCAATCCGGCTGTGGCGGTCAAATTTTGGTGCAGGCGAAATGCTAGGGGCCGTGTATTATGCGATTTCAGTGCAAGTGCACGTAAGGAACCCCAGGTGGTACAAATTTTCCAGAGCCCTTCACTATGGAGGGCTTATAACTGAATTTCTTCTGTCATGCTGTCTTGGTGAAATTGCATGTGTTCTTTGTGACAGCACATAAGACTTCAGTATGCATAGGTAAAGATGTGGTATTCGTCTATATGGGCGCTAAATAATTCATAGTTGAATTTCTTCTCTCATGCATATGTCAGTTTCAACAGCCGAATGATGGCTATGGTATCAAAGGTCAGTATGGGGCACGTCAAGCATGAAAAAACTACAATATAATAGCACCGTCGCCATTTTTGTTCGCACCGCTTTCAGCAGAATGCGCAAGAGCCTCTACGGTAACAGGCGGCGGTAACTACAGCTCAGTAGCCGAGCGCCCACCCCTTAGCCACTGCGGCGGGTGGTCTGCGAATAGAATATTTTTGAATAATTTCTAATATATGTACATACAGGCAGGTTGCACTAAAAAAGGAACACTTTTCATAAAACAGCTGTGAACAGAAACAACTCTGTATTGCATAAAAGTTTCATTTCATTCATTATTGTCATAATGCCGTGCTGCCTATCGGGGATTAAATAAGAAAATGGCACGGGAATAATAGACACCTTGCTAAGAGAGTTTGTTCCTGCATTTATGGGTCTTGAGTAGTACTGGCTAGTAGAAATAAACTTTAGCTTGCAAAGTTTCGGAGGAAAAAGAATAATATCACACTCTGGCTTAATGCTTACATCACAAAGCAGCTCACGGAATGCTGAGCTGCTATTTAGTACTGAATCTTGGAGCATGAGATGGACAAATATTTCCTCACTGACGAGTGACGTCAGAGGCTACTGTCGGCACAGCGCAGGGCACTGCTCGCAAAATACTAGCCGGCTTGCAAAACAAAGAGAGCAACAACTGGCTTACAACACGTGCAGGATTATCCCTTCCACACTGGCTCACGACGCATGAAGGCCTAGTGCCGGCTATGGAATACCGCTGAAAAGAGGCACCGTTCTCGATGGGACGCAAATCAGACTCGCCGCGCTGAAAGCCGCACGATGGGCTGAAGTGCTGTTGCTAAGAGAAGGTGTGAAAATGGAACTACTCTGCAAGGGACAGAACGTGGGTCACGCTGTACAAGACGCATTTGCGCAGGTTAATTCGAGAATTTTGTTTCTGTCATTCACTTTCTTTCTGGTCTCCTGTGGCTTAAGGGGCTCTAATAAAGTTGCGGTATGTCTGGATGTTAAAGCACGGCACTTCATGAATATTGTCCAAGAAGAATTTTTTATTGCGCTTCGTAGAAGCTGAGTTATCTGTAGTCAAAATTTGAATTTCATCGTCTTCGCGCCTTTCCCTCTCCTCCCGTCAATTTTTACACACTGGAAGGTCGGCGCTTCTCCGCCGGCCCCACCTCTGGGGGCAGAGCGTGCTGACCGCCCAGAGCTACGTGGCTTATCGGCCGCGGCCGCGGTAGCCGCTCGACGTCTGAAAGAATGTAACCAATAGCCATCTCTCAACTCGTACATGCAGGTGCGAGCGATGGAGGAGGGTGCGAGCATGAAAAAGATGCCGGGAAGGGCTCGCCAACTTTCGCGCGTGATTGTGGGTTCTCTGCTGCCTGTAGAAGTGCATTTTTTATCTCGGGTGTTCATCACAGCCCAGTGAAGCGATTAAGTGAGCTGATGTGCTCTACACTCTTAGAAAAAAGGTAGTAGTACTTACTAACTTTGGGGTAGTAACTGGTTGTCACATATGTTACTACCCTGTTAGTAACTGCAGTTAGTAACGGGGAGGTTAGTAACAGTTGCTAACCCATTGAATTAGTAACGGCTGCTACCCGCAGCTGGTAACGGGAAGCTAGTAGTATTTACGAAGAAAATGAATAGAAACTCGCATATGCTGCAAGGTTCTTCGTATACGGTGTGCTGCCGTGGCTTGTCTAATTTGTGCGTACTAGAAAAATAAAAAAAGCTCCACAGTCAAATACCCTACATAAAGAGCCATCGGTTTCTGGAAGTAATCATCGAACGAAATCTATCATGGACCCCAATATCTCATACATAAAAAAAGAGACTGATAGCGATTTCTCGCGTTCTCGCCTTTGTTGGGGGAAAGTCGTGTGGATCATCGGTGCGGTCGATGATGCAGATCTACAACGCCTTATTCATGGGATTTCTTCGCTACAGCCTACCTGCACTTGGAAACATTCGAAAAACGAACATACGAAGTCTGCAAAGCGCTCAAGCTCAAGCTCTCCGGACTTGCCTAGGATTGCCGAAATGTGGCTCTACGGCCGCATCTGTACTCATCGCCCAGGAGCATCCAATCCCTACCTACTTAGCAGTTGACGCACTGAGGGCACATTTCCGACACATCTCCCGGGTTCCCTCCCACCATCTTGCCAGCCTTCCTATTACCAGGCCGCGCACATCGTTTACAGACATCATTGACGCACTTCGCGCCATTCTTCCGTCCCAGTTTACACCTGCCTCTAGACCGTCCTCGCCACTTTGGAGCCTGCACAATCCCCGTGTGGTTCTTTCTATAGTGTTGCGACCCGGGTAGCATGGCCGGTGACCGGAGATGGGACGAGGAGGATGGGAGACTGGGTTAGGAGGAAGGTAACGAAAACTTTATACACTTATTTACATTATTTACAAAGGGTGACTGAGAAGGACTCTCAGTAGAAGGGAACTTCTTCGTCAACCGGAGTCGACGGGAGTTAGCAGCCTTCTCAGATGGCGAAGGGCCCGAGATCGGTTGAGGACTTTTCGAAGAGGCTAGAACTTCAGAATTTTCCTCGCGAATTTTGAACATATATGTACGGAAGAGGAGCTAAATCAGGGCGAATGGTCAATGATGTTGCTGGCTATCCTCCCTTGTGAGGTCAGCGCCGTATTAGCGCGACTGTCCGATGAGGATGCCCACAACAAAGAGAAAAGAGCCCTCTTCCGATACTTCGGAATTCGTGTAGATACCGAGTCTAAAGGCCGAAGTGATGGCAGCGGGCAGCGCTCCCATCAGCGCGTCAGCGACCAGCCAACGAGCCCCGCTTGGTCAGCTGCGCACAAAATAGTAGCTCAGAAGAGCAGTGACAGGGCAGGTATAAGCGTAGAGAGAACTGCCAGTTCAGCAGAAAGCCTGCTAGCTCCAGTCGACTCCGGTTGACGAAGAAGTTCCCTTCCACTGAGAGTAATTCTCAGTCCCTCTTTGTAAATAATGTAAATAAGTGTATAAAGTTTTCTTTGCCTAACTCCTAACCCAGTCTCCCATCCTCCTCGTCCCATCACCGGTCTCCGGCCATGCTACCCGGGTCGCAACAATACCTGGCATCAGCAAGAAGACCGACTTACCGCCGACAGAACGAAAACAAGTCACTTTTGAATATTTTCATGAGCACCATGCAAACCAGGTGCACGTTTACACCGACGGCTCAGTGAACGCTATCACTTCTTCTGGCTCCGTGGTCATACCCGCAAGCACTACCGAAATTAGAGTTGGGACAGGTCACCCCACTTCTTCGACGGGTGCATGCAGAACTCACCGCTCTTCGTGTCGCCATTGAATTCATCAGTCAGCAGCGCCCTCAGCGGTGGTCTATTTTCACCGATTCTAAAGCTGCCCTCCAAGGCTTACAAGCTGCTCTTCGCCGTGGAGCCCGTGAACAAACGGTCGCAGAAATTCGACAACTACATCACTCTGCCATCAACAAAGGACATGATATTATCTTCCAATGGCTACCGGGGTACAGCGGCATAGCAGGCAATCACCGCGCGGATGAGGTCGCGCGAAGTGCTCACGACGACGGCGATTTTGTGTCGATCGCCATATCGAGATCAGACGCAGCGAGCAGGCTTCGCACACTTTCGCGGGACATCACACTTGCCGCGTGGAATTCCGGACAATTTTGCAATTCCCGTTTAAAATCCTTGGACCCAGATCTGAAATTCCGGATACCATCAGGCCTACCACGACGAGAAGAAACTTTGCTGTGCCGCCTCTGGCTTGGTGTAGCTTTCACCAACCACTACTCATTCTTAATCGGTATGGCTGATAGTCCTGCATGTTCCATCTGCGGGTATGACGAGACCATAACCCACATTCTTTGTGACTGCCCTGCCTACACCACCGAAAGGCAGTCTCTCAGCCGTGCCCTGTAGCGCCTAGATCCGCGCCCACTGACGGAAATGAAGATTCTCGGCCACTGGCCGCGGCGGTCGTCGGCGGAGAAGGCCTCCAAGGCACTGCTCCGCTTCGTGAGAACTTCTGGCCTGGACGACAGGCTGTGACTTCAACGAGCACTGACGTTTTAGAGTGACTTCAATTTTCTGTTACTCTCCTTTCTCTTTCTTTTTTTTTATCCCCTCAATCCTTTCCCCCCGTGTAGGGTAGCAAACTGATTATTCTTTCGGTTAACCTCCCTGCCTTTGATGATGATGATGATGATGTCCTCAGGCTGAATGGCACATACCCACGGCGGGGGATTGGCCAGGGTGCATAGCGGTAACAAACGCACTCATGTACAGGGAATGGAGTATATTTAAATTTTCCTCTTCTACCTCCTCCTCCTCCATAGTCAATTTGACTAATTCCGGAATCCAGGCAGAGCTATCAGAGCGTGCTGGCAGTAAATCACACACTTCGGTTTAAGCTTACCGCGTATTAAATGTAGAACTTATGCGAGATGATGGCATCAGCGACCTTACCGCGCGCACACAAACATTCAGAATGCAGGAAAAGCACAAATCAGGAAGAGTCACACTCGCGCACTGCGCGTGCACATGTAGGGAAATCATTCTCATTCTTATATACTCCGTAAATCAGACTCATTTACGGGCTAGTGGCTCGTACCGGTTGAGCTAAGATACCGGAGTTAATTATGAAGTTGATATTGTAGAAACAGCTTCGTCTACCTAACCGCATGCCCCTGCAGAAATGTTTAATTACAAAACCAATTTATTGGCACGACCATCTGCGCCAGTTACATTCTTTGACTACATTTTGACTTTATTTTGGGGTAAAAGGAATGGTTACTAACCAGGTAGTAACTGGCGACCACAGTTAGCAAAAAGGTAGCAAGTGCTACTTTTACTAACTATACCTCGAAGAGGGTAGTAAGTAGTCAGCAAAAAGTAGTAAATCGAAGTCAGAGTTAGCAACTGCTGCACTTACTACCTTTTTACTACCCACTTACTAATATTTTATTAACTTTTTTTAAAGAGTGTACCCAGAAAATGTTTCAGAGCCACTTAAAAAAACCGCAGCTAAAATACTGTGGAACTGTGGAATGAAAACGGTCGCTGCAAACAGACTGCAGGAGCACAATACTCTCAAGGCCCGTTTCTGCGCGCACTGTCTCTTATGGCACAGAGATCAAAAAATGACTGCAGCACTTGCACCAGCTGCCTCCTTCGCAGACAAGTTCATCGCCACTTTTCGACTGCGTCGTGGTCTGATGCTATGACATACCGCGTGCTGCTCCACATCGTTTCCACACGTGAGCATGCAGTGTCCCCGCTGGCTGCACCGGCCCTTGATGGATATCAACAACGCATTGGTTTCATGCAAGGCCCAGCATTACTGTGTGTGGGCTTTTGCCGCAAGCTGGCTGCCGATGATTCCACGAGGGAAGGACAAGTTAACTGGTGTGATAAATGCGAGATGCTGCAAATAATGACTCACGTTTGAAAACACCGTGATGGTAGACATCAAGGAGAGGGCTGAGTCGGACTGGTTGGTTCATGTTGAATGGTACGGCAAAACAGCGCTGACGGACGGGACGGAAGAAGATGAGACATGTATTTGTCTCATCTTCTTTCGTCCCGTCCGTCAGCGCTGTTTTGCCGTACCATTCAATGGTAGACATGTGTTCAGATGAACCCGGAAGTCTAAATTCTGAATGTTTATATGGGCAGATCACCTCAAAAATTAAGTAGAGTAAAAATCGAATCGAATAGCAACTGCCATTCACAAACTATTCGAAATATGAAATATTTAAACTCACTTATATTGGAACTAGAGTGCCTTAACATATATACAGAGATAAAAATCACATCGGCTCGCTTGACAATGCTGCACTTGCAAGAATGTTGCAGCGCAACGTCGCAACGAAGATGTTCCCAATTTGTGTCAGTGCAAAAACTAAGCGTTCTCAACACATCCAAGTGTGTTTTTTTTATCATACTCTTTTTATAAGAACAAAAGAGGTCGAAGTGATCACAAGAAGCCAAAGTCGTAATTTCTCACTGTACTAGCGAGAGGCCACGACCAACCGTGTTTCTTTACTCTTTTTTTACTTTTTATGACTAGACTTCAAGGCTGTCTCCGGACGCTGCCTCCTCAGTAATTTTTTCCTACATGGACCCAGAGGAAATATGGTGCCGAGCGGCGGCCATACGTGTCGAGAATAGGGCCCTTCTATCAGTCCGCTGGCCAACCCCAACAGTAAACGTGTTCGACTATGTTAAAGAAGCCAGGTATCTTGTTTAACTACGAACTACATTTTTGTCATGGAGAAATTCTGTGCGGCGGTTCCGATTTTGGGCGGAGGTTCACTGCCGACATTGTACCCGACTAAAAATAGCGTCGCTTCTCTTGGGACGCTAATAAGGATATCTTCAAAAGTATACAGTCTGCACGTTTGTAATAGTGGCCTCCATGCTTGCGACTTGAAGCGCGGCGAAACTTTTTCTAATCAGCCTATCCGGCCTACACTGGAGCTGTGCACCCGTGATGTCACGTGCACGGCTTGCATGCGCATCCGCTGCTATAGAGCGCACGGCGATGAAAATTTGCTCCCTCACTTGCTCCAGTGGGTCTCTGGGGCTCCTTTATTCGTATCGCCGTGAATTTCAGCCCGGAGGTATCGATGGATCACAGCTCTAGATTCAGACGATGTTTTGTGGCCACAAGTCCACGTATATGGCAGCCCCAAGAGAGCTGCGCCCGCAGGTAGAGTCGCACTTTCTCTTATGCCTGTCTACGGCTCAACACGGAGGCCTCACAGATCACCTCAGTTCCGCATGCAGCGGAACTGAAGTGGTCTATGACGCCTACGTCTACGGCTGAACCCGCAGGCCTCACAGACCACCTCAGTTCCGCATGCAGCGGAACTGAAGTGGTCTATGACGCCTACATCTACGGCTCAACTTGGAGGCTTCACAGACCACCTCATTTCCGCATGCAGCGGAACTGAAGTGGTCTATGACGCCTACTTCTACAGCTCAATCCGGAGACCTCGCAGACCACCTCAGTTCCGCATGCAGCGGGACTGAAGTGGTCTATGAGGCCTACGTCTACGGCTGAACCCGGAGGCCTCACAGACCACCTCAGTTCCACATGCAGCGGAACTGAAGCGGTCTATGACACCTACGTCTACGGCTCAACACGGAGGCCTTACAGACCACCTCACTTCCGCATGCAGTGGAACTGAAGTGGTCTATGATGCCTCCGGGTTGAGCCGTAGACAGGCATGAGAGAAAAAAAGTGCGACACCACGTCAGTTGCGCAGCATGGATGGAGCGCCGGCCAGGAGCCCAAGGTGCGGCGTGGACACTGCAGCTGGCACCGCTTCCGATGGGAAAGCAGGTGTCCCAGCAGTGGCCAGCAGCCCATGTTGCAGTGTGGACGGGGTTGCAGGCTATCCAACAACCGGAGCAGCGATGTGCTCGAAGCTCGACAAGCTTGGCCCTGCAGAAATTTTAGAGGCACGTCAATTGTCATCAAATCAACCGAAAACGCAGAACCGATACACCGCTGAGCTAGCGCCAGCGTTGAAACGCTCAGTTCTCAGCATATGGCCGCTTGTCAGCTCGTGCTGTTGCATTATTGGCGATTGGCTAGTCTGCCATGACTTTGGCTGAAATAGCATTGAAGACGTTGCAGAAGAGGAAGATGAGCAAAAGAAAAACTTTTAAAACACGCCAAGCAAAAGCTATCATGCGTCAAACAGAGGGTTGGCAAGTTTTCACTGTTGTGCTAACGGAGTACCTGGTTGTCAAAGCGTTACAGTGCAGTTACGCGAAAAGTCTACTATTGCATTCTCTCCTGAAAGTCGGGGTGGAAATAAATGTGTTTATCGTATAAGACTGTCAAATGCCTTACTGTTAGTTTCTCATGAGTATGAAATCGTGTAACGTACATACGTCCAGTGCGAAGGCGGCATAAGATAACTTGATTAAAACGTTCTTTGTGTTGGCACGACTTCCTTTCACCAAATATCGGCTCTGCCAGGTAGGCACATGGTCGATCAGAGGGAACGAGTAAAGGCCCTTGCACGTGATCTTGTTTAGCTGGTTAAAGGTACAGCTCAAAAAGTAGACTGGCACGTGAGGAGTAGCATTTCACCTGCTAGCGTGAAATAACAGGGGTTGCAGAAAAATGGGGAATCATCATCAACTTGATTACGCCCACTGCATGCAAAGGCCTCTCCCTTGTCTCTCCAATTAACCCTGCCCTTTGCCACCTGCGGCCACCCCACCTAACTTTCCGCCGCCCCTGCTATGCTTGCCTTCCGTTGCATTTCAGTCCGTTACCCTTAAAGACCAGCTGTTATCTTGCCTTCGCATTACATGCCCTGCCCAAGCCCATTTTTTCTCTTGTTTCGACTAGGATGTCATTAACCCATGTTTGTTCCCTCACCCACTCTGCCCGCTTCCGATCTCTTGAACGTTGCACCTATTATGTTTTTTCCATAGCTCGCTGAGTTGGCCTTAACTTAAGCTAAACCCTGTTCGTTAGCCTCCACGTTTCTGCCACATAGGTGAGTACCGATAAGATGCAGCTGTTGTATACTTTTCTCTTGTGGGATATTGGTAAAGTGCCATTCATGGTCTGAGACAACCTGCCATATGCGCTCCACCCCATTCTTATCCTTCTAGTTACTTCCCTCATGATCCGGATCAGCGGCCACTACCTGCTCTATGTATTCCCTTACGACTTCCAGCACCTCGCTATCGTGTGAACTGTTGTTCCCTTGCGAGACTGTTGAACATTACTTTGGTTTTATGCATGTTAATTTTAAGGCCTACCGTTCTGTTTTGCATATCTATGAGTTGTTTTCGTCTTAGGTTTACTCCTATCCCTTCTGCTCCTTTTAATCTGATCCGGGCGCTACGCAAAGAGCTGTTCTCTCTATTCAGTCTTGACATGTGCGCCCTGGCACGGCAACTCGCGGGCTGCTCAACGTCTAAACCGATGACAGATCTCCCTGGTTTACCTCAGGCTCGCCGAGATATGTCGAGACCACTTTTGAGCAGGGTTTCGAGATTATTTCCACCTTTCTCCCCTAGGCCTGCATGCCTGAGCCCTGGTCCGCAGAAGTCAGAACTTCTCGTGCTCGGCCACTCTAACTCCTAACCATCTCTCAGCTCGCAACACGTCCCCGCAGCCTCACATGCCACTCGATTCGTTCGAATACATACACACTCTCAACCAATCTCCTTCTACATGTCACACTCTCGCATATCTTGTCCGTCATGTAGTCAAATGGTGCTTTGGCCTCCACTAGGCTCAGACCTGTCTTCTTGTTCAATCCTTCGCACCAAGCAAAATCCGTTACTCCGTTCCCCAGCGATGGCTTAGAGATAGAGCATCCGCCTCGGGTGCAAGAGGACCGGGGTTCAATTTCGAGGACGCTTAAGCTACGCTTTTAAGAGCAGAATTCGATAGCGTTATCGGACCGCCGCCGCAAATCGGCAGCCGCTATCCGCACTTGCGCGGGGAGGATGGCTCCGCTTTCTCCGCAGACGAACTAAAAGACGAACGCGATCGCAGCGCCCTTTGGCGGACCTCGTGACGGATGGAAACTTTCCGCCAGACAGACGAGACCGAATGTAAAAGTAGCATTAGGTCAATACTTGTTGGCACATTGGGCAGCCCAGCAGTGGGTTTATACCCCTCTCCCCCTCCCCGATTAGTGATGCGTGAATCACCTTGCACATCGATATATCACACATACAATGGCATCAAACCGTCCAACTACAATGAAACTACAGGGTGTAGATTAGGCTCACATAAAAATACTGGAAGATATCTATAACGGCTCTACAGCCACCACAGTCTTTCATAAAGTCAGCAAATAAAATTCCAATAAGGAAGGGTGTCAGGCAGGGAGTCACGATCTCGCCTACGCACTTCACGGCCTATTTACAAGTTATTGAAGGGCTTCGATTGGGAACAGTTGGTGATAACGAGTTAATCGAGAATAGCTTAGTAATCTGCGATTTGCTGATGGCACTGCCTTGCTAAGTCACTGTGGGGATGAATTGCAAAGCATGATCAAAGACACGCAGAGCAGAACGCTGGGTCTAAAAATTAATATGCAGAAAACTAAAGTAATGTTCAAAAGTCTCGCAAGGGAACAGCAGTTTACAACTAGTAGCGAGGCGCTGGAATTGTTAGGGGAATACGTCGACATAGGGCAGGTAGTGACCGCTGAACCGGATCACGAGAGTGAAATAATGGAGTGGAGCGCATATGGCAGGTTCTCCCAGATAATGAACGGCAGTTTACCAATATCTAACAAGAGAAGAGTACGCAACAGCTGTATCCTACCGGGATTCACCTATGGGGCAGACACGTGGAGGCTAACCAAAAGGGTTCAACTCAATTTGAGGACAATGCAGCGAGCTATGCAAAGGAAAATGATTGGTGTAACGTTAACGGACAGGAGGAGGGCAGAATGGGTAAGAGTACAAACGCGGGTTAATGACATGCTAGCCTAAATCAAGACATGTAATGCGAAGGCAAGGGTAACGGATTGGATAGCAAGCGACGGCAAGCGTTGTAGGGGCGGCATAAAGTTTGGTGGGCGGATGATACAAAGTTTGTGGGGATAAAGTGGCCGCAGCTGGCGTAGGACAGGGTTAACGGAGAGGTATGGGTGAGGCCTTTGTCCTGCAATTGAGGTAGTCCAGGGTGATTATTATGATGATAATGTAGTTCCCTATCGCCCTCTAACACAAAGCAATATACAGGTATAGACATGTTTAGTGTCCGCTCTGCACACTCTTCGCAAAGCAGCCCTCCAACTACCCTTAATCTTCACCAAGATGGCAACCTGTTCGCCTATCTTCCACACAGCATTGCAGGGTCCTTTCTCAGGCTTACATTCGACCCATGCCTGCAGCCCTTCAGGTCCCTGCCCTGAAGTCATTATTATTAACTATTGATTAAATCTTAATTATGTTTATTGATGTCCATTATTGTTTTTATTGTTTGTTCAATGCTGAATCAATTACAAGTAATCGACCAATTTCGTGAATTACTCGGAGTAATTGGCAAAATTAATTGCCGTATTTTATTTTATTTAGTAATTCGGCCATTTACACTTTCCACCAAGTCATTATTAAGCATTATAAATCATAATTACACTCATACTTGATGAATGACACTTCATGAGGACACGCTCTGCCCACTGCCCGTTGTGACGCATCCTGTCCACGCCCCTCATGAGGCAAGTAACGCCTTCGCATTAATCGCGTAGGAGCAGTTAAGCGCTATGCCGGCAGCGCTGCGGTACGGCGGCAAGCGCTGCAGCACGCGCAGTCGTCCCGCCTGGCTCCACCCATGCCACTGCACGAGCGCAGGAGGCTTCTCCGCAGTGCTAAAAAAATTAGCAGCGGTTTAGTTATGTTACAGCGAATGGTCGAGCGACAGATATTAGTTTGGGCTTAAAAAAAAGGAATAAGAAAAAATTGCCCTGCCGCACCGTCATACGACACAACAGTGGACTGCGATTTGATCCAAATCAAAGGTCAAATTTCGGGGGTGGGGTTTAAGTACGAAGGTCACTTTAATGTCATTACGCGCGCCGGACCGAAATTCGAGTTTTGCATTGAGTAGAGATATCGCTCTAAAACCTCTAGAGGCAAGGGTGGGGCTACCTAGGACCACTTCGCGTGCGCAGCGAGCGCCCGGTAAACCGGCCCGATATGCTTCATTTCTCAACTCTATGTCTCATCTCATACGTATAAGCATAGTCCTTCAACGCATTTGAATGACTATAGTACAAGCCAATACGTTTTGGAAAATTGGGGGACAGCGAATAAGCGCCACATCTGAGTAGACTAGAGGGTCGAGAGCTACGCTGAGTCATGGAGTCCGAAATCGGCCATCATGGTGGGGTTTGCTAGTTACCCTGCCTCATCGCTAAATCAGGTGGGTCATACATGGGCATTGAGAACACCCCCACACGAATGGGCCGCGTCGCAACACTGAACCCTCGCGCAGACCGACCGCGGCAGCCCGCTGCGCTGCGGCGTTGAAGTGGGCTCTGTTTTTGAAACAGCTGTAGCGGCGTCAATCGGAGCCTTTAGAGAATGTAGTAGTTGGAACTCTGGCCTGTTCACCTCGTCCGCCGACCCACACGCCCTGCTGCTTGTAGGAGCCGAGTCCTCTAGAGCATGGTGACCTGGTCGTGATGGTAGACGGACGAGGCGAACATGCCGAGCACCAGGTTCCGACTGCACCGCTGCTCGATCCAACGCTTTACTTTTTCAGTGGCGCATGGCCCAAGAAGCTGGAGCCGATGAGTGCCGCGACCATTATCGGCCATGGCCATTATCGGCGCCATGTTCGATAATGGCCATGGCGCCGCTCCAAATAAAAAAAAAAGAACTACGGCATGCTTTATTCATGCGAAAGCGTTACTAAATGGCTCATCGGCTGCGAAACCCGGCGTCGGTGTTGAGCTGCCGGAGTGGTCCCAAAAATTCCTGATGACGTTAACGTGGTGTAAAAAAATAGGGGATTGCTTTATGGCTTATGGGGGTTTAACGTCCCAAAGCGACTCAGGCTGTGAGGGACGCCGTAGTGAATGTGCTCTGACATCGCACAGTACACGGGCCTCTAAAATTTTGCCTCCATCGAAATACTTACGTGTGCTTAAGAGCGGAAATGCGAAAGCCTTTCCCTTTCCTCTTTCCCTTTTTCATATTCATGTTATCGGGAGTAGGCTTAACTGTGTCGACGTCCATGGCTATTATGTCCGTCTCCGAGACGAGCAAACCAGTCGACGTTCATGGAAATCGAGACGTCCGAACGACCTTCACAGAACTCGAACCCACGACCTTTGCGGGACTCGACGACTTGACCCTCACCTAACTCAAACCCACGACCTTTTTCACTATCGCTATAATCATCATTTACTCGCTTTCGCGAACTGGTTTCGTTTATGGGGTTTAGCGTCCCAAAGCGACTCAGGCTACGAGAGACGCCGTAGTGAAGGGCTCCGGAATCACTATCACTATCATCCTCAATCTCTAGCACTAGCTATCACTATCTGAAGCTATCCTCACTATCGCTACCATCAATACCGGCAGCTATGATTATCACTAACTACCATCACTACCACGATCTCTAGCACTAACTGTCACTATCAGTAGCTATCGTCATCACTACCACTATTTTTCACTATCTATTTACTATCACTACTATCCTCACATATATGTTGCTTATGAACTGTTCTTTCTTAAACTTTTACATTTCATTTTAACGTCCATACAAAATATGATTGACAGTTCTTGCGGACAGCCTCTGTCGACAACTTCCGTCCACGCCACTCATGAGCCAAGAGCGACTTTCGCCTGAAAATTTCTCCCAACGGTGCCGAGAATGGAAGATGGACTTCCAGACTGCGAGGCGAGCACGCAACTCATAGTCCACAAAACCGCGTTGTTTCTCTACGAACAAACGCGAATCTAGTATATCCCTTCCCGACCCAGCGACCAGTACACTGGACATAAGCCAAAAAGCAAGGGAAAAAAAAGCAATCAAAGCCTAAATCAAAACCGAAACCATTTTCACGGCTTCCGGAAAAGAGGTATATCTCGATCATGATAACTTCTCTTTCGGCCGCATCTCCTTATGAGGGCAGCAGAGTAATGGCGCCCTCCACGAGACGACCGCCGAGCGCAACCTGCTCAAGAAAGTAATCTCTTTCAATGTTTTCTCTGCACGCAAATCAAATAAATAAATTCGTGGCAGTTAATTAAACTCAATTTGGATAAAAGTTTGCCCTAGTTAGAGTAGTTTTTTTTGCAATGCGTTCAAGTTTTATGTCCACTGTACATGTAATTAGCACGTATTGTTCAAATCTCCGTGCAAGGAGGTCATGCTTGTTTTTCAATATTTTTTGGCGCCAACATCGTGGTAGAAGCATCCTGATGTGGATATGTCGCGCAAGTAACATGATGCTGAGCACCATTTGGTTGTTGTATTGGCAGAAAAGACGCCCGCTGATGAGGAAATCCAGGCACTTTTGTTTGGAGACGAGGCAGACCTTGATGTCGATTTGGACTCAGGCGACGAAGCGACAAAATTGAAGCCAGAGTCTGTGCTTCATAGCGAAGAAAAGCGACAATTCCTCCAGTACGGATAAAAATGTGCTACTCTTAGTGCCACAAATCCCAGTGTCCAGTGTACTGGGCGTGGTTCTCCCTCCAAAACCATTGTACTTGCTGTCCTCATAATTCTTTTTGCAAGCTTTTCAATAGCTTCTTAACCGGAAAAAAACGGAAAAAACCACCACAAACTTTTGTTCTTGCCCACAAAAAAATTCAGGATGCAAAGGGGTATGCGTTGCCTTACAACGACTTGCCGCCGCGGTAGCTCAGTGGTTGTGTCACTCAGCCGATGTCCTGAGAGACGCGGGTTCCATCCCGGCCGCGGCGGTCGCAATTCGATTAAGACGAAATCGTTTATGGAGGTTTAACCTCCCAAAGCGCCTCAGGCTATGAGGGAGCCCGTAGTGAAGGGCTCTGAAAATTTTGACCACCTGGGGTTCTGTGCACTGATATCGCACAGTACACGAGCCTCTAGAATTTCGCCTCCACCGAAACTCGACCACCTCGGCCGAAATTGAACCCGCGTCTTTCGGGTCAGCAGCCGAGCGCCAGAACCACAGAGACACCGCGGAGCCAAATGATCGAGGTCCCTGTACTGTGCGATGTCATTGCACGTTAAAGCCAGGTGGTCGAAATTTTCAGAGCCCTTCACTACGGCGGCTCTCATAGCCTGAGTCGCTTTGGGAAGTTAAACTCCCGCATACCAGCCTTACAACTGCATGCTAATGAGTCATTGTAAACGAGAAAAAAAATCAAAATAAACATAAAGAAAAAGAATTCTTTCTCATTCAAAGCACGTAAGAAGCTCTAAGTGCCCTCCGTAATTTTCGAACTTAGTGCTAATTATTAATTCCAAAGCATTATATAGCTAATTTTCAAGGTCACGTCGGCAAAAAACGGCGCCATGTGACGTCATGAGCCAACGTACCAAGTCACGTGACGGATATTAATGTGACGTCATACCAAGTCAAGTGGCAACGATGTAACATGATGTCATGCCAAGTCACGTGACAAGTGTAATATGACGTCATTAAAAGTCACGTGTCTATGATATAATCTGACATATCAAGTCATGTGAGAGCGATGTAATATGACGTCACACCAAGTCAGATGACAATGATGTAAAGTGACTTTCAGGCCACGTGACAAGTAAGCGACATGCCGGTTTTGAGCTCGTACACCAATCCCCACCCCCTAATCCATGAAGGTGCAGATGAAATCCCAGCGATGGCATCACTGGTTGGCCTCAATGTGGTGGCAGCATTCCCGCTTACATTGGCACCAAAATTTTGAGCAACCGTCCGCGTACAGCGTTCCGGGTGGTGTCATAGCTTTTCTCTTTGCATATAGCTTTCATGTTTTAGTCAAGTTGGAAGGTGGCTTGCGACAGGGGTTCGGACCGATGACATAAGCACCTTCAGTTGCATGATTTAAGGCGCGGTTAAGGTGTCCACCGGTATGTGCAGATATGAGAGCTACTGGGCCCTTTCGTTTCCTCAAGAACCAATTTTCGCGATCAAAGACATCCTTTCGCATTCCTCCACGTAAGCAGACTTAAGTGCCCTCACTGTGCAAACGAGCAGTTTGTACAAGCACTGACCGACACAGCACGCGCTTCGCACACGTTTGCGCATATGACAGCTGATCAAGAACGCGCGAAACAAAGCGCCGACGTGGCAGAGCAGTTGCGTTGAGCGCAGTACCTCAGACGGACGATCGTTACCCATCATCTGTTCGTATGTGGCGTTTAAAGCGCCAGACACCGTAGGGGAGCGCTCTGGATTAATTCCGACCCCTGGGGTTGCTGACGTGCGCTTGCATCGACAGCACACGGACGTTTTTTGCATTTCGCCTGGATCAAAATGTGGCCATCGCGGCCGGGGTTCGATCTCGCGTCCTTCGGCTCAGCATGCGAACTCCGTAGCCCCTAAGCCAGCTGCCATGGCTCCACCGCTCAGAAGCCCGTTCTCGGGAACTGCGCGTAGGCGAGGGCGAGGCGAGGCGCACGAGCTCGGCAACGCGCTGCATATCAGGCACGAGGGGAGCGTTCGACACCATTACCGCAAAAGCGTGCGCGGCAAGGTAAAGATACAACACACAAACGCTCGTCTCGACAAACTATAGTTGCGCGCCAGCGAAGCGCGAGAAAGTTGTGCAATCGGCTAAGAATCTCACGGAAAGTGTGGATAAACAGCAATCGCCGCAAAAATGTACCGGATCCGTCCGACGTACTGTTAGGGCCAAAGATATCCAGGACACGCGAAAAAAAAAAAAAGAGCCCGTTGCTGTTATCTGCAGGTGGCTCGAGACCACACTTGTAGAGGCGATAATCGGGCGGCCTTTCCCGCGAAGGGTAGGAAGCTGATTATGTGCGGGTTAAATCAATCGTACGTTGGCACACGCCACAGCTATACCCCTGGAGTGCGAATCGCGCGTCCTCGAAAGTTTGTCCCCAATAGCGCCGTTGACCAAAGCCTCCTACAAATCAATCCAGAAACCACAGCTCACATGGGCAGGTTCTCGAGCTTCAGACGCGCTGCATCGTGTCGTTGAGGCAGGCCAGGTAGCTTGGGGCGTGGTACTCCACGATGATGGCAGGTCTATGCCACGTCACCGGTAGCTCGGGACTGGTGCCGAGCAGTCGCTGCAGCCAGGAAGATCCGGTTGCTGCAGGTCGCCGTGTGGATGTCGCGCAAGCGTTGACTCGGTGTCCTCGTTACGTTGAAAGTGGTGCACTGTGGACAACAGGACCGGATTGGTAGTCGTTAGTGGTGGTGGTGGCCATGTCCAGCCGTTAGGCCTCGGAAAAAAAGGGACGGCTTAAGCCCCTCACGACTAGCACCGCCGAAGGCTGGAAGGTTCTGCCCCAGTGCCACGTCACGTCTTGCATTTTATAACCCTTGGTTCGTCTTTCTCTTCTTCTGTCAAATCCTTTAGCTCATCTTACCCACGTACGTGACCTAATCAAAATAAACTATTACTCCTGTCATTATTATTACTATTATTATTTTTATGTTCTACCTCACTTCGTCTGTTTTTCTCCTACAAAATTTTTGTTCCTAATCTTCCTTGTCTTCTGTCAGTAGCAGCCAGGCTTTTCGTTTTTTCGGCTGTTTTTGCTTCTTTAGAAGACAGTTTTCGTTTTTTAAGGCGAATATTATCGCCTACGGGTGAATTCTCGGGTATTTGTATGGCTCTGTAGGCGGTTTCGGCGAGGACTTGATAATCTCGGTCCTATAACGGAGTAACTAGTTGGTATATCAGAAAAAAGAATGGTATCGTCGGATAGAGCATCGAGAAAGGACGTGCAAGTGACAAAATGATCAAGGTGGGTTAATTAGGTAATTAATGAGAGCCAGAAATGTCCAAAAAATGGGCAGGGCCGGAGCAAAAGTGGTGTCGAATTTGAAAACGCCAGAAGTGTGGCACCACGTGACCGGAAGTATGGGCGGAGCAACGCGTGGCGCCAAACCGAAGCATGGTGCGAAGCATTTTCTTCCTCCATGGTGCGAAGTTTGAAAACACAGCTTGGCAATTGATGGAACATGATTAAGACAATTATTTGTGGTACCGATAAGGTGTGGATAACTGATCGACTTTCGGTTTGAGGGTTTCGACTTCCGATCACGAGTCTCAGCTGAGGTAGGCTAGCTGAGGTGAAAAGTGTAGAAGTGTTACGTCGCCGTCGTATGGTGTGACGTCACAAAGTGTGACATCAAGCTTACGCATTTCTCGGGCGGAGAGTAGGGGGCCTCCTACATCGGTGGAAAATAAAGTTCTTCTCCAGTGTGGATGCCGCAGTGATCTCTAACGTTTATTTTTTTTTTCAGGGACATGCATAGTGTCCCTATGCGGTAAAAAGGCGCAGTTATAGAGCGCATTCGGGCCATTTAGCTTGTGAAATGCTCTGTTACGTTCGCATTCCCATGTGATGTGATATAGCGTGGGGGTTGCTCCGCACCACGGACATGTGTCCCTGTATTGTGTAGGGAACATCTTGTGTAGTATGTATAAATTGTGAAAGAGAGAGAGAGAGAGAGACTCTTTAATGAAATGCAGAGAATTTAGCCGGCGTTTAAAAATCGCTGGCATGCTACTCTGCGTAGGAAGGGGAATTTGGGAGAAAAAGACAGAAGGAGAGCAGCGTGGAAGAGGTAAAAGAAAAAAAAACGAAGATAAAATGCGGCCATGAAATGGGTACTAAGGATGCAATGGCGAGTATTGATGTAACCTATGGAATGATGGAGCGCATAGTCCGACAAATGGGCTGACGAAGGTCACTGCATGAAGAATGCATGAAGGTAACGTGAAAGTGAATTTAGAGCTTATCTAGATGTCCAATGTCTTTTAAATATGTAAAAAGAAAGTTCATTGCAAGTCTCTGTTGCCTGAAGCAGGCTAAGGGACCTAAAACTTTGTCCATTGTTAGGGGCACTGGGCAGAGCTTCTGCATGCAATGTTCATAGTACGCACGCTCGTTAGCATACGCAGGGCACACAAGTAGGATATGTTCCACAGTTTCTATCGAGGCACAATTATCACAATGCGGACTGTTCGTTTGTCCAAAACGGTATCGCAAGCGGTTTGTATATGCAGAATTCAGACGAAGTCGGTGATAAAGTGTTTCCAGTTGTCGAGGAATTCTGGGTGAGACTCTTGATCTAAGATGTGGGTCGATTGAGTGAAGAAATTGGTACTGATGTGTCGGCAAACTCCAAAGCCGATACGTTTCTTCGTAAGCAAAACTTTTAGCCATTTGGGACGCATCCGATTTCGTGAAAAAAGTTCGAATGTATCTCCGATGTTGATGGCCCTTACGGGCCGCTTCATCTGCTTTTTCATTAGCCAGAATGCCACAGTGAGCAGGTACCCACTGAAATGTTATGCAGTGGCCTGCGGCAATAGCTAAATGATGTATATACCCGATGTCGAGGGAAACTGGCTGGTGATTCGTTTTCTTCAGCAGGTTGGCCAGGATCTGCTGAGATGCTTTTGAATCGGTGAAGATGACCCAACGGCCGGCGGTTCGGCGCAGGATGTAAGAAACAGCTTCCTTAATGCCGTGAAGCTCAGCTGTCGTAGAGGATGTCCTCCGCTGCAGCCGGTAAGAAAGGGCATGGTCTGTTGAGGGCACATAAAGGCCACAAGAAGAGGTTTCTTTAGTAGTTGAACCATCGGTGAAGATATGGATGTGCTGCGTATATTCCTCCGTTAAGTAGGCGAGAGTAGTTTGCAGAAGCGCTGCCTGTGGCATGCGGCTCTTTGCATTCACACCTGGAACAGACTTCTT
The DNA here is from genome assembly GCF_055824585.1 of Amblyomma mixtum. NCBI lineage: Eukaryota > Metazoa > Arthropoda > Arachnida > Ixodida > Ixodidae > Amblyomma > Amblyomma mixtum. Next base: position 40,761,376 of record NC_143014.1, read on the forward strand.
CACCTTTAGAGGAGAGAATGTCCATGGAGGAAAGGCCAGAGGTAGTAGCTTCTGTGGCTGATTAATAGTAGGAAGGGGCAGGAGCTGTACTGCCTGGCCAAAGCTAGAGTTGCTGTGTGTTAGATGGACGCGGTGTAGGAAGTGCTTCTTCCCTTGCAGGACATGGCGGAGATGGGTACGCATAGTTTCCTGGGCGGCAATCACCTCTAGTGGGAGACATCCTGCCTCCGCTACTGTTCCTGACGCAGAGGAACCTTTTGGGAGGCCAAGACATATTCGCAGGCAGTTGTTCCGTGCGGCATTGAGAGTCTTATTGCTTGATGTAGATAATCTTTGAAGCACTGGTAGACAGTAGCGCAAGGTTCCTTCAACGTAGGCTTTTTCAAGCAGAAGCATTGATCGGCAGTTGCTACCCCACCTTGTTCCCGCCATGAACCTGAACATTTGCGATGCTGCAGTAATCCTCTGGCGGAGTTTTTTGATCTGAGGTGACCATGACAGATTGTAGTCGATTACAACACCCACGAATCGCTGAGATCGTACATATGGCAGCGATCGTCCGCCTAGGAGCAGCGGATATCGGGTCATCGTTTTTCTTGTAAACGCCATTGCAACACTCTTTTCTGGCGATAGACGAAGACCTCTGGAAGCCAGGTACATCGAAACGTGCAATAGCGCTCTCTGAAGACGTTGCTGGGTAATATAGCGCGAACGTGATGCGGTCCAGATGCAGATATCAGCATAAATTGTTATGCGGACCCCTCGCGGAAGGTTTCTTGTTATGTGAATAAGGACAATATTGAACAAGAGAGGGCTGAGCACCGCTCCCTGTGGTACGCCCCTCTCCACAGCGTGAAAGCGTGTTGGACCGTCTGGAGTGGTCATAAAAATTTGACGTTCTTTTAAATAATGCCCAATCCACTTGTATAGCCTTCCTCCAAGGCCAAGACTGCCAAAGGCTGCGAGAATTGCATGGTGAAAGACAGAGTCAAAGGCGGCCTTGATGTCTAGGAAAACGGCTGTCGGGATGTACCCAGCATGAAGGTACTCCTCAAGTGATGAGACGAGGGCGATGATATTGTCAGTCGCCGACCTGTTTTGACGGAACCCGTTCATTTCTTGGGGGAACTCATTTCGGCTTTCTAGGAACCAAATTATGCGCTTGGAGATCATGCGCTCCATGAGCTTACCTACGCAGCTCAGTAGGGCAATGGGTCGGAATGATGCGTAGTTTGTAGTCTGCTTGTAGTCTCCGCCAGCAGACTGCCTCGTGCTGTGTTAATGATTTGTGGGGTGGTGGCTATTTGAATCTCCGCCCTCTGTGGTAGTTTAATATTTCTGCATACGTTGGTTCCACCGTCATGGGGTCCTCCAGGGTAAATGACCCGAATGCGGAACAATGGGAGGGCCTGCTGACCAGCAGCGAGCTCAAGGCCCAAAGGGCACTGGTGCAGCACCTCCGAAGCAGCAAGACTCAGCTGTGCCCTGGAATAGGGGCGCCGACCTTGTGAAGAGGCCGAAGACATGAAGACATCGGCCCACCGCTAAAACCTGATTTTTGGAGCAATAAATGTTTTTCAGTCACTCACTATAGAGCGCAGCTCTTACGCGTCCATTACCGGGTTGAGCGACGTGCCTCGCCGTCGTTGACGTAACCGAGCGCGGAGGAGTACGGTACGGCAGTAGCATGAAGGCAGACTAGCTCGCGCCGTCGCCCGCTCGCCGATGCCGTCATCGGTAAGGTATATGAGTCCGCGGTTCTTGGCTGCAGACTAATTTCATCGGGTTAAGTAACCACTGGTTCGATATGCTGAATACTGCAGAAGAACCATCTGTCCTCATGCTAATACCATTTTGTCAGTCCGCCCTTCATGTAATGTTCCTTTGCGGACGCTTAAGCTGCGCCTTAATGGTATGACGCAATAACGTTAGTGGTTCATATTTAAAACATTAGCCAGAGTAGCGCGCGGTGTCTGTTCGCCTACAGTTCGCCGAAGGCGAGGCTAATCGGCTGCGGAACGCAGTGCTCGCTGCCCAAGTCGAAACGCCGAGCCGCCTCCGTTCGGCACTGCGTGTACTGCATGCGGTCACCTACGTTTCAAGCGGCCGACGCAACTGGGGTCCTGTACTAGGGATCCCACCTATTGTTTGTGAGGACCGGCCCCTTAGGAGTCGGTACAGTCATACCTCCCGGTACCAATAAAAGCCTTTCATCATCATCACCATCGAGTACCAAAGCAGCTGCGGGCAAAAATCGCATTGTTGAGAAGCGTAATCGTCGGATAATTTTTTACTTGACCTTTTTGTTGACCTAAGCAGTCGAGGTACTACCGCAAAAATTTTCGTATTTAGAGCCGTCTGCGCAGAAGGAAATCCTATTGTCATAATAAATAGAAAATGTACTAGTTAAGCAATATCGGGCCACGATACAAAAACATAACTATGGAAGGTAAGTACTATAAACTTGGCTGTCGTGCTCTAGTTGCAATATCGGTTAAACGAGGGGCAGCTCATCACATGGTCCACGTGCTGACGGCGGCACTGAACTGCTGAATCGTCGCGGAAGGCAGAAAATACAACTTTTTCATGCCGCTTATGCATGGTTTTGTGTTGGCATTGGCTTGCTACTGTTGCAAACTTTGTCAGTTCCCTCACATGCAATGTTGAAACCTATTTCATAAATACCAAATTGTAATGATGCATAAGACATTAACATGCACTGAGGGCCGCCACCGCGGCTCAGTGGTTATGATGTTCGACTCCTGACCCGAAATATGCAGGTTCGATCCGGATGTGGCGGTCACATTTTGGTGCAGGCGAAATGCTAGGGGCCCGTGTATTATGCGATTTCAGTGCAAGTGCACGTAAGGAACCCCAGGTGGTAAAAATTTTCCAGAGCCCTTCACTATGGAGGGTTTATAACTGAATTTCTTCTCTCATGCTGTCTTGGTGATATTGCATGTGTTCTTTGTAATAGCACAAAAGACTTTAGTATGCATAGGTAACCATGTGGTATTCGTCTATATGACCGCTAAATAATTCATAGTGTAATTTCTTCTCTCATGCATGTGTCAGTTTCAACAGCCGAACGATGGCTATGGTGTCAAAGGTCAGTATGGGGCACATCAAGCATGAACAAACTACAATATAATAGCACCGTCGCCATTTTTGTTCGCACCGCTTTCAGCAGAATGCGCAAGAGCCTCTACGGTAACAGGCGGCGGTGGAGGAACACTTTCAGTAGTTCAGTGTACTTTTAGCATAGCGCATACCACCACCGCTACCGCGCCCCACCACTGCGCATGCGCAGATCGCCCTGGGTGCGCCACGTTCCCGTCAACAGCTCGCCCGCCTGCCGCATCGGGACGAATGAGCGCGTGCGCAGCGGGGGGGCGCGGTACGCTAAATGGAGAGGGGAAAGAGTTCTAAGTAGGCGCTGCAACGATGCAGGCTCCCTCCACCGTTCTAGTTTTACTGCGTATTAACAAAATTGTAAATTCTGGGGTTTGACGTCCCATAGAGACTTGTGGGCTATGAAGGATGCTGTAGTGGAGAGCTCCAATGAATTGAAATCACCTGGGTGTTCTTTAACGCGCGCACTCACATAGCACTGCTGAGTACGTCCAGCCTTTGTCTAAAGGCAAGCAAGGGGGGGTTCACTTCCCAGCCAAGTAGTGGGGCTCTTGAGCATCCGTGGAAGTCCTAACCTTCGGAAGGGTTAGGGCCCAAGCGCCTCTTACCTTCCGAGAGATTTGTATTGTTGGGGACGCAAACGAGTCACATGGTGTGACACAGAAGCAAACCCCACAAACGGTGTACTTCACAACATTCTGGCTAACATGCACCGCGTATGTCCCCAGACGTGAAGCTATGCTAGGGCAGAATCCGTTTCAAAGGGCCATGGCGGCTGGGAAGGCCAAGAGAGGAGGTATACTCAAAAAAGTAACTGCCTCAGGCTCTCTACTCCACTGTATTTTATCAGGGTGCAAACCTCCCGGTCTGCGAATAGAAAATGAAAATTGGTTTTTGAGGAAAGAAAATGGCGAGGAAACATGTCGCATCTCAGTGGACACCCGAACCGCGTATACGAGGAGGGATACAGAAGGGAGTGAAAGAAAAAAGGAGGTGCCATAGTGGAGGGCTCCAGAAGAATTTCGACTACCTCAGCATCTTTAATGCGCACTGGCATCACACAGCACACGGACGCATTTGTGTTTCGCCTCCATCGAAACGCGGCCGGGTCTGAACCGAGGAACTACAGCTCAGTAGCCGAGCACTCATCCCTGAGCCCCTGCGGCGGGTGGCCTGCGAATAGAATATTTTTGAATAATTTCTAATATCTGTACATATAGGCAGGTGACACTAAAAGAGGAACACTTTTAGTAAAACATCCATGAACGGAAACAACTCTGTATTGCATAAAAGTTTTATTTCATTCATTATTGTCATAATGCCACGCTGCCTATCGAGGATTAAATAAGAAAATGGCACAGGAATTTTAGACACCTTGTTAGGCGAGTTTGTTCCTGCATTTAATGGGTCTTGACTCGCACTGGCTAGTACAAATAAACTTCAGCTTGCAAAGTTTCGGAGGAAAAAGAATAATATGACACTCTGGCTTAATGCTTACATGAAAAAGGAGCTCACGGAATGCTGTACCAGGATAAATGTGGAATAAATGAATGTGAATGTGAGCTGCTACTTAGTACTGAATCTTGAAGCATGAGATGGACAAATATTTCCTCACTGACGAGTGACGTCAGAGGCTACTGTCGGCACGGCACAGGGCACTGCTAGCAAAATACTAGACGGCTCCCTCAGTTTTACTATTTTTTTACTTTTTATGGCTAGGGTTCAAGGCTGTCGCCGCACGCTCCCTCCGCAGTTTTTTTTTTTTTTGTTCCTTCTTGCGGGTTCGTAGGCATGAGCCAGAACAGAAGGCGCTGCGGAAAGCGTTGTGCAGACGACGCGACTCAAAGGCTACGCCCAACCTTCTCCCGTCAGTCAGAACGATGCACCAATGGAGTGCCTTTAGCGAAAGTAACCCCCCATGACGTCAACGGGGTTCAGAGAAGTGGGGCGGGCCGTTTTTGTTGAAGGAAAGAACGAGCGGGCTTTGATTTGAATTTTCGCAGCTTTTCGGGGCGCGCATGGCTCTAGTATTTTGCAGAGGTTATCTTCGATGCCTCATCTATGCAGTGGGCTTGTTTTTCAAAAATGTCCGGACCCTGGGCAGTGGCCCTTTAAGGGGCTCTAATAAAGTGGCGGTATGCCTGGGATGTTAAAGCACGGCACTTCATGATTACTGTCCAGGAAGAATTTTTTATTGCGCTTCGTAGAAGCTGAGTTATCTGTAGTCAAAATTTGAATTTCGTCTATGCGCCTTTCCCTCTCCTCCCATCAATTTTTACACACTGGAAGGTCGGCGCTTCTCCGTTGGCCCCACCTCTGGGGCAGAGCGTGCTGACCGCGCAGAGCTACGTGGCTTATCGGCCGCGGCCCTGGTAGCTGCCTGACGTCTGAAAGAATGTAACCAATAGCCATCTCTACACTCGTACATGCAGGTGCGAGCGATGGAGGAGGGTGCGAGCATGAAAAAGTCGCTGGGAAGGGCTCGACAACTTTCGTACGTGATTGTGGGTTCTCTGCTGCGTGTAGAAGTGCATTTTTTATCTCAGGTGTTGATCACAGCCCAGTGAAGCGATTAAGCGAGCTAATGTGCTCTACCCAGAAAATGTTTCAGAGCCCCTCGAAAAAAACCCAGCTAAAATACTGCAACTGTGGAATGAAAATGGTCGCCGCAAACAGACTGCAGGAGCCCGATACTCTCAAGGCCCATTTCCACGTGCCCTGTCTCTTATGGTACAGAGATAAAAAAAACGACTGCAGGACTGGCACCAGCTGACTCCTTCGCAGACAAGTTCATTGCCACTTGTCGACTGCGTCGTGGTCTGATGTTATCACCGGCCCTTGATGGATATCAACAACGCATTGGTTTCATGCAAGGCCCAGCACTACTGTGTGTGGGCTTTTGCCGCAAGCTGGCTGCCGATGATTCCACAAGGGAAGGACAAGTTAACTGGTGTGATAAATGCGAGATGCTGCAACTAATGACTAACGTTTGAAAACACCGTGATGGTAGCCATGAGTTCAGATGAACAGCAAAGTCCATAATTTCTGAATGTTGAGATGGGCCGATTACTTCAAAAATTAAGTACAGTGCGAATCGAATCGAATAGCAAGTGCCATTCAGAAACTGTTCGAAATTTGAAATATTTAAACAAACTTATACTGGAACTAGAGTGCCGTAACATATATGCAGAGATAAAAATCACATCAGGTTCGCTTGACAATGCTGCACTTGCAAGAATGTTGCAGTGCAATGTCGCAACGAAGGTGCTCCCAATTTGTGTCTGTGCAAAAATGAAGCATTCTCAACACATCCAAGCGTGTTTTTTTTTATCATACTCTTTTTATAAGAACAATAGAGGTCGACATCATCATAATAAGCCAAACCCGTAATTTCTCACTGTACTAGCAAGAGGCCACGGCCAACCGTGTTTTGAAGATAATGAGCTATGAGGGACTCGACATATGTAATGCGAGTCACAAAAGCGATGTCGAAGAGGTGATTTAAATAAAATATGTTTGGTAAGCTATGGATGTTGGGGAGAGCCACTGCTCCCACGAGGTTGTCGTTGGGTGGGGAACTGGCGGTGGAGTGTTTTTCGCATATTCTTATACCATGTAGTGGTGGAGTGTTTTTCGCATATTCTCGTACCATGTAGTAAAGGGGGGAGGAGACTGGCAAGTCGGTTTTGGGGCGACGGAGAGGTGTCTGCCTGTATATAGGTGCCGATGCATGACAGCTTTGTTTCTCAATAGTGCGCGGGAATGTAGCGGGCGCGTGCGACGGTCATGTTGCTGACTGCGTAAGTACACTGTGTACGAGAAATTCCCAAGTTACGCACGACGGGGACTCCGAAACTGCTCAGGCTGGAGGGTTTTGTAGATGAAAAATTCCCCAGCTTTTTGCCTGATACCTTATCAGATGGATTATAGTGTATACACAGCCAGTTTACATTCATTTCAAGTTCATTTCATTTTGGAGCCCTTGCCATAAATTCGTCTTTTTGTCGTGGACAATAAATAAAGTGGGTAGATTGAGAATATCTCGGATTAAACAAATTTTCACATTTTTTATTTTATATATCTTTATTTTATTTTATATATTGTCACGGCTTGACGTACAGGCCGGCGGCGAGAACATGTGAAGACAGGGAGCACAGAAAAACAGGGAGGTCCACCCGCAGCAACGTCGTCGTCGGCGCGCAGCAAAACACTCCTCGTCTTTTTCTTCCACTCGCGACACTACCTCCCCCTATAAAGAAGCATCGTCCCGATGCTAACACGGAAGCAAAGGCACACGGTGGAAAACCGCACACGCGACCAAAAACTTCTGCTGGCCAGTGTAGAAGGAGGTGGGAAAATCAGTTGGGGGGGGACGATCATCGCGCATAATACGGCTTAAGCCGCACTACGTGCACAATTTCAGGGCGGGGTGAACGACGTGATGACAGTCGTGTTCCTTCGGGCAGCACCTCGTAGTTAAGGTCACCGATGCGGCGAAGAACTGCATACGGGCCAAAGTACACTTTATGAGTTTGTCGGAGAGACCTCGATGGCGTACCGACACCTAGACCTTGTCTCCAGGGTAAAAATGGACGTCGCGTCGACGGAGATCATACCGACGAGCGTCGGCATGCTGTTGGTGTTGAATGCGGAGTCTAGCGAGTTGCCGAGCTTCTTCCGCATGCTCGCATACTAGTTGGGCACCATCGTCTACGTCGACAGGCGGCTCGTGCAGTAGCATAGCGTCAAGGATCGTGGTGACCTGTCTGCCATGGACCAGCTGGAAAGGGGTCATGTGGTGACCTGTCTGCCATGGACCAGCTGGAAAGGGGTCATACCAGTCGTCTCCTGGACAGCGGTATTATAAGCGAATGTAATGTAGGACAGTACCGAGTCCCAACTGCAATGGGCGACATCCACGTACATGGCGATCATGTCGGCCATGGTCTTGTTCAGCCGCTCCGTCAGCCCATTCGTTTGCGGATGGTACGCAGTAGTTCGGCGGTGGCTGGTGCAGGATCTCCTGTGTGAGCTTGGCCAGAAACGCGGCACCGCGGTCAGTGATCAAAACGGCAGGGGCACCGTGACGAAGCACAATGCACTGAATAAAAAATTGGGCTGCCTCAACAGCTGTCACAGACGGAAGTGCTCGGTGTTAATGGTTGTGTTAGCTCGGGGCGTGGGAGCCCCGCATGCGAGGAACCTCTCAACACAGTTGCTGGGTGGAGACTGGGGGTTTATTGCAGTAGAGGGAGAGAGAGAGAGAGAGAGGGCGAGTGTACAAGAACGCACTTCTGCTGCTGTGGGAGCACGGATGGTCATGGCATGGTGCCAGTTAGGGGGAATGGGGGACGGCTGGCCCGCGCTTGTTTCTTGGAAGCGGGCGGCGGGTATGCGCGGAGGAGGCAAGGGCTGCTGGAGCGGCCTTGTGTCGCTTGGTCGATGAACACGACATCCCTTCCTCCTTAGTTGTAGTCACTGTATCGGTCGGGTGGGCGCCGTTCACGCCGGGGTCTTAGCGCTTGCTGTTGTGTGGACCCGTTGGGTTGGTCTCCGCAAGGTTGTGTCGCACGGTCGTCCAGACTGGCCACCGGTTCTCCATGTTCGGAGGGGGGCGCTGTTGGCAGATCGAGCGCAGGCGAAGTTTCCACTAGCAGCGTGATCACGTACGGAGCCGGCACAGTGTATTGTTCACTTGCTGCTGGTCCATTCGTCCGATGGTCTGGTGGCGAATCATCCGTCGGGTAGGCTGCTGCACCTGGCTTAATGTGATCCAGGTGCCGACGAACCGTTCCGTTTTTAGACTTGATTAGCCAAGATCGATGTCCGAGCCTCTTCAATACGGTTCCTTCAATCCAAGCAGGGCTTCCTGTGAAGTTGCGTATAAAGACCGGTTGTCCTACGTGCACTCTTCTCGGCGAATTAGTCACGCTGTGGTCAGAGGTCGCTTTCTCAGCAGGTCGTGGCTGAATGCGTGTGAGTGCCGTTGTGAGCTCGCGACCGAACATGAGTGCGGCTGGCGTTCTGCCCGTCGTCGCTGAAATCGTTGTGTGCTGCTTGATCAGAAATCGAGCCAGTCTGCACGCGAATGTTCCAAACTGGTCCTTGGCCAAAGCCTGCTTCGTCTCGAAAACCATTCTTTCGGCTTGCCCATTAGTGGCCGGATGATAGGGCGCACTCGTAATGTGCGTTACCCCGTTCTTCTTTAGGAAATTTTCCATTTCCGTAGAAACAAAGGACGGGCCGTTGTCCGTTACCAGCCTTTCGGGAAGGCCGAACGTCGCGAACAGGTTTCGTAGTTCCTCGATCAAAGTCGATGACTGTATGTTTCGCATGCAGCGCACTTCGAGCCATTTGCTGTACGCGTCGACAACAATTAGCAGCATCCTTCCTTCCACGGGGCCCGCGAAGTCAGCGTGGATTGTGTGCCATGGTGCTGTCGCACGCTTCCAATAGACCTTTCCACAAATTGCAGCGCCGCGCCATCCCCTAGCGGATCCGCGCAAAGCATGATGGGAGAAAGGAGCGGTCGCCGCCCGCGTCGTCTGCTGTCAAGCGTGTTGCTGTGTTGTACCGCCGTGTTCAGGCGTTGTGCGTCTTCTCGTGCGCGTCGTAAATGTTGGAGCGCACTGCTGTGGTGGTTGTCTCTTAGTCTTTCTGCAATTATGTGGGGATTTTTTTAGACATTCGACATGTCTGCAGATTAGAATCGCGGTGGCGGTCAAAGGTGCTACGTGCCCGGCTGTAGTGACAACACGAGAAAGGACATCAACATTTCATACCACGTAGTCCCCAAGGACAAGAAGCTGAAGCTAGAATGGGTGCGCAGGATAAATCGGCAAGGTTCGCAAGGGCGATTTACCCTGTGGAAGCCTTCGAAACACCACAAAATATGTGGTACGCATTTCAACACTAGCGGGCGCAAGGGATACATGGATCGTCTCTCCACGATCTTTCCACACCGAGCGTATGCGGAACGGACGCCTGCTGTGATTACGCAGAGCAATGGGCACATGCGAATCTCCAACTTCGGCTGGTGACCGGGGCAGAGGGCGTCGCGACTAGGTACGGCTAGAATGCCACAACCGGCAGCCTTAAGGCCGCCCGCAATGCTGCTGCATAATTTTCGTTTTTTTTTTTGTTGGGGGGGGGGGGGGGGGGGAGGGCTTTTATGTATAAAGTTATTCACCCCCACCATGGGCACATGAGCGGCGAGGGCTCTGTGTATACATGTTTTGGGAGAACGCCGGTCTTTGCGTCTGCTGGTGCTCGGCTGGTGATCCGTGGCCGCGGAACGCAACATCCGACTGTGTGTCAACCAACTGTGTCGTGTTTAGCAAATAGCTCGTGTTCTGCCTAAGGGAGTGCTTGAAGATTATATATTACAGCAGTGAACATTTACCGCGTCAGCATGAAATTTCCGCAGGAGTGCGCCGATGAGGACAACTGCACTCATACTGTTGTTTACATCGCTGCGTACTAACAGTTAGTACTCGTTTTCATGACATAAAACGCAATCGGCGCTTTATTTCTATTAATCAACCTGTTTTCTTTTTTACCGGCTGTAGCCGTGCTTGTTACGCAGTGCGATAATGTGTGGGAAGCGATGACGCGATCGCACGCCTGAGAAACACTTAACAACCGCGGGCTGTTGACATCGCGCAGGACCGGCGCTTCTCGTTTTTTGTCCCGGCTTCCTCCGACGTGACCACTACTTTATTTTAAACTACTTTATCCAGAAGTATGTTTGGCGATCGTTCGCTTTAACTGAAACGGCCTAACTTGTTATCCACAAGCTAGCGACGGCGGCGACTGCTGCTGGCCGTAAAGCACGGCTCGGCAGTCTGGGTCACACCGGCGTTTCACGTTCATCATATGCGTGCCCAGCGATGTAAGCAATAATTAATTTCAGGTCACTATTGCCAAAACTACACTCGGTGACCATTTTCATTCGCTAAAGCTAGTGATTCGCTCATCACAACCGCCGCAATCACAGATCATATCCTACGGACTCGCTAGGCCTATTCGTCACGGAAGGGAAGGGAGTCGTCGTCGACTGAAATTAATTTTGCCAGCGCTTATCGCTGGTGACTGTTCAGGTATGCACATGTGAAATATGGCCGTTCGTTTCGCTCATTTAGAAGCGCGAATATATATGCACCGCCGCCTCATCACCGTGCTTTCGCTCAGCCGCCGACAAGGCTGACCGTCCGCCGATCGGATTTGTCGGTGTCGTTGGCCTGAAAAACGTGTCCCACTGCAATCATATTATAGTAAACTAGATATTTCACTATAATCACATGCTGCTGTTGACCGTGATAGTGTCGTTGTCGGAGCAGTGTGACCACCGCCGTCGTTGTACACTGAAAATGAGCTGAGGCTTTCGAATGCGCTTGGAAGGTTTCGTGTAGCACCGCGCGCGTCCGTCGAGTCCGAATGTCATTCCAGTTCTCGAATGTCATTCGACTCAGGTGCCATTCGAACTTTCCCGTGTAGCACAGGTATAAGAAACAGCGATGGCGACGAGATGGCAGAGGAAGGCTTTCCGGTGATCAGGCGCAGTCGGAGAGACGGACGAAAAGACGCGAGCGCGGCGCCGCGGCGCTCCGTTTTCCCAGAGTGCTTTGCGCGGCCGCTTGGTGGCGCGGCGGAATTTGTGAAAAGGTCTATCGGGAGGTGGTGCCTTGGGTGTTGCTCTTTGATGCTGGCAGCAAGCCGCACACATTCTGACCAGGTTCTCGATGTCTTTGTCGACACCGGGCCACCAGAAATAGCTTCGAGCGCATGCCTTCATAGCAACTATGCCCCTGTGACCAGAGTGTGCCGCGCCGAGCACATCTTTCCTCGCTTTCGGCGGAACGACCAGTCTGATACCTCTAAGAGGGCAACCTTCTTGTAGCGAAACTCAGGTCCAAGCTTAGTGAACACCGAAAATTCTTGTTTTGGCAACCTGTGCAGCTCTCCAATAGCGACAGCTCTCACTACGCGGGATAGTAACAGGTCTTCCTGGGTCATTTGCGCGAGTTGACGTGGGGACAATTCGAAGGTTGGCATGGAAGCCAGCATGAGCACATCTCCAGGTGGGCATGGCTCATCTACTTGGGCGGGCAGTGGCAGCCTGCTGAGTGCGTCAGCATTTTGGTGCAGGCGTCCAGGCCTGTACACCAAATCGTAGTCGTACGTGGCTAGCTTTAAACACCATCGGGTCATTCTGGGTGAGAGCACCTGAGGTAACTGTTTCTTTTCTCCCATGATGCCCAGGAGCGGTTGGTGATCCGTTAGTACGGTCACGTGCCGGCCAGCGATATACTGGTGAAAGTGGCTCACGCCATAAACTACCGCGAGACCCTCCTTGTCCAGCTGGGAGTAGTTTTTCTCCGCACTTCCCAAAGTTCGCGACGCGAAAGCAATGGGAGCCTCTCTGCCGGACGCATCCTAACACAGTTGCTGGGTGGAGACTGGGGGTTTATTGCAGTAGAGGGAGAAGGAGAGAGAGAGAGAGAGGGCGAGTGTACAAGAACGCACTTCCGCTGCTGTGGGAGCGCGAATGGTCACGGCATGGTGCCAGTTAGGGGGAATGGGGGACGGCCGGCCTGCGCTTGTTTCTTGGAAGCGGGCGGCGGGTATGTGCGGAGGAGGCAAGGGCTGCTGGAGCGGCCTTGCGTCGCTTGATCGACGAACACGACACTCGGGACTCCGCGTATCGCGTTAGGTAGTCCGTCGCTATAATAACGTACCTGTTGCCCGACTGCGACATCGGAAATGGACCAAGAAAATCCATTCCGACAGTGTGGAACGGAACAGGCGGTGGTTCGAGTGGTTGGAGAAGACCAGCTGGTCGTATGGGCGGTGTTTTGCGCCTCTGACACTCTCGACAAGTTCTTACGTAGTGACGGAAGTACTTAGGAAGTGTCGGCCAGTAGTACCGTTCTCGAATACGTGAAAGTGTCCGGCTGTAGCCAAGGTGACCAGCTGTAGGATCGTCGTGGCAAGCTTGGGCGACCTCAGAGCGTAGGTCTTCCGGCACAACAAGGAGCCACGACCTCAGGCTGCTGTCGAAGTTCTGCTTGTACAATACGCCGTGCATTATCTTGAACGTCGGCAGCATGCGCTGGAAAACGCGAGGCACTGCAGCTTCGTGGCCTTCCAAGTGCGCCATCAGCTGACCAATCTGAGGATCATTGCGTTGCCGAGCAGCCATATCTGCCGTGTCCAATGCCCCAAGAAAGCCGTCCTCTTCGTCACTTTCGCCTCCCGGTGCCGGCTCCACAGGGGCTCGAGACAAGCAGTCAGAGCATCATGATGTTTGTGGCCGAACTTTTAGGTGATGGTGACGTCATACTCTTGTAGCCGAAGGCTCCACCGAGCAAGGCGGCCTGCTGGATCCTTAATATTGGCGAGCCAGCACAGCGAATGGTGGTCGGTGACGACACGAAAAGGGCGACCGTACAGATAGGGCCGGAATTTGGTGATGGCCCAGACGACAGCGAGGCATTCTTTTTCAGTTGTTGAGTAATTGCCCTCCGCCTGTGAAAGAGCTCGGCTGGCATACGCAATAACCCTTTCAGCGCCGTCCTGGAATTGCACAAGCACTGCTCCTAGTCCTTTGTTGCTGGCGTCCGTGTGGAGTTCAGTGTCGGCGTCTTGATCAAAATGGCCTAGTATGGGGGATGTTGCAAGGGCGTGTTTTAATTGGCGGAATGCTGATTGTTGCTCCTCGGTCCACTCAAAGGCAACGCTATCCTTCGTAAGGCGGTAAAGTGGTGCCGCGATCTGGGCAAAGTTCCGAACGAAACGTCTGAAGTATGCGCAGAGACAGAGAAAGCTTCTGACGGTCTTCTTGTCCGACGGTGGAGGGAAGGATGCGACGGCAGCCGTTTTCTCGGGATCTGGCTTCACACCCACTTGGCTGACGATATGACCAAGGAACTTCAGTTCACTGTATGCGAAGCGGCACTTCGAAGGCTTGAGCGTAAGTCCGGCATTCAGAAGAGCTTGAAGAACTGCTTCAAGACGCACCAGATGGTCTCTGAAGGTGCTTGAGAAGATGACAACGTCATCCAGATACACGAGACATGTCTGCCACTTCAGACCGGCACAGTATCCATGACTCGTTGAAATGTCGCGGGTGCTGTACACAGGCCAAACGGCATCACCTTAAACTCGTAGAGGCCATCCGGGGTTATAAATGCGGTCTTCTCGCGGTCGCGCTCATCGACTTCAATTTGCCAGTATCCACTCTTCAAGTCGATGGACGAAAAATAGCGGGCATGACGAAGATGGTCGAGGGTGTCGTCGATGCGTGGGAGTGGATACACGTCCTTCTTGGTCACCTTATTGAGTCGCCGGTAGTCAACGCAAAATCGAAGGGTTCTGTCTTTTTTCTTGACCAGCACTACAGGTGCGGACCACGGACTGTTGGATGGTTGGATGACGTCGTCGCGTATCATTTCGCGCACTTGCTCCTGGATGGTTTCCCTTTCCTTCAAGGAAATGCGGTACGGCGGTTGGCGAATCGGGTGCGTTGCGGTGTCGACAATAATTCGATGCTTGGCGACGGGCGTCTGGCGAACTCGGGATGTCGTCGCGAAACAGTCGTTGTACCGATGCAAAAGAGAGCAGTTCGCGTGTTTGGGAAGGCTCAAGTTTGGGATCGATATCCAGGGGCAACGTTGTAGGGTCTCGTGACCCGGGCGGGGCCGCCTCCTTAGGCAGCGCAGCTGCTTCACGAACGTCGCTAAGTTCTTCCATTTGGGCTATTACTGATCCTTTCGTCAGGTGCTGCGGCTCGTTCCTGAAGTTGGTCACGAAGATGTTGGCTCGCCCTCCTTGAACATTTGCGACCCCTCGCGCAACACCAATGCCATGCGTAAGTAACATCTGGACACTGCCTTCCAGAACGCCTTCTCCACATGCTGTTGTATCGGCTCGGACCGGCAGGAAAACTGTCGACAACGGCGGCAAGTGTGCATGGTCGGCATCAACTTTCATCGCAAAGCCTGTGGCCCGGGGCGGTAGTGGCGATGAAGAACGTGCACGGAGGGTCAACCTGTTCTGCCCTATGTCGATTACAGCGCCATATTCACAGAGAAAGTCCATGCCCAGAATAACATCTTTAGAGCAATTCTCCAATATCACGAATGTGGCGGGGCACGTCTCACCGTGGATCTCGACGCGGGCAGTGCACTTGCCAACAGGGTTTACGATGTGGCCACCCGCGGTACGTATGGGCGGTCCGTCCCACTGGGTGGTAACCTTGCGAAGACGCCGAGAGAAACTGCCGCTGAAGACCGAGTAATCGGCGCCGGTGTCCACAAGCGCCGTTACGTCGCGCCCGTCGACCAGAATGTTCACATTGCTAGAGGTTACAAAACGGTTTGCGCTTCCAAGGATACCATCGGTCGAGCTGGGACACACTAAGGTAGGCGGAGGTTCTTTGCTTCGTGCGACTCCGGCAACGCCACCTCCAGGCGTCGCCGTACTCAGTTTTCCCAAAGTGGCGAAAGGCTCCCACGGCGAGACCTGCGAGAAGGGGATGGTGGGCGGCGAGGTGGCGGCGACCGGGAGGTGCGACGAGGAGCTGTAACCGGTGATGGAGAACGTCGAAGGTAGTCTTGTATGTCGCGGGGCTGCTCACCGTAGCGGGGGCACGGATCGGCCCGGTGAAAACCCCTTAGGCCGAGTTCGCGGTATGGACAGGAGCGATACATGTGATCAGGCTCACCGCAGTGAAAACACAGTGGTCGCCGGTCCGCAGTCCTCCAGATGTCGGTCTTCCTGCGTCTCGGCGGTCCCAGGCGTGCATCAGACGAGTGCAGGAACTCGCGGCGTCGAAGGCCGGAATCGGGAGGGCTCTGGTCCTGGCGATGGGCGGGAGGAGGACGACGAACTGCGGCGGCGTAGCTCAGAGCTGGTGGGTATGCTGCAGCTACAATTGGGACGTCTTCTGGCGCCAGCGCATGTCGCAGTTCTTCGCGAACGGCCGACGCGAAGGAGACAGAGGCGGGCTGCTCAGGAGTAGCTTTTTCAGTAGGGAAGAGCTTTTTCAGCTCCTCGCGGATGACATCTCGAATTATTTCTCAAACATCGGCGAGACCAACTCCGCCCAGGTCAGACGAGGCAAGACTTGAGACGACAGGAAGGGCACTCAGTCTCTGAAAGTGACTGGTTCTTGTTGCCAATGCGTGCTCGATGTTGGTAGCTTCAGCGACGAATCCGGCTACTGTGGTCGGAGGATTGCGGATGATTGGTTTTGGTTTTATGGGGTTTAACGTCCCAAAGCGACTGAGGCTATGAGAGACGCCGTAGTGAAGGGCTCCGGAAATTTCGACCACCTGGGGTTCTTTAACGTGCACTGACATCGCACAGTACACGGGCCTCTAGAATTTCTCCTCCAAAGAAATTCCAGCCGCCGCGGCCGGGATCGAACCCGCGTCTTTCGGGTCAGCAGCCGAGCACCATAGCCACTGGGCCACCGCGGCGGCGGATTGCGGATGAGTCCTCCAAAGATGTCATTCCGGACACCCCTCATCAACGCCCGTACCTTTTTCTCCTCAGTAGCCCGCGGGTCGGCGAGGGCACTCAGACGCAGCACGTCTTCGATGAAGCATCTGACGCTTTCAGTAGGTCCCTGGATGCGAGCGTGGAGCAGATCTTCAGCTTGCTGTCGCCAGTGCTGGTTCGCGAACGTGCGTACCAGTTCGCTCTTGCACGTCTCCCATGATGTTAACGAAGCCTCATGGTTCTCAAACCAATACTTCGCTGTGGCTTCGAGGGAGAAGTACAGGTTCTGCAGGCATTGGTCGGGAGTCCAGCCGTTATGTCGCGCTACTCTTTCATAATGTTGGACCCAGTCTTCAACATCGTCAAGGCCATTGCCATGGAATGGCACGACAGATCTTGGAGTGACAGGCACGTAGATGATCCTCGACGCGGGGTCGGTTTGTTGTGACTGGGACGTCATGGTGACGTTGGCTGTCCTAGATGTCCGCGATCCCTCGGGCAAGAGTCCGAATTCCGGCGCTTGGCCTTGCTGACGTCGGCTAGCGCGAGTCTCAGTTTCCGCCGAGGGCTCCTCCAAGAAAACTCAACGGCCAGGACTTAGTACGGGGCTCGAACTACGAGGCGGGGTGCGCTGCATGAGATGCGTTACCCAGCACCTCCACCAAATGTCACGGCTTGACGTACAGGCCGGCGGCGAGAACAGGTGAAGACAGGGAGCACAGAAAAACAGGGAGGTCCACCCGCAGCAACGTCATCGTCGGCGCGCAGCAAAACACTCCTCGTCTTTTTCTTCCACTCGTGACAATATAAGGTTGACTAAAACCTAAAACCTATCTACGTGCTAATTTTTGCTTTTTGTCATGAACCCATTTCAACCGGTTCGAACCGGAACGGAATGTCACTCTGGAGCCAGACCAAGAACTGAACTCGAACCAGAACCGAACCCGAAAAAATTCTGGTTCGACACCCTGGTTAAGACCAGGCTTCTATTTGGAGTCGTCTAGATTTTTCAAGATTTTTTAACAGTTCCTCAGCATTCTCATCAGCAAGGGAGCCAAACTTCTTGATGACAGCCTTGAAGGCATCACGCACACTGGGCACCATGTCCTTTGCGTTGCCAGCAATGTAGAGCACGCCACCACCGCACAGCAGCTGCCACACCTTGTCTTCATGCTCTGCAATTCGATGCTGGACATATCTGAAAAGGCAAGGGCTCACTGTTTAACACTTTCAGCCAACTCAACATACACAAAATGTACATTTAACAGTGATTCTGCTACATTTTTAGCTGTTCATTTCATTTGGGACGAACACTGAAAACAACGGAAGAGCACAAATGATAACTAAGCACCTTCCTGAACAACTAGCTCACACTGTAAGCACTCTACATTTGGCAACAGTTTGGACATGACATGCTGGTGACATTTTGAGTACAACAGAGGAACGTTACTAGAGGCAGCACCGCAGAAAGACGAGGCCAAACAAGGAACTTAACACGACAGACACCTCACTTTTACTGACTGAAAAGGAATATGGTTTCCTAGAACGTTGTTAAATTTGACAAAGCTTTTGCGTTCGTGTGTTGACATTGCTTTCCCGTTATTTCTTTTTTTTTTACTCGTTTTGTTAACACTGCCTCGTGTTCACTGCTATGACAGCACAATTCTGACTCAGTTTACACTGCGTTCTGGTATCCTTGTTAGAAATGTTTTGTTTCTGTCATCTTTTACGTTTCGACTTTAAGATACGTTTTCGTTCCTGTCAACTTCTACTTCTGACTTTACATTTCGTTTTTGACACTGCTCTGGCTCGCGCTTTTAATTTCGCCACTTTTCACTGTTTTCTACTGGTGTTGGTTTCGGGTCACCGGGTTTGTTGAGTGTTGAATTCTTGCTGTAGACGTGCGAAACATTTGATAGGCTATTGATGGATGGTGCTTTGATATGAAGGTTTCTTTGCTTCGTGCACTGTTAATGGTTTTCTGGTGTCACATGGGTCCTGACTTGCATTTAAAAACCTGCTCGTCGCTCTCAATAAATTGTTCGTTCAGCGCCTTTCCTGTTAACTTCTGTGTTTGTCCTCGTCTTTTCGCGCTGCTTCCTCTAAACGTGCAACAAGACCAACAAGCCACAACCACAATTCTAGAGGAACATCAGCAGGCAAAAACAAGGCACTCGACTATGGCTATTCAGCTATGAGTTTTGTGAAAACCAGTGAATCCCACAGTTTCTTGGCATTGTCAATAAAATAAATAGTTATGGTGTAAACTAGAAGCTGTAATAATACTATTATAGAAAGCAATGTCACACATCTTCCACATAGTAACCATGTTTAGTATACAAAAAATATGAAAGAAAACAAGCTTCGAAGTCATGCAGTGTACTCTTCAGATGACTAGAGACCAGCAAACATAGTGGACTCTTGTTAATTTGATTTTCAGGTTTATTCAAACTGGTTGTACAGGCTCACCAATATCAAGTGCATTAAAAAAAAGGCACCCTTCAACTTGAACTGCAGATATTTCTAAGAGATTTTGGGTTTGAATAACTGAGAGTCAATTGTAACGCATATTCCAAGACTTACTGCAATAGCAAACGTGAACAACATCTATTAAAGAAACTCTGAGGCTTTTGGCTCTCTCGTAGGGGGAGGTGGCAGCAACAGATGTGCAGCAGTAAGTATCCCTCTTTCCTCCCAAAGAAACATAGTTTATTTTCTTGCCATTCCATTAAAGATAATTTGCACAGTACGAAACAAAGGACAATGACTGGCTAAAAGATTCATGGCAACTTACATTTTGTGGTCCTGGTCTCTGGAGAAGGCAGTGACCAAATCAAGCAGCCCATTGGCCCCAAGTTGGGTCCACTCCTTCTCAAAAAAGAAGTCGTTCCTTGCACTGCGACAGCCAAAGAACAGGAGGTTTCTGCTAATCCCCCGTTGGGCACGATCCTGGATTATGCCACAGAACGGGGCACAGCCTGTTCCTGGACCCACCATGACAGCAGGCACGTCATCAGGGGGCATCCGAAGGCTGCCCTTCCTGGTGGCAACAGCCACGCTCGGCTGCCTGGTGGGCTCCAGGCTGGCCAAGAATCTGGTGCAGAGGCCCCTGCACAGTCAGATAGTTATTAGGCCTCCACAATTGCCATGTGCACTGCAATTTGAATGCCCAGGGCACACTGGTTCCTCCCTATTGACCACTTTTTGCTACGTCCCTGTTAAGCCTCAAATTAAGCTTAGCTGCATTTTAAGGCATTAAACATGCCTCCCTATCAATGAAATAATGTTAAAAATCTTTGGTTGTGAAACTTCCCATGCACTGCATGCCTTGTGGCACTACCCCAGATTTTTGGGTTAAGTAACCAAGGCAACATCTGCCAAAAAATGTTTGTAACGTCACAGTTTTAAGTAAAAAAGCTGATAGACTTTTTTGGTATAGACAAGGCAACAAGAAAAGGCAGTCTGTTTCTCACTCTTAGCACAGCACTGTAAAGCAGACACAATAAGAGAAGGCCATGCTCTACTATACAATTCTAATGGTGCAAAATCAGACCTATGGTTTAAACTGAACAGTGCAGAGCCCACTCTCCTAGGATGTGCTAATGCTACACAACTGAAGAAAATGTTGTGGCTAGTATGCAAACACAAAAACAGATAGTACATACTTTTACATACTAAAGGGACACTGAATAAACTCCACACAACTTTTGTTCCTAGTAAAAATCAATTGCTTGGCCCTTTGCAACTATGTGGATGTTTCTTCAGCAGCAAAATATGAACTTATTGCTGCAAAAACTAAACTGAAAAATGAACTTTTAAACGATGGCTGTAAGGCTCCTGTTCAGCAGAGAAAGTGGCTTCCGTCAGTGGCATCTGGTGCTGAGTTGCGAAACTCTGGATTGCTTGAAAAGGTTCGACGTTGCAAGACAACCAGCAGAATCGAAAAGTGATTAATGCATTACATAAATTGCAATTATAAGTTCACAATATGACTCAAATGTCATGTCGACGTGCAACTACAGAAGTAAACGAATTGCGCAGAAAAGAAAAGTGGGGCAATTACTAAGGAATCGAACCCCTGACCCTTGCATCAAAAGCCAGACACACTACCCCTAGGCCACGCAAGCATATTTGTACGGCTTGGTTAAAGTGGGGTTTTACATGCTGCATGGTCTTTCACATAATGTAGTAGCTTATAAATGTATGCTAATGAGTATGAGTGTGATTGGAGGCACTAAGTAAGTAGTGATTAAGCGAGTAGCAAGGCGAATGTATGCGAATGACTGTATGCTTACGTCACGTGACAGGGCTGTGTCATGTGATCTGGTAACATTAATACAGCACATGATCGGGTGATATATTAATAAGATCCCATGGAGTCGCTGAGGGGACCCATTAATGCTATCGCACCATCTTAAAAGCTAAGCTCAAGTGTCCCCAATTTTTTTATCTGTTTTTCCCCGCACTCAACTCATGACGTCAACTTAGATAGAAAAAGGTTCCGTGATCACCATTCAAAGAATGAATGGCGATATAGCCCAGCCTTTGCAGATCCTTGTGCAAAAAGCAGTACTGCTGACATCGCAGTATGCTTACAGAAATGGGCTGAGGCAGTGATACCAGTATTTCATTTTTTTTACCCTTTCTAGCTTGAAGAAGCTCCATTTTGTGTAGAAGTAGCCTCTTTTTCATCAGAACACAGTAACATATCGATAAAGGACAGCTTCCATCTGTCCTCGGCAGCCTTTAAAGGAGCCACGGCTACAGCTTGTGCTGTCATATTTCTGTTTTGCAATGTTAGGAAGTTTACTTCAAGGCTCTGGCAAGTGAACCCATGCACAACTGAAAACCGTTTCCCCTCATCCACAGCGCACAGCGTCAAACAAACTGATGGCCTGAATTATTGGGCCTTGCAATGCTTTTGTTCTAGCTGCAAGCCCTTTCTACACACAGCATTTGCATGCTCCACCGTGCACCCATATGCGTGCACGAGTGCAAGGGATGTTTACTTGCATTGCCAGCCACTCATGTCTAGCAATGAATCAAAGGGCACTCTTATTTCATCTGTTCACATTACCTGCGTGGCTTCTTCAGTTTGGTACGGAAGTTCACAATGGCTGCCAGAATGTGGATTTGGCCCGGGTGGCAGCGCAACGAGTTAGCAATTGAGAAGTGGCGTGGACGGATCGGTGGAATCAAATCGAAGAGGTAGGCTAGTGGCACATTGGCTGTGGTGTGAGGAAAGTCAGTAAACACCTCCAACACCGTTCGTCGTGGCCTGATGGCATATTCCACAAGGTCTTCCTGACCGCCAGTGGTGCTGAACTCGCGAAGGCGCTCCTTCTCAATGTCACTACCACCAAAGTGCCAGAAGAGCTCAAAAAAGGACCTAGACAAGAGGGAAGGACAAAGAATGGTCTGGAATGTTAAAATACTACATTTCATGGTCCTTGTAAATGGTTTGCAAATGAATTCAGTCAAGGGCTACTCTTTTGCAGCTAAATACAAGATTTAGAAATTCCATTATGCGAACTTGAGAGCTTTAAGAATGTCCGAACATTCCGATAGATGCTAAAGCATAAATTAGCATCTCTGGTTGAATTGCTACACTAAAACAAAGACCGCTTTGCACAGGACTATATATCTCAGACAAACATATCTCCTTTAATATCTGCAGTGCAGTGAACTCTGTAGAAAACTGCGTGCAAAATAAGCATTCAGTCTGGGTTTCTGAAAAACAGCCAGTGCGCAAAAGGCCTCAAGAAATTAAACACCTTTCACTAGGCAAGTGCATTTACAATATATGTTAATTTATAAATGAAACATGCTGCCAGCAGTCTTCAGTTATTATAGCAAGAAACATAGTCTTCTCAATCTGCACTTCCTTTGTACATCTGTCACAGCTGCATGCAAAGAAATTTACAATCTGGCATGCAGCATTCCTAGCAGAATGCATGAGAAAAGTGGAAACACAAAATTTTCAGGTTGTCAGTTTACTGCTTTAGCAGCATGAGTGTCATTCCCCCCAAACAATGGCGTGTGAAGCCTTGGCAAGAGAAGCCTCTCGCCTCCAAGGGTGCCACCCACCACCCTCATAGGCAGGGGACTGTCCAACCAACCTCCTCTGTGTCTCTAACACATCCTTCATAAGTCACGAAGTGCATATTCAGAACAGTAAACAATTATACTACAACAACAGACGGGATCTCACCTCTTTGGAATATACGTGAGGTCGAAGTATTTCCGCACACAGCTGTCAAGTAAAAATGGTGCTGCTAAGAAATGTGGCAATGGCGTACCCTCTTCCATGGGTGCAACCGTAACATGCATATCAGCCTTAAGGCTGAACAGCCTGAAAAACTCATCGACGTCTTCTTCACAATTCTCTGGGTAGACAACCACCACATCACCAGGCTCAAATGTCATCCCAGAACCTACCAGGCAATACAAAACAAGAAAATGATCAAACTCTGCTACTCACTACACAGCCCTTTTAAATAAAGCACCTCAGAAACTGTTAGCCATCAACCCCTTTGCTGCCCACTGTACTCAGGACAGTCTTTATAAACTGAGCTGATCACAAGTCACTCGGAATTTTTCCCAGCTGATTTCACAGTGCATGAGCAGCTCTGCATGTCAATGTACCTGTGCTAACACAGTTGAAAGCTGCAAACAAACGGTAGCACTTCAGGCCAAGCCACAATAACGAAATCAAGTTGAAGAATGCTAAGGTGTTCATTAATTAAGTTCATAGTAAACAGCACAAAGGCACAAGGCCAAAGATAGAAAGGGAGAAGAAGGACGGGAAGGAAGATGAACACAGTGCTGACTTCAGCTGGGGTCACACTCTTCTTAATGCAGAAATCCAAGAACCTCGCACGGTACGTCGCTACTGCGATGTTGGTCTGGAGCACATTCACATCCTGAAGAACGGAAACGGGCTAGTTGCGTTCACGAGAACTGGATTCGGGTACATATAGGTCGGCTTAGAGTCACCAATGCAGCGAGAGGGGGTCCCTCGACCACATTGTCTGGAAATGCTCTTTTTCTCCGGGAAGGGCACTAAATATCAATAGTGAAGTAGCCTGGGAAGCCCTGCTGCGGAGCTCGGACCCCGAGACCCAGCGGAAACTCGTTCGACTAGCTGAGGAAGCTGCCGAGGAACAACACATCCTGGCCAGCATCCAAGGAGGTGTCTCCCCCTGACATCCTCGGCCTGCGGCCGAGGGTGTTGGGGCGTGAACCTTCTCTGTTGGACATTAAATGTTTGTTCTCTCTCTCTCTGCTGGGCTAGTTGGTATTCTCGAATTAAGTTCACAGTAAACAGCGCAAAGGCACAAGACCAAAGATAGAAAGGGAGAAGGACGGGAAGGACGACAAACACAGCGCTGACTTCAGCTGGGGTCACACTCTTCTTAACGCAGAAACCCAAGAACCTCGCACGGTATGTCGCTCTTGCAATGTTGGTCCGGAACACATTCACATCCTGAAGAACGGAAACACTGAGGAAAGGTGAGCCCGATGTATAAGAAATGTACTTCAGTAGAGTTAGTTGCTGGGCTAGTTGGTATTCTCGAATTAAGTGCATAGTAAACAATGCAAATGCACAAGGCCAAAGATAGAAAGGGAGAAGAAGGAAGAAGGGGAAGAAGCACATTCACATCCTGAAGAACGGAAACACTGAAGAAAGGTGAGCCCGATGTATAAGAGATGTACTTCAGTAGAGTTAGTTCAGTAGTCGAGAATACCAACTAGCCCAGCAACTAACTCCACTGAAGTACATTTCTTATACATCGGCTCACCTTTCTTCAGTGCTTCCGTTGTTCAGGGTGTGAATGTGCTCCAGACCAACATCGCAAGAGCAAGACCAACATCACAAGAGCAAGACCAACACCGCAAGAGCAACGTACCATATGAGGTTCTTGGGTTTTTGCATTAAGAAGAGTGTGACCCCAGCTGAAGTCAGCGCTGTGTTCGTCTTCCTTCCCATCCTTCTCCCTTTCTATCTTCGGCCTTGGCCTTTGCGCTGTTTACTATGAACTTAATTCGAGAGTACCAACTAGCCAGCAACTAACAAAGCTTTCTGTAACAAGCTAAGTGCCATTGATTACTTCTGTGCTTTGACAGTTCTAGTGGAAGTTAAATATGCTCCTCCTGATGCTTTCAATTCATTACCGATAGCATATTGTACTTAATAATACCTGTTAAACTACTGGGCTTACTGCTCACTGCTCAGGCTATCAACATCATTTTTTCTTTGCTTCAGACTATGAAGACGTCTCATGGGATCTCTCACAAAACCAAAAGAACAATGCTATGTGCACTACGGAGTGCGCCGACAACGGTCTTGGCTATGTGCACTACGGACCTTGTGGCGGGTTGGGTTGTGTTAGGTTAGGTTAGGTTAGATCAGGTCAGGTTGGGTTAGGTTGGGTATATAGAGTATTCTAGTTCACTATAGTTGGGTATTATTTTTGGCCAAAAATTGCAGTTGCGCAACAAGTAGCTCACCGCCCCATGATGCTTTGAGCGCCCATGGTGGCTGAAGTGGTCTCGAGGGGTCGCCATGCAAACTCCCATAGATGGGCTGCCAGCTTTCCCTCTAGGTAATAGTAAGAAACCCAACCCAACCTAACCCAACCCAGCCTAACCTAACCTAACGCAACCCAACCCAACCCAACCAACCTGCCACAAGGTCCGTAGTACACATAGCCAAGTCCGTTGTCGGCGCACTCCGTAGTGCACATAGCATTACTCAAACAAAACCACCAGTAGAAAAGGACAGTACGAAAAAAACCAACCTTGAATATCCAGTTTAATCAGTCGCACGTCTTGAAAGTGGTCGGGGCTGGTAACACGCTGATTGCAAACCACAGTGGCGTTGAACAACTTCTCACTGCTAAGACGAGGAGTGACTACACAAGCCGTATCGCAGTTGATTGCGTACTTCGGTGCCGGTAGGATTTCTTCGCTGACTGGTAGGCACCCGCTGGAAAGCGGGTACAGGTCCATAACAATCTTCCAGAATTCTACCAGCCACGGATCCAGCATTCCGTCTGCTCCCAGTTCGTGTTGCTCATCAGCATACAGAGGGTCCAGCAAGCACTGGGCGCCTAATTGACACAGACGTCTATGCAGACGTTTCGCAGTGAAATTGAACTTTAAGTACGACGAGTCTCCCAGGCCGATCACACACTGTCTCATTGCCTGCAGCGAATTCAGTGGCAGGCTCTTTCGCAGCAAAAACGACCAGAAACGCTTCATATTGTCGGGCTCCTCGCCTTGCCCTGTAGTAGCGCAGACGAACACAACTAACTTTTCCTTGATTAGCTCGGTAACAGGATAATCGTCCATAGCCAAGACAGAGACGCTAAATCTATACCGTCTCGCTTGCCTACCGATTCTTTCGGCGACATCCTGAGCGGTGCCCGTCTGGCTTCCGTACAGGACCAGAAAACGCAGACCAAGCATCTCTGCAAACTTTCACCGGTTTTAGCAAAACGTGCCAACACGACAGGTCACAAAGTGAAGGATTGTACAGTAAAAAAATCGCCTCGCACGCAAAGCAGGCGTGCCCACCACACAGAAGAAATGACTGCGGCCCATGTGCTGCAGGTGCTACAGGCAGCTGTAGGCACCGCTACTACTTACTACCACGCGCTTTGAACTCCGCACTTCAATAAGCCGCAGTTTCAGATGCAAGTATTTCCAAAATAACAGTGCACCAACAAAAATATTACCTTAATAATTTTAAATAAAAATGTGTTTTTATGCTAATTTACAGCATGAGAAACAAAGTTTTTATTGCTGTGGTTAGGAGTTTTATGAATTTCGCGAACAAGAAAAAAAAAAGTTGTTTGGTTCTGGTAGGATTTAATTTCGTTGGAGCTGTCGCAGTAGTCGCAGTCGTAACGCAGTAAGTATTTGCATAGTATTTGTGAGTAATTATGTGATTGACTGTTTTTATTTGACGCAAGAACGGCGTCACAATAACTTGTAGTTCGTGCTAGGGATGGTTAACTTTGGAGGTTGACGATTAGTCTGTGAGTAATGCGACGCTTTGACATTTTCGATGCGCTTTCTCGTGTTGCGGTCTGCCTGCGCGTTAGCTGCGATTTCTGATCGGTTCGGAATCTACGGTCAGCGCTATCTGAGTGTGCGTCCTGCAGAGTGTTCGCTGTATCCGCTGTTTTGCAGCGTACTGAGCGGATCGTGTGATATTTTCAGCGAAAACATCGATGTCGACAGCTTGAAGGTGCACATTATTTGTCCAACATGAATCAGACGAACCTTCCTGTGTCGGAGATCATAAAGAGCAAGGAAGTTGATGAGCCAAAGAAGCAGTCTCGAGAAGACTGGAGGAAGGCAAAAGAACTCGAAGAGGCCAGGAAGGCTGGCACAGCACCGGCCGCGGTTGATGAGGAGGGAAAGTATGTATGTTTATGTTACGATTCAAAACGTGCTGCGCTTGGCCATTGTGCGGTGGCCTTGATTTTCAGAAATGTATTTACTGTGGCTACTCACTTTTTGTACAGAGACATCAACCCGCATATTCCTCAGTATATATCTTCAGCACCATGGTACTTTGGGGCGAAAGGACCTACATTGAAGCACCAGCGTCCACAGCCTGAGAAGCAGAAGCAGTTCAGCCATATCAGTGATTACTATTCTCGGGGTGAATTCGTAAGTGACGTGTCTTTAAAACGAAAATCTGTGATTTAGCAGAGTAAATCGGGAAATGCCCCTCATTTTTTTTATTTCCATTGATGTCTTCCAGGAAAGTAAAGCAACCAAGTATAGAAAAGGTGCTTGCGAAAACTGCGGCGCCTTGACCCACAAGCGGAAGGATTGCTTGGAGGTAGTGTCTGCATGGATGTATCTGTCGTGCTGCTGCAAGCTCAGTGCTCGTATAGAGCATAAAGGAGCTGTACATTGTTAAAAATGGGGATGATGAAGCCAAATAACATGTTCATGCTTGCTTAACTTTTTTTTTTGAAGTGAAGTCTTTATTTCATAGCAAAGTGTACAAAAAGAAGTACTGGTCAATCTAAGCACATAGTACTTGTTAGAAGACCATTTGAAGATGATGTTAGATGACCATTTGGGTCAATCTAAGCACATAGTGCTTGTTAGAAGACCATTTGAAGATGATGTTAGATGGCCATTTGAATTTGAAAAATACTAAGTAGTTGTCTTAATGAATCACTAGCATTAGATAACCATATCAAGTTGTTAAGCAGAGCAGAAGGAATGGATGGCTAGCATGTGATGCCGTGGTATGCAGTGTTGGTGGACCATGCTTGGTTTTCATGATGCAGGCTGGTGCAGCTGGTCATAAGCAGATCAGATTAATGCACACCTTTTCGCTGTGTCCCTGGTCACCAGTATGGCAGCCACTGTGATGTGACGGTGCAAGGGCAGGATCTTTCTTGTTGATGCAAAAGCAAGTGAAGGCCAGTGACGTATTAAACCGTGCTTCCATCAGTGACAGCTGAAGATTTCAGTGCATGTGTAGTGTTGTTAGGTCTGTGTTCCATTTTAGCTACTTTCCTTCACTTTAGAGTTGCTACCAATCAATGTCATAGGTATATTCATAGTCAGCTTCCTGTGGACATGTAGTAGGACTTCCAAACATGAGGAATTGGCATCTGTAGTTTAGTGGTCAAATTGCAAGCACATGAGAACTAAACACTTGTGGAAATCATTTCCTTGTGCTTGTAGCTTCTTTTCTATAATCACAGAAATTAGCTTGCTAGTGCATTGCCATGACATTGTTTGCAGTGCATTGCCACTGGTCTCGAGAAATGGGCAAATGCTGGAAGACATAGAGTGCACCGAGCTGTTTTAGTTTGGAGCGTTGACCAGGGATTGCTAGTTGGCACGAAACGAACATAGTGTGAACTGGGTGCTTCTGCAGCGTTTGTTTGAGGACTAGTTGGTTCATGTTATCAAGGCGGAATACTTCTTAGCGCAACACATAAAGGGGACAGGACAGATGTTTGAAGCAGGCTGTCCTCTCTAAGGTATGCAAAAACTATACTCCATTGCACATCTTGTTTGCAAGGAGTGAAGCTTCGAATACAAGACAACTTTTATAATTGGGGTGTTCTTGTGAACTTGCAAGCCAAGCACACAGGCCTGGAAGCTGTTGCCAAGCTGTGAGACGGGGTGTAGATGGGTAACGGAGTAAGGGTGAACATTGAGGGAAGGTTGGAGAAATACAAAGGAGATCCCAGCTTTAGTGCCTAAAAGATGTGTTACATGACAGTTCTTTTAATTTTTAAAAATTATATTTATGCAGGATATTCAGCTTGAACACTACTTTAGAGCGACAACCAAAATAGCAGAACTTTTTTTTTTTGACTGGCATCTGTTTTGGGGCTCTGTAAGGAAGGTATAAATTGCTTTTATGCTTGCTGCCTGTAGTGAGTGGCATATTTTTTCAGGCATAAAAAGCTCTAGGCTCTTGTGAATGCAGTATATTGCAAAGCTTGTGCTAGTACACCTTGTGGGTGGAATAAAGCTAACGCGTATCTCATAGCTCTCCTAAAGCCTGCCACTGTTTCATGTGCTCGGTACTATTTGAACTGTATGGCTAAGTGGCTCGACCACTGAGCCGGGGGCCCGAGGTTGATCCCAGCCACGGCGGCAGCATTTATATGGAGGGGAAATACAAGGTGCGCGTGTTCTATGCGATGTCAGTACACGTTAAGAATCCCATTTGGTTGAAATTATCCGGAGCTCTCCACTATGGCGTCCCTTATAGCCTGAGTCACTTTGGGACTTTAAACCTGCTAAACCAAGCCAAACCCAACTATCTTGCATTTTCTTGCTTCAACCCTTTTTTAGAGGCCTCGAAAGGTTGGTGCCAAGTTTACAAATGATGACATTGCACCCGATGAAAAAAACCTGCCATCTCTAAACCTGGACTATGATGGAAAGCGGGACAGGTGGAATGGCTTTGACCCTGCTTGTTATCAGGCTGTTATTGAAGAATACAGGAAAGTGGAGGAGGTACTGTTTCTGTCTGTCATGTTTCTGCTGCTTAACAGAAATCGCGGAGTTGCTCATGCAGTGTTTCTTTCAGGCAAAACGTCAGTTGAAAGAAGACAAGCTGAAGCATGATATAATGAACTTGGAAGGAATCAGTACTCGAGAGGTAATCTTAGTGAATATGTTGTTCTTATTCTTATTTTGGGCAGTGACGGCCAATTTTTGATGTGGTGTCACTCATTTTTGCAGAGGGAAGACAGTGATGACGACGTTGATGGCGATGAGGACAAGTATGCGGACAATGCAGACATGCCTGGCACAAAGGTGGACAGCAAGCAGCGCATCACTGTGCGAAACCTTCGCATTCGTGAAGATGTTGCAAAGGTGCGTAGTTTTTTGCATGTTGGTCAGCTTTGGAATGCAAAACATAAGGTCGGGTTGCCATATGCATCTGACACTCTACACAGGAGCAGAAAGTGCTGACAGGAAACAAAGTCTGTCCTGGCTGCGTTATTTCTTGTGGCACTCTCTTGTTGGGTGCTTTTGCAAGCCCACAGCAATGGAGAGGAGATTATACTTTAGCCATAAGCCAGAACATGTTACTTTGCCACTGAATGCTCTATTAAGGGGGATGTCTCGGCTCGCTAACCCTTATGTGAGTATGGATTGATAAACTTCTTTTCACTGACGTCAAGTTCATAGATGTGGCAATTTTTTCAAGAATTTCTAGTCTGAGAGTGAAATAAAAGTTCATTCATTCATTGGTAAGTTCTGCAAAAAAAGAAAAACCGATGGCAGATGCCGGGGCTAGCAACAATCTTTTTCCTTCCATTTATCGTGTAATAACACCACTTACTACTACTACTACTACTTCCTTGCTGGACGAAGGAAAAGATGATTACTGGGGAGCTGCTAACTGAAAAGGAAATGTGCCTGAGTGAATTATAGTCATACCAATGAGAATATTGTATTTTAATTTATTATACAGATGCTTGAACCTGATCATTTGGTTTTGGTTTACTACGGAGAGCCAACTTGGGACAGTTTTAAAACATTGGCGAAATGCGCTGAAACATTGCAAACTGAGATTCTGTCAAAACTGTGCGTAATGTTTCCTTTTCGGGGAAAGGAGGTGACGTACATATTTTTGGTAGCTGACGTTTCTTTTAACTTTTCAGTACCTAAGGAACCTGGACCCGAACTCAGCTTACTATGACCCCAAGACACGTTCCATGAGGGATAATCCATACAAGAACTCTAACAAAGGTTCAGAAGAGTAAGTTGGCAATGACGAAATGGTTGTGAGGGAAATCATCTCTGTTTTTGGGAATACATTTTTCTGCTTGTATCAACCCGGTGGAGACATTTTGTAGTATTTTTGTCTCAATTTCTTCTCATTCTTGTTATGTGCTCTTTTCATTTCATCTGCCGCACATACAGCGAAAAGGATTGCTTTGCAAATCAATTTGACAGCCATGGATCTTTTTTGTTAGGTTTTATGACTTTTTTTACAAATATAGAACTCTTCTTTTGCAGACTCTCTTTTGCTGGAGATAACTTTGTTAGGTATACTGGAGACACCATGAAGATTGCAGAAGCTCAATGTGAGTACACCATCCACAATCCTGTAAAAAAGAAAGATCGCTTGGCAACCTAAAAAGCTTGTTTTCCATGGACTTGTCATGGACCTAAGTGTGCAGTTGATGCATCGGTTTCGTATATTATAGAAACTAGCTTTGCCAAGTGTGTATCATTTTTTGCTGCAAAGAGATGTAGTAGCCCTTTGTGCCAGTACCTAAGGAACCTGGACCCTAACTCCAGATTTCAGTTTTGTGTATTACATGGTTCTCAATTTGACATGCAGCTTATTAAATACGGCATACCACAAGGATCAATAGTAGGTCCCTTGTTGTTTATGCTATACATAAATGACATAGTTAACATTCCAATGACTCGACAGATTGTATTTTATGCCGACGACACTAATTTTTTTTCTCTGGCGCTAACCCCAAAGAAGTAAAAGTAAAGTCAAACGCTTGGCTACAAGAACTAAATACCTGGTTGTATTTAAACAAAC
Organism: Amblyomma mixtum; assembly: GCF_055824585.1. Classification (NCBI taxonomy): domain Eukaryota; kingdom Metazoa; phylum Arthropoda; class Arachnida; order Ixodida; family Ixodidae; genus Amblyomma; species Amblyomma mixtum. Next base: position 40,793,081 of record NC_143014.1, read on the forward strand.
TTCAGGTAAATACCAAGAAAACGAAATTTATTCTTTTCTGTGCCAAAAATAAGCCGACTAACTATGACATCACTCTGCGTTACGCTTCGACTACACTAGAACGAGTGGACAGCCATCCATTTCTTGGTGTTACATTTCACAGAAATTTAAGCTGGTCTGATCACATAAACAATGTTTGGGCCTCTTAGCATTTCGTCTCCATCGAAATTCAACCACTGCAGCAGGGGTCGAACCTGCGTTTAGGGTCAGGAGCCGAGCACCGTAGCCACTGAGCCATCGCAGCGGCTAAAGGTTAAATTGCAATTAATTGTTAGTAGTGCTTGAATGATTGGGCAGAGAGCTGATGTAAGCGTTTTTTGTGTGTGTGTGTGGGGGGGGGTGTTTGAGAGAGAGAGAGATCGATCATTCAACTTGCTTGGCATTTTGTTTAATACCACAGTAGGGGCCTAGTGATTTAAGCATTTGCCTCATAAGTAGTAGGGGCTGGATTTGGTCGGTCAGCGTTGCCATGTGCCCACTGGTGTACCAATGGGTACAATCTTTGCACTCGTCTGATGCTTGGCTTCTCACAGGTGGGTCTTTGACCTCGCCTCATGCAGACCAACAGCACATTAGCCTAAGTGCTCCCTCCTTGCGCGCAATTGTCTGCAGTCACACAATTGCACACGAATGCGGACTGGGGCAGCGGCTCTTCAGATTCCAAATTTCGACAGTGAAAGAAAACACACCCGTGTTGCCTGTGCAGAGTGTGACAAAGATTTGTTCCTGGACCCAGGTCCCAAGCTGTACCTTGCTGCTCAGAAGTACTGAGAACAATGGTCTTTTTGCGGTGTTTTTCGTTTAATCTGCATTTTTTTTATTAGCAACCCCTGGTGGACATTAAAATGTACGTTTGCTGTTATCTAGGTTGTTTTCTGTAAGGTATATAACCGAAAATAAACCGCACTACTGGTTTTCTGATTCTAGAAAAACGACAGTGGGGGTGCGTCACTCCGGAAAAGAAAACAACACTCTAAGGGTTTAGGTTGTTTTTGACACATCTATACGTTGTTTAAAGAACTGCATGTTATGGAAAATGTACGGCTAAGCTAGGAAATGTTGCGAATGTATTTAGCCACTGATCCCCATTTCAAACACTACTGGGCTGCTGAGGCCTGAAAGTTATTTTAAACACGGATGGAGTGCACTGCCTTGGTTCTTGCAGATGCTGCCAAAATAATCAGGATATAGAATGACGAAGCTCTCAATCTCTGTTGGTTGACACAAGTCATCAGCATGGCCACCTTCACATAGTTATGATTATAGCATCACTTTGATCGCATTCAGAGGCTCAGAGAGAGGATGCAAGTATGGGTGGTTGAGAATGACTACCTTATGCTTGTACTAATTTAGTTGATGTTTAAATTCTATGAAAACAGTTCTTGTTAGTAAGTTGCTTAAAACTGTTTTTTTTTTTTTTCACTTTTAAGGTGTTTTCAGCTAAAGTAAATTTAGTGCCCTTTAATGGAGTGAAAATGCTTGGCTGCTGTTTTTTTTTTTTTGCAGTGTTTGCATGGCAGGCATATGACAAAGGTGTGGACGTTCACCTGCAAGCAGAGCCCACAAAGGCTGAGCTGCTCAACAAGGAGTTCCTCTCAAAGGAGGAGGAGTTCCGTCACTCCATGAAAGACAGCATCTTGGAGAGATACGGTGGAGCAGAGCACTTGCAGATGCCTCCAAAGGAGCTTGTATTCGCCCAGACGGTGAGTCAGCAATTGGGAATTGTAATGTGTTTTAAAGTGAATATTTGATTGGATCCACCAATGTGTGCAGTGCTTGCAATTGCAGGCATTGTGATTACAGTTGTTGTCTAGTGTTCTTTCTGGGAAGCCACCCTAGATGTTCGGGAAAGCTCGACTTCCAAAGTTTTTTTCTTTTGGAGGGAGGGGGTGTGAGAGACACACCCTCTGGGCTCTCTCTGGTGTAGTGATTTTTCCCTCATAATACCTTATAATGTTGTAGGAGGAGTATGTTGAGTACTCACGGCATGGTGAAGTGATTCGGGGAGCTGAGAAGCCTGTGATCCGATCCAAGTATGAAGAGCATGTACTCATCAACAACCACACAGTAAGCAGCTATCTTTATTTCCCCCCATTTTTTCTTGCTCTGTCTTCGTACATTTGTGCATTTTCTAGTATATTGGGAGTTCGTAATAGGTGCGACAGAGACTCGCACAAAGCAGTGGTATTGTTGATATATTAAGTTAGCAGTGTGTCTTTCTATAAGTTCCAAGTATTATTCACAGTTATTAAAATTTAAGTCCGTGTAGAAAATTTAAATTGATTTAGTACTAAATTCATATTGACTTGCATCTTGGGCCGTGCATCTCTATTTTTTACAAGCCACTGCTGACTGATAGGTATGGGTGTGTGTAGGCATTTTTTTTTTTAGGTGTATTTATGCTTATAACATGTAGGTCTCAGTTTGATAGCATGTGTGTACTTTTTCAAGAAGGCTTTCCTGCCTAGTTATGGCTGCATAGTGCTGCAGTCTTGAAGGTGATGTGCGCTCTTGTTTCTTGCAGTCTGTCTGGGGATCCTATTGGAAGGACTTTCAGTGGGGCTACAAGTGCTGTCATTCGTTCATAAAAAACTCGTATTGCACTGGGGCCAGTGGCAAGGAGGTGCAGGCTGCGGTAAGTTGTTTTCTTTCTCTGAAGGACTTGTTTTTAATGAAAGAGCATGTGTGAGCATCAACTATGGGTACCCCCTATCCACTCTCCCTCCGCCACCACCCCTCTCCACTTTCCGTGGTGGATGGAGAGGGAAGGTGGGAGAGTGAAGAGAGAGTGGGAGGAGATCCCTCTCCACTTTGCCACCTTTCAACCGAGGCTTCAGACAGACGTAAAGATTTTTCCAACATGGAGGTTCTAATGCTAATGCACTAAAAATTCCTTTGAGTGAGTAGTTGTATTTGTAGCACCCCTTGCAGCATGCTCTGGCCACAGGCCACAACTCGCTCTGCATGCGGCACCCTTGATGATGGAAGTTGGCATTAGGCCTCACAACACGAGCTGCACAATTAAAAGAAAGTTCAAAACCTAGCCCTATCGGGGCTGGTTCTTCCTTGCTGTAGCTGCGACATGCTCATGGGCTTCACTGTCCTGTTACTAATTTTGTCAGACATTATTTAACGCATTACGTGCTGCCCGGAGAATATGAGCTATGAGCTTGTGAGATGAGCAGGTCTATATAGCTACCGCCCCCCATTCCCCTTTATTGATTTGGCAGACTGAGATGAGCTACAAGGTTTTCTTGCCCGGTGACACTTTCATACTTACTGATACTTGTTTATTGATACTCCCCTTTGATGTCACTTCTCTACAGCACCATACTTGCTTGCCTGCTGATTACTTCCTTTGCGGGTTTTATTTTTTTCTAAATTTGAGGGTAAATATTGAGCACTATGTTTTGAGTTTAAAATTGGGTACAAACTGGATTTTTCTACAAAGTGCCTGGTAATTTAGGTTTGTTGGGTTATTTTTATTCTTGAAAAGACTCAACCATGAGTGTTTTTTTTTCTTTTTTGCAGGATATAAAATATTTATTGCGCATGATTTTTGCTAACAAGTTGCACCAATAAAATGATTACCAGTTAAGTGCATGAGTAGCATTGTGCATTGCTTTGGCATTCATTCAAGACCTGTTTGCTCTTGCACGTACACTGTGAAAACATTCTCTCGGTGTCATAGCTGCCATCTGCAGTGCACGACCATGTAAAGTAGGGTGTTGTTGATGTGGGCATATAACTATGCTGTAGAGCTGTCTCAATTAGAGGCCAGAGTCTTCTGTTTGTGTAAAAATTGGTGCCATTGGAAAAGCCTGAAGCACATGACACCCAGTTGTGGCACAGCAGCCAAGGAAACAGTTTGCTGCTTGGGCAAATGCAAGAAGTGTTCATTCAAGAAGTTCTTAGAGCATGCCACATGGTGGGCATGTGGGGACCGTACTGCATCTTGTAGCTTTAGCGTATGTGGTATGGGCATGGAGCACAATATTTTATTTGTTTTATCTCCATTTTTGTTTGGTTTGTGGATGTTTCTGTGCACTTGGCAGAATAGTAGTTTTTGTCTCGCCGCCTTATCAGCATTAGCACATATTATAGTGGTTGGTTCTGCTGCTATGTGTGTGGAACTTCTGAGGGGTACTTTTGTGACCAGCAGAAAGCTATCAAGGTTTGGGGTAGTGCTTGGTACAACAGTGCAAATAGCCAGTAAGATGGTGCAGTTGGTTTCCCCACTACTCATATTTGTGAAGCCATGCAAGCATTCGGAATTTCGAATACGTGGCGAATATGTTTGCTATTAGGCTCAAATTTGATTTGGAAAATGGATATTCGAAAGTTTCCAAATAATTAACACTGACCGAATACCGCCCGCCTATTAGTGGCGAGGGTACTGATTTTGTGCCAACTTCGTGGCTCGCTCGCGCTGGCAGTCACTTTCCCGAACAAGCTGTTCCACACGCCAGAATCCAAAGCTGCCGAACTGTTCAGTTTGTCGCTAGTCAGCCAGGCCGCATGTGACAGTGTCGTTTTATCGCACGTTATCTTCTTTGCCTCCCACTGTTGGCTTTGCGATTTTATCGCTGCACGTTTATTGCTTTGAACTGTGTACTCAAAGCCATCCTGCGGGGAACTACAAACATGGGACGAGGCGGGAGGGGGTATGCGTCTTAAATTTGGAATCAACTTTTTTGTTGGTCAGCTAGGGGTTCAAGATAGGAGGTCTTCATATAGGTGACAATATACAGTGTATATTGTGCATTATGACCTTTGTACAGTTCTCTAGGACATGTTGAGAAAATTTTCGTGTAATTTGCGTACCCCCTTCTTGAAGCCCTTATTTAAAAAAAAGAAGTTTGCAAATTACGCAAGTAAATATGGTATATGTTGCAAAAGTCAATTCCCCCAGAAGCAACACTGCCTGTGATGTGAGAACCACATTTTCAGTTTGTGCTGCTTATCATATGAATTTCTGTTTTGGTGTTGGAAAAATGCCTTGGCTTGGTTTTAGTTTTCTGTTTTACACACGAATTAGTCTCCCTTTTTTTTTTAGTAGTAGTTTGCTTAGGCAACATCAAAACAAGTAAAAAAAAAAAAGAAAACCCGAGGCAGCAGCAGCAATGCATGGCCTGTGCACTGTTTTGCTTTTTTTATTTTGTTGTTATTTGCTAGTGTTGCATAAAAAAAGTTGGCATGGAACTAAATGAGTGTGCATGTTTGACGTTACTGTACCTGTACACCAGTTTATTTCTTTTCTGCTAGCCTCATTTGGTGCTGAATCAATATTGATGAATTGCAAGCTTGGGCTGCAGAGGGCTTCTGTCACTAGCTTAAAGCAGGTTCTTCTTTCTTCCTGCTTGCAGTCGGGTGGTGCGATGCTATTGCCAGCCAAATTGATGGGAGCTCCTCCGGCTGATGATGCTGCCCCTGCGGAAGCAAAGGCCAAGGAAGACATTCCAGAGGTTGAAAGCTTGCAGCCAGCATTGAAAGAACAGCCAGCATTGAAAGAACAGCAGGATGGATCTCCTCCTGTAGTTGCTGCCGTAAGTGCCTGTGTCTTGCACTCACTAATTTTTTGTTTGCAATTGCAGCTAAATTATTTGATACTTAATTTGTGTTTCCTTTACTCTGTGTACAATTTTCAATTTGGGTGGCGCTCATGAGTGAAAGATTGCAGTAGACCACTTGAACGGCTAAGGCGGCATTTGACCAGCAGCTCATTAGAACACTTTGCATGCTAACTTTTTATAAATGCAGTCGTGTGGTGTATTTGCTTTCGTTTTTCTTTAGTGAAAAAGCAGTGCGAAAAGAACAATCATATTATGTGTGCAGACATCCGTACACTTGCCTAGAATACTGAGGTGGCATTTTTTTTAGTGCATCAGAAACACATGATATTGGCTTCTTGGTTTCAGGTAAGTAGTCTCATAGAATGTATGTACTAATGTGCTGCCTTACTGTTTCACACCTGAGTTGACTGGCTGCAACTTGCTCTGCATTTTGTTCTCAGCTGGCGGTGTCCCTAGCAAGCAATCGGTAGTAATGCTGACGCACAGTTTCTTTTTTTATTTTGAAAATGAAATTTAGTACAATACACTACTATGTGCAATGATATTGGACTCATAACCAGAGGCTAGTTCCAGGTCCATCACAATAAAATATAACGTATAATTGTAGCATGTGGGGACGAACACTTCTATTCATAAAATAAAAATCAGAAATTTACAGCATTTTCAGAGAAAATACAGAATGAAAACAAAACACTCACAAAACATTTTCATCTTCGCAAAACAATTAACACTAGAACTTCACATATTCATCAGGAACGTTTTGAGGGATTGTATGAAGTTTGTGTTTTAACGTCATTAGCAATTTCATTCCAGATTAAAGCTTCATTAAACTCTAATAATTGAACTCTAATAATCTTTGCTCGTAAGTATATTGTGACATATGGGTAAATTAAAATGTTTAGCACTAGCAGCTGTGGTCTCCCTTTTAGGACTCCTATAGATACTATGGTTTGGTTTAGTTTGGGTTTTGGGGGTTAAACATCCCAAGGCAACTCAGTCTGTGAGGGACGCGTAGTGAAGGGCTCCAGAAATTTCGGCATTCTTTAATGTGCACTGACATCGCACACTACACGGGCCTCTAGAATTTCATCTCCGTTGAAATTCGACTGCCGCAGCCGGGATGGAACCTGCATCTTTGGGGTCAGCAGCCAAGCCATAACCACTGAGCCACCACGGCGGCTAAAGATACTCTGTGGAAGTGGGTCATTGAGTTTTAGTATTTTATGAATTGTCTGGGTTACCCTTAAACCCTTAACTCTTTCCTTACCACGCCACTGTGCTTCGATCACCGGTGATCGAAAAATTCGAAGCGCTACGGCAGCGCGACCGTGGCCGCTACGGACTTGCTGAGTCATTCGGTTTGTTGTTCACACATTAAACTTCAACTTCCTGTTTAGTTTATATTTTTGCCAAAAAGTGGCAATTTTTGAGACGCACTTGAAGTTGGGTGTGCGGCGTCGGGCGCTCCGAACAAGCCGTCGTCATCGGGAATGGCGCTCGCTCAAAAAAACCCCGTTCCACTCAATTCCGCTGCATTTGCACCACATATTTTTGATGTATCGATTAGCACGGACCCTGACGACGATGCTGTATCGTCAGGTATTGTTTCGAAGCCCAAACTGGGGCAACGAGAGCCCAGAACGCTCGTCTGTGCGTTCAGATTCCTCGTTCCGGTCTGTTTGTGCGAACCGAAGCTCCTCATTGTAGCCGTTACGGTGATGTGGCGCCATCTAAGTTGTTCTCCAGAGACTACAGTTTCGGTTTCTGCGTAGAGAGCAATTTTCCCACGACGCGCGAATTTTTGAAACGCCCTTGAAGCGGAGGGTACGGTGCGGATGCTCCGTGCATGGCGTCGGGCGCGCAGACGGCGCGCGCTCGGAAAAACCTTGCTGCGCGCAATTCTACTGCGTTGACTGCAATTATTATCTATGCTACGAGTAGTAGAGTCTCTGGTGACGATGTTGCATTGTCGGATTTTGGTTCAGACGCTGTAACTGCGCAAACCGATCCCGGAACGTTGGCCTGATAGTTTCGCTTTCTTTTTCCTGTCCGCTTGTGCGGGCGCATCTGGTTTGTTGTTCAGACGGTTAGTTCCATTTTCGGCCTAGTTCGTAATTTCCTCGCCAGTCGTGCATTTTTGAAGTGCCCTTGGAGCATAGGCTTATTGCGACATAATACGCGGTGAGGATGGCGTCGCGTCGAGGTCGGGCGCTTCGCGCGCTCGGAAGAGTCCCGCTGCACGTGATTCTCCAGCCTCTGCAGCTGATTTTCAAGATCCTCCGAGCAACAGTGCCTCGGACGAAGATGTTGTAACGTCGGATTTCGATTCTGCAGCTACATCGCAGCTATACTTATAGCATACTATATATCGCAATATCACACCTATACTTGTTGCGTTTTATATTTTTTTTTTGAATTTTTGACGTAAATTAAATAAGTTTTGATTTGTATTTTTTAAACCACGCTTACCAAGCTTTCGTTTGGCGCATAACATTACACTTCCAATTTTTTTTTTGTTGGACTGTAAAAATCATATAAAGGGCACTCTCAAACGAGCCTTTTCAAGAGGCATGAAGAAAAAAAATTCTAGCTCGAAAACTATTCAAGTTATAATTTTCAAACTTTAATGCCATATTTTAGAAAGAATTTGAATTGTTTTGTAGTTTCTAGAATTTTTTTAGTACAAGTGTTTGGAAAGTTATTCTCATATAAACACAAAACTTTTCTTCTTTTTTACTTTTTGTTGTGTTTACTGATTTTTTTTCACAGCATTTCAAGCAGAATATGTGTTCAAATAAATTTCATTATAAAGCGCATTCTATCTGAATTACTGTTATGCATTTTATATAATTTTATCTATCACACCTTTTCTAAAAAAAAATTTTGTCTGAGACATGTGAAAAATGGTCGTTTTTCCCGTGGTAAGGAAAGAGTTAAAATATATGTGGAATGGAAAGGTATAGTGGTGGTGGACTTGAAAAGTGGTTCGGTAGAGTCGTTATGTTTTGTATATCGGTGATGATTCCTATCACTTCCTTCTGCAGTTGGACTACAGGTTTGAGATATGTGGGGTACATGGTACCCCACAACTCTCTGCAGTATATTAGCTAGCTTTGCATAAAAGCAAGGTATAGAGTATCCGGAGTATAAAGAAATTAAAGCATTCTCAAGAATGCTTGCCATAAAATGTGGCAACCATATGCTGTCTTTAAAAACTTGCTTTACTTGATTCTTCCAGTGTATATCAGAATCAAGGTATACACAAAGATATTTGGAATTGTTTATTTCATGTATTAGTTCGTTATTTAAATACAAAGCAACATGTTCACAGTTTAATTTTTTCCCCCAGAGCAGGACAAAGTATATTTGGTTTTCAGAATGTTAATGGAGAGGTGGTTGTTATTAAATGACCTAAGAACCATTTCCAGTTCTTTGTTTTTTTTAAACATTTATTGTTGAGTTCGTTAATTGGTCTCATATAATTCTGAAACTGTGTCATCGACATATATTACTTCTTGGGAATATTTATAGAAGGGAGGTCATTTACATAAAGGGAGAAAAAAATTGGTCTCAGAACTTAGCCCTGTGGTACTCCAGTCAGCATGGCCTGCATCCCAGAGATCACGTTATTCATTGCAACATGCTGTACACGGTTTGTAAGGTAACTATTGAAAAAAATCTGATATTTTTCCTCGGAAGCATACTTACAAAGTTCATCAACTAGGATTGTATGATTAACCTTATCGAATGTCTTTTTAATATCTAAATACACAACTATGGCTACCTTGTTGTCATTGAGGCTCTATTTATAACTTGCGTTAGGGCAAGGACGGCAGATCCTGTTGATCTATGCGATGTGAAGCCATGCTGACTTGGGCGTGTAATATTATACTTGGTTATAAATTTCTTTATGTGTATGCACAGCATTTTTTCATGCATTGTTGATACCAAGGACTGAAATTGGTCTATAGTTACTCAGTTCTGACCATTCCTCTTCTTTAGGGATAGGCATGACTTTAGCTGCGTTTAGTCTTGCAGGATATATATTGAATATTCTGTAGAGTGCATAAATAGGTGTAATAGGTGGATGGCTAATGTGTCAGTGTTATCTGATTATTTTTACAGGGATTGCGTCCAGTCCCGGGGCTTTGCTTACTTGAAGTGTGCTTACCATTCTAACAATTTCACCTAACTCAATCTCATTCATTACAAAACTATTTATAACGGTTTATCGGATGGCTAGGATCAGCTTTTGGGGTGAACTGCTGGGCTAAGAGAGGCCCGATATTCACAAAGTAATTTTTAAATGTGTCCACTACATTCTGATCAATTAAGTCAGGTTGTACTTGTTGATGGAAGGTGAATAGCACCATGTACAACATTCCACATTTTTGCTATATTTCCATTTGCTTGCTGGATAAGGAAGGAGTAATATTCCTTTTTCTCACCATGGAGACTATAGAATTCCTAAGGCGCTTAAATTAGATTAGATCGTAATTATTGCTTTTATTCTGTTTCCATTTTTTTATACCATTCTTTCTTCTTTAAGTCATCAAGGATGGATTTTGTCATCCATGGGCAAGCAGGTTTCTTGCATTTTCTGACACACATGCTCTCACTTCATTGTGTTGTTATACTTCGAAGGGCATTGATAAAATTGTTAAATTATGTGTCAACATTACTATCATATACCGTATTTACTCGATTCTAAGCACCCCCTTTTTTTCACGATCGCGATGCCCAAAGTGAGAGGGGGTGCTTAGATTCGAAAAATCTAAACTGACCCCCCCCCCCCCCCCCCCCCCGGGCCCCTCTTTTCGCGGCGAAATCTCGATGAAACGGGCGCAAGAAAAAACATTTTATTCAGGAAACATTCAAAAGAAAAATAGCTGCAGACAGTTCTGTGCTGCCATCTGTCTTGTAGTGTCGGAACGTAGCAACACAAAAAGCGCCGTGGACGCCGCTGTCCTCGCTTCGGCAAGTGCAGCCTCGCCCGCTTATCTGTTTTTTCAGCAGCGTCCGCTCCGGCGGACGCAGTTGTTGGTGCGACGTGCGTCTTTTCTTTCCTTTTTCTCTTTCCTCTGATCTTTTAACTCTCCTCTATCTGCACTTGGCAGCGGTGGTGGCTTGGCTCGAGCCAGTCGGCAGGCCCGTGCACTTTCCTTTTCATCCTTCTCTCAGTCACAACAACAACAACGCGCAGGCCGCGCCTCCTCGGGACTCCGACTGCACAGGCTCGACGAAAAAGAGAGCAAGTGCACTTGGCGGCCTCGGCAACGCTCTCTTCCGCGCAAAAAAGGGGGTGCTTAGATTCGCATGCAAAGTTTTTTTCAGAAATTTTTTTCCGAAAATAGGGGGGGGGTGCTTAGAATCGCGAAAATACGGCATAGCAGAGAAATCAGTTTGTTCTAGTAGGCTGCGAAGCAAGCCATGGTTTATTTCTGAGTTTCTGCTGTGTTGCAATGCATGCAGCAGACATTGCACCGGACCACTTCTGGCCATTGCTAATGGAGAAGTGCCACTGACAGTGAGTGGAGTGCCCAGCAAGTGGCTACCTGTGGGAAGCAAGAAATAAGGCAGCGTACTCCATTCACTCTCTCGGAGGCAACTTATATCTTTAACCCAGAGGCCAGCGGCAGATGTCGCTGATACTCAACTGAGCATACCAATCAAGTGCTTGGGACAAATCCGTGGACGTCTGTACGTGTAGTTAATGAAGCCATAGTAGTGTGCCCTTTTCACTCGCATATTTTTTTTTTCCCCTCTAGTCGTGACTGTTTCTGCTGGTTTACGCCGAGAGAGGTATCTCTAGTGTAGCCTTGTCCTCTTTTGGAAATTGAAATTCTTCCTAGCCATAAGTTGTTTGAGAGGGTCATGTTTGTGTTACTAGTATGTGTAGTTATGTATCTTGCCATAATCTTCTTGCTATTTTTCAGGGGACTGTCTCTCCAGAGAAGGCCAAAAAGAAGAAAAAGAAGAAGTATAAAAAAGCAAGAAAAGCAAAACCAGTGAAAAGTGAGAGCAGCAGCAGCTCAGACAGTGAGGATTCTGATGCTAAGGCCGAGAGAGAAAGAAAAGAAAAGATTAAGAAGGTAAAGCTTTTGGCATTTTGCTTTGTCTTGGAGAATTAAATGCTGCACTTCTGTGCTTTGCTAAGGTCAAAGGTAATGGTAGTGCATTTTGCCTCTTGCAGTTAATTATGACAGCACCTTTCTAAGTGTAATGGTAGTAGATCTGCTAATCTCAGAGCTAAAACAGAAAAACTTAGTGTATTTGCTAAATGCTCAGCGTTTTCTTTTTTTTTGTGTGTGTGTATGTCAGTCATTGTTCTGTCATGGTGGCAGCCAAGCGCCGATGGAGTCGAATCCCACTTTGGCCGGTGCAGCATTGCCTTCCCACACGCGCTAAATGTAGGCTGTCAAAGGCATGGGGTAAAGCACTGTCTCGAAGTGACATCTGCGACACAGCATGCAGGAACACAGTCACAGTCGTGATGCAAGAGCCGAGTTTGTATTGAATCGGTTTCTATGGGGCCTTGTACGGGACCTGCTCACGAAAACATAACAGCTGGGAAAACATAGCATCTGGGAATGTAATCGTGGGGTTCTGCTGTATAAGGTGCTAAGTACAGGAGCAGTCAGTCGGGATTTTTTAGTTATGGGGACCATTTAAAGACTCTCTTTCTAACACTACTTGTTCTGTTGAAGAATTTGGTCGCAGATTTGTTTATTCGTCACTGTTTCTTGCAGGCCATGGAGCAGATTGACAGAGATCAGACTCAAGAGACTGATGAGCGCAAGCGCAAGTACAACAGCATGTACGATGTGAAAGCACCAACTGAAGAGGAGATGGAAGCCTACTACATGAAACGCAAGAGAGATGATGACCCGATGGCCATGTTTATTCCATAATTGCTTTTTTGATCATGAGTGCTCTTTGCATCTTATCGCAACATGTATATACATCCATGAAATTGTTAAATTTTGCTAGATGTTTAAGTGTGACATATCCATGTGTCCTGCGTTCTGCACTTGTTTGATTTGATGGAGTTTTGAAGAAAAGAAGTAAAAAATGAAAGGTGCCTCATTTCACGCTGTGCACTTGCCATAGAATTGCCAGAGAATTTATAGCTATTTCTCTTACCAAGTAATGGCACGGGTACAGGTTAGCAGAAACTGGAGATGTACTAAACCTTAGTTGTGGCAAAATGGAGATGCTGTGAAATGTATGATGCTTTTCTGGATGTCAGCTACATGTTTCTGTGTAGTCGATGCTAGATTTGTTTTGTTGCAAAATTATGTGCAATTATGAACCGCAGCGTGTGTATATTTTTATGTAAAAGTTAGCAGTGTGGCAGAACTATGCAAAGTCAGGGCTTATATCCTGGCTTTGGTCTTAGCAGGGATTGATCTCTGGAAGTTTGCACCAATTGGCTCTAGCAGCAGGAGCAATTGTGGCAGTTCAGTTGCAGCAAAAAGTGTTGGATCTGACGTCAAAGCAAGCAGCACAGATGCCATTTGCTGGATGGGCGTTGTGTTACTGCCATGTTGCTGAACAAGTAACAGCTATTTGCAGTCTTGGAGGTGCACCGCTGCTGTAAAACTTACTTCATTTCAGCCTGTCAAAGTAACAAATAGTGTATTGCAGCGTTATAACAGGTGCATAGAAACTACGGCTGTAAAAAGTGGTCATAAGGTTGAATTTGCTCAAGAGTGGCTGCAATTTTCTTATTTTATTGAAATACGTCATCTGGTTTTACACTGTGTTGTGTTCTCATTTCGAAAAGGCTAAATTACAAAACTGCAGCACAGTTCACCATGTTACTGGAAAAGAAAATGGTTGTAAACAATGAACCATAGTAACAAGGCAAACAAAACTGCTTGTGCTACCACTACCAATCAGTATAGAGTGGCGGGGATCAGGTCTTGCTGGGATTGAAGGCAAGTTATGAGCCCAGGTTAAAAAAAAATGGTTGTATACAATTGGCAGATTATTGTTTTGAGGCTGTTGCATATGTATATACTTTACTAGTCTTTGTCTGAGACAAAGCTCAGCTTACACAAGCTGACAACATCTGTTAAATAAAAATACATGCAAAGTCTTGTCTCAAAATAAACCATATGTGTGGTGATAAATAAATCTTATGAAATCAGACGTGTGTTTGTGAAGAGAAAAAATGCATTGCAATTTGCCGAAATATGCATGCAATGGCATCTTCTGCAGTGCGACATCAGTTCAACAACAATTCACCAAGTTGAACTGCTGGTCCATTTCTGTGTGGAGTGGTGTTGAGGTAGCAGGAGGTCTGTATTAGAAATTCACACTATGTCATTGTTTGTTTCACATCAAATGAAATGTGGGAACAAAGCAGAGGGTTGTACTGACGTGGGTGGTCCTGTTGCTGATGACGGAAATCTGCAAGTGTTTTTGCTTGGTAGTGGGCTTAATGGAACTCTTCAAATTCTCGTGACTTTTATTGTAATTATTCTAGACATGCCACACATCACTACCACTTACACTTACGTGAACAAAGCTTGTGATGCATCATGGTGGGTGACTAGACAAACTAGCGTGATAAATGGTGCGCCATGTTGCACAGGCTGAAAACTTTTTGCTGGTGCTGTACCAGCATTGCAGGCAATGTCTTCAGAGCTACCTGGCCCATCATTGTTCTCTTGGTTATTTCATGAGTTGCTGTGTTGCCAATAGGTAGACTAAGCAAATTGCAAAAAAACAGCGCGAACAAACGGGGACGGGACGAAGAATACACAGGAACAAGCGCTGTAATATGTATCATATATATGTAATATGTATGTTTTTTTGCAATATGTATCACCAACTCGCCCGCTTATCTACTATCCTGTTGAATTTCATTTCTAGTACTACGGGCTCTCTTACGTACCCTCAGCGCTTGTTCCTGTGTATTCTTCGTCTCATCCCCGTTTGTTCGCGCTGTTTTTTTGCAATATGTATCACCAACTGGCCCGCTTATCTATCCTGTTGAGGTAGACTAAGGCCCGATTTAAAAAGAACCACGCGGTTTTTGAAGAAATACATGTCAGTGGCATTGTGAAATATTCTGCATCCACTGTATTTTTCGCTGTCAGATCAGGAGACTGCAAGAGCTGTGGTTTCGGGGTGAAACAGATTGATCAATTTAACTTTCAGCATAGCCAGACTTTGCATTCAATGAAGTCTTAGTTTGAGTGGTTAGAGTCCTGGAGAGCATAACCTTAACACCTTAAGGGTGTCAATGCATAAAGTTAGGCTATTTGGGCTTATGACGTCCTCAGCTTATCACGAGTGATCGCCACATTTTTGCTTATGATGATCTGAGGTCATCATGGGTGTTCCTCATTATTCCAAGTACGCCGCTGCGCTGGCTCAGTGGTTATGGTGCTCGGGTGCTGACCCGAAAGACGCGGGTTCGATCCCGGCCGCAGCGGTTGAATTTCTTTGGAGGAGAAATTCTAGAGGCCCGTGTACTGTGCGATGTCAGTGCACGTTAAAGAACCCCAGGTGGTCGAAATTTCCGGAGCCCTCCACTACGGCGTCTCTCATAGCCTTAGTCGCTTTGGGACGTTAAACCCCATAAACCATAAACCAACCACATTATTCCAAGTGGCTTTTGACGATCCCAGCTCGTCAAATGGTACTTTTCTATTTGAAACATAGATGGCAGCACAGGTTTCGCCATTTGCACTTTTATTGAATGAGAGTTTGCACTCCAGGTGGCGGAGAGTGTGCCTTGTGTTTCCCGCGCTTTCAAACATGGCATCATCTGTTCGATGTTCTGGTGCGGGTGATCAGTCTCTGTCAGATGGTAGCGCAAGTGATCAGGTTGTCGGAGTCATGTTATATTCTTCATGTGAAGAAGATAGTGATGATGTTTTTACCAACAGCGAGTCCGAAGTGGAAGAAAGCAGCAATGAGACAATGGCCAGCTCCCGCGAATGATGTTGGATAGACCTTAACAATATCCCAGTCAAATTTCCAAGCCGTGCTTTGAACACTACCACATGGATGGTAGTCTCATCTAGTTTCAGGGGAACTATGGAGCAGTAGTGCATTTTGTGCACGGCAATTCTATGCCAGCGCTTACTTTCTGGAGTTTCAGGAATTTATTTATTTCAGGATACACCGTAATGCCCCAAGTATGGGGTATTACATGAGGGAGCGAGGAATGACCAGTTAAATATCATTATGTGTCGTAAAATGTTTTCCTAAATAATTTTTTGTTTTAAACATCTTACTGAAGCATTTCGCATCATAAAAAAAGTTAGCAATTTCGATTAAGTTTTTGTTTAATGAGCCCTAATAGAGGGAGAATAAAAAAAAGCAATTGCTAGCATTAATTGGTGCCTCTCAGCTTTTACAGGTGCAAAAAGAAGAAGAACCAATTTCAGAATACAAAATTTTGTGTAAAGACACCATTCACGGCAGCATATGAGACTGCTACCAGCTCTGTCCAAAGTGCATAGCTAAGCGCTGCAGCAAAGGGCCCATATGGAAGACCTTTGAACTGATTTGTTTATTTATTTAATGAACCTTACAGGCCCCAAAGGGTATTGTGTAAGGGGGGTTACGGTATCAATCACAGTAAACAAGGGGTAAAACATTGTTTAGTGCGTTATTACAAAACATAGCATAATTCCTAAGAATTAATAGAACGTACATAGTCACTACTGAACAGAATACCCGGAGATACACACAAAATGTACAAGAGAATATATACAAAAGGAATATGAGCTTGGTAACAAATATAGATGGATTATTCTAGCAGTACAAGCTATAAACTTGCTCACGGAATGAAACAGGATTACATAATGATGCAGTTGAATGAGTGTTATCCTCTTTGAATATACCAACATACTTTGGTTGCTTTTTATTTCTATCCCCGCTATTTCCTTAAAGCACATTTCATGAAACCCAGTAATTTGATGACCCCACTCTTGCACATTTAAAGTGATGGTTTGCAGACAGTGTTCTAGTGCACATGTAAATGAAGTACTGGTGGCGACCTTGCAGCAGCGCCGGATTTATGGGCAAATTCTTGGAGGGGGTGGCGCGTGATACTTTTCTTGCCTAATGCGATCAGAACTGCTATTATGTGGTTCATGTCTCTTGCACTTTGTAGATGGGCTAGCTAGTTAGTGTAAGATTATGTTAAGATAACAGCATGCGTTGTGCAGCTCTTACCTCCTGTGTTTGTATGCAGTTTTATCAACATGACCGTACGCATACCTTTTTTCAGTTATCGATTCGTCGGCTCCAATGAGCGTTGCCGATTTCCTAGCACAAACCCAAGTTGCCATGGCATCAACAGACATCTTTAATCATCCTAGTTGCGAAGTCCATCTGGACTGCTGACGTGCACGTGTTTTTACTCTTGTTTGGGGCAAACCATGGCACGCTTTTACCCGCCGCGGTGGCAGAGGTCAGGACGCCCGGCTACTGAGCCGAAGTAACCGGGTTCGAACCTAACCACGGCGGCCGCATTTCGGTGGAGTTTAGACGCAAGAGGCGCCCGCGTGCTGTGAGATGTCAGCGCTCAGGTGCTCGAAATTATTCCGGAGCCCTCCACTATGGCACCTCTATTTTTCTTCTTTCACTCCCACCTCCTCTCTTCCATCACGACGCCGTTGAGGTCAACGAACCTAGTTTATAGTGACGTTGGTTGAGGTGTCCACCGAGAAGTGGGACGGTTGCTGCGCCTTTCTCATTTCCTGATAGTTAATCCAGACCAGACCAGTCATTGAGCTTCTTCATTGCCGCTGGTGACGCGGCCGCTCAATGGCTAATGCCGGGAAATGTGCCTTTGAGGCATGAAGGAAGAACATGATTTAGGGGAACGTAGGAGCGCTCCATTGGGGATCGCTAAGAGTTTTAGGGGAACGTAGAGAGGAAAGCCGTAGCTCCGTTATCGGTCGCACTCAGGAGGGGGTGGGGTTTCCCTGGCATGCAAGCATGGAGGAAGTTTTTTTTACCTACATGCATGCAAGTCAGTTAGAAGGATCTTAGTCCTTTCACTCAATGTGCAGGCTCCAAAACCGATGTAGAAAGATTTGGTACTAGTCAATTTCAAGGTATTAGCATATTATTTTGTCAACGTGATTTCGTTAAACTGTTGGTGGAATGTGCTGAAAGGGGGCGCGGCGATCTGCCGGCCACATCGCTGTTGTCCGTCTGTCGCTGGAGGCAACGAGGCAGCTGAGCTAGCCGGAGTGTGTAGTTAAGTTTGCGACGTGTTTTTTTTTTCTGCCTGAAACATGGCACAAACGAACACGTCGGCTGCTTTGTCGGGGTTCTACCTCGAGCTCAGCCGCTATGGCAAAAGCGGAGAGTACGACCGAGCCCTGAAGGTTTGCGACAAAAGTAAGCTCATCGTCACATGCTACCTGTGCATGCTCATGTCGTTGCCTGTCTTGTTGTTTCTACTCTTTCGAGTACAGAAACGAAAGACAGTACGCTGTCTACTGGACGTCAGCTTTCAGTTTCTCCTGCTAATGCTGTCAGAATTCAGCCACGATCACCGTTATTCCTGGAGTCCATATGGCGACCCCTTTGCATACTAGCAATTACTGAATTCTGCGAACTCTCGTGTGTTGCTCACAGCTCACAGTTCGGTGAATACTCGGGAGAAAACGTTTGCTAACATGACTGGTTGTAAACTAACAGCAGATAGCTAAGTGACATTCTTTTTAAATATGTGTGTTGCGACTACTATGTTGCTCCAGTATCCACTCACACTCAATATCCGTCCCCTCTTTCAGTTTTGCACGACTTTCCAACGGAAGAAAAAGCGTTACAGTGCAAAGTGGTGTGTTTAATACAGTTAGGAAATTTCAAGGATGCAATCGACGTTATCAACAAAAATTCCAAGCACGTAGGGTGCGTATTAGCAGTTGATTTATTGAGCATGGGACCTTTTTGGTTGCAGTAACGTTGGTGTTGCCGTAAAAACTTATGATTTCGTTGTGTCAGCTAATGTACTGTGTGCTTTGTTGCGCAGGGATATGGCTTTTGAGAAGGCGTACTGCCTGTACCGGTTGAATGACACAAAGGAGGCTTGGAAGTTGTTGAATAGCATTTCTACGCAGAGTTTTAGAGTTAAAGAATTGAAAGCCCAGGTGGTATGTATCGCCGGCAGTTTCTTGATTGCACTGCCAGGTGTGCAGTTGTGTTTATGAAATTTACGACTTTTTTTTTTATTTATTGCAGCTTTATAGGCTTGAAAACTACCAGGAATGTTTTGATGTCTACAGGGACCTCATTAAAAACTCTGAGGTTAGTAGTGCTACCCTTGACATTGTGTTACTGTCAAGCCGTAGTAGTTAAAGTAGTAGCGCACTTTCCAAAAAGAAGTAGTAATTTCAGTGCCGGATGTCATGTTGCTGGTTGGCAGTAACAGCTTTGATTGTATAGATCGTTTCCGTGTGAAACCACAATGCCTACTGGTTCCAGTTGTACATCTTGTGGGGTACTGGGAAGGTTGGCGCCAGTGCTGTTGCGTGCTCAGAAATTGTTTTCATACTCGGTAACATTGAACTTGGCATCAGCTTGACTGGCTTTTCTTGCTCACTTTTCTCCGTAGCGAGATATTTTTGTCTTAATCCGATTGGTCACTGCCCTGAGCTCAACCCAAGACCCGGCTCATTTAAAAACTGGAGTAGGCCTTGGTTTAAAAAGTTTCGCTCTGATGCTGCTACAGGCTTGCATTGTGCTTCGGCCTTGCGTGCTTTGCATTTTCAAGTAGCGATTCCTGCCAAACAGTGTGGTCCTGTTCGTGGCTCTCTGTTTGTCCCTTATGCAGAGGATTTTCGTGAGTTGCAGCTAAGCGCTACGCATGGCAGTATGACAGGGTCGCAGAGCTGAAATTTACAATAATAAAAAAAAAGTGTGCCAGAGCAGTCGCAGAATTAGCAGCGAGTTCAGTCCACTTATCTTAGACACCCTTGCTGCGACATAAGTGCAAAATGTCTTTTGGTTGAGATTTAGATTTTGTACTTTTTTCATATGTAAAAATATATTTGTGTATGTATTTAAGTTAGGTACAATGTGAAATGCACCGAAGTTTCAATTTCTATCCTGAAAATCTGGCAAAGGTAAAATTCAGTAGTTGCGTAAGCAGTCTGAAATGTTATATGTTGAGACGGTCAGGTTTGGTGTCTGAGTAAGGCAGTTGGGGATGCAGACAGGAGGTGTTCCTTTCTTGCTTGTTGACAGGCAAACACTAAAGGTAGCAAGGCTAGCAAAAAATTTTTCATGCCATTTTGGCTGTCTCATCAGTGGTATTAATTTTCTGTATTGTGACTTTTAAAGGATGACTATGAAGAGGAAAGAGAAACCAATCTTGCAGCTGTTATAGCATCTTTGACGATGCAGACCAAACAAGAGGTACATAGCCTTGTTGTTTTCACTGTTTGAAGACTTGTTTTCATTGTACTCATGACATGCAAAAACACTCAGGTGAAAGGTGCTCCAGACCTTGGTGAAGGCTCGTACGAATTGTGCTACAACAAAGCTTGCACTCTGTTGGGTCTAGGGAAATATGCTGATGCACTTAAAAAGCTCGTTCAAGCTGAAGGCAAGTACCCTTAGTGTTACTACATTACTGAAATTTTTTTTGTTTTGTAGCCACTCAGTTTGGCCTTGGCAAGTAGATATCTATAGTGGTATGTCTTGTTTTGTAGTGTAGTGCGACTTTTTATAAAGTGTAGTGCATTACCTAATTATGGTAACTGCAGAGATAACATTGTTTGCGAAGTTTTCATAAATTTTGTGTTCAGTGTAATGCAAACTGTCATAATACGGCCTCTTTTGCAGGTGAATGCGAGCTTAATAAGGGATTTCTGTGGAGTGTTTTGAGATAGTGCTAATCTAGATGTTCTCCCAAATGAATAACTAAAGTATTTTAGATGGTGCCATTATATGTCCTATATGATTACATTACAGTAAACAAAAATTTCACAAAATGAAATGGTGTAAGAATTCATTAGTTTCTTTAGTACTGCTGGCAGTCTTTTGGCAGTCCAGGCTGGAATGAGTATGTGATTAAAGATTGAATCGGCTCTATTGCAGAGAGAGGGAGAGGGGGGAAACTATGAAAAGAAAAGAGAAAAATTGGACAATACAAAAAATGCACATCTTAGATGAGGTGGCCGGTGAGATCACAGGCAATATAGATATGCATGTACAAAATTGAAACTTATGGATAGAGTTCAAGAGAACCTTTGCAGTGTCTCACAATCCGTTAAAGATTTTTCATTCTGCATTGAAACCTTATTTTTGTTTAGCCCAATGGTTGCAGTGTGTATTGAAAGTGTGAGGAGGGAAACAAGACACTATAGAAAAGCAGAGTAGAAGCAAGACACCACGGTGGTTGTGGTGTCTGATTCCTCCCTTCTGGTCCTTTTTTTTTTTTTTCTGCTCTTTATGTTGCACTCTGGATCACCAGCAAGCTTTTATTGCCATTTTAACTGGAAGAGTTTGCATGAATTTTGGAACGAGTTGTGGCAGTTGTTTTTGATTACTGCTAAATACTTGCAAATTGCACATGAAAAATATATTTAGATATCTTCACTTTGCACTGTCAACAGAACTATGCAAAAAGTATTTAGAAGAAGATGACGTTCCTGAAGATGAGATTGAGGAAGAGTTGGCCATTGTGAGGTAGGCTACTAATAGGTGCTTAGATGTCTTGTCGGCTTGGGAAAAGGTGTTAACACGGATTTTTTGCAGGACACAACTGGGGTACGCCAAGCAAAGGTTAGGCTTCCCTGAGCAGGCCATGAAGCTGTACAATCTCACACTCAAGCAACGGTACGTACAATCACGGGACCACCCTGATGTCATGATAAATGCAGCAAAATTGATGCCCTATGTAGTTCTTTTTGCTTTTGAACTGTTGTGGTCTGAAACTGTCTTGGGACTTAATTTGTGGTATGCCAGGTTATGAGTAAATGGCCTCTGCTTAGAAATGCCATTGTAAGGTTTTAAACTAACAGCTAGTATCAGGGTGGCAAATAGGCCCAAGTAGCCGACACCAGACAACCTCTACACTTGACTGCTTATGATCACCAGTACGCATGGCCTTCTGTGTTGTAGAAAGCCTCCTCCCAAGGCTTACTCAAGGCATGTAGTTTACATTCAGAGCTCTTGCTAGTGAATGAATTCCTTTGGTGGCTTGCTTTCTAATTGCATTGTGGGGGGAAGGGGGGGTGCAGGACAGAGAGAAAACCTGTGCATCTGCAGAGTACTGTAAAAGAACTTGTCACATTAGCCTGTGACTCAAAAGTGAAAGTAAACACTGAGCACATGCTGCCAATTGAGCCAAGTGTTCTGGGCATATATGCAGTGCGAGACTGTGTTGTGTGTGTCTGAGTACATGGGATGTCTGTAGTTACTTGACATTTTGTTTACAGACCCTCTGACAATGCCATCATAGCTGTGGCAGCCAACAACATTGTAACAGTAAACAAGGTGAGAAAGTATCTACTTTACTAATTTCCAGGTTCTGTTATATGATGTACAGCGCGTGGAACATTCAAATGAATACTTACTCATTAGCATTCACTTGAGCCTAGCCGTACAGTTACAGACAAAAGCTGTGCAGCTTCCTGAGAAACTTTGCTGTTGAAGAAAAATTCAGCCTGATCTGAGACATGCATGGAACGTGTAGTCACCCGTGTGCTTGTCTTCAGTTTTTGATCCACAATTCTGGTGACTGTAAGCTATGGACACGGGCTGTAAAAGGCAGATGATGGAATGTTGGTGGAATTGACTAGACACACGGAAGTGATAATAGAAACAGACAAGTGCTGGACTTCAGCTGTGCTATATTGAAACTATATTGAGCTTTTTTTTTAAGGTTTTATCTTACTGTAGTATACCACTTCTGCCTCGTTAATTATGCAAAGTTTTTTTCTTGGGCCGCCGCAGTGGCTCAGTGGTTATGGTGCTTGGTTGCTAACCCGAAAGACGTGGGTTCGATCCCGGCCGCGGCGGTTGAATTTCTTTGGAGGCGAAATTCTGGAGGCCCGTGCACTGTGCGTGTTAGTGCACGTTAAAGAACCCCAGGTGGTCGAAATTTCCGGAGCCCTCCACTACGGCGTCTCTCATAGCCTTAGTCGCTTTGGGACGTTAAACCCCATAAACGAAACGAAACGGAACGTTTTTTTCTTGGTGTGGAATGCAAGATGTCTAAAACAGCGTTGTTATTGCTCTTTCTGTATGCCTTGTTTTGTTTATTTTTTATTTGATATGTCATTTTCTTGAAAGTTTTAGAGCCATTTTTGTGGTTGGTGCAAAGAAATGGAATAGTTATACAGGAAGGAAGTGAATGATTGAGCTGAGTGCACTAGGTGTATACACTAGCTGCTTAACACGTTCACTGCGTCGTGTATCACCGGTGGGTCACGTCCTGTATTACTGCGAAAAACACACTTGCCAGTTTGCTGTTGCCATCTGTTGTCGGTTCCAATAAGCTGACTTCGCCGGAGGCTCACTATTGGGTCACCCCACACCCCTGAAAGTCTAAGGGTGCCCCACCGGCGGGTCACAACGCACAAGGATTAGGGCCCTAAAAATCACTGCTGCAGTGAACATGTCAAGCTAGGTACCTACTGCTTGGTTCCTGGCCAGTACTTCAGTAAGGGGCTAAGTACATGGGAAAAGAGCACATAAAGGTGTTTTGGGATGGTGTAGGAATAATTGATGGCAACTCTGTTGCGTTGTGAGTAAATGTTGGTGGGTCTGTGCTACTGGCTTAGCTGCAATCCCAAGAAACCTTAACTGCAGTGAGGTTCAAAAACAAATGCTCTATTGTTTCGTGATCTATGCTGCACAGGACCAGAACATGTTTGACTCCAAGAAGAAGATCAAGATGGCAGTTGCTGAAGGACTGGAGAGCAAACTGACATCGCAACAACGGAGGGCAATTGCACTCAACCACTGCCTGCTGTTGTACCACATAGGCCAGTTGGACCAGTGTGTCAAAGCCATCAGCGTACTGGAAAAGAATTTCCCCAATGCTAGTGATGAGGCAGTGCTGCTTCGAGCGGCAACACTGCACTGTAAAGACAAGCAGCTTGACAAGGCTGTGCAGCTGCTCAAGGTAAGGCTAAACTTGGCTTTTGCTTGCGGTGCTTCTCGTTGATTTAGTAACAGCATTTTGAACACTTTTCTGTTGAATTTGCGATAACTGTGGGTAGCATGAGGGTTACTTCTGCTAAATATAAAATTTTCACTAACGTCTACAGAGTCATTACCTCTAACTACCTGCAAGATGTTCAGTTGTTCAGTTCAGCGTGAAATTACTACTATATTTGTGCATATTAGTTTGCCGTAATTGCTTCAATATCGGCTGTGTGTGAAATTTATAGTGTGAGGTTTACCTTGCATGGTGAAGTAACTTCCAAATCTGGCCCATATTTTCGTTACTGCAGCATTGGCTGCTAAGTGTTGGGAAATGTTATTGCTTGTTCGTGTTTTATAGATTGTGGCTCTTGTTGCCATGTTTAGCTCTCACTGTGACACTTTCATCTAGTGTGATGGAGGCATATTTTGTCGCATCTATAATCTGTTGACTGTGAATAAAATTCTTTCAATTTGACAACTGTGATTTGTGCATGGCAGTTTGTTAAGCAGTTTACCAGTCTAAATCAGCTTGCTGACATGATGAGGTGAGTTGTGTTTGGTGCTTTGAAATGTAAGAACCAAGGACACCATTCAAAGAGTGCAAATAGTACTTCAAGAAGCCCTGGAGAATATGATTTCACCCATATAGCAGACCTTTGAAATGCACATGGCAATCCCACAGTGCCTTGTTGATGCCATTGAGCTGTATAAGAGTACTTCACAACTGCATGCTTGTGAGGTACATGCAATACCTCAAACACCACACCTAGCAGAGAAATTGTATGATGTAGTGCGCACAGTTAGAATGAAGACTGATGATTATGCAAAGGTTTTTTCTGGTCAGTGGCTGCCTTTACATAAAAGCAGGGAAGATGCATTGTTGCTCGTACATGTGGCAGATACTGCATGGTCTTTTGGTTGAGTTGGCTGGAGGTCGAGTGAACTGGCATGTTGACTGTGCTGTTAGGGTGTAAGGCCTGGTAAAATTTTTGAAGCAGTCTAGAGTTAAGCTGAAGTCTTTTTGAAGTCTAGAGTTAAGCTGGCAGGCTGCCTTTCAGGGGTTTAACGAGCAGCCCCGCACTCTGACACTGTTAGCGCAGTCTTCTTCTCTTTGGCTCTCTTGTAAAGGCTTGTTGTGAAGCCCCCTCCCCGGCATTGTTCATTTGGGTTTGTTTCGAAATGCTGTAAACTGCAGTGAAAACGACGGACGGTTAGCTGGGCTGACCCAGCTGGCTATGTGTTCATCTTCCTTCGTGCCACTGCGGTTTTTGTGTGTGTGTACTGCAGCTATGTGTAAACAGCTTCATGGAATGCATGGTGTGTTCGCAGCTACTGTAATTTTGTTTTAAATTGACAACAGATTGTGCTAACACACAAAACAGACACAGGAGACGAGGTTGACTGGACTGACGCAAACTTGCTACTGATTTTACTGCTTTGAAAGTAAAAGTTGATATAGGCAGTGTTAGAAAAAACATCCCAAAAAGAGGGATACAGGTCAAGCCAGTGCACATGTCGTGCACTGCAGCAAGAGGTACTTTTAAGATACCGTATTTTCCGGTGTATAAGACGCGTTTTTTTTTTCAAAAATCTTGCTGGTGCGTCCTATACAAGGGTGTGTCTTATATGCGAATTTTCCGTTTTTTTTTTGCGAGTTCAGAAACTACTCAGGTTCATGTTCAAGCTTTTTTCACCGAAAAAATATTACTACCAATAACGCGGTTTTAACATGGTTAATACTTCAATACGGAGACCGCCGTGCGCAACTTTTTTAGGTGAACTTTATCATGAAACGGCGGGGTTGACCACTTCCGGAATCTTAAACACGCGGCCGTTTCGGAGGCCCCAAGCAAAGGTAATGTGAAATGCCAAAAGATGGCGACAGTTGCGCTTCTCGCCATTGTCAAGACAAGCCAAGAGAAGCCGATATTTTTTTTTAGTCACCCTTTGCAAGTACGAAGTGCGAAGAGAATGCTTCAGACGTGTTGCCTTTTCGATAGCGCATCCGAAGATGAAGACTTTGAAGGTTTTATGTAAAAATAAATTGTTATGGACATAAAGAGAGTTCTTTTGCTTTTTTTTCTTTTGTGCTAAAACGTGGGCTGGTATGGCGTAAGTGTTGCCTTTTTCGATCACTTAGCGTTGCTTAAGAACTTCTCACACGTACGGTGCATTTTGCGATGGTCGCATAAGCATGCTTAATTAAGCCTCACTAGCCTAACTGGGTAAATTGGGGTGTGTCTCATACACGGGTGCGTCTTATATACCAATTTTTTCAATGACAGCCTGCATATATGGCGGGTGCGTCTTATACAAGGGTGCGTCTTGTACACCGGAAAATACGGTACCTGTAATTTTGTTGTAAGGTCAAGCCACTGAGCACTCGAAATGTGGAAAAGTTTTTAGTGCTTTGACAGGCAGTTACGTTACTTTGCAACATCAGGTCATTGAAAGAAGCTTGGTTTCTGTTAGAATAATGTTTTGTAAGTTAATGTTTCTTTGCTGCCTTTATAGTAAATTTGAAAATGAATTTGTACATTTTGGGCATAAGTCATCTGCAGGCATGTGACATGCTTGTGGAGACAACAGACACATTTACTGGACGTGCCGTATAAACTCTTGTAAGGGCCGCACTTTCGTTAAAAATTTGGGTGTGAATTTTGAAGGTGCGGCCCATACACAAATAAAAAAAAAAGTGTAATCTTTTTTTTTTCTCAGTTATCGTGGCCAAAATGGGGGTGCGGCCCTTAAACAGGATTATATGGTATACGGTCTAGCTTTCAGTTACATGTGTCACTACCAGATCAAGAAGGTAATATAATTTCACCTGTTGTGTGATGTAGGGTTGAAAACTCTGTCATGGATATGGATTGTTATTTGCACTTTGTTGGCAGTTCAGAAAAATGGTACAGTGCATAAAAATTTTTAAATGATTTTGTTTCATTCCTAATTTTTGTAATTCAATACTAGAGATGTATATAGTGGTAAGGTTACAACGTGGCAGTAACGTTTTGGTATTGTGTTTAAAATTGTATTCTGTGCATTTTGCTGCTGGTCTTGTTGGTTGTGCTTTCCATATATGCATCAGCATTTTATGTTTGTAACAGTCTCTCCCTCTCTGTTTTCCCCATTAGGAGTACGCTGAACGCCACCCAAGCCGGTCGCTGTCAATATCGCTCACCTTGGCTCAGCTACTGCTATCACAGGGGCACCTCCATGACTGTTGTGAACTTCTGAAATCTCTTGGAAGCACTACATACAAGCTTGGAATTGTACGTAGATGCTGTCTGTTAGCTTTTCTCATTGTTTCCAAGTAGCAGAGCGATCTGTACATCTGCTAAAGGATTGAGCATTCTCATTCTGTTGAATTTCCTTCAGAACTGTCGTGCTTTCCTCCTTCATTCAGATCCTTTAACATTTCTGCACCATGACTTGTTCAAGATGAGCGTGTACCAACAGCTTAGCACAGGGCTTTTGTATTATCCAGTAGTTAAGGATTGGCTGCTGATGGTGGCTGTTTTGGCCTATCTTTGACTCTCAGAGGTGTGCTTGGAAAAATGTCTGTTCTAACAAAGTGGCCGAGGTTGGGACTTAGGCATGTTGTAAAACTTCATGCGAGTGCTGAAAAAGAAAAATTGAGTTAGCTGCATGGCTGCAGTTTTTTGTAATTTTGTTTACATGAATCATTGTAGGTATGTAAACATCCCTGTTATCAGGTAAATTTCAGAATGCACCAGGGATTTTATGGTGCATTCTTTTTTTCCTTTGAGCACCAGAGTTTTTTTTTTTCATTTTTTTAGCTGCATGTATCTTGTATAGCTTCTGAAATGACAGTCAGTTGTTTTTGTTTTTGTTTTTTTGAAGAAAGAACATGTAGTTACTAGTGCTTTTTCAAATTGCAAGTTGCTTCATATATTTGCATCCAAAATCTGCTTCTGAACAAGATGCTGTCAGGAGAGATGCTTAAATGGTTTACTACTTTTGCTCACTGTTTTCTGTTGTCATGATGGAAATACCATGTTTGCTAGCTTTGCTGCATACTAAAATAAACTGCTCATAATTTGTTTTTGGATAGGTTTCAGCCTTGGTGACACTTCACAAAAACCTTGAAGACAAGGAAGCCACTGCAGCAGTATTTGCTGATGCTATTGCTTGGTATAGAAAGAACAAGGTGAGTGTGGGTATGAACTTTTCTCAGCCTTAATTTTTTTATTGTTTGGTGTAGGAAGTGAGGCATATGTTTTACAGAAGGAGTAGCCGTTGAGGCTGTGTACATTGTTATGATGCCAAAACTCCAGAGATCGTGTGACCAGTGCCAGTGCAGAGATGTCATTTATTATGTAGTATATCACACCGTGCGATTAGGCTTTCACTATCTCATGGGTGGACCCATTGGTTCTACCATTGTGTGGTGCGATTGTTTTGCGAGAACAATTGCTGTGCAGGTCACTTAGCGAGCTGAGGCACCCTAAGACAGCCTCTCCATCCACGCAGCAGAGAGAGCTTCCAGCCATAACAGCCAGAACAATTGCTGTGCAGGTCACTTAGCGAGCTGAGGCACCCGAAGACAGCCTCTCCATCCACGCAGCAGAGAGAGCTTCCAGCCATAACAGCCTGCGAAGCAAATGCGTAGCTGCTTCATCACCTCTTGATAGATGTTTGTTCTCTCCTATAAGTAGAAACAATAAAATGTGCCAGTGGTGTCAGTCAGCCTGTAGCAGTTGAAGGAGTCAAGCATGCCCTCTTTGGCTCCAGTTTGCAGTGTTCTTTTGTGAATATGGGGGGCCATCAGGGAACACAGCTATCGCTATAATTTGCATGTAATGGCAGTTATTGCATTTTTTTTTTGGGTGTTAAAGCGGTTTATTTGAATGCAGATCCTCCGGAGTGGATTTCGCTTTCTAGGTGTAGTGATTAAAATTATAAGTGCAATTTTTGTGGGGAGAATTTCTTCTTAGAAAAATAGTGCAAACACACTGATTTTTACCTGCTGTGCAGCCTGTAGCTTGAACCCTGTACTGAGCTGATGTTTGTAAGTTGTCTCTGTGAACAGTGGTGAAGTTTTTGACTTGTTGTGTTTGGGCAGTGCATGGGTGCTCAATTTAGTACCTCTCGATTTAGATCTGTAAAGGTCAAAAAAGGATCAAAATGGAGCAAACTTTTGGAAGCTATTGTAAAGTGCAGTGAAGGGAAGCAGCGACACTGATAGAAGATGATGCTGACAGTTCAGCAGATTTGGACTGACATTCTAAGCTTATTGGGTCATGAAAAACATTTTATGGTTAGTGTATTTTATACATTAAAAGGTGCTGGCACAGAATTTCAGTCAACTCATTTTAAGGACATTGGCACTGGATATGCTGCATGCTCTGGTAAAATTGTGGCAACTAGTATGAGGGTTTACAGCCAGAAGCAAGTGCCTCTGTTTTACTGCTTAAAGCATAGCCCTGCTTATAAATAGTCGCAATGTGCGCTTGCTGCAGACTCAAGCTTAAAGGTAAACAAAAATACCTATACAACAGAACTCCTTTATAGTAAAGTCGCTCGGACCAGCAAAAATCTTTACTATGTCAGTTCCTTTACTGTATCAGTTGTTGGTGATGGTGTGGCTCTGAGGATGGATACTTTCTGGTAATTTGGCTACTTACCAAACATACTGAGTATTGTTTTGGAATAGAAATACTTCAAAATATTTTCCATCTTGCTCTAATCATCCCATTATATGCTATTGATTTATTTTCAGTTGTCAGATTTTGTGTTATTTTAATTTTGATCTCTTACGTCTTGTGGAAGTGCCATATTTGCGCAAATATAACGTGACCACAATTATAACACTAGGGGAGTTTTGAGTCCATATGAAAGTGTGAACGTGGCATCAACTTCCGCGGCCTCAGTGTCATTTGAAAGGCATTACATAGTTGACAAAATGCTCATGACACAGTAAAGCAAGGCAACCCCCCTCCTTTCCCCTGCAGTCGCTGTGCCTCTCCTGCTCTTGCCTTTTGCACTACCCAGTGCTGTGATTGTTTGTCCCTTTGTTTTCCTTCCCTACTTCTTCTCACCGCTTATTTGCTGCCTTCTCTTTCACGGCAGATCGCGCCGTTGTCCTCCATGTTTATAGCCAGATTTTTCTTTTTTCTGCTTGCACTGCTTGAGTTGCCTAACTGTCCCAAGGTGTTTAAAAAGTTAAAAAAGAAAAGAAAAATATGCTCACGAGCCTGGTGGTTAAAGGTGCACTGAAGAGGAATCTGAACTCTTTTTAGTGCGGGAGATCGATCTACACATTCCGAGCATTCTTAGAAACTTTGAATTATTGTCCTGTGCGGCCGATTTCCTTTTCTTCATTAAGTTTAAAGCCCATGTCTTTGGAGTCTAGAAGTAAGTAACGTTGAGGCACTTTTTTTACCATGTTAGGTATAGTGTCGGAGCCATTATTGCTGCTTTAGAGATTGTATGAGTCGCAGGTTCTGCTGTTCTTCCTCAGTGTCTTGTCTTTGAGGGTTTTGCTGTATGTACACTGGAGTTGACCGGCCCATCATGCTTGCATTACTGGCAGCCCACTTAATAGTATGTCTGCTGTGCATGGCAGTGCAGTTGCGTTGAGAGCCTCTCTATTAGCAGACACCTGAATGTGCACGCATCTTTTGCAGCCCCGATCTTCCGAGCTGAACTTGCTGACACGGGAGTGTGCCAAGTTCTACCTTGCCAACGGAGAGGTTCAGGAGGCAGCCAGCGTGCTGGAGGAGTTGCGCAAGGTGGTCCCGCAGGACCCGAAGGTGCTGGCACAGCTCATTTCAGCCTACTCTGTATTCGATCCCAAGAAGGCGAAGAAGTATCCTTTCCTACCTTGTTCATAGGCCGAGTTCTGAGTGTACCTGCGCTGTGTGCATGCGTGTGTGCTTGCATGTGTGTGTGTTTTGCCTCCTGATAATGTATCTTTTTAGCATTTTGGGAACAGCAATAGCGGACCATGCAGTGAACGTTGGATAAATGAGACTTGACTAAAGGTGCTACTGAACATACGTATGAGCAGCTTTGGCTGGTTTCTTATGCTTGTCATGATAACATTTTTCAGATATTCAGTATTGCTTATTTGCATTTTGCTCTGGTTTTCTAGAACTAAAACTGAAATTCTGCTAAAATTAAAGCACTAAATGTGGTTGCCTTAGTTCGCCGTCAAGATCACCTTATCTGCCAATAATTCTTGCCAGCTAAAAATTCAAGTAGCTGTAACAACTTTGCGTTGGGTTTAGATAGAACTGCGTAACATGCAGAGATATTGGCAGCTGGACCATATTTGTTCTGTACAGTTTTGTGCCATAATAATATGTACTTTCAGGCTAAACCTTGATTGGATTGCAAATAATACTGCTTCTAGATGTCTGAGTGGTGCACATAATTTTCATGTTCACATAATGGCATCTTTTAAAAGGGTTTATACAGTCGAGCCCATTTATAACGAACCTGGCAGTCACGCGGATTACGTTTGTCGTATCCGAGGTTTGTAGTACCGTATTTACACGATTGTAAGTCGACTCGAATGTAGGTCGACCCCCCCACATCACAATTGTGAAAAAAAAAAAAAAACTTGAGGTCATTAAAACTTGGTCTTTATTAGTAGAACTAGAACGCGACAGTACTATCCTGTGGCCTCCGCTGATCACCAGCCGCTATCGGCTGCCGCACGCGGGAGTGCCCGTGGGCACATTCCAAAACAAAAATGTCTTAGTCACTGGGCTACTCGTCCACACTTGCGCAATCGTCCTCGCTAGCGCTGCCGTCGTCATGTCGTCATCGCTGCTGCAGTCCCACAGCTCGTCGTTCTAACATCGTCATGCAGTGAAATCCTGCACTTCGCAAAAAGCCACATCATGACATCGCGAGGAACAGCTGAAAATTTTGCCTCGTTGTAGCTGCCACTCCTGTATCACTCAGTGCGAAGGTCGAACTTACGGCCCGGCGCGCAGTTCGTTTCTTCGGCATAAAGAATGACAGACATCTTGAATGTAGCCGCGAACGAGCGCCGGTCGCTTATCAGACCTGGAGCACAAATGACGAATGACGAAGCACTACATTAAAAACTTGTGAAACGCGGCCGGCAGTAGTCGAATGCGTCAGAGCCAGAGAGAAATTACGCGCAAGCGGCGTCGGCTCTTCCGTCAGCTACCGACACTCCCTGGTGCCGCTGCGGTTCGGAGGGGGGTGCCGCCACGATTGGAACAGCAGCCCTTCCATCAACTACCGACGCTCCCTTCGGCGCCGAGTGCGCGGTTGAAAGTAAACAAAAAAAAAAGTAGAACGCGAAGGCGTTATCGGGCCGCCGCCGCTTATCAGCATACGCAATCTGCGGCCACGTGTGGGGAGTGGGTTGCTGCTTATCGACAGCCACCATCAGCGGGCCGCCTCGCGCGGGGCGGGGATGCCGGTTCTGCGCGTTGACATAGCTGCTCAAGGCAAGAACGATGCGACGGAGCCGTGCAGCAAAAAATGCAACCACGCTTGTCTCGTTTGTCTCGCCTTTATTTATAGTGTGATGCTTTGGTTTCGATTGTAAGTCGACCCCCCCACTTCGGATTTTCAAATTTTGAAAAATGGGTCGACTTACAATCGTGTAAATACGGTAAGTGGACGTCTCATGTTACGGCCAAAAATAGTCAGACAGTGTACGTCTGTTATGCGCGTTTGTTGATTCAAACTAGAGCCTATTACGGCACTTTCCAAGCTCTCCAGAGCAGTAACATGCCCCTCCTCGATAGCGCTGTACCCACAAGCTGCTTTAGAGATGCGATATAACTAATGGCGGCGGAAGCCTCCACGGCAGCTGCTGGTAGGTCGGCCTCCTCGTCATCGTCTTCATCACATTCTTGGCAATAGGAGAGTGGTCGTACTTCACATAGTAATATTTTCTTCAGTGTATGGTTTTCCAAAGTCAGCATCATCATCCGCACTAACGAAGTCATCCCAGGCGACATCAGGTCAAGTTAGCTGCGCATCGACGGCATCTTGCCACAAATCTAAATGCGTCCAATAACCGCAGCGTCTTCCATTCTTCTAGGTTCATAAACTTTGCCTTACGGAAGCAGTTCTTGATGCACCCCGCAGCCAGTTCCATCCATGCGAACTTGCTGCACAATGCACAGGAAAGAAAGTTACTCAAACTAGGACATCGACACCTAGTCAGTCAGTTGTTATCAATATGCACTGGTGATGCGGCGTCGACAAGACACCTAGAGCACGGGAATTATGTCGATGTCAAGCGGCAAGTCTGGCTTTTGGTGTTCAGTGGCAGAAAAGCATGGTTGCCACATTCAGAGAAGGAGTGGTGCACCGCACGGTTATCGAGCATGAACAGGACCTTCCTATTTTAAGCCACTCTGCTAACATGTCGATAACCTCTCAGCCTCATGACCCCTCGAAACTTATGCTTAGTGGCACACTCGTCGAATAAAAAAAAAAATTCAGCGCGTCATCCAGGCCTTTGTGTCATGTCTGTAGCGCACCAGAATGTAGCTTCCAGTGCTCTGAGCCTTGCTAGTCTTTTGGATGACACATGGTGGCCACTGGTTGCTGTCATCTGTGTTCGTGTACGCAACGGCAACATGAAGCTTACTGCACTTTTCTCCAGCGCTAGGCACTGCCTGTCAAGGCATGCGTTTTTGATGGCCGCATTTGGCAAAAACATTTTGTTGCTGTTCTATACATCCCATATTATTTTTCGTGTTTGGGTGGAAGCATTCTTTCTCTAGAAAGGGGGGCAGGGGTTATCATGGGGGCTTGGAAAAGCTCGTCACACACCGCACCTGCAAGAAATGGTGGTTTTCGATTTTGGGGCCGAGTTTATAGCACTTCCTCGTTCACTGTAACCGAGTTGCGTAGCCGTACTTGTTTTTTGTATCTGAGATTCAATGTCATTGCTCCAATACATATTCTGATGGCAGGACCACCCTGGTTCGTAATAAGCCAGCATTTGTTATAACTGCGGCTGTTATAAGTGGGCTCAGCTGCATAAACAAAATTGCAATATTGATTTTTTTGATAACACTTGATTGAAACGTTACAGCATCTTTTTATGTGCATGCATATGTGTGTGAGAGAGACGGAGAGAGGTGCACATAACGTTGGAATCTGTTTAGCTTATCCTGGATCCCTGCTGTTATGTATCATCACGGCATATGTTTGGCATGATCTGGCTTTCCAGTGCTGCATTAATGCTTGCATATGGGGTGGGCCACACTGCCTTTGTGAAGTGACTTGCTAGGTGAAAGGATATAGGCATTTTGCACTGCTTTCATGCACCGACATTACTAGACCGTGATCTATGCTGCCCCAGGCATCTGAGTCTATTGTAGGAACAAAGATGTTTTTAGCAGCTTGTGCAGGTTCAGTCCTGTTCCCTCGAATCTGGCCAGCACAGGCCTTGAAAACATGTTGGGATGATAAATGGTAGTGCTTCACTTCAATTGTGCATTTCAAATTTCTTTGAATTAAGGAGGGTAGAGGGTTTTGGACCAAAATTTTTATCAATGAAGTCACTGTTATGAAGTCTTCAGGGAATGTGTATTTTTGTGTGCTCATAACAGAAATGTAGGAATGTGCGAGTAGTAGGGGTGTGCAGATATTGAAATTTCTGAATATGAGTAGAATATGAATATGAAGAAAAAAATGGCTTCGAATGTGGAATTGAATATCTGTTCAGTATGAAAAAGTATACAGGCAAATGCTGTGTGTCTTTCAGAACGGCGCATGTGCTTTGCAGTTGAAATAAACAAAACCAGACTGACTCAGCACCATATAAAAAACATGATGCACAGAGAAATGTATGCGATTAGATTAGACAGCATAACAGTATCCAACTTGTAATGTAGCCATTCAAAATGGAATTCATAAAATGACACATGACTGACAACTGACTGACAGCGCTGATCAGCGGGCGTGCAGCTCGTACATCGCTGACGCCTTGATTGCCAGTGACGCAGTATGCACCGCGAGCAGCGAGCGGTGGTGTGCAACCAGCACAGCACCGCGCCAACATTGCAAGTGAGCGGTGGTGTGCGGCTGTAAGTAAGCTCCGTCAGCTGAAAACAGCTTTACGTAAATTCTGTATGTGAATTTTGTTTGTTTTGGATGATACAAATATTTTTCATGACTCCATGAGATTCGTATGATCAAGATTCTACTGTATATGGTATATTTGGGATTAACATGCAAAAATACATTTCGTGGACATTTCATAATTATGACTTCATTAAATTTTTGGTCTGAGATCCTCATCCCTTGATGTATGCTGTATCAAGGGGCTTCATTCATTTTCAGTTTCAAAATTATATAGCCGTTTATTTGTTCATTTTCAGCATATTTGTGTATATTGGCTCAGCATTGTTTAGTTTTAGGTGTAACTTGTAGACCTTTGCATCAGGCTAGGGAGATGTTTAAAACGCCATCCTCTGTGGATTGTTGCAGACCAGTTCCATTGCCGCTTCCATTGTGCTAGCTGCAGGTGCACACAATAACTAAAGTGGCTGTTCGGGCTTGTTGGTCAGTGATCATGGTTAAAGAATGCAGCGCGAAAAGACAAGGACAAACGAAGAAGTGGACAGGACTGGCGCTGACTACTTCAAACGGTACAATTTTCCTTTTGAGATAGAAGGAGAGGATCCTGGCCTTGCAGGTAGAGATTGTGATAAGATTCACGCAGGTTATGGCGGCATCTTGCTTGCTGGAGGTAGATAGAAAAGAGCTGTTTAGTTCATCAGATTTCTTCTGCATTGGGCTCTTTTCTATCTACCTCGAGCAAGCAAGATGCCGCCATAACCTGCGTGAATCTTATCGCGATCTCTACTTGCAAGGCCAGGATCCTCTCCTTCTATCTCAAAAGGAAAATTGTACCGTTTGAAGTATAGTCAGCGCCAGTCCTGTCCACTTCTTCGTTTGTCCTTGTCTTTTCGCGCTGCATTCTTTAACCATGCACACGATAGCCCAGTAAGCAGTATGGTGATGCCCGGGGAGCCCTCATTGCAGAGATCTATAGCTTGCAGTAGGAAGTTTCAATTCTTTATGACATTTTCCTTGAGTGACAACATTCAGAGTGAGTGCAGACCTGCCACCAGCCGAGGAGATCACTCGTCAGGTTGATGTGGATGCACTTGAAACAATGTCATGGACTATGGGTGCTCGTTATGTCAAGAAGGCTGTCAAGTCTGATGCATCTCCTATTACACGTGGTCAAGACATTGTCAAGAAGAAGAAAAAGAAGAAGAAGGGTTAGTGTGGAAGCCTGCTGGCTTTATTTTGAAATTTTGCTTAAAGCTTTTACTTTGTGGATTTGGATATTGTTTTGAAGGAGCACTGAAGATAATAGTTATGTGCTGTGTGTTAACTTAATTTCAGCATTTCTAGGCCATTATCAGAGCATTATGTGCAACTTTCGATGCTTGTTTTTTTCTCTAGAAACATATTTATCAAAAATAATACTGTCCATCACCTAGATTTTGCATTCTTATAGTTTCGATGGCAAAGCTGCTTGCACCCACTGACCGTTGCTAATGCAGTAGAATCCCTCTGTAGTAAAGTTGCTCAGACCAGCGAAGTCTTTGCTGTGTCAGTGCCTTTTGCTATACACATACCTTTCTTCTAGCTCTAATCATCCCATTATGTACAAATGATTTATTTTCAGTTCTCACACTTCATGTTATCACGTTTTCTATTTCGACTGTCTTGTAGAACCACCATGAATACAGTGCAAAAGAAAAGTTTGAGTTCATGTGAAAATTATGAAAATTAAAGCTTTGCATATTGTTGTCTTACGGGGTCCCAATGTCATCAGAGATCTTTAGCATAGCGTGCACTAGAGCACTGCACGGGCCTCAATCTGAGGCCCAAGCCCGGCCTGGGCCCAAGACCTGAAGCCCGAGCCCGGCCCAGGCCCGCGGCTTCAAGCCCTGGCCCGGCCCAGGCCCGCTAAATTATCGCTCTAGCGAACCCGGCCCGGCCTGTGAATCCCAGAGTGAAGCCCAGCCCCGGCCCGGCCCGTTTCACAGTAACGCTTGAGGTATACTGCTCACTCTGAGCAAGTAGACTGCTACTAGACCGATAAGAAACTGGACGACAAAGGTTCTGAAACCACAGTTTGGCTTGCAGAAAGTTGGTTCTTTTTAACCCAGAAGGAAGTGATTAAGAGTAGTGCTCGCCAGGCCCTCTTTTGGACAGTAATCTCCTGTAGGTGCGCAAAGATAAACTCGGAAGTTCCGAAAGCCAAATAAAAATTGCTGCATATGCACCTAATAGACTACTTTGCATTCCCCCATGATTTTAATCAATTATATTTTGCCGCCTGGAAGAAAAAACATTAAAGCTGCCTAGCAAGCAGTGGGATGACATTTTTTTAATGAACGCGATCTCACAGGTTGAACTCATAGCCGAACTAGTCACCTTTCAACAGAAAAGAAAAGCTAAAAGGCTTGAGTATTTTACGGTGTGTGTTTTGAAGACTATAAGCGTCCTAAACTAATATGTCCTTCCACAATGCATTTCTAATAGTGTATAGGTATCTTTTGGGATGACGAACGATCAGTTGCAAACAATCTTCTCTTGGACACTGTTCAGGGAAACCTAGCTTCAAGCTGATAAATAGCATTGCAATAAATGCTGCAGTATGCTTTAACTTCATTTCGGACTCAAAGAAAACGAAACAGGTTGAGGCAGGATTTCTGGATGGCAGTTTTAGAGGTCTTGGATATCCTTTCAAATGAAATGCTATGGTTTGTGACTAACTACCAGACTGACTAGTCTAGCTGCTGTGTGTGTTCAAGAAAGAGGTTAAACTGTCCTGTTTTTGAAGAATCCTATGTGCCTGTGTTTAAAGGAGTAGAGACACATCATTTTTGGATGCCTATTTTTTTCTTCTTTGGATAGTGGTATACATGAGTCACGACGCAGATTTCACCTATATCAGCTGCATAGTTTATGATTGAATTATTTTTTTCATGTCATTTCAATTTCGG
Source organism: Amblyomma mixtum (assembly GCF_055824585.1). Classification (NCBI taxonomy): domain Eukaryota; kingdom Metazoa; phylum Arthropoda; class Arachnida; order Ixodida; family Ixodidae; genus Amblyomma; species Amblyomma mixtum. The sequence continues at coordinate 40,830,831 of NC_143014.1, forward strand.
TTTCAAAAGCTGAAGGTGGCTGTGACAATAAGACACTTTCAGCTCACGTGAAGCATGCAAAAATGCTGCGATATTATCACTGCTTGTTCATTTTTTGTCATTCCAACTCTTCAGCAGGCTTTTGTAAGAGTTACTGTGAATTAAAACGAGAAAAGCAGCTACCATATTGCAGTTTAGTATGCCTAACATGACCTGAGCGCGTATTGTATGTCACTGTCGTTGTTTTTGACTTTTGAAACCGAAACAGCATGAGAGAAAAAATTAAATTATAAACTATTTAGCACTTTCTGCCGCAATTTACATGGCTTTATATATTTCCTAATGTGCTGCGGGTCAGAGAAAATGGCTAGATATTGGTGTCTCGACTCCTTTTAGGGGCAGGGACACCAGGATTTTTGTAGTCCATTTTTGCTTTTGATTGATGCGTAAGACAATAGTAAACATGAATACCACATGAAATTCGCCACGCTGAATATCTAACCTATAACTGAAGTTATTCTTCCATGCAGTTTCGGTTTCAACAGTTGAAAATTAGTTGCGACATCACAAGTGAGCAGCAGATCATGTGAGGTTTACAAAAACTGCAGTATAATAGCTCTTTGTTCGCTTGCTGCTATTCTGGCTTTTGGAGCAGTTTAGTGTAAAAGTCTGAATGAATTAGAATAACAAAACAGTGGTTATATTTCAATTTTTGTATGCCTCGCATGATCTCGTACTAACTTGTGACATCACAAACATCGTCTGGCAACTGAAGCCGAAACTGAAACTATGGACAGAAAAAAAAATATTCTGTTGCAAATCATTTATTGAGTGCTGACAAATTCAGATTGGTGATTTATGTTTACTAATGTTGTACGCATCATTCCAGTGCAAAAACATACTCCGAAAAATTTGATGTCTCCTAACCTGCGCGGTGGCTCAGGTTAGGGCACTCAGCTACTGAGCCGGAGTTCCTGGGTTCGAACCCGGCCGTGCCGGCCACGTTTTGATGGAGATGAAACGCAAAGAGGGCCCGTGTGCTGTGTGATGTTAGTGTGAGTTAAAGATCCCCAGGTGGTCAAAATTATTCCGGAGCCTTCCACTACGGCACCTCTTTCTTCCTTTCTTCTCTCACTCCATCCTTTATCCCTTTCCTTATGGCACGGTTCAGGTGTCCACAGAGATGTGTGAGACAGATACTGCGCCGTTTCCTTTCCTCAAAAACCAATTTTCAGTTTTTTTTTATGTCTCCACCCCTTTAAATGTGATTAAACTCATTGTTACTATGGTACAGCAGAAGAAGAGGTGGGAACATGAGGGGCCAACAGGAACTAGAGGTGAAGAGCAGTGGCAGTGCCACAGTTGTGATAAACCCTTTTTTCAAGAAGGCACTGGACTGAGGCCTCACCCTTTATTTACCTTTATTTCATTGCTATTATGTCACTCTAGTAAAGATTCACGTGATTATTTGGCTGTTGTGCTGCCATGATTCTATTCGTTTTATGAAACTTTTTCTTGTTGTCTTGTATTTTTTTCTCACTTTTACTTCCAGAAGGTGGCAAACTGTGTACACTGAACGACAAATTTTGGTAGCAAAACTGTTGTAAAAATGCTACATCAGTTTATGCATTCCATTTTATTTATAATGTGCAGTGGTGATGGAAAAATTAAATGCCTTCATGGCGGCACAATTGATAAAAAAGCAACTAGTTATATTGCAAGAAATGAGAAAGTAGTGGCAAACGAAATATGCCCACAGGTCTCAAACCAGGTAGCAGAATTTGGAGAATAAGCACTTGCGCACAAAGTACTAAAGCATAGTTTTGCTCTTCGTTGTGCCCATGTAGCAGTGCATTTCTCTGGTCCACATAGTTTGTGGGCTGCTGCATTGTCAGCTTGGTTCCCATGGCTCTCACTGAAGGAATGTTTTACATGGTAGCAGAAGCATCATTATGTAAAAGTTTAAAAATTTTTCCCGATGAATAGGCCATCTTTTACCTTTTTACACTTCTTCAGAGCATCATGATAGGATAACTGTGGCCTGGGCAAGTATAATATCAAGTGCCCTTATATCACTATAGATTTGGTTTCTGAAGCAAAGTGCTTGGCATCTTGAAGTGTTTATATGAATGCTGCTATATGCCTTGCAGGCAAGCTGCCCAAAAACTACGATCCTAATGTGGACCCCGACCCTGAGCGCTGGCTTCCACGGCGGGAGCGTTCCACTTTCAAGAAGCGCAAGGACAGAAGAGGAGCTAGCAGTGCTATCGGTACTAAGCATTGTAGTTGTGTGTGCATGCATTTTCGTGAGAGTGTGCATGTATATTTTGCTCCGTGGCCCTTTTTTTTTTATCTTTTTGACTATGTATGGTGGTCTGAATGTACTCCTCTTTTGGTGACCTGAACTCATTCTATTTCAGGGAAAGGCACGCAGGGAGCAGTTGGTGCAACGTCTGAGGGGTGAGTAGAGCAAATGTGATTATGTGTAGTTATTTGCCAAGTTGGCAATTCTCACTTCTTGTTCAACCCCACCTACTCATGGAGACTGTCATGCTTTTGAATGAGTCTGTGCAGCATTTTCTTGTTGGAGTATCGAACCTGGTAATGGATCATTCGTAGAAATATGTGAGGCTGCTGTCTCTTTTGCTTGTGGAAACAGTATTTTGTACCCTGCAGCATGTTCCAAGCAGTTCTAACATGTAGTAGTTAGTGCTATATGTAATGGTACACTGAGCAAATGCACTACTGTCAAAATCGCTCCTACCTGGGGCACCGTGTGGGTGTGAAGTGTAATGAGGCTGCTTGCTTCCATTTATTGTAAGGCCACATGATCTAGGCATGTTGGATATTGCAGTGACTAGAAGTGATCTGTGATGCGCCACGGTGTTTAGTCGCTATGGCATTTGGCTACGGAAACCAAGGTTTCAGGGCTGAATCTTGGCCGCAGCTGTCATATTTCGTTGGAGGTGTAATGCAAGAATGCCCATATGCTGTGTGATGTCAGTGCACGTTATAAAGAACCTCATGTGGTCAAAATGAATCTGGATCTTGCCACTACGACATGTCTCATAGCCGATGCACCTCTTCCGGATATTAAACCCCACATATCATACTACATCTTAAGTGATTTACGACAGCCTGCTTGACAAGCCGGTGGCTAGTGTGCACTGCTTTCACTGTTGCATGGACATCCAGCGCCCTGTGACTTGTGTGTGTGTCACTGTTGACACTGTGTAGCTTTTCGATGACTTGAGAAGTGCTGGCAGCACCTGCTGAAGGCATATTTGAGCTGCATGTTTAAAGCACTGGCTTGCTGTCTAGCTGAAAAAGTAAAACTTGTTGGCCTTGATGGGACTTAAAGAGACTATAAACTTTTGCTGAGCATATTGTTTCCTTAGTGCGAAAGCATGGTTGAGGCTGCTTCCATTATCTCCCCATTCACTGAAAATTACTTTTTTGTAGCTAAAGAACTCTGTTTGAATGAATGAACTGTGTTGCACAGCACACTGGTTGAAATCAGGGCTTGGTGTTGTAGGTTTGTGTGCCCTAATTTTGACTGGCCGCATGTGGCAGCAACTCTGGATTTTTTTTTTGTTTCATGCTTTTTGCACTTTGTATTTTATTCATTCATAACACCAAAGAAAGCAGCTCCACACCACTAAATATTTTATTTTATGACACTCTAAGTAATGTCCTGCGAACAATACTTGAAGTGCAGCCATTCAACTTTCTCATTGCAAAATCATTCCAACTTGTGATTTGGAAAAGTGTGCGTAGTGAGTCACCACAGGTATTTGACATTTATTGAATTTCCTTTCTGAAATGAAGCTCCGTCTGGGTGAAATCTGACTGTTTTACATTGTTGAAAGGTAACCTCTCGATCTAGGCTTACTTGATGTTGGGTATTGTTAGTCCCTTTAAGCATCCTTAAAGCTTCTTGTGCTGTAGATTTGCAGGCATTTTTGAGACTTACAATTTTTACTCCTTTTCAGCACAATTGCCGTAAGTCATTTCCATATGATGCACGACTAATCATCATCATCATCATCAGCCTCACTACACCCAATGCAGGGCAAAGGCCTCTTCCCTTGTCTTTCCAATTAACCCTGTCCTTTGCCAGCTGCGGCCACCGTCACTGAATTTTCATTATTATGTTAACTGGTTTCTTAATTGGCTGCATGTTTAGGGTTTTACTAAAGCTGAAGCCAAAGGTGATCACTCAGTTTCTGCATAAGCTGAACATGTTGAATCTTCAGTTCATTCTGGTGTCCACTAGGACATATTGTTCTATAGTTGTTTTTAGCCTACATGAATGGCCTACCTTCGAACATATTACATTAGATCGACCGGTTGATGATGATTGCATCATCATCACCAGCCTGACTATTCTCATTGCAGGACAAAGGCCTCTCCTTATTTCTACAGTTATTTGGTCCAGTGCCAGATGCAGCCATCTCATCGCCGCAAACTTCCCAATCTCATCCGCCCGCCTAATCTTCTGCCATCGCCTGCTACGCTTGCCTTCTCTTGCAATCCAGTTCATTAATTACCCTTAACGCCCATCAGTTATCTTGCCTTCGCATTGTGTGCCCTGCCCATGCCCATTTCTTCTTGATTTTGACTAGGATGATTGCATGGTATATCGGAAAACAACTATAGTGCTGTCATATCATTCTCGAGTTCTGTAAAGTGCCGAAAAAAAGAAAGGAAGTATGCATTTGTTGTGTCCTACCTGCTGAGCATGTGCTGTGCTTATGAAATAGAATTTTTGGCACAGAGTCCTTTATTTGACATTTTACCTATTTGCAGTTACTTGTGCTACTTGATTGAAGCTAAGCTAGAGTTTCTCTGCACACTGCTACTAGCAACTCTTATGGAGACTGAGGCCCTGGCAGGGATTTGTGAAGCCTCGTATGTGCATATGGGGACATGAACACTTTTTCGTTTTTCAAAAATGAAAATTAATTCAGTGGCTTTTTTTTTTTATTAAAGTTTAGAAGAAGCTCTTCATTTAGCGAACTTATTAGATGATGCCATGGGTGGTGCCTTTTTGAGGCATTCATGTGCTCGTCTCCTGAGTGCTGCTCTTACTGTAGCAGTGACCCTGCTCCTCTTGCCAGGGACATGACCCAGAGGACAACACCACTGCCGAGCCCTGCCACATCAGCAGCAGCAGCACAGTCGTCACCAGGAGGCCAGCAGTCATCGCAGCAGGGCCCCAGGCAACAGAGACCCTTGCCCGCACAGAAGAAAAAGAAGAAAAAGGGTGGCCGCTGGTGAAGCCAGATGGCTTCCCTCTCACTGCCACTGTTGTTTTTTATAAACAATTTTCATTGCCTTGACACAGTTGGTCTCAGTGCTTGTGCTCAGCAGTAGTTGAGCAATTCAGTGTCAGATGCTCCTGTGAGAACATCTGCCACTGAAACGTGGAAACTCATTTTTGTACCACTACTAACCAAGTTTCTGCAAAATACAAGAAAGCTGGATATCACTCAGCTGCTAATGCAGAGTTGTCAGAACTTTTGTTCTTTCTGTCCGCATTCAACCCCATAAAGTCCACACGCTAGGCCATCACTATCTTTGCTCAGTTTCCTATCCTGCGCATTCAGCACAGGTTCCAAAATGATGGTGCCTGGTACAGCCATGCAGGACACACTAATTAGGATCTCTTTTCAGTGACACATTGGTATGAGCAGCATCATTTAGATCTTTGTGCTGCCGCAGTGGCTCAGTGGTTATGGCACTCGGTTGCTAACCCGAAAGACGCGGGTTTGATCCCGGTTACGGCGGTCCAATTTCGATGGAGGTGAAATTTTAGAAGCTCGTGTACTGTGCGAAATCTGTGCTTGCTAAAGAACCCCAGGCGGTTAAAATTTCCGGAGCCCTTCACTACGGCGTCCCTCATAGCCTGAGTCATTTTTGAACGTTAAACTCCCATAAACCTAAACCTTGGATGTTTGTAAAGCATGCCTTTAGGGGGCTATAATTGCCATAAAAACATTAGTCACCACTCAATTTGCTTTTGGCAGTGATGGTAGCAATGGGGACACATTGGCTTACCCTCAAGATCCATGTTGAGTAAAACTGCATTGCTGCCTGCTACTTGTGATCACATTATGTACCGCCGGCGGCACGCTCAACACGAACGCTTGAGCGTGTCTTCCACTGACATTAGCACCACTGGGCATTGGCCGCTGGGTCTGAGACAATGTTAGGGTAGAAGCAGGGCGCCAGCTGTCTCCAACTGCCACAAACACACCATGCAGCATGGTCTCGGACCCAGCGTTCAGTGGCTGCAATGTCGGTGGAGGATGCGCACTCAAGCGTTCTTGTTAAGCATGCTGTCGGTAGTACTGCATGCATCTGGTTCGTGCCACAGGCACCGTTTGCTGTTGATGCTGTGGTGGAGCTAAAGACTGCAGTAGTCTCATGACCAGCTACATGAATACAGATTTTCTGTTTGCTTCATAATGACATGCGCAATTGCAAGGGCTCCTTTGAAAGCATGCATATGACTTACAACATTGGCTTAGGGTACAACTTTCACCATGTGCACATTTCACTTGTCTATGGCACCATAAAAAAGAAATATGAATGTGCTGGATGAATTGTTTCTTAATAGCTCAGTCATTAAAGCACTAGCCTTGAAGCAGCAGTTCCGGACTGCCAAATTTTGTTGCAAATTCAGACAATGTAAAGTGAATACTCCGCTTGGGATGGGAAGTTCTTGTATTTTGTAAGATGGGAAAGGCATACATGTGCATTTCTTTGTCTTGCTTGATTGATTAGAACTAGCTGATAAGACACTCATGCTTGGCTATAGAAATCCTTCAGTTATTGGGTTTTTTTTTCTGCACTGGCTGTTTACTGGTAGCAATTACATTTATTTTTAACCTAGAGCTAGGAAATGCTTAGATGGCGATTTTGCCAGCTCCAGGGTGCTTGCACATTGTCTGCTTAGGGGTTTTAGTGATAAAAAAAGAATGCTGGTATGAAGTGTTCACTGTGCACACATCTTTCTCACTTCAAACTGCACATACAAGGATTACTCAGTAACCTGCTCCTTCCAAGAGCATGACCGTGTGTGCTCTTCTGTGCTGCTTTTTTTGTCACTAAATTGGCGCAATTTTTTCCTGCAAATTTAAATGAAAGCTTGATGTTTGGGATGGAAATAATATAAGTTATGTTGTTGGTGACCGATGTGCAAATTGTAGTTGTAATGGATTTTGCAATTTCAAGTCTGTCTTTCCTAATTATCTAGACTGCTAGCCACTACATGCAGTTTAATTTCATGATTTAACAAACACAGGGGGTGACAAAGCAGAATGACTACAATAGCTGATCAATAGTACAGTTTGGTTTATTGGTTTGTTGGGGTTTAACGTCCCAAAGCAACTCTGGCATGAGGGACGCCATAGTGAAGGGCTCCGGAAATTTTGACCACCTGGGGTTCTTTAACGTGCACTGACATCGCACAGCACACGGGCCTCTAGAATTTCGCCTTCATCGAAATTCAGCCGCCACGGCCGGGATCGAACCTGCGTCTTTCGGGCGAGCAGCCGAGCGCCGTAACCACTGAGCCACCGCGGCGGGTCTGATCAATAGTATGAATAATTCATTTGTTGAATATACAGGAATAACTTGGACTTTTAAAGAACATGCAAGCTGTAATACAGTTGCTGCGTTGGTTTTGTCAAAGAGCCATGTCTTTGCAGCTGGCTGGATATATATTAAAACGGCCAGACTGTTCATCACACACTGCTTTCACCCATACATGGACAACACTTTCTGCAATGTATCTGTCAAAAACTGTGAGATTTGTGTGGAACATTTCAACTTCAGCACTACTTTTTAGCCACACCTCATAGTGGCAGTGCTGAAAGCCAATGAATGCTATATTCCATGGCTCAAGCCACGATACAGTCAACTGTTTGTTGTTGCCAGAACGCTGCCAGATTTCACACTTAAGCTCTACGACTGGTCCTGGAAAAAAGGTTCGTTGATGTGCTTCACCTGTGCCAACTGCACGAGTACTCAGGTCGACAAGCAGTGGTATAATTGATGTGTCAACTGCTGTGTCCTGATAAATGTGGAAAAGCCATTTGGGATTGTCACAGCACAAGTGCAGTGGAACTTGCTCACTTTGGAGCAATTGCTGCTGTGCTTCTTGCGACAAGTGGTATATTCCACCAAACTGTGGTTCATATTCAGGATGGAACACTGTGTTGTTCTTATTTGTATTCATCCAGGCTGCATAGGCAATCATCATACCTGGAAGGCTTGCAAGAGTTTTGTATGGAGTATAGTTGTTGGGATTAATGCCATATGGAAACATTTCCAACACTGCTGAACCTGGCTGCAAGAATGCTGACAGCACCAGTGCTGAGCCATGCATACTTATCAGAAGTTTTGTGTGCCTTAGCAATATTACTACTTCTCGCAAGGATTTGTTTTCAAGATCAATGACGAGAGGTGTAAGCTGAGTGTGCAACTGCACCATGAGCACCAGTTCATCTATGTTTGTAATAAGTCTGTTCCTCGTTCTTGTTATTATAAGTGCATATTTTTCATTTATCTGAGAAGTGGCTGGCACACCAAACGCATGGAGGAAGAATGGAATAAAGTATTTAACTTCTGCCCCAGCTGTCTCCAGGTTGGCATGAAGGGGACCCTGGGGCATCGTAAAACCATACTGGTACCATGTGCTGTCTTTTCGCAGACCAACAATGGCCCTTCTGAAGCGGTACCACCCGGATATTTGGCGCCGATGCAATATCTTTTGATTTCTTACGAGGATTTTGTACAGCTGCCAGTATGGGCCCTTCTCTCTTTCATCAGCCAAGAACAGTGTAACATTATCCAAGCAGTTTAGCACCTCTTCGCTACTGCTACAACTGCGAATTTCACGAAGCGTTGAGAATATTGGAATGAGGTCATCATGAAAAACGTGCATCAAATTGTCGGGGTTAAAACGGCTTATCACAAGTGTGTCGGTGTGAATGTCCACGACGCGGAATTGTGAAAGCGCCGAAACTGGCAAATCCACAAACGTGAAGTAAAACGCTCCGTGATCTTTCACAGACGACAAATCTGTAAGCGCAGGATCATTCCTTTCGTTTACGTCGCCCAGAAGAGTTGATCCCGGGCCGTGAAGAAACACGAAATCTCCGGTGTCTCCTCGATAGTACAAGTTTCTGAAAACGCAGGTTCTAGTGGAATAGTTCAAGCCGCGGCACCACACTGAGCTTGATGCACTGTCCCAGGCTCGTCTGTAACGTCGCGTGCGAGTTTCTGTGCAGGGGCCATCAGCGTACTGGTACGCATAATCGAGCAGCTGGTCAGTTAGTAAACAAGCCAACAGACAAATCACGTGGCTGGGGCTGAGCTGCATGGTGGGCTTGGTTACGTGATAATGAAAGTAGTTAGCGGTCCATTCCGCATGAACAGCTTCTCGAAAGGTTATCCAGCCGCCAGATTTGTAACACCATCACAGTATTCTCCACGCCGTCAGAGCAAACCACACGACGTCGATGATACACCATGAAGCATAGAGACATCCAGATTGTCACTTGGTTCACGCACTGAGTTCACAAGGTCACCAGTTCAGCAGCACTCATACGATCATTTGTTGTTGGGGGTACGAGGAGGGGAGAGGGGCGGCAAAACTTGGTAAAATTTGGGATAAAACCACACTTCCCCCCCACCCTTCCACGCTCCTCTAATGCCAACAGCCGCCCAGAACCATTTCAAACTACCCGAATGCCCCGAACTCTTTCAGTTGCGAAACACGTCCGTCCCTCCGTGCACTGCATAGTTCAAAATTTAAGAATTAATCCTAGAAACTGTCGCGCCACCTGCGGCAATACATTAACCTGCTATGTTTAATTAACTCTTTCAAGGGCGACCCAGGAGCAACTGACGCCTCAGCTCATAGAAGGCGTCGTTATCTGTTAACCAGGTTAATCTTTAAAAAGTTTGTTCCGGGATTTGACCGGATTATGGAGAAAAGCTCCATGCCCAGACTTTACTCACTCTCTTTCGCGCGCGATCACCTCAAAAGCAGCGAAGTATAAATATTCTTTCAACCTGAAAGCCTAGACAGGGAAAACGAAGTACTTTTCGCTTCCAAACACGGCCGTGGTCTTGTGTAGTTGCGCGTTACGCACAACTGTTTCCGGCACTTCCGGTGGATACAAGCGTATCCAGTTGGATACAGTCGCAGGTAATACGGTAGACGCCGGACAGCTTGAGATCTAGCGGGCTAGAGCATGGACGAGCTTGCCGATTCCCAGGTTGGTTTTGAACGCTTACGTTGAGGGTGTTTCTGTTCGCTAAGCGGCGTCGATGCTAACGTCTTGGAATCCTGATCGATGTGCCGTTATGCGTAGAGAGGCGGCGAAAGAGACGAAGTCTTTGTGAAAACTGTGTTCGAGGAGATTACAAATTTTGTACAAGCTGACGTTCGAAACAGGTAATGTGTAGTTCTGTTCGTTTTCTGCTGTAGTCGTTTAATGTTTTTTTCTTAAGTCTTTGTTTAATCGTAATCTGCGTTTTCGGTAGCTCTTGAATGGCCCTATGCCATATGCAGTACGCACTTGCGATCGTTGTCAGGTGCTTATGACACTTGGAGGAAATTTGAGTTATTGGCGACCATGAAAAACGGCTTGAAGCATGCCGTCCTTGCATTGAAGGCGCTTGCGTGACATTTCATTCAACAATGTAATGCGTTTCCGCGTCGGGTTTGCTTTCTTTTTTTCCCCCTTGTAGTGTGCTGCTGTTCCCAGTCCTGCCAAAACGCGAAAGGTTCCTGACTCACAGGGTTGTTGAAGAAAACTTTGAAGAACTTTGCAGTTTCTCACTGGGGGTGGGCGAGCTTCGGAGGACTGCGGTGTGCCTGAAGTCGCGGCTGATTTTGTAAACTAAACCATTCCTTACCTGCTTTATTTCGTCTGTACCGCAAATCTCGCGTCCCCTTGACAAGATGCTCTCTTTACAGTGCATTTGACAGAGGCTACTGCTTGGATGAAGCTGTGCGCAAGGTAGCTGTAAGGCTGTGTCGAGAGAAAGGGCTCCCAGTGGATTTCCTTTCACATAGCATCAGAAGACCGCCATCTGCGAGTAAGAAGATGCAAGCGCCAGCTTCAAGACCAGCACGGTGAAACCTCCTTCCTTGATGCATACATCATGAAGGAAGTTCTCGTTCACTAGTCAACTTTCATCACTGCTTTTATGACAAGCAGTGTTTGATGTTGCCATGGCAGACAGTGTTGAGAGCATAGAACAAGTGTACTATTTTTGGCATGATCCTATGAATGTACGATGGCCTGGTTTGATGGCTAGCTTCCTACCTTGAATATCTTTATTTACATCACTGTTGCAAAGCAGAGCATAGTTCTGGTTACATACTATCTGCACATCTAGCATTCTGCAAAATTTTGATGATCAGCTGATGCTTTATAAGTAAACCATATTACGATGTGTTGGCAGCAACGGAGAGTTGCACCTCCAAGTTCATCAATGTGAGGTGCATTTCAGTGTACATTACCATGCCAGTGTACTTGTTATGTTGGTGCACTCTGCACCTACACACTGCCTGCCAAAACATACTTCACTTATAAGGTAGTCATATGTATTGGAAAATTTGTGTTTAGTGTTAAGAATGGGGTTTTCATACTTTGCTAGAGTGTAGTGCACGAGTGAGTGTTGATCTTCCTAAAATGCAGGCGGCAGAGGCGTCCGGACATACAGCTTTATGTGCCACGAGGCCGCAAAGCAGAGGCTCCGAAAACAGCCGCCGCAAGTGCTGCCTCTCTGCAAGAGCGATTGGTGGCTTCTCAACCTTTGCCAGAAAGCCAGGTTGCTGCGACTCCAACTGTAGACACCCTGGATCATCATTGCAATGAGGGGGCTGGTGCTTTCAAAGAGGATACAAGTTCAAAGCATGGCTGTGAAGCAGAAATTTCCACACAGCTACATCAAGCTGCTGATGTGTGCAGCAGGGAAAGTGGTGCTGAGTGCACTGGTCTTGATGTAGACACCAACAGTGATGTTCTGTCAACTAGTGCAAATTCCGAAAGCAGTGAAGGTGTGATTCAAATGTGTTTGTCACTCTCACAGGAAAATGACACTGTAAACTGCGAGGAAATGGTGCATGAGAATGCTGAAGAAGTTCATTCATTGCCCGAGTCTCTGGGTGCCACCACAAAATGTGAAGGCTTGCAAGAGAAGGAAAATGTGCCAAATCCTGAAGATGGGGCTGGTTGTTTTGATGACAGTGATGCTGGAATTAGTGAACAAACTGAATGTGCAACATCGGAAGAGCCTTCGTCTGTACCTCAGTTGAGGACCACACAGTTGTGCAGTGAACAGGTGGACTCTTCAGGAGATTGTGCGAACTTGGCTGAAACAAGCACCAGTGACAAGAACATTGATGCCGAAGATTCATGGGATGCCCTTTTTGATGAGTCAGGCGAATGCATTGATCCAGGAGTTTTGAAAAATGTAAGTGGAAATGCACACTCTGTACCCTGTAGAACCCTCACATGACAAGTTTGTTTTCATTCAGCTTGTGCTATTTCTTTCATGTAATTCCACTGCCTGACACGTGTTTGTCATGCAGGATTTTTCATATAAAGAGGCCAAGCCTTGCAAAACTTGGAGCTAGAACTAGTCCCTTCTGTAGTTTAGCTGGAAATGTATATCCATCATAATTTCATCCTTCTTTCACATGCTTCTATTCTTGTGTGTGGGGCAACTTGTATATGCCACTCATTGTAACTGAAGCATTAAGCAAAGCTTTGGGCAAGGTTACTAGTTGGTTACTGTTCATGCTAATGCATATAGGGAGCTTGCACGAATGCCGGTAACGCTATGCATTCTGGGTAGTCCACCATCTTGCTGTGCTGCAGTCGACGCAGCGCAGCCAGGCTTCAGCGAATTTACCAAGTGCCGTGTCATTTTTGACAGTCCACTAAGCAAACACAGGATTGCTCGTGTGCTGCCCCTATGTGTGCGGAAGATGTCGGCAGTCTATGCGTGCGGAAGATGTCGGCAGTCTATGTGTGCGGAAGATGTCGGCAGTCTATGTGTGTGGAAGATGTCGGCAGTCTATGTGTGCGGTAGATGTCGGCAGTCTATGTGTGCGGAAGATGTCTGCAATCTACGTGTGTGGAAGATGTTGGCAGTTTCCTCAGGAATGTATGTGTCGACACCGTGTCCAAAAGATCGTGCACAGCGCTATGAGGAAAAGGCAAAGCAGTGCGGTGTGGACCCATTCATGATACATGTGGGTGACTGCACTATGGATGTGGATTTGTGGCCACCTGTCGACGTTGCCAGTATTCATGCGAGCTGTCTTACCAGTAGAACTGAATGGGCGATGGGACTTATTTGGGTATTTCAATGCATAACTAAGGTGCACCGTTTGGGCCCAGTTGGGGTGTCAGTCGTCAAGAAGTTTCAATGACTGACCTGAAATGTGTACGCGCTTAAGCAAGAATAATCAGTATCGGCAAGAATTCTGAAGTTTCAAGTTTATTCGAGGTGGGGCAAGCTGTCGGGCTAGTTGGTGTTGCATCATTAGCGCACAAAGACGGAGCTCAAAAAGACACGAAGACAAACAAGTGCTCAACTTCAACTTTAATTCGGAATAGAATCAGTATAGATAGAATCTTGGCTGTTTCATTTGTTCTGCTCCTCGATGTTTTGCTTTTGCCTGTGAGACCTCCCTTTCACTACATGTTGATATTTTTTGTAACCCTGGTGGGTGTTTTGTTTTCTGCAAGTGAATGTGCAGTGGTTTGGCAATTCTCCAAATTATAGTTAAAGTTCAGCGCTTGTTTGTTTTCGTGTCTTTTTGTGCTCTGTCCTCACGCTGTTATGTGCTGCTGAAAACGACATTTGAGGTGCAAGTGTCGAAAAACTTTCGTAAACGATTTGCTGATTACCTGCCTTGCCAAGGGTAGAACACAGTTGCTCAAGGGAATAAATCGAGTGTCAAACTCTCCATATGTCGCAGATCGTATGCTGGTTTGGTTTATGGTTTATGGGGGTTTAGCGTCCCAAGGCGATTCAGGCTATGAGGAACGCCATAATTTAGGGCTCCAAAAATTTCTACCACCTGGGGTTCTTTAACGTGCACTGACATCGCACAGCACACGGGCCTCTAGAATTTTGCCTCCATTGAAATTCGGCCGCTGCGGCCGGAATCAAACTCGCGTCTTTTGGGTTGGCAGCCGAGCGCCATAATCACTGAGCCACTGCGGAGGCTAAATCGTATGCATCTGACGCGAAATGGTGTGAATAGACTTGGTACTTGTTCAGTTTGTCTTTGATCTCACATCTATTCGTTCGTGCAAGCCATTCATGTCGGTGTCGCTCTGAGAGCTCCTTTGCCTTCTCGCACTCATGCAGGTGTATCTTCGGAATCCTGAAGAACATGTGGTCGGCCTGTCCTGTCTTTAGTTTCTGTGCTTTGCTTTGGGTTTGGCTGTTGCCGCCCACAACACAACAGTATACCATTAAGCCAGTACCGTTTGCTTGCACTGTGTGACCATGTAAACCTGGCTGTGTTGCATGTGTGGTGGCTGCGTCGACTGCTGCCTAGGGCATTACAGTGGTGGACTGCCCAGAAAGCATAGCGTTGTCAGCTTTCGTGCAAGCTCCGTATATGTCATGAAAGCAACGCGACTTACAAGGACATATTTCGGACTTTCGCTGCTGTAGCTTGTGAACCTTGTTTTTTCCTTTCTTGTGTGGTGGTTTCTTTCCCACGAGTCAGTTGGCGTGCTGTAGCTTGAATGAGGCAGAGAACCTTATGTTAGCATTACATATTCTGCATTTTTTTAGTTTTGTGGCAAACTGAATTGTGCAGAGAAGAGTGAAATTGGACGAGGTGGTGTCTACAGGTTTTTTCCACAGCCAAAACCCGTGGACTTTCCTGCCTACGACTTCAGCAGCAGCAGTGCAGTTATGTCCATTGCAAGAGAAAGGCAAAGGCTTTTTGATATCTAATTAGTACTCTCGTGCGCCAACCACAGTCGCTGTATCCCAGAAAATTTCCGATGCTCATCTTTTCACCTCGCTAATCCAGACCTGGCTATGCCATTTTCGAGTCTATTTCCTCCTCACGATTTCAGTTACGATATTAACATAACTTGATCCATGGTGCTCTTACTCTACCCGTTAATGATACCGCTCTCAATTTCCTTCCCATAGCTCAATGCGCTGTCCTCAATTTAATCCCGAACCTTTTCATTAGCCTTCTAGTTTCAGCATCACGGGTGAGTGTTGGTAGGACACGACTATTATATACATATTTCTGGAGAGATATTGATAAGCTGCTGTTAAATCACATGAGAATGTAGTGTTGCAACCTATTTTTATTCTGCTGGTTTTCTTTCTTTCACTTGGCCTTGAGTTTACTTCCTTAAAACTTTCAATACATGACTACAAATCGTGAACTTTTTCCCCTTCCCTGGCTGTTAAACATTACACATGTTAAACATGTTTCCTTAACTTGATTTGTAAGCCTACTTCCGTACTTGTTCATAGGTCCTCAGTCGTGTTGGGGTTCCTCTCAAGTTATCAAGGAGGGCAATGCCATCAGCAAATTGAGGCTTACTAAAGTGTTCATTAGCTTTCATACTTGGCTTTTCCCATCCCAACTCCCTGAATACCTCTTGTAAACATAACAGTGGAGTAGCCGCAGCTGTGGCTCGGTGGATATGGCGCTCGGCTGTTGAGCTGAAAGATGCGGGTTTGATCATGACCGCAGCAGTTGCATTTCCATGGAGGGGAAATGCCAGAGGCCCGTGTACTGTGCGATGTCAGTGCACATTAAAGAACCCCAGGTGGTCGAAATTTCCGGAGCCCTTCACTACGGCGTCCCTCATAGCCTGAGTCGCTTTGGGATGTTAAACCCCCATAAATGTAAATCATAACAGTGGAGAGATGGTCATCTTGCATTGACACACTTTCTGATTGGTATCCTCCCACTTCTGTGGTGGACTGTGATGAGCTATGCAGTCCCTGTGCATATTTTCTAGCAGATTTGCACATGCTTCCTTTGCGCCCTGGTTATCCAGTGTGTACATGACTGCCGAGATTTCAGCAGAATCAGATGTGTTCCTGTAATTCATGAAAAACTTATGTACAGGCTCATTATACTCTCATTTTTCTGTAACCTGATTAATTGCATGGATGTGCTGTGTTGTTGAGTAACTGAATGAAATATGTTGATCTATGAAGGCTTTATATTGAGGCGTGTTATTTTCTGCACATTTTTCTACAACCCGATAGATGGCACAAATATGGTCTCTTACTGAGTACTCTTTCTGAAAACCAGCCTGTTACCATGGTATATTGAGGTCCAACATTGCAGTGATTCCACTAAAATTATATTTTTAAGTACTTTGTAAAAAATGGTTAGTAAGCTGGTTGACGTGTTGTTATAGTGCCCGATATCACTTTTTTGATGGGCAAATAGTATGTTAGCATATTTCCTTGCTTCTGGCAAGCTTGCTGTTGTGGGGCAGTGTGTGTGTGCAGGAATGCAAGGTTTCTTGGAACGATATTTCCGGTGTCCTTCAACTGTTCACGTTACGTTGCTTGAAAGGTTTCCTTACTTCCTCGGTTACAACCGGAATTTACATTTCCCGGTAGTCGCTACTCTTAACATTATAGCTATTATTATTTTGGTTATTATACAAATCTGCATAATATCCCACTTCTCCTTTAATGGTTTTATTCAAATTGCTGATAACGTTGTCTTCCTTGCCTCCGTTTACGTATTATCTGCATCAAATCAAACTCGAAAGGGACGCCTGGCCTGTGGAAACAATGATACAGCTATAATAGGTGCTGAAGAGAAAATACAGGGTGGTTTCATTCACTTTCACTTGGTGGCCTTAGAGGCACAGAAATGAATATCAAATGTGCTAGCAGTGGGTCTACCTCAACTTAGGTTTCTCTTTTTGTTGTTTCCATTGCAACCATTTTGTTCAGGTTTCATTTGACGTGGACAGTAGGCTTCCTTCTGTGCTTAATTTTCTCTTTGCTGCTTTTAGGCTTCCTCTGTGCTTATTGTGCTTGCTCAGTTCTCTCCATGTCACACTTCCTTATGTTGCTGGCCTTATGCTTATCGATTAATTATAATAGTTCTGCTAGTTCTGTCTTATCTTTAGGGTTTGTCTTTCATGCTTTGGCATTTCTCAATACTCTTACTTTACTGAAACTTTTACTGGAGGTTCTCAATCTTCTCAGCCTTTCTTGCCAAATTTTGCAGCTGTGTCATTCTGTTTCACATAAATGTATTGTGAAATTTTTGGTTTCGTGGCCTCAATTTTTGTGATTTTTATGGGAGCACTTTGTCTGTGGCATCACAAACTACTGGCAGTGCTATTTGCTTGGGGCTTTCTCAATGTGAAAAAAAAAAAAAAAAGTTTCAATTGGTTTTCAGACATTTCATGAAATGAGTTGTTGCTTACATCACCAGTTTATTCATTCAGTGCTTCCACAAGGGTTGTGCCGGTGTTGTGTATGATATCATTTGTTAGTCAAAATCCAGTTTCGGTTTTGCTGTTTTAAATTTGTTTTCCTATTATTCTGAGGAATAATTTGTTGCAGCTAAAAGAGGGAGGTTAAAGAAATACAATGTGATTGTCAATTCAGAGTGTGTAAATGCTCCTGAAGTTACCTTTTTAATAAGCTTGTTTGTTTCCTGGGAGAGCTTGCTGTTGTCTTGCCTAGCTATCCTACCTCCCACATTGATTGCACACTCTATGACTCTATTGGAAGGTTGTCATTCATCGCCTCCAAAACATGCTTGTCATTCTTGGTTAAAGGTGCACTGAAGAGGAATCTGAACTTGTCTTTTTGCCGCGGGAACTCCATCTACACGTTCCGAGCTTTCTTAGAAACTGCGATTTACTGCCCTGTGTGGCCGATTTCCCCAATTAAATCGAATTAACGTCCGGCTCCCGCCTTTTTTTTTTTTTAATTCTGCCTTGTACGGTGGGCGGAGTCGACCAACGCGTGGAGCGCCTTTCACCCAGTCCCGTGACGGCTTACCGCTCTGCCATCGGTGGAGTAATACGTAGTAGTCCGTAGTAGCAAATAGTCCGCGCGTATTTTTATTTCTTCGGGCTTATTTTGCGGCTATATTACCTGCGAATGAAACTATGTATTCATGGAAACCTAAAAAACAAAATAAAGCGAAAGCAAAGCCTCCACGGACTGGGTGAAAGGCGCTCCACGCGTTGGTCGACTCCGCCCACCGTACGAGGCAGAATTAAAAAATAAAGGCGGGAGCCGGACGTTAATTCGTTTTAATTGGGGAAATCGGCCACACAGGGCAATAAGTCACTGTTTCTAAGAATGCTAGGAACGTGTGGATCGAGTTCCCGCGGCAAAAAGACATGTTCAGAATCCTCTTCAGTGCACCTTTAAAGCAAATATCTGTTCTTGAGGGTGACGCTTACTGCTGACTCTCTCCGTATTCAAACCCAGGCAAATTTTAGACCTCATGGTTCTGTAGTTCCTTCATTTCATCTTGTCTAGCACCTCTATACCTTGTGTGATGCCAGGATGGGCTCACAATTTGAAGTCACTTTCATTTTTAGTTTGCTCATTCAAGATTCACCATGTCCACTTTCTCCTCTTGCATTTGTGGAAATAGATTTTTATGATTCATTGGTTATTTCTTTCTGTAAATTTAATTCTTCTCTGCTGTTCTTGGAACCTATTCCATATTTTCATACTGCCTGTTTTGCCTGCTTGTTTGCCTGCCTGTCTCGATCCTTCCTCCAGATTGAATTTTTTTTTGTTCCTACTTCGAGATTGAAATTGCCTGTCAGTATTGTGTACAGCATTTTTACTTCATTTATCACTGATGTCTATTCATTGCCCTTATCTGTCTCCCCTATTGTCATCAATTCGTCATCAACATTGCTGGTATACATTGACCTCTTATCTCTGAGGTATCAACAGGGTTTAACTTGTTAAGTACCCCTTTTGTATGCAGGTAATCTATGCTTTGGAGCAGTCTAATAATAGTACCATGAGGTTCAGAGGCATTGAACGACATTCTGTAATCACCTGGGTTTTACAGGTGGTTACACCACACTCTTTTTTAATCTAAAAAAAAAAAATGGCATAGGCTTTTCTAACCTGTGGTTATCCTAGGTTAGAAAAGGCAATGCTTTTTCATTACAGTGTGCACTGTACGGTAGTTTCATCTGCCAAATGTCTGGTACAGTTATTTATGTGCACAAATGTGACACCGTAAAAAAGACAAGTGTTGCATTGAGAATCTTGCCCTATTAAGAGATCACTGTTGGTAATACCTATTTGCACAACTATCTTGAGAGTGGTGTGTAGTAAGAAGAATGGAAATGTATAGCTTTGTCTTCTTGATTATTTCCATATTTGACCCTCAAGATCACCGAGGCCTTGGGCAATATAAAAGTGCATCAAGCGGAACTTGACTACACCAAGTTCGAGCCTCGAATTCCTGACCTTTCAGAAGCAGGTATGCATTCCTTTTGCTTTCTGTGTGAATACTTTGCATTATTGTGTAATGTTTGTGTGGTGTATTTGCAGAATATGGCCACATCCTTGAGATTTATAACTTCCCTACTGAATTTGAAACGAAAGACCTTGTGACAGCATTGTCGTCTAGCAGGTGAGTGTACTGGCTGTGTAACTGGTAAAAGTGCCGTGTCTGTTGAAGTTCTTGAGAAACTGCTGATGGCATGGCATCTTGCGTCATAATGCAAGATGAGAGGCATTCAATCTTTTGTTTTAGCATTTAAAGCAAAATAAAATTTACAGTAATCTGATCTGGAGCACTGGTTTGGCTTGTCTTCCAGAGACCAGTTCAACATAAAATGGGTGGATGACACGCATGCGCTAGCAATATTTTCAAGTCCATTTGCTGGTGAGTTCTGGTTGCACAGTGGGTTATGCGGTATTTATTGTTTTATTGATACTTCAAAGGTCCCAATGTGGGACATTACATGAGCGATATGGCAATGGCGGTGCCGTAGTTGCTGTGCAGTGAACATTGAAGAGTTGCTTATCTGTCTATTTTGCGCTGAAGCACTGTTTCAAAGCATGTGAAATGCCTGGTGGTTGTTTGCATTTGACTTTCAGTCAAGGGAGTAATTATGCGTTGGTGTCCACCTGAGCACTGCCATACGGCTAGAAAGGAAATTCTTAAGAATATTCCCAGAAAGAGGTTTGCCCTTATCAAAGGCTTGAATCTGCAACACTTACCTGTCCAGGGCAGTTGCTGTACTGGCTAAGCTCACCAGGATGACTAGCAGGTAGGGCAAGGCTGAATCGGTTAACAATGTTTTTAAACAGGAATGATGTTATTCCAGTGTAGTTTGGGGGATTTCCCAAAAGTGGGATAATTTCTGTTAAAGGGACACTGAGGACAAACAGAATTTTGCCTGTATCGATAGGATGCCTAGTTCTAATTGCAAAGAGACCACTCACACCAAAAATGGAATTTTATAATCTAGAAAAGACTGAAAAAATGAAATATAGGTGTTGCCATCACCAGCCCATTTCGCAAGTAAAATGCATGTGTAGACACCGAATTTTGGGCGCAGTTCCCAGAGGCAATGCTACACTTCCATTCACTTGAAAACAGTGACAACCCATTGTGCGGTAAGGCCATCTTGAGTTTCACTCGACTGGCGGAAAGATTTTTAAATCCAATTTTCTTGGCAACAATTGCATCTTTTGCTGCTGTACAGACATCAACATAGCAAAAAGAGCCAGAGAACCAATTTTTACTGAGAACAGTAATTGGATGGAGTTATCCTCAGTGTCCCTTTAAGGGAGCAATTAGTCATTAGCATCCGTGTGAGTGCAGCCATAGAGCGGCAAAGGAAAGCTACCCAGCTTTCTGAGAATTTTCACAGTTGAGAGGAAGCTGTCCTGGTCAGGGGCTTGAGCATAGGACCACTGCCTGTCCAGGGCAGTTGCTCTACCAACTAAGCTAACGAGGAGAGTCAGCAGAGGGCAGGGCAAGGCAAGGCAAAACTGATCAACTTGGAAGTGGAAGCGATGCTTGTCCAATGTATTAGTAGGAATCTCACGGCAGGGTTGAGTTCAATCAAGGTATTAATGATCAGTTAGCTTCCACCTGAATGCAGCCACATGCCACAGAGGACAGCTACATATCTTTCTAAGAATCTTCATATCTTTTACTTTCAGCAACAGAAGCTCTTAGCCTACAAAACCCACTCATGAAGTTGAGGCATGTTTCCGAAGCCTCCAAACAGTCCAAGCTGAAGATAAAGCATTGCAGTGGTGAGCTACCTTTGTGTAAATTTGTTTTTCTATTTCTTCCTTTTCTGTTTGTGCGGGGAAAAATTGAAGGTTGGCTGCTGCAAAGTGAGCATTGAAAGATTAAAAACATGTAGTAGTGAGTTTTAGGACTTCTACTGGAAATGTGGAGTGCTTTAGAAGATTGCTTCATTATGTGAGCACATGCGTTCTGTGCGTGCACTTTTTAAAGGGACTATGCAACAAATTAAAAGTCGCTTGTAAATGTTTTCAGTGCTTAGAAATGATGCTAAGAAGCACTCACACCAAGTATGAGTCTTCGGAACTGAGCTGGCAATTCATTATGAATTTTTAAAAACCGTGTTTTTTAAAATTCGCGGCCCGATTGGTGTTTTCGTAGTGATCGATTTTGAAACTAAAATAGGGAAAATAGACGTCACTAGTCCCATGACGTCGGCAGGCCACCACACGCTGTCATTCGTTGAAGCCACAGCAGCCCCGACGTCACGGGCACACTTCCGGTAGCCGTGAAAATCCTCTGCTCATGCTGCCACGCGACCCCTCGGGCAAGCATGAGCCAGGGCATTGCCTTTGCGCATATGGTTTCAATTTAGGTCTGCCGCCTCTTTCTATCGGGAGTTCGGGAACCACTCGCAGTGCCTTTGTTGCAGTGACAAGCAAAGAAATCCAATGCGCGCCGCAATCTAAGAAGGCAAAGAGAGACCGCAGAGGTGCTGCCGACGCTGCTGCTGGGGTGCTTGGTGCGACAACCGGAAGTCGCAAACCAAACGTCGGCGAATGACGTATTCATGGGCGGGGCCCAGTCCCAGAGCTGTTTTATTTATTTTTTTTCTGGCGCCCCTCGTGTACGAGTTGAGGGGGAAGAGGAGGAGCATAATTTTTAATCGTCTATAATTTCGTTATTCATGCTAGCTCAAAAATTCTTGCGCGTGGGTGACAAGTGATGGAATGCCTACCTTTCTTCTGCTTCACGTAATCTCAGTTTATTTATTGCATAGTCCCTTTAATCAGCATGAACTCTTGGTGTGAAAGATTTGTGGACAGGCTTGAGAGACACCCGTGCAGCATAGTCATAATTTCCACCACATCCATGAAATTGCCTGCCATTAAAAATGGGCACTTGCTTTTTAATGCAGAGTTTCTGATGCCATACAAGCCTCGACCACAAACCTCAGCCTCTGTGGCACGCCGCCTGGTGAGTGGTGCTCTCGGGATGCGGGTGAATGTGGATGCTGAACAACGAAAGAAGGAGCGGCAGGTTTTGCGAGAAGCTAAAGGTACATGCACCCAGCCTTTTCACGCTTTCCTGGATGGCTCGAAGTGTGGTTTACAATATAAGAGGTTGTTAGTAATTGGTAGCTTCTTAGAAAGCAAGATCCTTCAGATGGGGCGCTGTCTGTGTTTGTGGTAGCTTCAGTCATGTAGCTTGAGAATACTGTCAAGATTGGTGGTATTAGTTCACTATAGTGCTGCGAAAAAAAGAATGCCATGTGAAACATTGCTAGAAGAGGGGTTCACTTAAGGTGCACTAAAGAGGATTCTGAGCTCGCCTTTTTACCACGTGAACTGGGTCTAGATGCGCCGAGCATTCTTAACAGATTCGAATTAGTGTCCTCTGTGGCCGATTTCCCTATTAAATCGAATTAAACATCCCAGCTCCCGCCTTTTTCTTTGACTGACTTCCAAGAGTAGGAGGAGTCAACTAACGCATGAAGTTCTTTTTAGCCAGTCACATGGAGGCTTGCCTCTCTTCCATCGGCAGAGTGACGCGTAGTAATACGCAAAGTGGTCTGCGAAAGCAAACAGTTCACGCGTATTTTCCATGGGCCTAATTTGCAGCTGTGTTGTCTGTGACTGAAACTATGTATTCACGGAAACCTAAAAAACTAAATAAAACTAAAAGCGAAGCCGTCACATGACTGGCTGAAAGGCACTCCATGTGTTAGTTGACACCTCCTATTCTCGGAGGTCAGTTAGAAAATAAAGGCGGAAGCCAAGACTTTTAATCCAATTTGGTAGGGAAATCGGCTGCACTGAACAATAATTCGAAGTTTGTAAGAATGCTTGAAGTGTGTAGATTGAGTTCCCGTGAAGACGAGCTCAGAATCCTCTTTAGTGCGCCTTTAAATGCCTTAAGAAAATACAACCAGGTTCCTAGCTGTGTGCATATCTTTACAGTTTGATGAATTGGTGGTACTAGAAGATGCCATGTCAAACCTGCGAGTTGTAGTAAGGGAACAAGCTGTTTACTTTGAAAGGTTGGTAGTGTGCTTTTTTGCTTCAGACATATATGGAAACAAAGTGCTGATGCTGAGCAGGCTTTTTCCCATGGTTACATTACTGGAGGTGGTGTCCATGAAATAAAAACACTCTTAATACATTTTTCCCTCTACAGGGGCCATGAACTGGTTCACTAAAAGCAGTTGAATTCTACCACATACTTCAGCATTGGAGCTAAATTTGTTCTGTTCGGGCTGTGGTCAAACCTTTTTGTTCAGTTTAATTTGTGCCCAGACTAAAATTCGCGCGGCCGTGGTGGCTCATTGGTAATAGTGCTGGGCTGCTGACTTAAAAAAATGTGGGTTCAGTTCCATCCGCGGTGGTTGTATTTTGATGGAGGCTGTCTATCTCTCGACTAATGAGCTAATGCATAGTACTGTGGTGGGCCATGCTTTTTCGTGACTTGGATCGACGGACGCCGGCTTTTCTCATGAATGGGACCTCTAATGCCATCTCATTAGTATTTTTGCTGTATATTTTCTGGCAGCACAGTTTTCTCAAAAGCTTTGGGACGTTAAACCCCAACAAACCAAGCCAGTTTTCTCAAAAGCGTGTTTAGCAGCACTGCCACATTTATAAATAAGCGGCGAGTTTAAAGAGAATGACAGAAAGCAGTACGATGACGAGCAACAGGTGTTTACTGCTTGCTAAGAATGCTAGGCCCATATGGCAGCCACTAATTGTACAGTTGCGTGACAGTACGTCTTGAGAGAGTAAAAATGTGTACCTGCCTTGATGGCCCAGTGGCTGTGGCATTTTCCTGCTGTGCGCATGGTCGTTGGCATAACCTTTTAAATGCTGAACTATGAAGCAGTGTTTCAAAGACGAAAATTCCTGTTGACAGTTCACGTATGCTTTCTAAAATAAGTGTGAAAAAAAAAAAAAAATTAGCTATTTTTACAATGACTGAGCGTGTTTTTTTCCACGTTTCATTTTTGGAACATTGGCATTTTGCATATACAGAATGCTAATGTTGTCGGAATAGCTTTCATGGTCTGTGCAGTGTGAATTTCCTCTTTTAATGTGATGGATTTGGGAGGGCCTCGAAGGCGATAAGCGTTGGCAGCATGTGTGTGGAGCCTCCACCTGCTAGGTGGTGTTTAGGGGATTTGCCTCTTACCCCCTGCCACCTGTCAACCGTCCCCCTCTCCACTTATAGGAGAAAGGAGGGAGATATCGGACAAAGAATGACTCAGCAAAAATGAAAATGACCCAAACAGCAGGCCTACTGTGCAAAAACATACAGCTTCCAAAAGAACTGTGTGTGCAATAATGAGCCTTACGGGACCTCGGAGAGCAACCTGGGTCTGCAAGCTCTATCGCATTAAGCTCTTCAGAAGCCATGGTAGACCGGAAAGCATTTCTTGAGCAATGGCTTTTACAGCAGAGCTATGATACGCTTATCCTGCGATGGCAATCTTTGCTGTCACCAAATGGGATGCATGGTTGTGAGACACCCCAACCGCTTTGAAATGTCTCTCAGTCGTCGCATATAGCTAGGAGGTGAGAGCCCAAAGATATGTGGTGGGTCCAACATATGTGGCATGTGCCTATGCACGCGCTCGAGACACCCAGAAATCTGTGTCTGCACCTTTGATAGAATCGGAGAGCGTTTACGACAGCTGGTGTAATGCGGGAGACTCTAAGATGGAGTATCGCCTGTCTGTGAATTTTGCAAATCCCAAACGCCCATGTTCCAAGAATGGAACATTTGCACAAAATTCACTGCGAGTGAAAGACACACAGGCTTGAGTTACTTATTTTTCTTTCTTGAAATCACCCACTATTTGTAATTACTGTTGTTCTGTTTTGCTCATTTCAGCATTTTCTTTTCCTGCAAAAGCGCTCTAAATACACTCAGCTGTGACAGGGCCCAAAAGGTGCCCTTTTACCAGTAATAATTCAGTCTTTAAATAAGTTAATAATAAATATTATAGTAGCGATGTTGCACACAATCATCACACAGTATGTGAAGGCAAAAACTTCGAGGAAGGGTGTTTTTTGAATGGAAATAAAAAATTGTTTCCATGTGCTCCAATTTCGGAACATTGGCAAGTAAAAGGCTAGTTCCGGCTGCAGCTACTACGTTCTGGTTGACTCGAAATGAAAGTGCGCCCGTGTGCTGAGGTTTTGGTAAATTTTGAAGAATCCCAGGTGATCCAAGTTATCTGGAATCTTCCATTGCAGCTTCGCTTTAGCCTAGTGTTGCTGTGGCGTATAAAAATGCATATGTCTACTTTTTTGATATCGTGCATTTTTTCTCAGGAGTGATTTCACTCTGCGTAGTCAGTCATTTGTAGTCCTCTGCACTGTATGAGAAGGAAGTAAGGAGAGGCTGGAACTTTCAGTAATTTTTTCCTAGGACATAAAGTGTATTGCACTTTTGACCTTTCATTTTCCTCAGTGGTGGCTCTATGTCTAGTTTTCAGCTGCTGATCCCAAGGTCATGGGATTGAATCCTGGACACAGTGGCTTCATTTTAATGTAGGAAAATTTAAGAATGGGCATTTTTGCATTTTGAAATGCAAGAATGCTGTGCATTGTCAGCACGCATTAGGGAACCCCTGGTTGTCTAAATTAATCCGGGGCCCTGTACTGTCGAATGTGTAGCTTCGGGACGTTAAACTCACGTTACTGTTCCGTACTGTACCATACCATATTTTAACGCGAGAACGTTAGTACCCCCATGTTGGAAAAAATTGTCCAGCATCAGCGACTACTTGAAGCCTTGCAGCCGTAGTGGTCGGAGCACACAGATGGAATGTGGCACCTGCCATATAGGTCACGTGACTTTGTGGCGTCATCACAACTTGCCTACCGTGGCAGGTTGCAGTTAAATAAATGATTGGGTGCGAGAGGTTGCTTGGGAAAAAACCTGGTTCTCACAAGCCCCACCGGTGGATGTGCTTGAAACAGTGCAATGCTTAACCGCTGCACCAGGAGTTGTACAAGGACTGCCAGCGATTATTGGATGTAAATTAGAGAATGACCAATTCTGCATATTGTCACCGACAAACGCAGCAGAAAAGCGGGAAGCACAGCGTTTCCTAGGATGAAGCCCGCCGAACTGCCGAGCTCATGCAGAACGAAGACGACGCGCGGCCACGTGCCTGGAGCCAAGGTTTGGCCACCAGGTGGCGCCGGCAGAGTGCCAGCAGTGTGGCATTATATAAGCATTAATCCATTAACACTGTCACGTCATACTATTAATGCGGAGTTTAAGTGTGCCGTATAGATTTAACGCGATAGCGTTAAAGGCTCATTACGCAGAAAATTCTGCCTTGGTGTTGTTGGCGTTGTGAGTGAAAAATCACGAGTATGACTCTGGTGGGTGGTGCCCAGAGAGCAACGTATGTCATGTGACCTTGCAGCATCATAACAACCTGCCCACTGGATTGTGAGCAAACTGCCCACCGTGGCAGGTGGCAGTTGAATTAATGATTGGTCGCTAGGGAAGAGCAACCTGCGTCGCACAAGGCCCACTGCTGGCAGCACCTGTCATCGCAGGGCAGTGGTGCATTTCTTAACCACTGCACCACTGCACCTGGAGGGGTATGAGGACTCCCAGGAATCTGTGAATGTAAAGTAGAGAGTAACCTTCTGCATACATGGGAATTAACCCATTAGGCTATCGCCAGATACCCTTAAGGCAGAGCTTAAGTGTCCCCTCCAATTTTTTTTCTTTTTCATGTTCAGTTTAAGTACTATTAAGTTATTGTTTCTTGTAGTTTACAATCATTGAAACTGGGGGTGTGCGAATATTTGAAATTCCAAATGCAAATCGTATATGGTTTATAATCAGTTCATATTCGTATTCGAGAAATTGATATCCTAGAACTTCCGAATATTAGAAAATTTCCAAATACTCGCCAGCCATCGTATACCACGCTGACTTGTATCATAAATTCGGCCATGGAAAAACCAGAATATCTGGACAAATACCAGGAAAACTAGGGGTGTGCGAATATTAGAAAATTTCGAATAGCAAATCAAATACCCTCTATTTGATTATTCGAACGGATCAAATGGTGTATTTTCAGAATTATATGAAACGAATTGAATATGTTCTCAGCTTTTTGAATAGTTTTCAAATAATGGCAGGAGGTTCAAATAAGGCCTGTCGTATTTTTTTTCGACAAATGTTCCAAATACAGCTCACACAGACGCTGCGCACCATCCTTCTGTGAAAAGTATGTCGGAGATGAAGGGTTCAGCATCACGACATGGTCCATTTCTGTGGTGGCATTCATAATGCTTGTACATGGCCTCTGAGGCTGGACAACATGGCAGGACTTGGGCAAATTCAGGAAAACCCTGCCCTGATGCTTGATCTCAGAAACCATGGCTCATACGTAGGTGCCACCAGTTTCTTTTCCTGCAATGTGGTTCTAGTGCCGTTGGGTACCCACCGGTTATTTAATGGGTACAAGGCTTCCTCCGGCCTGGTGCTCGGCTTTTCTGGGGTGTAATGCTTGGGAAAAAAAAAGTATGTTTGACCAAGCCAAGGAAATTGTAATTTTCCTATACCTATAACTTGGTGGTCTTAGAGTTAATACAGCGACTTTGTGTTGCGACCTGTCAGTGGAGATTGGTGTTGCGTCTTTTAGCAGCTATAGCTTGTGGGGCCCTGCCCGCCCCCCCTCCACCCCATGGCTCGATGCAACAGGTTGTGCGCACCATGCCCCCATCATTCTGCGTTTTTCGGATGTAAACGGGTGCATCCAAGTGCAGCATCGCCACGCATTTAACTTCACAAATTTTAAACCTATCGCACTGTACAGCAGTGCCACAACTGTCGCTTCAATGTTTCGCACGATTGCTAGCTTTGTACGAACAATCGCACAAGTAGCGAATATTAGTACTAATATTAGATTCGGGCCTATCACTATTAGATTCATATTCCATTCGGTTTTTAGCTACAGTAATCATATATATTATGATTGGCCAATGTAGCTGGCAGCAGTGGCAGCTTTTATAGGAGCATTGTAGCAGGATAGCATGTTGTACAGCCCAGTAGGGGTCAATTTACTGTCTGTGGCTATTTAAACAGCATTGTGTTCTATGCTCGTTGTTCCTTTTTTTTTTTCGTACTTTTGTTTGTATTTTTATTTCTTTCGTGATCACTGCAACTCGCAGCAAACAAGAGTCTTATACTGAAGTAAAAACGACTAGAAGCACTGGTTTATTTTCTAGCTTCAGAGTCATTGCATAAAATGTATTGTTCGCCTTTATTCTAACTGGAAAAATTGTATGGCACATGTAGAAAGAAAAAAGGAAGTTTCAGCATTGGCAAAAATTGCCTACACAACTGTCAAACAGTGTTCTTTTGCATACATTAAAAAATAAAAAGAAAGCGTGGTTGTGGAAACTTCTTAGTTGCACCATTTACAATAGTATTGCTGGCACTAATAGCTAAGAAGTGTTAACAGGGCACAACGACGGTTGATTATTAGTATCTGAATATGACAAGCGGCTGCACGTATGAAAGAAGGCACACCTTGATTTGCACTTCGCTGTTGCTCACGAATAGAAAGTGGCTGCCTGCATTCTGTCTGTTTTGTCAGCACAGGCATTGGCACGGAACTTCCTGCTTTCACACCATTCTTGACTTGCTTCTCTATGAACCTGTGGGCGACATCTGTTTTGCAGGAAAGAGGATAACTGCAGCCAAGCAGCGTGTTGACGTGTGGAATGGTGACGTGTCGTGACGAACTCGGGCCTTGTGCACCAGCTGACAAGGCTCCTGGACATGTACCAGTAGCCGCTTCTTGTGCTCCTGCAGGCCATGTAAAAGATGGAACTGTGGGGTCGAAGGGTGTGGTCACACCTTCTCACTGTAAATGGTTGTCCACGTAAGGCCATTGCCCTCAGGCAAATGTGTTGATGGCAGTAGAAGGTGTCTCCATGTTCTGCGAAGTGGGAAACAAGACAAACGATGGAGAGCCACAGCGTGGTTCAGTGGACTGAGAATGTGGGTGCGCCAATTGGCTTCGCTGTTTCATTTTTAGATGGCAACACAAAGTGTTGTATTCTAAAGGGTTCACTCGTTTGTTTATTGTTAAGTTTATTGTTACTGCCGGTAACTGTAAAGTCGTAGAAAGTTGGTTTGAAACCAAACCAGGTGGCAGTGCTTGTGACATGCAGCTGGGCTTTCCCATGAAGTGCAGAAATGTTGACTGATTGGTTTCGCTTCATTTTCAAACAGTGCCAAGTATTTGACCACAGGCACCGGCTATCAGCTGGTGGTTTCTTTCCAGAAGCACATACCTAATTGCTATGTCTTGCATATCCAGATCTATAAACCTAGCTGGAGCTTCATTGTTCCATACTCTTGCTTCGGCTTCTTTGATGTGTGATTACACCACTTTTTGTGTCCTTTGCTGGTTTTTATTGTCCTTGTTTGTAAGGGATCCTTTGCAAAACGATTTTATAATTATAAATCACCTTTCACTTTGCCAAGCCAGGCGTGTGTCATGCTTTATCCTGCACCTGCACCCTGTTTTTATGTTTGTTTTTATGCTGTCCCAAGGTTTGGAAATAAACTTTTGGAAATAAACCCCAGATGATAAAGTACCTGTGCTTTCCCCTTGCCCACTGTCGTGCACTCAGTGCTGTTAAAAAATTGCTCGCCAGAAAGCTATGTTTGATGCTGTATCCATTGCTTCATATTTTATGGATTGACCATGCTCCTTCTGTGCTCTACCTTATGTGCACAAAGTGGCAGAGAATCTGCACACAGGCTGCTCGGGCTTCTGTAATGCATTCTGATACTGTGTGAGCAGAAACCGTATTGTGCATGTGTGCCTGTTCTGCACGTCCAGTTAAAAGCCTTGCTGTTTGTTGCCACTGTCCCTAGTGTGTCGCCAGAAGGTTGCTCTCAGTAGCACAAAATCACTTGATAAAACTGACTGTGAAATTTGCATTGCATGGAATACCATGCTTGTTACGTCTTGTGAAGCTTTTCTGTAATTTGCTCCTAGCACCACCGTCGACTGAAGTGTTCCGTCCACTGTTGTTGTGTACTATTTGTTGTTTGTTCTAGAGTACAAAATATATCTTAAAACAATCGACATGACTCATCTCTTGGATGATTTCGTACCGCGAGGCTCTGCTGTAGTGAACTGTTTTGTACATACTCTAACCAAAATTATATTCATATTGCTAGTACCAAATTTTTTAAATGAAATTATAGTAATAACCATACAAGTGTTCTTAGCAATGAGATCGAAAAAGTGAAGTAAATAACTGACTTAAGCAGAGTAGTAATGTTCTGTGGCACATACATGTCTAAACCTCACTCACTATTGGTGTCTGTTTAAGGCGTATGATATGTCAGCCTCAGCCACAATCAAGTGTCTAGCCCAGTTACATATAGTTTGCTGAATATACACAAGGCCCTTTGCTTTCAGGTATTTTTCATGCTTTGTTAAAATTCAGGTACAAATCGTATTTACCTGCAAACCATTCCACAATTAGGGCTTTTATTACTAACACAAAGCATTAACGATAAACGTGTTTTGTTGCAGGACAAAAGATACCATATATGCAAAAACAAGCTTTAAATGACTGTCATTTTTCACCTGTGTGACCCTCCATGCTCGCTGCATTTCTGCTACACTTGTCTTTGCCATCACACATATTCTGTGGAAACATTCTTTCAAATCACACCCGACATTTGGAATGTGCAAAAGTGTTAAGGTAAGGTGTAGTTAGCAAGGGGAAGCACTTCACACAATGTTACCATAATGGTGGACCTTTGAAAGTACCAACACAGTTTTTGACCTTATTCCTAAATGAAGCCCTGCCTTGAAAGACAAGTGAAAAATTGCCATCATTTAACTGAAGAAGCTAAACTATCTGGTACTGTCCAAAACATACTTTAAATTATTCAGACTACATATTTGGGAAGCAGCTTTGGGTAGAAATCTGGTTTGACTCAAGCTACTTGCTTGGACGGGAAAATTCCAGTTGTACTTGAATGCAAAGGGCCCTAAATGTGTCACTATGAATGACTAGCTTGCAGTATTTAGGTAGTTTATCAGCCTGTCGTGACAATTGCAAAAATTAATTGCTGAAAAAGCTTTATCTTATTGACTCCAGTCTCTTCGTTACAAGGTATTAACATGAAAAATGCAATTTCTATTAATAGCCATTATACCTCATATTTATTCAGCCTGATACTTTTCATTTCCATTTCTTGGAGCCATGAGTCTCCAAGCCTGAGCATTCTGTTTCTATGCCTGATATGAAAATATAATAAAGTGCTGCTTCTCAATGTGCCCTTCATTTACTTGAGCACTTAAAATGCAACTAGCAGATACAGAAAGCTAGTGTGAGTTGCACAGCAGGATGGCTAGCCTTTTACCAGGCTACAGCAAATATGTCTGCAAGGGACATATGTCTGCAGCAAATATGTCTGCAGGGGACAAGAGCAGCAGGAGGAAGACTGGCTTAGGATGCGTTGTCTCGGCTTTTGCTTCAGTACCCACATTCCAATTGCCTGCCTCAGTGTTCTTGTCGTAAACCTGGCTTCTCTGCCACTAAAAATGGCTGATTCATGTTGTGCACACTTTTGGCTGAAGATTTTTTTTTTTTTTTCCCGTTGCAATTCTTATGGCCGAGATATTACTTGACATCCACCTGATGAAGCTCTGCAATCATTATGCGGTATAACGGAAAACAATATTGTAAATTGAGGGGCCTAAAGGGGCACTGCGATGATTTTCTCAGTACCGGTTAATATCATTAAATAGATTCATCATGCGTTCCAGAGAGCAGGACAAAAATAATTATTAAAATCGGAGCATGCAAACGCAAGTTATTCCACTCTGAAAGTTTGAAATGAAAAGCTCAGATGAAAATGCATTTCACTCGCCCATTTCACTCACCCAGTACCAAGGCTGGGCGCCACCAATCAGAACCGCGCCTAGCACACACGTAGCGGAAGCGTGCATGCAATTGTTGCTTTGTCAGGGCTGTAGACAGCCGCACATTTTGAAGGAGTCTTCCCCCCCATATACGCGGCGCTGTAGTCAGGGCAGGGGTGTCAACAACAGAGGAAGCTCCCCAATGTTTCTTTTTTAGTCGGACTGGAAGGCTGTCGGCCGTACCCCCCTCCGCCCCAAGCACGACTCGTCTCCTGTCCGGCCTTTCTCTTCACAATTTTGGGCAAGGTGTGCAGATGGGCTTTTTTTTTCACTGCTGTCTTAGTGTGGTTTGAGCCAACGTTTCTTGAACAGCGCTGGCCGCCACGAAGGTTTGAAGCGGAATGGAAAGTGTCCCCCTAGCTTTATTCTTGTCGCTTTGGGACGTTAAACTCCAACAAACCAACCAACCTTTATTATTGTTAGTTTCTGTTCGCTTTCCCTGCTTATTTCCAGTTTTTGTGGCATGTAAAAAGCTTTCAGTACACAGAGACATAATATTTTGTATCCATTTTGCAAGTATAAAGGAACAATATGCAAACCGGACGCCCAACCAATGAGAAAGGCAGCGCCCAATCTGGATGGCACCTCATTTCTGCTGCCGCAAATGGCCGCTGCGTTGCGACACCATCGGCTCGAAACAAGCATTTCTGGCGAAGATTAAAATATCAAATATTACGATTTCGGCGATCCCATTGCGCGTTCAGGACCCACAATGTCCTTACTCTGCATACAAAGAATAAAGACCTCATGCTTTATCTACGTTGCAGGGCACCTTTAACATCCCAAAGCGACACATGAGGGACATTTTAGTGTAGGGCTCCAGATTAAGTTAGACCACTTGGGGTTCTTTCATGTGCACTACATCGCATGGCATACGGGCGCATTTCGTTTTCTTGTCTCCCTCGAAACACTGCTGCCACAGCAGAAATTTAACCCCCAGGTCCTGTGGCTCAGTAGCCACGGTGGGTAAAAACAATACTCTTTTTTTTGCACTGTCCAGACCGTTCAGCACTCTCTCAAAAACACGTAAGAATTCTGAACCAATATTTATCCAATGTGTTTATGCAGTAAACTGCAGTTCATAACAGAAAAAAGTCCAAACTTTAGTGAAATGCTAAACATGCAGCTCTGATCCTACAAGCCACAATGAA
The DNA here is from genome assembly GCF_055824585.1 of Amblyomma mixtum. Classification (NCBI taxonomy): domain Eukaryota; kingdom Metazoa; phylum Arthropoda; class Arachnida; order Ixodida; family Ixodidae; genus Amblyomma; species Amblyomma mixtum. The sequence goes on from NC_143014.1 coordinate 40,864,486, forward strand.
GAACGAGGTATGGTAACCATGTCGCTCTTTGAGCGCATGGGTGAATTATGCTACTGAAATCTGCAAAAAAGTTTCATCCCATAAATATACAGTAGACATGATACATCTATCTCCAAGCACCCAATGTTACACTTTTACGGCTATCGCTGATGAATAAGAAGTTAAGTGTACACAAGTAAACTTCTTAGAAGGTAAAAACTCTCAAGAGTGCTGCAGGCTAGTTGGTTTGACAAGACTGAAAGGAACAACGTGGATACAAGACAATGAAGATGAACGACACAGGCTCAATGAAGATGAAAGACACCTGCGCTCTGTTGTTCACATTCACTGTCTAGTCTGCACGAGCAATAAAGGCCGGAACCACATGCTGTGCATTTCGTACATGGGTTTTAAGTGCCATTAAAAGGAGCATGTATCAATACACAGGTTGCATAGCTTAAAACTAGTGACAAAAGAGCTTTGAGCTTTCCTAACCTATTGCTGCTGCTGAACGGTTAGGCTGCCTTTTTTCAAGTTAAAGTGAATAAGATTGCAGTCAGTAATATGCGATTCCATACAGGTGAATAAACATTTTTTCCATATGCCATTGCACTAGCACATCCCAGAGAAACTCTGCATGAATAAAAGCCTGCACATACATGCAATTATGCATGTTACTTTATTACATGTGTCCTCTTTTCAGTCAAAAGAAGCCTGACCAAGTCAAGTTCTTGCCACAGAAAACATCTGTTTTGAGTTCAAATTAGCAGATTCCAAACTGCTCTCAACCATCACGATAAGCATCGGAAGTGTCTACAAAAGGTGCTAAAAAAATTGAAAGACAATTACGATGGTTGGTAATGCGAAATTTGAGCCCAGCTTTTCACACGCCACCTGCCACCGCTGGCAGGTGGCGTGTTATGCTGCTAGCCACCCTCCAGGATATCTTCCCATTGCAGTCACCTACCGGTTGTCCATTCCTCCGCTCTCGCCGTGGAAGGTGGCGTTTCGCTCTGCTACTACCTGCCAACACGCCACCCTATCAGGTGGCGTGGTACGCTGACTATGCAAACACTGAATGTAGCTATGCTCTAAAATAACTAGCTGACATGGGATGGTAGACATCTTAGTCTGGTGAATTTGTGCCATAACTAAGATAAAAATTAAAACTAAACCTCTGGCTTTTTGCCTCTGCTCTTGTTAACGATGGCCACAGGGGCTGACAGCTGGGCAAGTTCAAAGTTTTTCATGGCATCCGGAAATTTAGCACAAGGGAAGGCGTATCTTCAAGAGAAAAAGATGGTGTGTATGCGTATTTTCTTCAGAGTATTACGTCTTTCTTTATGCTAAATTCCCTGAGACCGTGATTTGTGAAAGCTGCATTAGCAATGTGACGAGTATGCCATGTTCAATTATAGGTTCAGTATTTACAAAAAAGAAAGTGCTGCTTCAAAACTACACCAAAAAAGTTTAAGCTGAAATGCATTGTGTAAACCTCAACCCCCGGATATTAGATGCAAATGCCACCCAGAAACTATTATCAATTAGTGATGGCTGATAGGCATACTAAGGCATGACAAAAAAAGTACACCATGCTACACTGCACTACCATTGTACAGCAAATTCAGATGGATGGGAAATTTATTTCAGATATCACACCATTCTAAGCCCCTCATATTCATGGGATACAGTTATCAATTTCGTAGTGCCCTTGTTTTCACCAAAGTAACTCTCATGTGAATATGTCACCTTTTGTTGACTTCGCAATAAGGCTGTATTGCATATGCAAAGCCATTCCTTTTTGTTCCGTTTTCTAATTTCGGGCAAAAATCAGGGAATAAGTTCTCTGCACAAATCGTGCACTAATCTGGCTCTTCCAAAAATAATTACATAATTCTTGTTTTTTCTGTTTATTCAGATCAACACAGAATTATTCTGCAAACGTATTTTATAGTGAGCTATAAATGAGAGAAATGATGAGGAATATGTTTACTGAACCACATTTTTTTTTTCTATTGATTAAAAATCGTAGCTTTTATACATTACAATTTTCATCCGCAGTACTTCTGTGTTTATGCTAGGCCAAAAAAATTGACAGACGATTATGATAGTAGGTAATATGAACTTTAAGCGCAGCTCTTCACGAACACAGATTATGCTAGGGAGAGAAGGCAATTGCTCTTATCTAACTGCCACCCTTGGGGATCTTCCCATGGCAGCCACTTTCCGATTGTCCATTCCTCTGCTCTCAACGTGGCAGTTGGCATTTTGCTCTGCAACTACCTGCCATGGCTGTCAGGTCGCATGTTACACCGATTGCGCCGATACCGCCGATGCCAACGATGCAGTATCCAAGAACGGGTGCCTAAGAACTGCGCTCAAAAATATTTACCTGCCATTTGGACTGCACAACAGCATTAGAGAAAGATGATGGCATGAGGAAATAGTTAAACAAACAACGGCAATAAGGCATGTTAGGCTAGTTTTTAACAGGAAAGTTTCAGATTCACCCAGAAGTAAAGCCACGTCTCCAATGACAATGGTTACAAGAAGTTCGGAACCAACCATTCTCTGAAATGGGCTTGAGGCATCTGTTACAGCTCCCCAACAGTGACTTCAGCTACTCACGATATACATTCTTGAGAACAGGTTTAACCAAATTCCTGCCATAGCCTCACACAAGGCTGTGGTATGTACAGATAAATAAATAAATTTAACTTGCTTGGGGCACAAAAATCAAGAAAAATCATATTTTACCCAGAAACTAGGAATCTTATTTATTTATTTATTTATTTATTTATTTATTTATTTATTTATTTATTTATTTATTTATTTATTTACCCTCAGGGCCGTTAGGCGTTACAGAGGGGAGTGGGAATAACATGCAAGTATAAAAAACAAAACAGCAGCTAGAAAAATTGAATATAGTTACAGCACACACTGGTATAAAATCAATAACAGAATTAACAAAAGGCAGCATTACACAAAACAAAACACAAAAGAAAGCAGCAGCTAATAAATTAACAAAGTTATAGACACATACTTATATAAAATTAATAACAGCGTTACGAAATGCAGCAGTATCCGTAATTACAGCAATATTCTGGGGAAGGTGATTCCAGCTGACACAAGTTCTGAATATGAATGAATCGTGAAAACATCTTGTACGACAAGGAGGGATCCAAACTTTGTGACGGTGATCAATGCGTGCGGAAATATAGGGTGGTCCTTTTAGTAACTTCTCTTTAAGATAAGGATTATGATAAATTTTGTGAAAAGTACATAATGAAGCTATTGACCTGCGATGAGAAAGAAGCTGTAGGGAAAGGTTAGTTTTCATGGCAGTTACACTACTAGTACGATGATAGTTGGAAAGTATGAAGCGACAACCGCGGTTTTGAATAGATTCTAAGTCAGAAATGAGAGATTCGACCCCAGGGTTCCACACCGATGAAGCATATTCCAATTTAGAGCGGACCAATGTTTTGTAAAGTAATAGTTTTAATGAACTCGGTGCACATGAAAAATTTCAGCGAAGGTATCCAAGCATGCGATTGGCGTTATTTGTAATGTAGTCAACATGAGTTTTCCAAGACAGGTTAGAAGAGACGTGAACACCCAGATATTTATAAGACGACACAGTTTCAAGAGTGATGCCATTGATGCAGTAGGTAGAGGGTGTATTAGATAGACGAGAAATGGGCAAATGCTTGCATTTAGTAATGTTTAGCTTCATATTCCACAGGTTACACCAATCCAGTACCTTGTTAATATCTGACTGAAGAACACATACATCATTATCATCATTAATTTCGCGGTAAATAACACAGTCATCGGCAAAAAGACAAATGGAAGACGATATATTAGTTGGTAAGTCGTTTATATAAATGAGAAAGAGGAGGGGCCCAAGAACGGACCCCTGAGGCACGCCAGAGCAAACAGGAGAGGAATCTGAATTGACGTTATTTGCTGTTACGAACTGACTTCGGTTTGAAAGAAAACAATGCAGCCATGCAAGCAATGTGGAATCAATGTTAAGGCTGTTTAGTTTAAGAAAAAGAAGCTCATGTGAAACCTTGTCAAATGCTTTAGAAAAATCCATAAATACAGAATCAGCATGGGACCCACGATCCAGAATGCAATGCAGGTCATTTGTGAAACATATGAGTTGCGTTTCGCATGAAAATGATTTACGGAAGCCATGTTGGGCATTAGTGAAAAAGCAATTGGATTCTAAAAAGTTGACAAGATGAGTGTAGATGACATGTTCCATGATTTTACATGGAATGCTGGTGAGCGACACAGGGCGAAAGTTATCAGGGCAATGTTTATCGCCAGACTTATGCAGCCGAATCACCCTCCCAACCTTCCAGTCATTGGGAATACAGCCTGTTTCCAGAGACTGGTCAAACAGTTTGGTGAGGATCATGGAACTGTACATCTTTGTGTTAACTAGAAATTTCGAATTAATGTTATCGACGCCACAGGAGGAAGAAATCTTAAGGTTTTCAATTAACCTCAGGATGCCAGTTGTCTCAAAAAGAATTGGATCCATGGGAAAAGCATCCAATACCGGACACTCCTGATTGGTAAGGGAAACATTGCCAGAAAAAGCAGCAACAAAAACACTGTTAAGAACACTAGCGCATTCATGAGGTGAAAATGCAACGCCGTCAGAAGATGTAAGTAGTATTGACGAACTATCTTTCTTGTTCACAGTGTTCCAAAACTGTCTAGGGTTATTAATCAGCAAAGCAGGCAAAGTACTGTTAAAGAAGGTGTCCTTAGCATTTTTCAGAGCTAATTTGTACTCAGCGGCCGCAGAAAGGTAACAGTCCCATCGTTGTTGCGAATTCGACGATTTCGCCGAGCGAAACAAACGTTTTTTCTTATTGGATAGTCTTTTTAGAACGTTGTTAAACCACGGTGATTGGCTATTACACCGCAAAATTCTTAGCGGCACAAATGTATTAGTGAGACGTTCAACAGTGTCCCTAAACATTTCCCAGTTAGTGTGGACAGAACGCTGTGGAAAATCTGGTAAATAACTGTTTAAGAAAAGAGCTAATTCACGATTAATAGCATCATAGTCCGCCCGCTTGTAATCTCTAATTGACTTGAAGATGTTTCGGCGATTAGGAATATTAATTTTTACATCGAAATGAAGCAAGGTGTGATCACTAAGACCAGGTAAGTACGAGATTGAAGCGATAAGATCCGGCGCGTTGGTTAGCACAAGGTCTAAAACATTGGAAGATGATGGCGTGATACGAGTTGGCTTAGTAACTAGCTGCGAAAGGTTAAAGTCCAAACAGGTTCGCAAAAAGTTATTGCATTCGGTAGAAAAGGGGTGAGGATACGGCGACGTATTAGCCCACACGATACTGGGATAATTGAAGTCACCAGCAAGAAGGATTGCCGCGCCCGGATAACGTACTGAGATCATGTTAAGAGCATCATGCAAATCTTCAGCGAAAGTTTCACACGAAGACGGGATAACACTCTGGTTAAACACTCAAGGGATGCTAAGATTGAGAACCAAAGAATTTACCGGCCATTAGTGAGTCCCAAAAAAAGTCTCCAGTTCTTCCGAGGTCCAAAATCATATGGATTCTTGTATATCTGCAGTGAATACAACACAATGAAGTGGTTCACTGCTACCACGTATGTTTGAAATTATTTCCACATATACCTTGAAATATAAATTCTGGTTTAAACCAGAGTGCAACATTGAATAGACAGCTAATAGCGACTAAAAATTAATGACTAATTTATGTTATTTGCTTCGACGCACGACTTTCGCAACAACAAACACTCATAAGGTACAGCCCCCGTCAAAAGTATACAGCCCAAGGGGTTTGCTTGTAAGATGTTTAACGGGGCTCCCTAGCACGTCTAGCAGTCCAAAGCTTGGGAGGATTGAGGACTCGAAGCCATTCATCTTTCGTGAGATTCGTATCCTTTTGACGGGGACTGTACATCAGAGGAACTGTAGCAAGCATAGCAATTAATGATCATTATGACAATCTGTTTGCATTTAACACAGGATAAGTATGTTTTAGAACAGGAACCAAAAATAAATGTATACTTGACCATAATATTCAGATTTAGAGCTTTTATGGTAGTTTAAACAAGTGCTGGAAAACATAATTTGCCATTTGCAATAGCTGATGAGTGCACCCTGCTACATTCTAGAGAATGCTGTTCACTCAGGCACTTGAGCTCTGATGAAATGGTGTCACAGCAGAAAAAAAAGAGTGCAAGCAATATAGTGGACATGCACATTTTTCTTATACTACTTGCTCTTTGACAGCGCCTCCACGACAGTGAGGCTCTGCATGCTAACCACTCACTAGCTTCACCTGTCTGATGACAAAGCGCACAGTTTTTAAGGTATTGCATTACATTTTTGCTGAGAACCACACAAATAAATCTAGAAGCACAAAATATTAATGACGTTGCCTGCTCAACTACTCTTCAACATTCTTTCATGTGCTGCTTAAAGATGCACAGATTAGAGGGAAACACACAAACAGAACAGGATTAAAATAAGTTTGCAGTACACTTACAATGCCCTCTTTTCCAAGACGTATGCGTTCCGTTTTGTTGATATGAGCCTCAATGCTAGTTTCACCATGTGTGATAAGCCGAGCGTGCCACATGGTGAGAGCTCCCAGAGCAAAGAAAATTCCAATGCAGATGAATACTGTGAACGTGATGTAGTATCTTCTCACAAAGTCCTGCTTTGCTGCCTCTGTACGATTGTTCTGCAATGTCATAAGCAGGTTAATAACTCCAAAGCAAAACACTTGAGGCACATGCAGATTTGAATCCTGTGCAAAGCACTGCTGCACACAAATTGAAAACAGCCTCAAGAAAATTCAGGCCATTTTTTGAGAATTTGCTGAAATACTGTCAAAATTTTATGTTGCTTGCAAAGCTGATTCTAATGCTAGTTCATTTTCTGCAAGTAATTCCTTAGCTAGCACCACTTTAAGGGGCCCTGCAGCATTTTCAAACTCTTGTAATTTTTCACGTCTTTGTTGCAACTGGATCGCTATCCATGCCAATGAAAATACACAAGCTTGTTTTCTTGTGCAAAAGGAGACGACAACATGTCCACACATGCATCATCAAAGAACGTGGAAAAGACGGCACGGCAGAGAATCGCGTGCGACGCATGTGCTCAGCTAGTTCTACCCTCATACTTTCCAGTATGCTAGCAAGGCTGCTAAAAAGTATAATCCTTTAGAAACATAAACAGAGCTGCTTAACTCTTTCCTTACCACGCTTATTCAAATCGTTTGAATTGAAGGATGGTGCGAATGCTTCATGTTCAGCAATCCAGGCCGCTTCCCGACAATTATCACCATTCAGTATGTCGCAAAAGGACTATACTTCAATTTTGGAATCGTTTTTTTCATCAGCCATATGTGGGAGAAGTTTTTATTTCGCATGAAACCTGTCAACACAAAGCGGTGGCAGCAAGCACAGTGCCCAAGATGGCATTCTTGTCTCACACCGACCCTGCTCAGAAACGGCAGTGTTCTCACGATTTCGTAGCATTGACATTTGGCTTAATAGGTGCAAGCAACAGCTTCGTGCAGAAAGATTTATTTAGTCTTATTTTAGTTTGGACTCAGATGATTGCTCTGCCCAGTCCAGACTATCGACAGGTGCCAGTCTGTAACTTTCGTTTCACCGCTGCTGAGGAGATTCACTGATTTCTGGACCTCTTTGAAGGTACCGGGCATGTTCTGAATGATTCTGGGCCACCTGCAGCATAGCGGACACGGTTTTCTCCAAGATGGCCCTGGATCAACCTTGGCACTGCACTGCGGATTAGTTGAAAGCATGGCATGCGAGCATTTTTTTTTTTTTGCTGACTAAAAGGTTCAGCATGAAGAGTGTACTTTGGATACTCGTTTCTGACAAAGTAATGCATTAAGCATACATTTTATATTTTTTATTCTCCTATTTTATGCTCGCACATATTTAATATTTTTGTGAAATTCTGTGCGAGTCTGACAAATTTTGCCAACCAAAGATTCGTAAGAAATATATTGTTACGCCGCACTGCAGTGCAGTGGAAAGAAGATGATGGACTCGATGGGCGCGAGACTTTTGCTTTTAATGCGACAGCGTTAAGGATCTCGTGTCGCAGAAAACCTGGAGCAGTCATCGGCGTCGTTGACCGCGAGCGAAAAATGCACGAAAAATACCCAGAGAGCAACTTAGGGCCACTTAGGTCACGTAACCTTGCAGTACCATCACAAACTGCCCACAGGATTGTGAGCAAACTGCGCACCATGGCAGCTGATTGGTTGCGAGAGGCGGCTCGGGAAGAGCAACCTGTGTCGCACAAGCCCCACCGGTGGCAGCACCTGCCATCGCAGGGCAGTGGTGCATCGATTAACCGCTGCACTAGTAGTGGTATGAGGACTGCCAGGGATCTATGAAAGCTAAGTAGAGAAAGACCGATTCTGTATTTATTGGCATTAACCCACTAAAGCTATTACGTCATATCTATAAGGCAGAGCGTAAGTTTCCCCTCCAATTTTTTGCTTTACATCATTGAAAACAAAGTTCTATTAGCTACACTTTGATGTGCTGCCATAAAGAAAAAATTTATGGGTGAAGAAAATGTTTACGCGCACCACCTTTAAATTGCCTGGTTTCGCGCGGTAAGGAAAGAAGGTTGGTTGGTTGGTTTATGGGGTTTAACGTCCCAAAGCGACTAAGGCTATGAGAGACGCCGTAGTGGAGGGCTCCGGAAATTTCGACCACCTGGGGTTCTTTAACGTGCACTGACATCGCACAGTACATGGGCCTCTAGAATTTCTCCTCCAAAGAAATTCAACCGCCGCGGCCGGGATCGAACCCGCGTCTTTCGGGTCGCTGTAAGGAAAGAGCAAACAGAAGGGTACTGCGGGGTCCCTTAGAACACTATGAATATTTGTGTCTTGCACAGGCCAAAACGACTGCCTGTAATTTCATCTTCACTCTGTTCAGTTGCAAGTAAATTTTAATTCTTTGAAATTAACAGCAAATGTCAAGACACAATTACAGTGGTAAAAAAGACATCTGTGAAGCTTGTAATCTTGCTCAGAACACATTATAAACTAAGACAAAGCTGCAAAAGATACGGAAACATGCTAGGGAACCACTCATGAAAAAGCCTCAATAACTGCTTCCATACCCCAGGCATATCTTGCAGAGTGACATTGGCAGACATGTCGAGGTTGCCAAGTTGAACCATAGAGTTGGAAAGACCAACACTTGGCACAAGGAGAGTTCCAAAGTACTCTTCATAGGCAATTCTGTAGCCAAATATCATTAGGTATATGATGCCAAGGAGCACATAGGAACAAAACATGAAGAAATATCGGTGTGTAAAGTGGCCAATGCAGTTGTTCAGCCAAGCTGTAAGGGCATTTGAGGAAAATGCATCACATTTGCTGATGTTACACACAGAGTATTGCCGTGGCTTTTACAACATCAAAAACCTCAGATTGCCAACTCATCAGTGGGCAAGGTCAAGACAGGAGATAAGAGGAATTATTTAAGATATAGGTTTGCTCACACTTTTTTTTTTTTGCAAAAGACGGGAAGTACCATAAGTAAAAGTGCAAATTAGGGCATAGGTTTCAAGATAAGGATGTGACAAAAAAAGAAACCTCCCTCCAGTCTACTGAGATAACAATAAGAGTAAAATATGCAACACGGCTAAGTCATGCATTATCAAAGGTCATTACTTTTTACCAAAATCGGCAACATGCTGTGACATGGGCAAGATTCATGCCAAGTGTAAGTGACGTCTAGGGTTGTGGCAGAAGCACAACATGAGGCACCACAGAAACACACAGCACTTGTGGTATTTCTCTTCTCGTGCCCTCTGTGTTTGCACCAAGCTGTTTTCATAATGTGTTACCAACTGGCCTAACAATCCACACTTTGGTAGCACCGATTTTTTACAGCTCAAGTGGCTCGGATGCTGACCCTGCCACTGCCATTGGTGCCAGCTCTAAGTGTGATCACTGGTTTTGGTTCTCTGTTCTAGTAGTGCATGCCACTAGCATTTAGTCATCCAAGCAGACCCCACTTAAGAATGTTGGCTGTCCCAACAGGGTTAGGCCAGAACTTGGGATTTTTGATCAAAAGTGGCTTATGACCTGCGAAACTCAAGGCAGCTGGCTAATGGCCCTCCATTAACACAGGATTAACAAACTAATTGCAGCAGAAAAGCATTCTGGGCATTCGATGCATTATCATCAATCTGTATAAAAAGCTAACAGTTATCATAGGTGTGTGGAGCTTATAACCGTGCCACACGCGCACAAGAAAAGGCAGTAAATGCTTAAGGGATTAATTTCGTTAATGCCATTATTTTCGGAGTTGGTGCTACACGTCCACATTTAATGACATTATCGAAAGTGACGATGACGATAACGCTTGCAAGGTAGTCAAAAGTTTCATCTGAATATAAACATTCCTAATCAGCACAATATATCGGGAATGTTGTTCAAATGTGATGTAAAAGCGATTTTCCAGATAATACGGCTGTTCCTGCTTTACAAGTCGAAAAAGTAGGCCTAAACTCGCATGTCAGCACATAAGTCGAGAGTAGTACCTGTCAATAAGGCTGGTTAAAATGGCGCTCTTCGCATCGAAAATGCGGTATAGATGCCTCATGTTAAGAATTAACCATTTCCTATTGGTTAGGAATTTGTTATTAACAAAGCTGCATGCTTTTCTGCGTGTGGAGTGGGAACGAGAGTTCACATTGCATGGGCGAATGAGTTGTGGCGAACTCAGTAGGTCTCGAATGGCAGTAAGGCTAATGCCATTAAATTTATGCGTGTGGCACCGCACGAATGCCATTAAAACTTATGGCAGTAAGCACTTAATGGCATTAAATCTGTCTGTGTGGCACGGGTATTAGATGCATTTCTGTGACCAAAACCTCACCGATATCTGCACAACAAAGAAATCCCTACTGCTTGCCAAGGTGCCATTTTGAAGCTTGAGCAGAAAAATCTGACAGCAGGAAGGATACGGCAGTGATGATCCATTTTCAGGATACAGCTATTGCACACACTGCAATGGTGGGCACGTGGAGGCTTTGGTGCAATGCACTTCTTGCATATAGAGACCACCTCTGGTATCATGGAAGCCTTCAAGGAGATGAAATAAGTGCAAATGCAATGGTCAACACAGCACACACAAAACTATGAAAACTCAGGAGTGCACTGACAAATGCAGAGTAGAGCACAGGCTCACAACAAACTGCAAGTGAGCATACTGCACAGGGGTAGTAAGGCAATCCTGCAGTTAAAGACAAGGGCAAAAGAACCAGGTTTTTCGAAATTCCTTGCAAAAGGCACATAAACAAGACGGCAACAACTGTGCGCTTTTATGTGCAGCCTTTTAAATCTGTATTAAGGATAAGCAACTGTGCCTGCTTTGCTCACTAAGGCAGTGTAATGGGAACTTCTTAAAGCACAGCACATCTACAATACTTGTAAACCTCTCTCTCTCAACGCTAGCGATCACAGTCCGCAAAAATTACAGATGTACGTGGTGTACTGCTCGCGTATTTCCAGTTTTTAGCTGTGGCACCTTAATGTCTAGGCAGTAACTGCACGTCGCGTTGACAGCTGAACTGAGAAATTGGAAACAAACGAAGGAAAAAATTCAGAACATGCCAACTGTTTCGCGTACCACAACAGAGCTCTAGACAGCAGCTACATACCTCAGGCGGCGTGCCCGGGTTCGTCGTCAGAGCCATCCAGTAATGAAAGACGATGTTGAGTAGAAGCCAGTGCCCAATGACTAGCGCGATGACAAGGACATACTTGTTATTTTCCCACCAGTAGGGAATGCCGATCAAGTATGCGATGGCAATTACAGTACATGCCACAATGGTAACTGTGCCGACAAATATCTGCACAGGGAAAAACACAAAGAGGTGTTATACAACTCTGGCTACCAACAAACAGATTTCGTCGTACCGGTCCCATGGCTTTTGTGAAGTGGTCGACGATCCAGAACAGTGGCTCCATACACGTGTCGCCAACATAGTAAATGTCGGCAAATTCATTGTAGACTAGAGAGTTGAAAACGATTCTGGGGTAGAGAAATTTATGCCGAACTCTGTACTTCAAACGCTCAAACCCGCGACGAATGTAACGAATAAATCGCATGACTCTATCCATCGGTCAAGTTGGCCTCGTGAAACGCGAGAACCCAGAACCTGATGCGCTCAGAAAAGAAGCAGACGACATGTCACCAACGGCCGCCAGCGACTACGCTGTCAAAAGGAACTTGTCGTCGCGCGAAACGCCGCCGACTGCTTTTCATACATATTTACGCAGCTAACAATTTCAAAGGGAAATTCATGCACCAAGAAGAAGAAACTACCACGAAGAGCGGATATTTTCCAATACACCGATTCCCGTCACTCCGTCACGGCCCTGCCCTGCCAATAACAAGCCAATAACAGTGTATTACCATGGTTGGCGGATCTGCTAAGAATTTGCAGTAAGCTTCTTTACTTAAACAATAAAAAAATCGCCTGTTCGTGAGTCCTACAAAAAAAATCGCAAAATATACGAATTAAATAAATTAGCATTCGAACTGGTGCCCATTGATTAATAATTGTTAAGCTTACACGCCTAGTTTCTTCGCCGCGTTGCGTTGGCGTTACCATTCTATACACCTTTCAAACCTGGGCGCTGCCATATTGTTTCCGGCGGCGGAACCGGTTTCTAGCAGTCCAGAGAGGAGGCGTTTCGCCGCTTCCACCGTGCTAGCGGGAGGTGCCCACTGCAGTCCAGGGAACAATATGGCAGCGCCCAGGGAGCCCTTTTATGAGGACTATGAGGACTATGGCTACTATGGCGTTAGGCGCGCCAAGTCCAAACATTATTGCATGCAGATACATGCAGCGCGTGTTTCGAAAGCGCGCTTTTCAAGTGGCATTGATACGCACCCTATCACTCCTCGCGCACATTTATCCAGATCTTTACAACCCAAACTGCAAACACTGTGGCCAACGTGCTACCTACGATCACATCCTGTGGGACTGCAAAATAGAGCCACCTCCGGGTGATCTAGTTACAGCTCCTTCTCTCGAGCGGTGGGAGACCGTGCTGGCTAGCTCTGACCCCAGAACGCAAGTTTTGGCGGTGGAGTGGGCTGACAAAGCCGTCGAGGGCTATGTACTCTCGACCACTTAACGCGACCTCTTGCCAAGCTCTTTCCGGCGAATAAAATGTTTTACAATCAACAATCAACCCAATCGATGGTTCCATGAACTGCTTAAAGGACACCCAGTTACACTTATTCTTTTTCTTGTTGTTGTTGTTGTTGTTACCGCCTAATTCAGCCTTGCGCCCTTCATTATTGACCAACGTTGTATTGTGATGTATCGTTTTTCATTTTATTGTATTGCATTATGTTTTGTTGTATTAACGTATTATTCTCAGATGCATTTGCTTTGTCCCCCCCCCTTATGTAATGCCTCAACAGAGGCCTTTAAGGGTAAAATAAATGATGATGATAAATGATGATGAATAAATAAAAAACAAAAGTATTAATCTCAGAATTTTTAGAAGCGCAAGAAAAGACAGGGAAGGCGGGGCCAAGTCGAGCGCGTGCTGTCTTCTCTGCCGCCCTGTTATTCGGCCGGACTGAACACAAGAGGCCATTATCATTACTATGAGGTTTACCCCGAAAGGAATGTCCCCAAGGTAAAAAATGGTTTCATATGAAAATGCGCCTTATGAAATCGGAAGGTGGAAGTATGAACACAGCTGTCTTCAAACGTCACGTGACCATGATACAGTCAAGCGTACCGTCAAACGAAATGTATTGGTGAGTGTGACTGAGGACACATCAATGAACCGAGAAGCCACCTCCACCCTCCAGAACATCACTCACCGTCAACCGCCCACCTTCACCCTCCAGAAAGCCCCCAACCACTACCACAAACATTTGCCCTCTACCCACCTTCACCTTCCAGAATCTGCAGCCCACCCACCACCAACCTACCTCCACCTTACAGAAGCTTCGCCCACCATCAACCACACACCTCCACCGTCCATAAGGCCCTACATCCACCACCCATCCGCTCACTTCCACCCTCCGGACGCCTCCACCCGCAAGAAGTCGACGCAGCACTGGAACGAAAAATATACGGCGAAATGCAGTTAAAAGTCGCAACATGAATGCGGTCATTGTAGACGTGAAACGAATAACTGCAGTACTGCTAACGCACATTTGTCGCATCACACCACATAATTTCATACGCATTTTTTTTTTTCACTTGTGACCATTTTTTTCCGGGGACTTTTTTTCCGGAGCCTTTTCTGCCGGGGCTATTTTTTCACACTCATCTTTATCACTAACGATGTTCCACATGTTTTACCCTTTATTGCCCAGTGTCTGCGAATTCGCGACACCGTTTCCACACCCCGCACTCATTTCTACGTGGAGCTTGGATACAAATTCTGACGTCAACATGCTCTCAGCTGCCAGTGTCTTCCGGTCAAAATGTTTGGTGTCGAACACAGCAAGCTATGCGAAGAAATAGGGGGCGCGAATGTGCGACTTCGAGTTAGTTCGAGGCTTTCAATATGGTCTTTCTTACAACTCGGACTAGCTACACAAAATGGAGGAAATGCATTATAATCGTTGCTGATTAACGACATGCCGCTTTCTCAAATTTTAGCGGCGCTAACACAATTTTGATATCAGCTTTTCAAAGTAGTTTACCTAGCATAATGGTGGGAGTAGGGTTTTTTTTTCTTTGAGTGATTCATAATTGGGCATTCCAGGGTTAAGCCTGCGCCATGCTTGTGAAAACAGAACAGCGCGTTATTTTACGACAGCTGATTGGCCTACGAGGCACGGTGGAAGAACCGCGCTCCTATAGGCACGCGCTACTGCCAGTCATAATAGCGGGGGCGGCACCGACACATCTCCAGAGATTCCGGGCAGGCACCGCAGTAAGGATCCTCTATTTTTTTCTTTTAAAAGACAGAGGAGCCTTACGCCGCAGGTGTGGCCGGCCCATCTATGGGACACCTTTTCGACCAATCCTTAATTTTCCGTCACGCCAACGGCAACGTCGACACCGGCTTTTCGGCGACACGGAGCCCTTACGCTGTCGCGTAAAACAAAAAGCAAAACGGTAGGGTTTAAACGTAGTTCAACAGAGTAGACGTGCGAAAGCATGTGTTTAGCCTGGTTGACTCATGGTTTTGTTTTTCTGAGTCATCGGCACGTCTGGCGACGATATTAGACTCAGGTTAAGCTCTGGTCGGGGTTAAGCTGATCTTATCTGTTCGCGCCGCAGGTGGAAGTTGATGAAGACGACGGTGTGCAGTGCACAGCGCGAGAGTGTGTTGCAGCTTAACACGAGGCGTGATCGGCTGCGGCAATAGGATATATTGCTCTCGAGCAGTGGCCAGCGAAGCTGGTCTCTTCGCGACGCAGCGGGTTTGAATCCCAGTCGCGGCAATATTGATTTTATTAATGCGCAAGCATTACTTAGCTCATGCGTGGAGTTAACAAAAAATGTTAACAGAATGTGTGGACAGAAAGTGAGGACACTTATCCGAGCTTACCCGAGTTACTCGGTAGAAACTCGGGCAGGTTCGGAGGAGCGTCGCGCCAGCTGCGCGAGAGGTTGCTCGAGAAGAGCAATTAACATGGGTCACACAATCTCTACCGGTGGTTGTGGCAGGAACAGCCACCTGCCAGTGCTGTGGCGCATCGCTTAACAGCTGCGCCACTGCGCTGGTAGTGGTATGAGGACCCGCCGCCACCTCTGAATGTTAAGTAGAGAATGACCAATTCTGCACATACGGTCATTAACCCACGGTGCTCCGAATGGCCTGCAGTTTGGTGGACAACGCGATTTAGGTTACCCAAATCACAAACGCACCAACGGTAACCTAAACCATCGTGACCTAAACCAATCATGTCTCAACAGAAGCCACTGACTGACTGACCCCTGTTCAAGGGCATGATTAACAGAATTGAGACAGGCAGCATACGAACTTCTTTAATGTAGTCCATAACTTCTAGCATGTTATTACTGCCTATGTCAATATAAGTTTTGTATGTTTTAAGCAAATACACCTTTGAACAGTAGAGAAAAAGAATATATACAATAAAAGTTTAATGAAAAGTTATAACTTAAATAAACAAAAAAGAACTCGATGTCTTGCGTCCCCATAAAAAAAAGAGGTTTCAGGGCCTGAAACAAAGAAATCAGTGCCAGGCACAACACAGTTTCAGAAAAAGCAGCGAGTTCTTTACGTACAAAGTGGCTTAAAGGGTTAACTGTTGACCACCATACGTTTCCCATCCATAGTTTCTAATATTATTTTGTCTGCACACGCGGTGGCTTAGTGGTTACGGCGCTCGGCTGCTGAAAGAAGCGGGTGCGATCTCGGCCGCGACGTTTGAATTTTGATGGCGGCGAAATTCTAGAGGACCGTGTACTGTGCGATCTCAGTGCGCGTTAAAGACCCCAGGTAGTCGAAATTTCCGGAGCCCTTCACTACGGCGTCCCTCATAGCCCGAGTCGTTTTGGGACTTTAAACCCCGATAAACCACAAACCATAACATTATTGTCGGTTTATCGTGAATGACGCACGTTGCGGCAATGAGAAGAAATTTAGGGCCGATCAATACCATTGATGCGGAGCAAATGCAATAGCATTTTCAGTGCCTAAGCACTAATCCGATGGGTACCAACACCGAGCAAAATCGTCCGTTGTTCCGTTGTCCGCAGCTGGCCTAGCGCGAGCGCTCCGTCCCGCGACACTGCCCACTCGTCGCCTTCTACGCGGCACTAATCAGCTGCGTGCTATGTGTTTGCTCTCTCGTAGCCGTGAAAGAGCCCTCGCCAAGTCCCAACTGGTCTGTTTGCGGCAGAACTGCGGCGTGCTTCCGTAGCGGCCTCGTTGTTTGGAAGGCGTACGCAGTGATTCGGACTCGTCCGCAAGAGTGAGTGTGCCCCGAAACGATAAGGTATGCCTTCGCACTGTATTCGAATGTTATAAACATTCTCTGCAATGTTTCTTTTTTTTTTCACTCGCCGTTCCATTCCAATTCAGATTCTATTCTTATTGAATTCCTATTTGTAATAATTTCTTTTATTCATTTTTGCTGTGTACTTTTACTCCTGCCTCTCCCTCCTCTCCCCTAAAAGTGGGAGATGGATTTCCCTCTCTTCACCTGCTGCCTGTCTTGGTTGGTAGGCGAAGGCTTCAAACAGACGCCGCCGACGACGGACACTTTTCGCCTCTGTGGCAGTCCTAATGATATGGCATTAAACAATTCACAACGTTTATACTTCCCGCGTACATTCCATTACAAAGTTCAGCGAGAGCTTTTTATAAAAGATCTCTGCCCCTTCCACCCCTTCCTTAATTCCTTCCTGTCTCTAGCTTTGCTGCCAATCTAGTGTGAAAATAAAGCAGTGCGCACGAATAGAGACGCACGCCTGATTCAGAGCATCATTCAGCATCACGGTTTTCCACAAAAGTTCTGACTCAGGGCTCCTACTACGCACGCCCTACACCGTGCGTTGTATGCACATGTCCTTTTTATTACGAAAACACTTCTAGCCGCACTCCCCGGGTTTCATCGGTGTGTGAAGCCTCTGAGTAGCAAGTGTAACTGGCTCACTGGTTCAGTGAACACCTCACTCGCGCTGTGAGTAGGTACTGGTGCCAACCTACGAATTGAGATAGATAGGGACTAAAAAAAAACGGCGAAAGAAGCGCAGGACGAGAGCTTCCAGTTTTTTGAAGAGAGAGACAAGGCAGCGCCGAAAAGACAAGGGCGACAAAAGACGAGCACAGGACAAGCACTGAACCATCAGAACGGAAAGAAGGAAGGTGGGGATAAAAGGAGTACAAAAGGAACGCGCTCGCCCCCGGGAGGGCTCGAACCTCCAACCTTTCGGTTAACAGCCGAACGCGCTAGCCGATTGCGCCACGGAGGCGGAGCGTCTGCAGATGAGAGCTCGGCTGGTGAAAAGGAGCAAGCTGGGCGAATTTGATACCATGCACTTTTAAATCAAGGTAATGGAGACAAAGAAAAAATGGCGGAAAAGGAAGAGGACGACAGCTTCCTCTTTTTTGAAGGGAGGCATTCTACTTCCGGCCACCGAGCGTGACGGACGCTTGTAGAATGGGCTCCACTGGAGCAGCGATAGCGGCCCGTGCCGGCCGCGGAAACAGGATTGCTGCAACTGCAGATAACGAGTATCAGGTTCTTTTGCCAACTTTGCCTACCGGACGGGTGGTGTTAAATACTGTTTTTCTTCATGGCGATGTGCGACTGCGGCCCTTCAAAGTCGAGGACTTCCGTGATGCCCTGGTCAAGAACGGAACTCTCCCTGACGTGACAGCGGTGGGGGCGTACCAGGTTAACCACGTATGGGCGATGACCCTCAGCACTCCCGAGGCAACCAAGCGGCTGCTCGCCGTGAAGGAAATGCAAGTGAAAGGGGGCCGGTGCATGATCATCGACCCTGAGGACCAGCACGTCAAACTACGGCTGCATTGGATGCTGCCCGGTGTCGATGGCATTTGCAGCGTTCGGAAAGATCACCGCTGTGACCCGCGAACGGTGGCGAGTTCAAGGTATGACTGAAAAGGCCTCTACTACAAGGACTGTTTTATTGAAGACGAAGCCAGGCGTTACAATCGAAGACATCCCTCATCAGCTGAGGGTGGCGGGAGAGCTGGCGCTTGTGGTTGTGCCCGGTAGGCCAATGCAATGTCTGCGCTGTCGCGGCACTGGACACGTACGGTGGGAATGTAAAATTCCTCGCTGTCAGAAATGTAAGCGATTCGGTCATGGTGAAGCTGATTGCATTCGCACCTGCGCATCGGCCACGGGAGCTGCGTTGGAGGACGAAAAGGCGGAGTTGCAAATGGATGCCGCTGAAGCTGAGGCGGCGGCTAAGGAAGCAGGGGGAGCGGAGAAGGTGGCAGTAGCCACCGTCTCCTCACCTGCTTCTGCGGAGGACACCGACATGCCCAGCGACCAAGGGAAGGAACCTGAACTTCCAGGGGCCGTGGCGACCGAAACGGCAGAAGACGGCGGATCTGCAGGTGCTTCAAAAACCCAGGTGCCCGAACCTATGTGCAGCGACGAGGGCAGGGATGACGGCGACGGGCGCATGGCGACCGTTAGTGCTCCCGTGAAGCGTCCTCACAATCTGACTCTCAACGAAGGGACCAACGAGACTACCACCAGTGCAGAGAAGCCTCCAACGAAAGCTGCGCAGGCCCGGAGGCCTGCATTCAAGCCGCGCCCGAACGTTTCATCTGACAGACGAGTCGCCGCAAGTTCACCTTTGCGGCAAGGCCACGGCGACCGACCTGAGGACCCTGGCGACAAACAAAGCGTCTAGCGATACGCTGGACGTGATAGGTAAGCGCCATGCTCTCGTTCTCCACACCTTTTTGTCGAAATGGCTCCGCAATGTTGTCTGAAAATAGCCACACTTAATGCAAGGGGGTTGGCGGGGAAAAGAAAACAGAGTCAAGTATATCGACTCATAACAGACTATGACATTGATCTGTTGGCGATACAAGAAACTAAAGTAGACGGGGAGGAAGAGACCAGGAGCATGGTGCAGCGTTTCAAGTGTAGGTATTACGCAGTAGTTGCTCATGCAGTTGGAACGTCGGCTGGGTGTGTGCTCTTCGTCAAAAAGCTACCGGGCCTGGTTGTTCAGGCTTATGCAACATGTTCTCATGGACGATTTATTGTGCTTGATTATGCTTACTTGAATGTGGAGTGGAGAATAATCTGCCTTTACGCACCTAACAAAGTTGACGAGAGGGCAGCCTTTTTTGGAAAAGTTGACGAGTACTTCACTGTCGAAAGGCAAATGATCGTCATGGGGGATTTCAACTGTGTCTTGGCTGCGCGTGACAAAACAAGTGATAAAATATTCAGAGACAGAAGTACCGAAAGACTGTCCGAGGTAGTGGAAAAATGGAATTTTGAAGATGTGGCTGACTGTTTAGAGGGTGAGCGGGATGTGCAATTCACGCACTTTCAGCGGACGAGTCACGCACGTCTAGACCGTATTTATATGGCGGTAGACCTGCTTCCAAAATGCAACAATTACGAGGTTGTACCTGAGTCCTTCTCGGACCGCTGTTTGGTACAATGTCGGATAGGAACAGCAAAACGGGACAATGCTTTTAATTGGGACTTGTAGAAATTTAGTGATAAGCTGTTAAAGTGTGAACGTTTTTGTGACAATATAAAAGCAGAAATTGGCAAAGTAGAGCCAAATTCAAGACAAACGTTATGGGAGCAGTGGGAGCTATGTAAGCAGCAAATTAAAATATACGCAATTGAAAAGGCTAGCTGCTTGAAAAAAGAGGAAAAAATAAAGGAAAAGGATTTAAGAGAACTGCTGCGGGAACTAATTGAGCAGGAGAGTAAAGCTCCGGGTAAGTAGATTGATGACGTAAGGAAAATTAAACAAAAGCTTGAAGTTATGGAACAAGAGCGTTATCGCCGTGCGCTGGTGCGTGCGAGAGCCGAAGAGGCGGTTTTTTTTTTCATTTATTTATTCGTCTTTGTTGCATTACAAATGTACGCAAACACTGCCCGGACCCATAGCCAACGGCTAGTAACGGGTCCAATCGAAAAAAAGTATACAAACATGCAGGCAACAATATACCAAAATAAAGACAGTAAGTTAGTATAAAGAAGGCTATACATCACTCTCAACACTTGTAAGAGCATCAACAAAAGAAACACATATATTACAGATTATATAAACTAAAAACTTACAGATCAAACAAAACGCGTAGAACTTACACAAAAATTAAGGCATCACAAAAGCTAGGGGAAAATAGCTGTTAAGTATTTACAAAGCATCAGAAGGGTACAACACACAAGAAGAGGATAAAATGATTTCAGTGCACACTTTTTAATCACAAAAACATTCTTAGAATAGACGCAAATGTATAAATCTATAAATAAATCAAGGTATCAGGATTCGGCTACATGCAAATATCAGGCAAATATCTAAGACGACTAGTAAAAAGTGAAAGTATGAACTCAAAGTGTGTCATTCTTTTTAAGGTAATAATTTTTTATTCCAATGGAGAAGTTGTAGGCAGTCTTTAGGTCATGTGGTAGATTATTCCAAATTTTTACGCCCGTAAACGCCTGTCGGTGAAACACCAACAAATTGCGCCACGGAGGCTGAGCGCCAGTCGGGAGAACTCAGCTGGTGAGAAGGAGCAAGCTGGGCAAATTTGATACCATGTACATTTTAATCAAGGCAATGGGGACAAAAAAAATGGCGAAAAAAGAAGAGGACGACAGCTTCCTGTTTTTTGAAGGGAGAGATAAGGCAGCGCAAAAAATACAAGGACTTCGAAAGACGACCACAGGACAAGCACTGAACCGTCGGAACGGAAAAAAGGAAGGTAGGGATAAAAGAAGTACAAAAAGGATACGCTCGCCCCCGGGAGGGCTCGAACCTCCAACCTTTCGGTTAACAGCCGAACGCGCTAGCCGATTGCGCCACGGAGGCTTTTTTTTCTTCTTTATTTTCGAGATTGACATGAAAACAATAAGACCACTTCAGCTACACTTGAGGTGATACGGGTGAAGTTAAAATTTCTTAAGTTTCACTAGATCATCTAGTAGTGTTACCCACTGGGGTGGGTCACGCTGCGCCTGGTAACATTCCCGCAGATAAACAGCACTTTCAACAAAGTTCTCACGTGTACTACGAGTGTTTATATCCGCATGCCTTACTTGCATTCGCGTTTTCCACTAGCTGTGGAGGCCAAGAAGCATTAATAAGTCGTAGGGTACCTCTTTGCGATCAACTGGTAGAAATCTGATACCATAAGGGTGCAGTGCTAGTTCTTTCTTGATGGTTCTCTGCAGGACATCCCAGAAAAGTATGGCGTCCCAGCAGTCTAGGAAAACATGTTCAATTGTCTCCGGCTGCTTACATAACAGGCATTTTGTTGTCCATGGGACAAAGATTCCTTTTTCATGGAGCCAGGTTTTAACGGGTAGTGTATTAGAGTGCAATTTGAAAAAGAATGTTTTCACTGTCGGCCGGACCGGCATCATTTTCACCCGTTTTAAAATATCCTGCCCTGGGCCTCCACGGTAAGGCGCACGATACAAAGGTGGCGGCAGCATAATATCAACCAGATCCTTATACAGCTTCTTTTTGGGAACGTTATACAGGTATTCTAGTGAAAAACTCACTTCCAACAACCTGAAGGAAAGGACAACCTCACGCAAATATCCGTTTACAGCACCACACATGTTTTCACACGATGACACTATGATTCCAGGGAGCAGCCTTTGCAACCGCATTTGCATAACAGTTCTCAAAAATATGTCATTTTGATCACGAAGGAAAATAAAGCGCGACACCACTTGACGCAAAAACAAATGAACCAGTCCAACGCCACCGCTTTTGACTGAAATAAACAAGTTTGTTCGCCTGGCTTTCTCCCAGGTCGACGCCCAAAGAAACACTGCAAACACTCGATGGATTTTTTGAATATTGCTGCGCGACGCACAGAGCACATTCATCACGTACCATATCTTAGAAATAAAAAAAAAAACATTGCACACAAAGGCACGTGAAAAGATTGACAGCTGCCTTCCTTGCCACGCGTCCGCTTTCTCTCTTGCCTTTAACGTCTCCTCGTTCCAGTGTGTACTGGGATCGCGATAGCTTTTTAGGGGCACCCCAAGGTACCGCGTCGGTAAGTCAGTCCATTGCAGTCGAGAAAAAAAATCTGGTGAAATATCCCATTCCCCATGCCAATATCCTGAGCTTTTTCCCCAGTTTATCTGACATCAGTTTGGTCGCAGAACTTTTCTTCCACATTCGTAGCTTCACGAATGCTGTCTCTGTTTGTGCAAAATACCGCTATGTCGTCCGCGTATGCAAGGATTTTCACTTCGGCTGCCTGAAGCTTGAATCCAGAAATGCAGTCACTGTTAAGAATGGCCAAGCACAACGGCTCGAGATATACTGCAAAAAGCAGGGGAGAGAGCGGGCATCCCTGTCTCACCGACGAGCGTACTATGAGGCTGTTGGTAAGTTCGCCGTTAACTATAATTCTCGTCGTACAATTTGCGTAAGCCATTTTTACCCCTTCTACTATTACGTTACCCAGGTTGGCATGCTCTAGAATGGAGAAAAGAATGTCATGAGAAACACGGTCGAAAGCTTTTGCTAAATCTAGCTGCATCATAGCTACTTGACTGCCAAGCGCGTCAACGCATTCTAATACGCTTCGTGCAACATGTATATTTGTGGCAATGCTGCGACCTTTGATGCCACAGGTTTGATGCGGCCCAACTAACTTGGCGATTACACTTTGCAATCTGCTGGCTAAAATCTTCATGAACACCTTGTAATCCACAGTTGTGAGGCTGATTGGTCTATAGGACCCCACCAACATACGTTTCTCCGTGTCATCAGTCTCGGGAATTAAAACAATGTGGGAGGTAGTAAAAGACAATGGAACTTGATTATTTTCATAAGCTTCTGTTAATACTTCCGGAGAATTCGGCTGGTGAGAAGGACAAAGCTGGGCAAATTTGATACCATGTACTTTTTAATCAAGGCAATGGGGACAAAAAAATGGCGAAAAAAGAAGAGGACGACAGCTTCCTGTTTTTTGAAGGGAGGGATAAGGCAGCGCAAAAAATACAAGGACTTCGAAAGACGACCACAGGACAAGCACTGAACCGTCGGAACGGAAAAAAAGAAGGTAGGGATAAAAGAAGCACAAAAGGGTTACGCTCGCCCCCAGGAGGGCTCGAACCTCCAACCTTTCGGTTAACAGCCGAACGCGCTAGCCGATTGCGCCACGGAGGCTTTTTTTTTTCTTTATTACCGACTTGGCCGGGAAAACAAAACAAAAATACAATGACATGACAATAAAAGCACAGGTCAGTTTCTAGCTAGTGCACGATGATAAAATGGGTTAAATGATTTTAGTTGGTCGAGGACAGGCAGCCACTCAGGCTGAGGAGCTTGCTGTCCGAAAACTTCCTGAGTATAGACCTTTTTCAGTTTTAGCCTCGCTCCCAGCGCGCCGAACACTGCCATGTTGCTTTCCTCCTCTCTGGCTGGTTCGGAAAGGCGGTGTCCGTGCGTCCCGTGCGTTCTCTGCGGTTCTCCGTGCTTACTGTATGCGGTTGCTTAGCTGTAGTAGCCCGATTTGGGTGTATGTGCGATGAAAGCTGCAACGAGGTCTTCGGGAAACCACTGAGTAGTCGTCTACTGTTCAAACAACTACAGGAAGCGAAGACTGCTTGAAGCGGAGCAATGTGAAGAACACAGAGAGCCACGGCGGCAGTGCGGTTGCGGGCTGTTTCAGCTACACCTTACACGCGAGCACCTACTGCTGATGTTGCTAAGATATGTGTCGTCTGCGACCCTTGCAAAATCAAAACATAAATAATAATTTGGGTAAATGATGCAGCAGCACTGCGGGTTACGTGAAACATTTCTGTTATAACTGCCGACACTGGCGACTGATTATTAACGACAGCGGCACTGTAAACACAGATATTTGACAGCACCTGAGAGCCATGATGCATTGCACAAATGCCACAGCTGTTTGCTTGCAGTAAATATCCGATAAACCAGCAGGACTTAAAAAACTGAAGGCCACAGCTTTGACGTGTCCACCCTGCATCGTGACACCTCATGCTTCGACCAAATACTATTTTCAACTGACGCCATAATGCAAAGTGCCGATTGGTAAAAAAAAAATGTGCCTATTAGGGACGTGCAATCAGCAGGCACGCAGTGCCCACCCGACCACACGCACGCGCTTTCTCGTTCTTTCGGCATTAAGCAGCGGCCGCACCCGAGACGGACCAAGCAGATACGCCCCTCAGGAACTGTCACAGCAGGTGCACCAGTTTCGAGTGTATAAATTACATCGCGTTCGAAGGCCAGATGCCTCTCTACTACATCTTTTTCCGAGTTTAGCGAAATGTCAGACGACGCGAAGCTCAAAATCCAGTTTCCTGCGACACTTTGCTTCGACGCGCGGCGCCGACGGATCCACTGGCGCTCCGAAGAGCGCTGCCACACATTCGCATGTTGACGCTAAGAGTGAAGCACCCTACATTTGCACGCTTCACCGGTTATTTTACCGTTCGTACCAAAAAATCAAGAAATTTATGCGAAGCCAAAAGCCGCAACAGGATTCTGTGCGCTTATGCGCTCCAGCGGTGCCTTGTCCATGTAGCACTACAGAAAGTACCGTTTTTTAGGACAGTGCAGAGGGAAAATGTAGTGAAAGACGTGGTCGAACGCAGTTTCAATCTGTTCGTGTTACCGGCGCAACGCAGAGCAGACCGCTTGAGCGCTTGACAGCAACGCTGCTGTTAGCTCGGAACGGAACGATTTTTCTTTTATAAATATAACTACAACATAGAAGCGCTAAGCAAGTTTCGTGCTCGCATTAATAAATGTCTCCATTATAGATACCAGAAAGCCGTTAAATGAATTGCGCACACTTGCGTAGAAGCGCACCTCCAATGTCGATTTTCGGCACAACTTGAAGGGAAACATCCGCTTCGCCGCTCGCCGAAGCACGGGCCATTTTGTTCACAGTTGCTCAGTGCATACAGTACAACACTTTGCAGGCCAAATACTAAAAAAATCAACACTCGGATAAGGCTGAACCGCGCGGCGAGTACTCGCTGTCTGTACTGCAGCGGCGGCCGCCCAAGCCAACATGGCGGAGAAATCGGCCAGACGCAAGACGGCGCTGCTGTCGAAAGATGGCCGCGCGCACCTGAAAAAGGTCTATACATGATGCTCTCAATGAAATACTGATGAGCCGGATTCACAACATGTTCATGCCTGACATCCAGTCGCGTACGCCATAGGCTGTGCATGCAGAGCAACATTAGCAGGTCGCAAGGCACTTCACCTGGCTCTGCACATGGTAGGAAGCGTATTCCAAAAGGAGTCAGGGCGAAATCTTTTTTCAGTGTGCGCTTCAACACATCCCAAAGAAAAACAGCGTCATGACAGTCGAGAAAGATATGTTCTATAGTTTCCACTTTCTTGCAAATAAGACACTCTACTGACCAAGGTACAAAAAGGCCTTTGCTTTGCAACCATGGCTTCATTGGGAGGGTTCCAGTATGCAATTGAAAAAAGAAAGAACGCACTGAAGGCTTCACCGGCATTCTTTTGACTCTTTTTAGAACATCTCTTTCGGGACCCAGAAGATATGCACTGCGATAAACAGGCACTGGCAGAAACACATCAAGCAGGTCCTTGTACATCTTTTTCCTTGTTACAATGGTTAGATATTCATCGGAAAATTTTGACCGAAGAATACGGACTGCTGCAACAACTTCTTGCAAAAAAGCACTTAACCCACTCCGCCCTGCAGACATGGATGACACAACATAATCAGGCAGTGATTCTGACAATCGCACTTGTATAACAGTTCGCAGATAATCATTATCTTGACGCAAGAAAAAGAATCTAGTGACTATCTGTCTCAGAAATAAATCTGATAACCCTAGCCCCCCGTTCCGCACCTTGTGGAACAGATTGCATCGGCTGGTACGTTCCCATGTTGACGCCCAAATAAATGTTGCAAACACTCTGTGCAACCTTTGCACTGAAGTCCTTGGCAAAGTTAACGCTTGCAGAACGTAAAAAATCCTCGCTATTAAAAACATGTTGCACACCGTAGCTCTTGCAAACATGGAAAAGTTGTGACCGCCCCATTTGCTTGTCTGAGCTTTGACTCGTTCGGTTTCATGGGCCCAATATTCTTTGCTTTCTCTGTAGTTGGTTAGCGGCACGCCGAGGTACTTTCCTGGCGTGTCTACCCACTTCATTCGACAGAATACTTCTGGCGTGGCCTGCCACTTTCCATGCCAAAAACCAAAACATTTCTGCCAGCTTACCGCACAGCCACTTGCATCACAAAAATTTACGGCTTCTCTCACCACTTCTTGCACGCTTTCCTGGTCTCTGCAGAACACTGCTATATCATCTGCATATGCCAATACCTTCACTTCAGTATGACAAAAGGCGTAACCTCGAATGTTTTGCGTAGTTAACAGCTTTTAAACAAAAGGGCTCCAGGTAAAGTGCAAAAAGCAGTGGAGAAAGAGGGCAACCCTGCCTCACTGACGACAAGACAGGAATACTATTACTCAGGCGGTTATTAATTATAAACCTTGATGTACAGCCATCATAAACCATTTTCACGCCATCAGTGATGATACATCCCACATTCACATGTTCCAAAAGCACGAACAAAATTTCATGCACAACTTTATCAAACGCCTTATGCAGGTCCAGTTGCATCATGGCGACACGACCCTCCGTTGCATCACAGCATTCAAGGACACTCCTAGCTACGTGTATGTTAGTAAAAATGGATCTGTCTTTTATGCCGCAGGTCTGGTGTGGGCCAACAAGGGTTTTAATTACTGTTTGGAGTCGTCCGGCTAGCACTTTCATATAAATTTTGTAGTCTACGTTAGTTAAGCTTATTGGGCGGTAACACTCAACTGACTGCAACCTACTAGGGTCGTCCGATTTTGGGATCAACACCACGTGGGAAGTTCGAAAAGACGGCGGAGTTAACTTTCTTTCGTAACACTCGCTTATTACGCGCTGCAATGCTATTGCCATTTCTGTTTTCAAAGCCATGTAAAGTGCGGCACCGAGGCCGTCCGGCCCAGGCGACTTGTTTAAGCTCAGCTGCTGTATTGCAGCTTCGATTTCTGCTGCCGTTATTGGCTCCTCAAGTACCTGCGCCAGGTCCTCCTCGACTCTTGGCATTAGCGACAGGAATGCAGTTTTGTAATGTTCAACATCAGGCGTTTTAAGGCTGAACAAGGTTTGGTAATATTCCAGAAACGCCCTTTCAATCACCTCAGATTCGGAAGTTACGTCATTGCGATAACAAATTTCCTTTATCTCTTTCGAAACTGCATACTGTTTTTCGTCGTTGAGCGCCCTTTTTGTCGGCGTCTCCCCAAGCCAAAATCTTTCGCTGCGCGCCCTTATCACAGCACCTCGATATTTCGTTTCATCTATTAGTTCAAGCTTAGTTTTGGTCTGTTTTATTTCTTGTCTGTACAACCCCGGCTTGACGCCTTCCATGCTGAGCATGAAATCAAGCTCGGTACGAAGTTCCTTTTCTTGCTGTTTTTCTTTACGCTTTAAAGCACATGCTCTTTCTATAGCGGCCACTTTCACGTCGCGTTTATATTGTTCCCATGTTTGTATAAAGTCTGTCTCTTTTTCTAACAAGCTTTTGACTGAGTCTTTTAGTTTCTTGCTAAACTCGTCATCCTCCAACAATGAGTCATTAAATTTCCATAATTCCCAACTAAACTTGACAGTCCTTTTCCTCTCCCCAAGTGTGATCACGAGTAAAGAATGATCACTGAAGCTGACGTGTACAGTCTGGTACTGGGAACACAAGGGCACAACCTCAGAAGAAACAAATTCTGTCCAGCCTTGCGTGACTAACGCCTTGGAAATGCGTGTACTGTGCTTGTTCCGAACCTTGAATTATAATGCCAATGTCTTCCAATTCTGCCTCATTAATTATCTCAGACAGCAGCTCGGCACTCGTGTCCTGCAGGGTTTTGTTCGTTGTTCTATCTTCAGGTCTACACACACAGTTAAAATCTCCAAGCAATAGTACACGCTTTTCTGTCAGCAGGAAAGGTTGAACACGGCGAAAAAAGCCATCTCGTTCGGGAATTCTATTAGGTGCATATACACACACAGCTCTCCACTCTACTCCAGAAACGTAAAAATCGCATGCTACAATCCGGCCACTTTCACAGGAAAATACAGTTTCCACGGCGACTTTGCCGTTTCGAGTTAAAATCAGACACCCTCCCGACTTTCCTTCTGCATGGCACACGCAAACACTGAACTGTGCACGGTAAATTTCTGCCATCGCATCTGTCGACTCTTCGCTTTCAATTTTTGTCTCTTGAACAGCCAACAGATCGATTTCGTTTTCGAACAAGAGACGTTTAAGCTGATTTTGCCTTCTTCGCGCAGAAAGACCTCTCACGTTCAGTGTGGCAATACGCAAACTAGATGTTAGTTGAGACGCCATCTAAATGGTTGGGATTCGCCGCTCTCGAAGTGACATCGGTTTGCAGCTCACCTCATCAAAAATCCTTCCAGCTTGCAAAGTACGGCGGTGTCAGCACTGAACCCGATCGAAGACCGGGTTACCAACACGGAGACCCTGCAAGGCACCTCCGCTAAGGCGGAGGGGCAGCCGACGAAGTCCTACGATCAGGAGGGACGTTCGGCTTGGGCTTGTAGGCCGCACGTCGAACAGGAGGCGCTTTGGGAAGAGGCTCCTCATGGTCCGTCCCATCGTAGTTCGTCGCCTTGTCATCAGCTTCGTCGTGCGTCCTCTTCGCTGGCAAAGTTGACGCCGCGGGCATCTCCGTGTCAATGTCCTTCTCGTCGGTCGGTTCCAAAACCGTCTCAGGTGCACCTACCGAAGCATCATCTGCTTTTCCCGCCTCCGCCTCAGTTCTGGTGTCAGGCACAGATGGTTCTGCTGAGCTGGCAGCCTCATGTTCCGTGGGAAGCACTGCTTTTTCTGAGGCTATGCTTTTCGGTACTGCTTCTTCCCGACTCTCACGGGTCGCCTCTACCGCGTCGACTTCGTCCATAATATGCTCCTCTGTAGTATCCCTACGACCAGGACCAGCTACGGTAGCATATGTTCGCACGCACTGGGCGTCGTCGTGGCCGAAGCGACGACAGAGCCCGCAACGTGGCACACGGCACTCCCGACGTATGTGTCCGGTGCCGCGGCACCGGAGGCAGAGCGGAGCTCTGCCAGGAACGTGGACGAGTGCGACATCCTCTCCAACACGCAACTGGTGCGGTAAGTCCTCGAAGGTGACGCCCACCTTCAGCTTCAATGTCACTGAGCGTGTAGTAGACGACTTGTCGACGCAGCCTTTGACTCTCCACTTGTCCCGAGTTATGTCGGTCACTTTTCCAAAAGCCGCCAGAGCTGCCTTCACGTCGTCGTTTTGCACGCCGTGTAGCAGCCAGAACAGCTTCAGCCGGACGCCCTGGTTGCGTGGGTCAATGACCACACAGCGGTGGTCCTTGACTTTGAACGCCTCCGCCTGTAGCATTTTGTTTTTTCCTTCTTCAGTGCAGAATGTCACGGCCCAAACATGATTCATCTGATATGCCCCGAGGGCAACCACTTCCGGCAGCAACGACAGACGCTCAAGAGCGTCACGAAAGTTTTCAACACGGTATGGCCTGGCTTGGACGTCGCCATGAAAAAAAACAGTATGCAAAACGCTCGAACCTGTTGGCAAATGCGGCAAAATCAGCTGGTAGTCCTCGTTCGGTTTGATCGTACTCCTGATACCGCGGCCCGGCTGGGCCGCTGAATCCGCTCCTTGGGAGCCCATGATACACACGTCCGTCACGCTCGGTGGCCGGAAGTAGAATCCTTGCGCCACGGAGACTGAGCGCCTGTCCGGAGAACTCGGCTGGTGAGAAGGACAAAGCTGGGCAAATTTGATACAATGTACTTTTTAATCAAGGCAATGGGGACAAAAAAAATGGCGAAAAAAGAAGAGGACGACCGCTTCCTGTTTTTTGAAGGGAGGGATAAGGCAGCGCAAAACATACAAGGACTTCGAAAGACGACCACAGGACAAGCACTGAACCGTCGGAACGGAAAAAAGGAAGGTAGGGATAAAAGTAGTACAAAATGGTTACGCTCGCCCCCGGGAGGGCTCGAACCTCCAACCTTTCGGTTAACAGCCGAACGCGCTAGCCGATTTGTTTCTTTATTTCCGGTATTCACATATACATACAAAACAAACCACAATCACCAACTAAGTTAAAAACGACCGCACACCTTGTGCGGACGTACTTAAAAGTCCTTCATCGACAATAACGGTTCCAAACGTGACAGCCATTCTGGGACACATTCCTGCAACTTTTGCTCCTCAAAAAAGTTTCTGATGCTTTCTCTGAAATATAGTCGTGCAGGTGTTACATCAGGATCAGCGTGCCGAACCGCCATTCTGCATTTCCAAATACTATGCAGGCACATTAACATAATCAAGTCAAAAGGGGTTCCGTCATCACTTTAATTGTTAAGTAACGAATTCCATGGGGTCGAGTGGAAACTCTTTTGTGATGGTACGCTGGAGCACATCCCAGAGGAACACAGCATCCCAAAAATGCAGGAACACATGCTCAATTGTTTCTTCTTTTCTGCATATTATGCAATGTGTACCCCATGGAACAAAAAAACCCCTTTCGACCATCCACGCTTTTACAGTGAGAGTTCCCGTATGAAGTTTAAAAGGAAAGAGTTTACACCAGCTGGGATTGACATTGCTTTCACGCGCTTTAAAACGTTCTTCCCAAGGCCTGCTCTGTAAAGAGACCGATATAACGTTACGGGCAGAACCACATCGCAGAGATCTTTATAGAGCTTTTTCCCATTGACTTCGCTCAGATATTCAAGTGAAAACCGTGTTTACAGAAACCTGCACGAAATGACGACTTCACGCAGAAAGCCATGGACGCCGCCAGGCAAACTCCCGACGGGCACAACCATATTAGGCAGTTGCATCCCCAAGCGAAGTTGACAGATAGTACGTAAGAAAGGATGGTTCACATCCCTGAAGAAAAAGAAGCGATTGACCACTTGTCTCAAAAACAAATGCGCCAAATAAAGTCTTCCATTCCGAACTCGCAAAAACAAATTAGTGCGGCTTGTTCTTTCCCAAGATGATGCTCAAATGAAAACGGCGAACACGCGATGAAATTTTTGTATGTTTACCCTTGAGCAATGCAAGACTTGGAGGGTGTACCAAATTTTGCTAACTAAAAAAATGTTACAAATTGTGGCTTTCGCAAACATCGACCAATTCCACCCATTCCACTTATTTGCTCTATCTCGAAGATTGTCCACTTCTCTCCTCCAGTACGATTCATTATCCTTTAACAGTCGAGGGGCACACCCAAGTATTTGACTGGAGTTCTAACGAAGGTCATGTTGCCAAAAGTGGCTGTTGTCGCCGGCCAATCCCCGTGCCAGAATCCCAGGCACTTAGACCAGTTTAGAGCGCTACCACTAACAGTACAAAACCTTTTTACACATTGGACAGCATGCGCGACACTATCAGTGTCGGCGCAGAACATCGCTACATCATCTGCGTAAGCCAAGAGACGGACTTCCGCTTCCTGCAGTTTGAAACCACGTACACAATCACTCTTTATGACACTTAAACAAAGGGGCTCAATGTACAAACAAAACAACAGCGGCGAGAGGGGGCAACCCTGGCGCACCGAGCGCTGGACTTGCTCTCGGTGCGCTCTCCCATCACCTTGTTGATAATTAGCCGCGTTGAGCAATCCCGGTACGCCATGAAAACCCCGTCTCTTATAATTCTACCGACATTTACATAATCTAAAACACTCAACAGAACATCATGAGACACCCTATCAAACACTTTCTCCAAATCTATTTGGAGCATTGCTACACGCGTACCCATTGCGTCGCAACACTCGAGTATACTTCGCGCTATGTGTATATGTGTTGAAATCATCCGGCCTTTAATTCCGCATGTTTGATGCGGCCCGACTAACTCGTGAATAACTGTCTGCAGCCTCTTAGCCAATACCTTCATCATTATCTTGTAGTCACAATTCGTGAGGCAAATGGGTCGGTAAGACGTCACTCTGCGCAGTACAACTGGGTCTTCTGACTTCGGTATGAGGACCGTGTGGGAAGACGAGAAAGAAGGGGGTAGTACATTTCTATCGAATGCCTCGTTGTAAACGTCCGCCAACAATGGAGAAAGAGCACCTTTTAAACATTTGTAAAAGGCTGAAGTCAGACCATCTGGTCCTGGAGATTTCCCCGGATGCATGCTTTCGATAGCGCTTCGCACTTCTTCGGCTGAAATAGGTGCCTCTATTATGTCTCTCGTTGTGTCCTCTAACCTTGGCATCAATGACAGGAAATCGTTGTTGAAACGATCTATGTCGACTGAAAAATTGTCAAAAAAAGCACGGTAGTGCTCGTAGAAGGCGCGTTCGATGTCTTCCGCCGTATCGCTAACTTTTCCATTATGTTCAATCTCCGTTATCTGGTTGCGCCGTGCATGCCACTTCTCTGAGCTCAGCGCTCTCTTTGAAGGTGCTTCTCCCGCTATCAGCCTATCAGCCCTTGCTCTGACCAGAGCACCACGGTATCTTTTGACGTCAAACTGCTCTAGTTTGTGCTTTAGCGCTCGAATATCGTCCATAAAAAATGCCGGGCATTCGACACTCTTCACTTATCAATTTTTCTAGGTTCCTGCACATCACTTTTTCTTCCTCTCGCTTTTCTCTGCATATAGCGCTCGATCGCTCTAATGCTTTCATCTTGACTGCCTGCTTAAAGTTCTCCCATTTTTCGCTCTTTGTCTTGTTATTCATCGCATTCATTTCTTGAAATTGATTAGTTATAGCCGCCATGAACTGTTCGTCGTTGAGTATCTTTGAATTTAATTTCCACAACTGCCACTCGAAATTGTTTTTTCTTCCTTTTTGCACTGCCTATTACAAAACTGACTAAGCAATGATCACTAAATGAAACAGCACTCACTTGATAGTGCCTGCAAAGTGGTATTACATCAAGGCTCACGTAAGCTCTATCTAGCCGAGCGTGACTGGATGCCTGAAAATGGGTATACTGGGGTATACTGTGCAGCTCTCCCACCGCCAAGACATTCGGCCACATCTTCCAAATTGCAGTCTCTTATTATCTCGCTTAGCAGAGTGGTGATAGCGTCTTTGTATGGGCGGGTGCTAGTTTTATCGTGGGCTGAAAGGACGCAGTTAAAACCACCAATAACAATGAGGAGCCTGTCACAGCGAATATATTGTTTCAGCTGCTCAAAAAATTGACGTCTTTCCTCGGCCACAGTTGGCGCGTACAAACAAATGACACGCCACTTTGAAGAAAACAATGAAACATCGCATATAATAAGGCGACCCGACGGGAAAGTTAATACAGATTCAATTTTTGGACCAAGGCTCTCTCGCACAAATAGCACACACCCAGAAGAAGTACCCACGGCATGGCTCACAACAGCGCAGTATCGCGCTAGGAATCGGTGCACCATGCCTTCGGTTTCCACATCGCCCTCAACCTTTGTCTCCTGCACTGCTACAAAGTCCAAGTCAAAGTCGCTTACCAATCGGTACAATTGACTCTGCTTCCTCCTAGAGGCAAGCCCACGAACGTTTAGAGTCGCGACACGAATTGACTTATCCATTACGATTTTTTTTTTCAAGGCGGAGTAAATACCGGAGGCATGGCGCTTACCTCACAACTGGGCTGTGTTGCTGAGTGCCTTGGCACAAAGGAAGGTAGCGATAAAAGAAGTGTAAAAGTGATGAGCTCGCCCCCGGGAGGGCTCGAACCTCCAACCTTTCGGTTAACAGCCGAACGCGCTAGCCGATTGCGCCACGGAGGCTTTTTTTTCCTTTATTACCGACTTGGCCGGGCAAACAAAACAAAAATACAATGACATGACAATAAAAGCACAGGTCAGTTTCTAGCTAGTGCACGATGATAAAATGGGTTAAATGATTTTAGTTGGTCGAGGACAGGCAGCCACTCAGGCTGAGGAGCTTGCTGTCCGAAAACTTCCTGAGTATACATGATGCTCTCAATGAAATACTGATGAGCCGGATTCACAACAACATGTTCATGCCTGACATCCATTCGCGTACGCCATAGGCTGTGCATGTAGAGCAACATTAGCAGGTCGCAAGGCACTTCACCTGTTTCTGCACATGGTAGGAAGCGTATTCCAAAAGGCGTCAAAGGTAACTCTTTTTTCAGGGTGCGTTTCGAGACATCCCAAAGAAAGACAGCGTCATGACAATCGAGAAGGATATGCTCTATAGTTTCCACTTTTTTGCAAATTAGACATTCCACTGACCAAGGTACAAAAAGGCCTTTGCTCTGCAACCATGGCTTCACTGGGAGGGTTCCAGTATGCAATTGAAAAAAGAAAGAACGCACTGAAGGCTTCACCGGCATTCTTTTTACCCTTTTTAGCACATCGCGTTCGCGACCCAAAAGATATGCACTGCGATAAACAGGCACTGGCAGAAACACATCAAGCAGGTCCTTGTACATCTTTTTCCTTGTTACAATGGCTAGATACTCATCGGAAAATTTTGCCCGAAGAATACGCACTGCTGCAACAACTTCTTGCAAGAAAGCACTTAACCCACTCCGACCTGCAGACATGGATGACACAACATAATCAGGCAGTGGTTCTAACAATCGCACTTGCATAATAGTTCGCAGAAAATCATTATCTTGACGCAAGAAAAAGAATCTAGTCACTATCTGCCTCAGAAATAAATTTGATAATCCTAGCCCCCCGTTCCGCACCTTATGGAACAGATTGCATCGGCTGGTACGTTCCCATGTTGACGACCAAATAAACGTTGCAAACACTCTGTGCAACCTTTGCACTGAAGTCCTTGGCAAAGTTAACGCTTGCAGAACATAGAAAATACTTGCTATTAAAAACATGTTGCACACCGTAGCTCTTGAAAACATGGAAAATTTGTGACCCTCCCATTTGCCTGTCTGAGCTTTGACTCGTTCGGTTTCATGGGCCCAATATTCTTTGCTTTCTGTGTAGTTGGTTAGCGGCACGCCGAGGTACTTTCCTGGCGTGTCTAGCCACTTCATTCGACAGAATACTTCTGGCGTGGCTTGCCACTTTCCATGCCAAAAACCAAAACATTTCTGCCAGCTTATCGCACAGCCACTTGCATCACAAAAATTTACGGCTTCTCTCACCACTTCTTGCACGCTTTCCTGGTCTCTGCAGAACACTGCTATATCATCTGCATATGCCAATACCTTCACTTCATTATGACAAAAGGCGTAACCTCGAATTTTTTGCGTAGTTAACAGCTTTAAACAAAAGGGCTCCAGGTAAAGTGCAAAAAGCAGTGGAGAAAGAGGGCAACCCTGCCTCACTGACGACAAGACAGGAATACTATTACTCAGGCGCTTATTAATTATGAACCTTGATGTACAGCCATTGTAAACCATTTTCACGCCATCAGTGATGATACATCCTCCATTCACATGTTCCAACAGCGCGAACAAAATTTCATGTACAACTTTATCAAACGCCTTATGCAGGTCTAGTTGGATCATGACGACACGACCCTCCGTTGCATCACAGCATTCAAGGACACTCCTAGCTACGTGTATGTTAGTAAAAATGGTTCTGTCTTTTATGCCACAGGTCTGGTGTGGGCCAACAAGGGTTTTAATTACTGTTTGGAGTCGTCCGGCTAGCACTTTCATATAAATTTTGTAGTCTACGTTAGTTAAGCTTATTGGGCGGTAACACTCAACTGACTGCAACCTACTCGGGTCGTCCGATTTTGGGATCAGCACCACGTGGGAGGTTCGGAAAGACGGCGGAGTTAACTTTCTTTCATAACACTCGCTTAATACGCGTTGTAATGCTATTGCCATTTCTGTTTTCATAGCCTTGTAAAGTGCGGCACCGGGGCCGTCCGGCCCAGGCGACTTGTTTAAGCTCAGCTGCTGTATTGCCGCTTCGATTTCTGCTGCCGTTATGGGCTCCTCAAGTACCTGCGCCAGGTCATCCTCGACTCTTGGCATTATCGACAGGAATGCAGTTTTATAGTGTTCAACATCGGGCGTTTTAAGGCTGAACAAGTTTTGGTAATATTCCGGAAACGCCCTTTCAATCATCTCAGATTCGGAAGTTACGTCATTGCGATAACAAATTTCCTTTATCTCTTTCGAAACTGCATACTGTTTTTCGTCGCTGAGCGCCCTTTTTGTGGGCGTCTCCCCAAGCCAAAATCTTTCGCTGCGCGCCCTTTACACTGCACCTCGATATTTCGTTTCATCTATTAGTTCAAGCTTAGTTTTGGTCTCTTATTTCTTGCCTGTACAACCCCGGCTTGACGCCTTCCATGCTGAGCATGAAATCAAGCTCGGTACGAAGTTCCTTTTCTTGCTGTTTTTCCTTACGCTTTAAAACACATGTTCTTTCTATAGCGGCCACTTTCACGTCGCATTTAAATTGTTCCCATGTTTGTATAAAGTCTGACTCTTTTTCTAACAAGCTTTTGACTGAGTCTTTTAGTTTCTTGCTAAACTCCTCATCCTCCAACAATGTGTCATCAAATTTCCATAATTCCCAACTAAACTTGACAGTCCTTTTCCTCTCCCCAAGTGTGACCACGACTAAAGAATGATCACTGAAGCTGACGTGCACAGTCTGGTACTGGGAACACAAGGGCACAACCTCAGAAGAAACAAATTCTGTCCAGCCTTGCGTGACTAACACCTTGAAAATGCGTGTACTGCGCTTGTTCTGAACCTTGCATTATAATGCCAATGTCTTCCAATTCTGCTTCATTAATCATCTCAAACAGCAGCTCGGCACTCGTGTCCTGCAGGGTTTTGTTCGTTGTTCTATCTTCAGGTCTACACACGCAGTTAAAATCTCCATGCAATAGTACACGCTTTTCTGTCAGCAGGAATGGTTGAACACGGCGAAAAAAGGCATCTCGTTCGGGAATTCTATTAGGTGCATATACACACACAGCTCTCCACTCTACACCAGAAAAGTAAAAATCGCATGCTACAATCCGGCCACTTTCACATGAAAATACAGTTTCCACAGCGACTTTGCAGTTTCTAGTTAAAATCAGACATCCTCCCGACTTTCCTTTTGCATGGCACACGCAAACACTGAACTGTGCACGGTAAATTTCAGCCATCGCATCTGTCAACTCTTCGCTTTCAATCTTTGTCTCTAGAATAGCCAACAGATCGATTTCGTTTTCGAACAAGAGACGCTTAAGCTGATTTTGCCTCCTTCGCGCAGAAAGACCTCTCACGTTCAGTGTGGCAATACGCATGCAAGATGTTATTTGAGACGCCATCTAAATGGTTGGGATTCGCCGCTCTCGAAGTGACATCGGTTTGCATCTCACCTCATCAAAAATCCTTCCAGTTTGCAAAGTACAGCGGTGTCAGCACTGAACCCGATCGAAGACCGGGTTACCAACACGAAGACCCTGCAAGGCACCTCCGCTAAGGCGGAGGGACACCCGACGAACTCCTACGATCAGGAGGGATGTTCGGCTTGGGCTTGTAGGCCGCACGTCGAACAGGAGGCGCTTTGGGAAGAGGTTCCTCATGGTCCGTCCCGTCGTAGCTCGTCGCCTTGTCATCAGCTTCGTCGTGCGTCCTTTTCGCTGGCAAAGTTGACGCCGCGGGCATCTCCGTGTCAACGTCCTTCTCATTGGTCGATTCCAAAACCGTCTCAGCTGCACCTACCGCAGCATCATCTGCTTTTCCCGCGTCCGCCTCTGTTCTGGTGTCAGGCACAGGTGGTTCTTCTGAGTTGGCAGCCTCATGTTCCGTGGGAAGCGTTGCTTTTTCTGAGGCTATGCTTTTCGGTACTGCGTCTTCCCGACTCTCACGGGTCGCCTCTACTGCGTCGACTTCGTCCATAATATGCTCCTCAGTAGTATCCCTACGACCAGGACAAGCTACGGTAGCATATGTTCGCACGCACTGGGCGTCGTCGTGGCCGAAGCGACGATAGAGCCCGCAACGTGGCACACGGCACTCCCGACGTATGTGTCCGGTGCCGCGGCACCGGAGGCAGAGCGGAGCTCTGCCAGGAACGTCGACGAGTGCGACGTCCTCTCCAACACGCAGCTGGTGCGGTAAGTCCTCGATGGTAACGCCCCCCTTCAGCTTCAATGTCACTGAGCGCGTAGCAGACGACTTGTCGACGGAGCCTTTGACTCTCCACTTGTCCCGAGTTATGTCGGTCACTTTTCCAAAAGCCGCCAGAGCTGCCTTCACGTCGTCATCTTTCACGCCGTGTAGCAGCCAGAACAGCTTCAGCCGGACGCCCTCGTTGCATGGGTCAATGACCACACAGCGGTGGTCCTTGACGTTGAACGCCTCCGCCTGTAGCATTTTGTTTTTATGCGAAGCATATTACTAGAGGTACACTACAGCTCTTCGCCGTGGTTACGCGCCGTGCACACCACGTGACACATGACGTCACGACAGAGGAAGATGAGGGTCCACCTCGCGCCGTCGCTGTGGTTGCACGCCGTGCAGACCACGTGGTACAGCGACGACACACCACGTGACATACCTCGTGACATACCACGTGACACATGACGTCACGACAGATCGCCGTCACGCGCTGGGAGAGGGAGAACGATGCCATCGCCCAGACACCGGAATGTCCTCGAGCGGCATTCCCGCGCATTTCGAACGCGCGTTCACACTCGGTGTAGGT
Organism: Amblyomma mixtum; assembly: GCF_055824585.1. Classification (NCBI taxonomy): domain Eukaryota; kingdom Metazoa; phylum Arthropoda; class Arachnida; order Ixodida; family Ixodidae; genus Amblyomma; species Amblyomma mixtum. The sequence continues at coordinate 40,903,936 of NC_143014.1, forward strand.
AGTAGTAGTAGAAAACTTTTATTTAGATCTTTTAAGAGATTCGCGGATTCGAAGCCTCCGTCGTCTTTCGTGGCGCCGGCGACTTGAGGCTTCTCTTCAGCAAGGTTGGGCCCCTTGTCCAGGGCTCCACTGAGTCGCGCTGCATCAGTAGCGTGCCGCACTAAGGCCCTTTGGGCCGCGAGCTCGCTGCTGGTCAGCCGGCTCTCCCATTGCTCCGCACTCGGGAATTCGTGTTGGTGGAATGCTTTATTTCGTTCGCACTCCCATGTGATGTGGTATAGTGTGGGTGTGTCGCCGGTGTAGGTGAAACGCTCGCTCCACCGGGCAGGCGGACGCGGCTTCCGTGGCAATCCAGGCGCCCACCCAACGAGCGTCTCGGGGTTAGTCGGCGTTCCGCTGTAGCCATGCCGTTGTCTTCTCCCACGACGAAGGCTTCTAGTGGTTGTATTAAAATGATCAAGTATTCAACCAAGGAAAGCCATGTATTAACAAGCCTAGCCATCAATATGCTTCGCATCTGACCAGGGTTAACCAAGTTAAGCCTCAGCCATTTTTTCCTTCTTCATTGCAGAATGTCACGGCCCAAACATGATTCATCTGATATGCCTTGAGGGCAACCACTTCCGGCAGCAATGACAGACGCTCAAGAGCGTCACGAAAGTTTTCAACGCGGTATGGCCTGGCTTGGACGTCGCCATGCAAAAAAAAACAGTATGCAAAACGCTCGAACCTGTTGGCAAATGCGGCAAAATCAGCTGGTAGTCCTCATTCGGTTTGATCGTACTCCTGATACCGCGGCCCGGCTGGGCCGCTAAATCCGCTCCTTGGGAGCCCATGATACACACGTCCGTCACGCTCGGTGGCCGGAAGTAGAATCTGCGCCACGGAGGCTGAGCGCCGGTCAGGAGAACTTGGCTGGTGAGAAGGAGCAAGCTAGGCGAATTTGATACCATGTACTTTTTAATCAAGGTAATGGGGACAAAAAAAAATGGCGAAAAAAGAAGGGGACGGCAGCTTCCTGTTTTTTGAAGGGAGGGATAAGGCAGCGCAAAAAATACAAGGACTTCGAAAGACGACCACAGGACAAGCACTGAACCGTCGGAACGGAAAAAAGGAAGGTAGGGATAAAAGAAGTACAAAAGGGATACGCTCGCCCCCGGGAGGGCTCGAACCTCCAACCTTTCGGATAACAGCCGAACCCGCTTGCCGATTGCGCCACGGAGGCTTTCTTTTTTTTTCCTTCAACATGGTATTTATTACAGTGATGTAATGTTCTATATACATGAACTATATACAAGCCATTATGAAAACAGTGGTAAACAATACATATTGAAAAGACCATGCACTAGAAAAGGGGCAATGAAGAGCACATCACTAATAGTGAGTGCCACTCCGGTTCGTACTCAGTCTGGACATACACGTCTCTTAGATGAACAACCATTCGACTGAAGTGATCCTTTGTAGACACAACAGGTTCACAGAGTCTGTCCATCATGCGGGTTTTCCAGAGGCTGTGCAGTCCAATCAGAAAGAACATGTCCTGGGGTTCATCAACAAATGGCAGCGAACAGAATGTGGAGTCAGATGAATTCTTTTTTTAAATGTGCGTTGCAGGATATCCCAGAAGAGTACTGCATCTTTGCAACTGATGAAACAATGCTCAATTGTTTCTGGTTCATCACAAAGGCGGCAATTAACGGTAGGCACAAAAATGGCCTTTTTCTCTAACCATGTTCTAACGGGCAACGTACCGGTGTGTAACTTAAAGAAAAAGCTCTTTGTACACGGCGAGACTGGCATCTTACGTACTCTTTTGAGTACGTCATGCCCCGGTAAACCAAAATACAGAGAGCGGTACATGGGCGGAGGGAAGAGCATACTAATCAAATCCTTATGCAACTTTTTCCTCGACACTAAAAAAAGGAACTCAGGAGAAAAACGAACAAGTAGGAAACGGACAGCCAAATACACCTCTTGCATTATGCCCCACAAACACGGACGGTCACAAACATTGGAAGACACAATGAGGTTGGGTAAAACATGAACTAAATTTGTTTGCAGGAATGAACGTACTATTGGGTGTGTAGTGTCACGGAAAAACATGAAACGTGACACTATCTGTCGGACATACAGGTGAACTAGACCAAGGCCGCCAGCGCTTACAGGCCGAAAAAGGTTATCACGCCTCATGGATTCGAAAGACAAATCCCACACAAAAGTAGCGAAAACCATGTGAAAACGCTGGATAGGAAGTCTTGCGCAATGAATAATTTGCAGTACATAATATATTTTAGTGGCGAGAAACAGATTACAGGCGGTCGCCCTGCCAAAAATTGAGAGGCCATGGGGGACAAACGTTTGAGCATAGCGCTGAAGAGTTGACACGCGGTCTTTCCAATAATGTGCGCTATGCTTATAGGCACTCAAAGGGACGCCAAGGTACTTTGGTGGCCTGCATGTACAGAGGCGTCCACTTCCAACCTGAACACCGCTCCGTGCGGCCAGCGCGGCCGGCGCTCCGCGGTGCCCCTCTCGCGGGCGCCTGGGGAAGTATTGCGCGCAAGCGCAGTGACAGCTGCAGGCGGGGCCTTCGCCGCGTCGTCTGCTTCAGCGCGGCGGCTCCGCCAAGCCACGCTTCGCTATGCGGTGAAGCGAACTTTGCTCTTGCTATGCGCAATAAAACTAGTAAGGCACGGTTGTGGAGAAGCGCAGCAACCGCGCTTGGTTCTGTGTAGCGCGTGATATATCGGTGGGGTTTGCCCCTGTTCCTGTTTACCTCCTTCCTTCCTTCCCTCCTTTCTTTCTCCCTCCTTTCATGCGATTAAGTCTCTTGTGTAAAACTTGGACCATGTGTGAATGAGGTGCCCAAGCTGTGCGGACACTTCGACAACTCAGCTGCTCAGCTCCTTGGTGGGTGGCGATCAGCCAATCTATTCCCCGGACTCACATGATTGTTTTCATTACCTCAAAGTTGGGAGAAAGAAAGGAAGAAGGAAAGAAAGGAAGAAGGAAAGAAAGAAAGAAAGAAGGAAAGAAAGAAAGGAAGAAAGAAAGAAGGAAAAAAAGAAAGAAAGAAAGAAAGAAAGGAAGGAAGGAAGGAAGGAAGGAAGGAAGGAAGAAAGAAAGAAAGAAAGAAAGGAAGAAAGGAAGAAAGAGAGAAAGAAAGAAAGAAAGGAAGGAAACACGAACAGGGGCAAACCCCACCGATATATCACGCGCTACACAGAACGAAGCGCGGTTGCTGCGCTTCTCCACAACCGTGCCTGACTCGTTTTATTGCGCATAGGAAGGGCAAAGTTCGCTTCACCGCATAGCGAAGCGTGGCTTGGCGGAGCCGCCGCGCTGAAGCAGACGACGCGGCGAAGGCCCCGCCTGCAGCTGTCACTGCGCTTGCGCGCAATACTTCCCCAGGCGCCCGCGAGAGGCGCACCGCGGAGCGCCGGCCGCGCTGGACGCACGGAGCGGTGTTCAGGTTGGAAGTGGACGCCTCTGTACATGTTATACCAGCATACGAGGTCTGTTAGAAAAGTATCCGGCTTTATTTTTTTTTTGCGAACACCTGATGGATATCAAACAAGCGCGCTTACAGCAGCCCACCTTGAACCCTCGCGCGCATGCACGAATTTTTTCCCGCCTGCCGATAGCGTCAGTCGCTGGGAAGCAGCGTTTAAGTGAGGCAGTGCGCAGTGCTCTCGTCGGTTTTTTGTTGCAAGGAAAATGGCGGAGCGAGAGGAGCAGCGCTACTACCTCAAATTTTGCCAGAAACTTGGTGATAGCCAAGTGGAAACCATTCGAAATGTTCAGACGGCTTTCGGTGATGATGCTATGAGCATCTCACAGATTAAGCAGTGGTGCAACTGGTTTAAAGACGGCCGCACATCCGTGGAGAGAGAGCCACGCTCCGGTCGGCCATCAACATGCCGAAATGACCAGGTAATTGCCGAATTGAACGCTGTGGTGATGCGGGACTGTTGTGTGACTGAGAAATTGCGGAAGAGGTGGACATCAGCAATTTTTCTGCACATTCCATTATCACCGAATATTTGGCCATGGAGAGAGTTGCGGTGAAATTCGTGCCGAAGCTGCTGACGGTGGAGACAATCAGCTTCGTGTTGAAGTCTCACAGGAGATGCTGGATTCCACAAACTGTTACCCTGACTTCACCGACACCGTAATCACTAGTGACGAGTCTTGGGTGTACGGGCACGACCAGGAAACCAAATCCCAGTCGTCACAGAGGACGCATTCCACGTCACCAAGGCCAAAGAAGGCCCGCCAAGTGCGCAGCAATGTCAAAGTGATGCTGACTGCTTTTTTGACTCCCTCTGTGTGGCACACCACGATTACGCACCCCACAGGGTCAAAAAATGACTAAATAGTACTACAGGGATGTCCTTCATCGCCTACGTGGTGCTGTGCGGCGCAAGAGACCGGAATTGAGGTCAACAAGAAATTGGCGCATCCCTCGCGGCATTGCTCCTGCACGTTCCTCGCATTTGATTCAGACTTGTCTGGCGAAAAACCAGACTCCTGTAGTTCAACAGGCTCCTTACTCTCCTGATATGTCCCCCTACGACTTCTGGCTGTTTCCTGAAATCAAGAGGCCATTGAAAGGAGTGCGATTTCAGAAAAGAAAGGACATTATGGCTGCAACGATAGCAGAGCTAAATTCCATTCCGAAAAGGGCCTTTTCGGAATACTTCCAACAACGGCAGCACCGCTGGGAGATGTATATGGAGCCCCAAGGAGTCTACTTTGAAGGTTATTAGGTTTCTAACGCTCCATTTATGCCAGTTTTTTTTCTTCGGCCAAAGGTCGGATACTTTTCTAACAGACCTCGTATTCAGCAGGTGTCGAACCCCAGCTACCAAACCAAAGACCGCAACTCTTAGAGCGATTAATCCGACTTCCTGACACCGAACCAAAGTCCTCCGTTAAACGAATAACCTCATCGATGCTTGGCTTATCAGTACAAAAAAACCCAAGGTCATCTGCATAAGCCAATACCTTCAGTTCGTGGCCCATTATTCGGAAACCATTGACAGCTCTACTGTTTATAACACTTATGCAAAGTGGCTCCAAGTATAATGCGAACAGGAGCGGAGACAGTGGGCACCCTTGTTTCACCGAAGACTGAATTGGGACTGGTTGCGAGAGACAGCCATTAACAATCAAGCGCGTGGTACAGGATTTGTAACAAAGGCGTATGCCAGTAGAAAGTATTGAACCGAGATTGACGTGATTTAAAAGTGCAAAAAGAAATGAATGGCAAACTCGATCAGATGCCTTTGCCAGGTCAATTTGCAGCATTGCTAATTGTTCTTGAGCGTCACTGCAATACTGCAACACCGTACGCGCTACATGTGGGTTAGATTGTATTGATCGTCCTCGCAAGCCACATGTTTGATGAGGCCCAATCAAAGTAGACATTGCAAGCTGCAGCCGATTTGACAGTACTTTCGCAAAAATCTTATAATCTACATTAGAAAGCGTGATTGGTCTGTAGCCATCTACAAATCGAAGTTTTTCCTTATCCTCGGTTTTTGGTATAAAGACAATATGACTTTTCGTAAATGACTGAGGCAGAAATTCAACATCAATACTTGTCTCAAAAATTTGGAGCAGGACAGGGGCTAGAACGGATTTAAATGCCTTGTAAAATTCTCCTGAGAGGCCGTCAGGCCCCGGAGTTTTCGAAAGCGGCAATTGATCAATTGTATCTTGCAATTCACCCAAGCTTAAAGAGCCACTTATTGCCTTGCACTCATCCTCATTGAGTGGGTTAATCATGGACACCAATCGCGCTATATGATCATCATCAGCAGTGCTAGACGTGGCAGCAAAGAGAGAGCTATAGTGGTTTTCAAACTCGGTAACTATGACATCTGTACTTTTGAACAGGGCACCACCACAGTAGAGCTCAGAAATTCGCTTGGCAGCCACGTGACGACGCTCATCTAGCAAGGCCTGTCTAGTAGGCTCCTCAGAGTGCAGAGCACGGTTACTGCGGGATCGTACACGGGCCGCACGATAGCGTTCTGCATCAAACTTCTGAAGGTTGCACTTAACAGCACCAATTTCCTCTGTGTACAAGCCAGGAGCCTCACATTCAAGCGCATGCAGATTATAAAGACTCTGAAGTAACCGTTTCTCCTCACCATGCTTAAGATAAGACTTCACGGAGCCGATCTCAATAGCTATGCTACGAACTTCTAGCTTAAACATCTCCCAAGCTGCAAATAATGGGACATCCATGACCAAGCAAGATTCCAAAGCTGTCGTCACACGCTGCTGAAAATGCTCATCATTTAGAAGCTCGGAATTAAGCTTCCACAGTTCCCACTGCGGCTGAAATTTGGGACGGGCGCATTCTCCAATCCGCGCAATGAGCATAGCATGATCTGAGAAAAAAACAGGCTTGACATCACATGAAATGTGCCGTTTAAGGAGATCTACGGAAACGTAAATGCGATCAAGGCGTGAATGTGAGGCTCCTCTGATGTATGTGAAGGCGGATGGCAATCCGGCATCAATTAAACCTGCGTTTTCGGTAATAGACAATAATATACCAGAGCTCTTATCGGCGTTTTGGTTAGGACCTGTGCGATCGCGTGGGTCGCACACACAGTTGAAGTCACCCATGAAAACGACATAACGATCACATCCTAGGAGAGTTGCAATGGAATGAAAAAAACTGCTCGTTGCACCGGATTATTTGAAGCATACACATTGATAACCCTCCACGACTCGCCATGCAGTCGAAAGTCACAACATATCAGACGCCCTTCTATGTCAACCTGGTACTTAAAGTCAGAAATAGGTAGACTCTTCTTCAAGAAAAGAAAGCAACCTGCCGAAAGACCCACTGAGTGCGACACACAGACGTTGTAATCTGTTAGGAAAGGTCGCAGGGCTATCTCTGTATCCACTTCACTTTCTATCTTAGTTTCTTGAATAGCGACAATGTCTAGCCGATTGCCCCAAAGCAATCGGCGTAACTGTACCTGTTTCTGCCTTGAACGGAGTCCACATATGTTGAGTGTTGCGACAGTCAACTGCTGGTTAGACGCCATGGTGGCTAACTGGAGCTTCAATCAGGCATCCACGGTGTCTGGGGGCATCACTCCGGAAGGTGAGACATCCCTAGAGTTGACGCCCTTTTTCCTTGATCTGGAGCGCCGAGGAGGTTTCTTATTCTTTGACTTTCGACGGCGGGACTTGTGCTTGGCGGGGACACTGTCCTCCTCAGAGGAGGCAGAACTCGGAGACGCACCGCGCTTCGAGGCCACACTTAAAATTTGCTCATCGGCATCACAGTTGCCGTCGGGGAGTGAAGTGCCAGGTTGGCACTCTGTTACCTGTGTGGCACATCCGGCAGGAGCCTCAGAAGATGTAGCAGTGCAGGCACTCGGCGCCGGAGCCACACCGTCGTCCTTGTCTTCCTGTGGCCCACGCACAGCACAGGCACGTGCGCCAAGAGTGCCATCACTGACACTACATATAGCTGGAGCCTGCTCCGCCAGGCATCGACGCTCATCATCTGCAGACAGCTGCTCCAACTGTGAAGGCTGGGTAGGCTCATGCTGCACAGCAGGAACGGGGCCAGACAGCGGGTCAGTAGTCGCTGAGTCAATGGGCGCAATGGCTGGCGTGCCACCAGCAGCATCCAAAACTTCTGTTGCGTCCATCAAGTGCTCCTGCAATGCGTCGTTCATGGCACGGGTACCACCGCGTAGCTTATCAGCATACGACACTACGCACTCCTCTGTAGTATGGCCGAAACGCCGACAATCATCACACCGAGGAGTGCGGCAATGACGGCGTATATGGCCAACCTTGTGGCAACGGAGACACAGTGGTGGCCTTCCTGGCACTAAAACCATACATTGTACACCGCAAATTGTCAAAATGTGAGGCACGTCGTTGACAGTGACGCCATCAGCAAGAGTCAAGGCAACGTCTCGATTCAAGGTGCGCATGCCCTCCATTTCTGGAACCCTCCAGTGCTCCACTGTGATGGACGTTATCGTTCCGCAAGCGCGAAGGGCGTCCCGAATCTAAAAATCTTCAAGATGTTCAGGGAGCCAAAGTATCTTGAGCTTTACTGTCTTCGGTTCCGGGTCAACCACTAGACAACGGCGGTTTTTCACTTGTAACTCCTGAGTGCTCACGAGCTTAGCTTTCGCTAACGCTGTCTTGCATGTCATCATCCATACGTGAGACATCTGAAACTGTCCGATAGAGCTGATGTCACAGAGGTCAATGACACCCCGTAAGGCATCTCTGAAGTCCTGGGCACGATAGGGACGGCCAGCAAAGTCCGCATGCAGAAATACGGAGTTAAAAACCAGCTTACCAGCAGGCAGGCGGGGAAGAACAGTACGGTAAGTATTACTGGCAGCAGAAGCCGCAACAGTACCTCGGCCTAGGGCCGATTTATCCATTTCTGCGGAGAACATCAAAAACGCGACCGTTCGGAACGCCGTCTTCGTCTTTCTCCACGGAGGCTGAGCGCCACGGAGGCTCAGCGCCACGGAGGCTCAGCGCCTGTCCGGAGAACTCAGCTGGTGAGAAGGAGCAAGCTGGGCGAATTTGATACAAGGTAATGGGGACAAAAAAAAAAATGGCGAAAAAAAGGGGACGACAGCTTCCTGTTTTTTGAAGGGAGGGATAAGGCAGCGCAAAACATACAAGGACTTCGAAAGACGACCACAGGACAAGCACTGAACCGTCGGAACAGAAAAAGGAAGGTAGGGATAAAAGAAGTACAAAAGGGATACGCTCGCCCCCGGGAGGGCTCGAACGTCCAACCTTTCGGTTAACAGCCGAACGCGCTTACCGATTGCGCCACGGAGGCTTCTTCTTTTCTTTATTGCAGATTTTGACACACAACCGAAATTACAAAAAAAATGTTAAAAACCTCAGCCCAATGCGGCTGATACAAAGGTGATTAAAAATCTTTTCAATACAGCCAAGTCAGCTAGTACAGAGAGCCAGTCAGGCTGTTCAGCTCGTGCTCGGTATACTTCTCTCAGGCACACGACACTTGCAATGAAGTTTTCTCGCACAGAACGCACGTTTACATCTGCATGCCGCACCTGCATTCTGGTTTTCCACAAGCTGTGGAGGCTGAGCAGCATGAATAAGTCATAGGGCACTCCTGTTTCATTTTGAATTGGCAAAAATCTAATACCGTAGGGGTCCAGGGGTAGATCTTTCTTGATAGTTCTCTGGAGGACGTCCCAGTGCGCTTGTGCCCGCTCGTGAATGGCGAGGTCAGAAAGCCAGTGTGCACTACGAACCACCAAAAGAAGTTCGTTCCATGCAAAGTCGGTGTTGTCTACAAAATCCCGCTCCCTTGTGGCTAGGCGTATATTGGGCAATCAGGAAGATGCATAAATGAACGACTGAGAGAGCACCGCTTGGCAACGGAATCCATATCGGCGGGGGGAATCTCGCTGCGCACTGCAAACGCTGTTTTATCGAACGGTACCCTGGCGACCCTGACCCTGTACCTTGCACAGAAGTCTTTCCAGAAACAATCATTCTAGGTACAATGAAAACCCAAGCGGAACGTGAAATTTTTGAAGCTGTGTGTATTGATAGTGAAGGTTTCAAATGCGTCAGCACCCCGTCTGTTAATCTGTCAAAAAAAGAAATGATGTTCCTGAGGCGTGGCGTTGCTACTGCGCTTGTGTGAGTTCAGCTATTTTGAGATGTCATATATTGATTGTTTTTCGAATAAACGGCAGTTGAAGACTAGCATCTGTCCTGTGTATTTGTGTTCTTGTCCCTTGTGTTAACTAAGCGCTAGCAAATATGAATCCGAAGACACCACAATTTCAGGAAGCAGCCTATGCAATCGCAGCTGAATAGCAGTCCGCAAAAAACTTTCCGACTGGTTCGCTCCCATGTCGACACCCAGACAAAAACAGCAAAGACACGGTGAATTCTTTGAATATTGGCTCGGGATGCATTCAATACATTCATTAGGTACCATATCTTTGACACAAGGAAAATGTTACAGACAGAGGCGCGCGAAAACATCGATAGCTGCCTCCCTTGCCACGAGTCGGCCTTTTCCTTCGCCCTAAACGCTTCATCGTTCCAGCAGTCATTGGGATCCCGATAACATTCGAGAGGCACGCCAAGATACCGCGTTGGCAGTTTTGACCACTGCAACCGATAGAAGTGTTCCGGTGCATGATCCCAATTACCGTGCCAAAACGCACAGCTCTTTTCCCAGTTTGTCAGGCAGCCAGTTTGTTGACAGTACTTTTCGACTAGGTTGGTAACTTTAGTAACACTGTCCTTGTTTGAGCAAAAAATGGCAATATCACCTGAATAGGCGAGGACTTTCATATGGGATGACTGCAGTTGAAAGTCGAAAATACGGTTACTGTTAATTATGGCTAAGCAGAGTGGCTCTATGTAAGTCGCGAACAGTAGGGGCGAAAGAGGACATCCCTGCCTCACTGAAGATTTAACTCCTATTCGGTCTGTCAACTCCCTATTTACGATTACTCGCGTGCTGCAGTTCGCATAAGCCATTCTCACGCATTCCGTTACAACGCGCCCTACGTTCAAATGGTCAAGAATGAAAAAAAGAACATCATGTGAAACCCGATCGAAGTCCTTCGCAAGATCCTACTGAATCATTGGAATGCGCACCCCAAGGGTCGTCACTGCATTCCAGTATGCTACGTGCAACGTGTATGTTTGTCGCGATGCTCCGTCCTTTGATGCCACAAGTCTGGTGTGGTCCAACCAATGTTTTGATTACGCCCTGTAATCTATTTGCTAGAACTTTCATATATATCTTGTAATCTACGTTGGTGAGGCTTATCGGCCGATAAGAGCCCACCAACAAGCGCTTCTCCGGGTCATCTGTTTTGGGAATCAGGACAATGTGTGATGTAGTAAAAGATAGTGGAACTTTTTTTGCGCTCGTACGCCTCAGAGAGCACATTGAGCAGAAACGGAGCTATCATGCATTTGAATTCTTTGTAGAAATCGGCGCTTAGTCCATCTGGGCCAGGTGCTTTTTCGTTTTGCAATTCCTCTATTGCGGATTCAATTTCTCCGACACTAATTGGCATCTCAAGGCGCACGTTCACTTCATCCTCAAGCCTTGGCAATAGGGGCAAAAAATGAACCAGAAATGCTTCATCCATCTCCCGCGTATTTCCGAGAAGGCCGTTAAAGTGGTCCATTATAACCTTCTGGATAACTTTCGTGTCGCTAGAAACTTCAACCCCGTGTCTTATCTGCGCGATTTCTTTCTGGCGAATGTAACGCTTTTCGTCGGACAAAGTCCGTTTAGTCGGCATTTCACCGGTCCACAATTTCTCAGACCTAGAGCGAATGACGGCTGCTTTGTACCTGACTATGTCTATTTGTTCAAGCTGGCTTTTTGCTCCTCTCAATTCTTTCAAAAAAAGGCCGGGCTCAGAACTTTTCATGTAGGTCAGGAATTTTAACTGCTCATTCAATTCAGTTTTCTTTTCTTTCTCTTTCTGCCTATTAAGACAACTCTTTTCTATTGCTTTACGTTTCACCCATTCTTTGAAATCTTCCCACTGAACAGCCAAGCTGTCAGTCTGAGTCTCTAGTAAGCTGTGCAGTTAGTTTGTAGTTTCATTTGTGAAATCTTCGTCTTCCAACAGCTTAGCATTAAATTTCCACAAGTGCCAGTTAAAGGACGTATGTTTTTTGTTTTTTTGCACCAAAGGTTGCGATTACGAGGCAGTGGTCGCTGAATGCAACAGGCTGAACATCATAGTTCATGCAGAGATGCGCGAGTTCCGCAGACGCATACAGCCTATCCAACCTAGCATGGTTGTCACTCTGGAAATGTGTATATTGAGGGCTATTACCGTAAGTAAACATTTCGCCGATGTCTTCTAGACAATGGTCACGTACAATACTATTCAATAATTGAGCACTTTTTTCGCGCACCGGCAGGCGCTTCATACGGTCCGCCGTTACATAAACACAGTTGAAATCACCCAACACCAGCAGGGTTCTGTCACAAACAAAATAATATTCAAGGCGATTGAAAAACTCTTGGCGTTCGGCTTCAACGTTTGGTGCATACACACAGATAACTCGCCAACACACATTAGAAAAAGTAAAATCAATAACAAGAAGACGTCCACTGGTACAAGCGAAAACAGACTCTACAATAATGCCTAGATTGTTGCGCATAAAAATAACGCACCCGCCCGAGGTGCTAACAGAATGACAAACACAAAGTGGGAAAGTGGGACACATACGATCAGTAGCTTCCTCACTTTCTATTTTCGTCTCCTGGACAGCTACTATATCAAGCGCGTTGTCAGCAAGTAGACGATTCAGCTGACATTGGCGCCTCCTTGCACAAAGGCCTCTGACGTTCAAAGTTGCTACGCGCAGAGATGTATCTATTTTCATCGCCATGCACTTTGAATAAAATGCCTTTGACGTACACCGCCCACTCTACAAAACTGTGCAACATTTTCTAGCTAACAATGTGCAGTGTACATGGCCGTTGATCCAGGAATCCGAGTGATGACGTCGGGAAGCCACACGAATGTCCCTCGCTAGCCTTTCCGGACCAAGGCACACTGTCTGCTGGGTACTTCATACGACAACAAAGGGAAAAACAAAAACAAAACACGAAACCTCATTGAGCAGCTACGGAGGCGGTTTCCCCGCCTGCCGGGGTTCTGCCGAGATGTTCGGCCGGGGCTTCAACGTGGAGCGTCGAATCCCCGATGTTTTAGGCGGCGGCTCATCACACCCACACAAGGCTGCGGCTTCTCGCCGACGCTCTCATCATGGGAGCGTTTCCCGACTGGAAGACCGACAGCTTCCTGGCTGAAGTCCATGGCATCGGTGCTGATGAACTTCACATTCTCCGGAGACTCGGCCGCGGCTTTCGTCACGTCTTCCGCCTTGTCAACACTTCCTTGCTTCGGTTCAAGGCCCACATCTTCACTAGGCTTTACAGCACTGCTCGTCGTCGAACTCTTTTGCGATAGAGGCGCCAGCGAAGGTGCCTTTTGAGGCCAGTTGCCCTGGCTGCCTCCTCTGCATCCGTCTCGTCCATCAGCAACTCAGATGAGTCTTCACTGTTCCCGAAACCGGCAATGCTCGCGTAACTGCGAGCACACTGGCCGTCTTCATGCTAGAACCGTCGGCAGGCACCGCACCGTGGGACCCGACACTGTTTGCGGATATGGCTTGCACCTCTACAGCGGAGGCACAACGGATTCCTGCCCGGGACGACAACCAGCGCTAGCTCCCCGCCGACGTTGAGCTGATGCGGCAAGTCGTCAAGCTTCACGCCAGCTTTTAACTTCAGTGTGATGAGGCTGGTGGTTGAGCCCTTCTCCGACACGCCTTGTACTCGCCAGCGCTCTCGGGCCACTTCAGAGACTTTTCCGTACGGCACGAAGGCGACACGCACGTCCTCGTCAGGCACGTTGTAGAGCAGCCAGTGCAGCTTCAAACGCACGTCCTGGTTCTCAGGGTCAATCACCAGTCAGCGCCGTTCTTTCACACGAAGTTCACCGATGATGGCAATCTTCTTCACTGTTTCGGCTTCCTTGAATGTGATGGCCCAGACATGGCTTATGCGATACGCCCCCAGGGCGATAACGTCCGGGAGCAACGAATGCTGAGCCAACGCGTCCCGGAAATCTTCCACCCGATACGGGCGGGCCGAGATATCCACGTGCAAAAAAACTGTATTCAAAACGTAAAGCCGTGTAGGCAGCCCTGGTAAAACAACCTGATACATACTTTCTTGTTCAGAAGACCTGTTACCGCGGCCAGACACGACCGCTGAAGCCGCTCCAACGCAGCCCTGCATCCTGCGTCCGTTCACTGTCGTGGCCGGAAGCAGAATCAGCGCCACGGAGGCTGAGCGTCTGCAGAGGAGAACTCGGCTGGTGAGAAGGACAAAGCTGGGCGAATTTGATACCATGCACTTTTTAATCAAGGTAATGGGGACAAAAAAAAAACGGCGAAAAAGAAAAGGGCGAGAGCTTCCTCTTTTTTGAAGGGAGGGATAAGGCAGCGCAAAAAATACAAGGACTACGAAAGACGACCACAGGACAAGCACTGAACCGTCGGAACGGAAAAGAGGAAGGTGGGGATAAAAGAAGTACAAAAGGGATGCGCTCGCCCCCGGGAGGGCTCGAACCTCCAACCTTTCGGTTAACAGCCGAACGCGCTAGCCGATTGCGCCACGGAGGCTGAGCGTCTGCAGAGGAAAACTAGGCTGGTGAGAAGGACAAAGCTGGGCGAATTTGATACCATGCACTTTTTAATCAAGGTAATGGGGACAAAAAAAAAACGGCGAAAAGGAAAAGGGGCGAGAGCTTCCTCTTTTTTGAAGGGAGGGATAAGGGAGGGATAAGGCAGCGCCAAAAATAGAAGGACTACGAAAGATTACCACAGGAGAAGCACTGAACCGTCAGAATGGAAGAAAAGTAGGTGGGGATAAAGAAGCACAAAAGGGATGCGCTCGCCCCCGGGAGGGCTCGAACCTCCAACCTTTCGGTTAACAGCCGAACGCTCTAGCCGATTGCGCCATGGGGGCCTTTTTTTTCTTTATTACCGGTAAACAATATATGCACAGAAATAAAAATCGAAAAATTGCTAGCCAAACTTTGGCTGAGGCGACGGATTAAAACACTTTCATGTCGATCATTTTGACCCCGCCGCGGTGGCTCAGTGGTTACGGCGCTCGGCTGCTGACCCGAAAGACGTGGGTTCGATCCCAGCCGCGGCGGCTGAATTGCTTGAAGGCGAAATTCTAGAGGCCCGTGTGCTGTGCGATGTCAGTGCACGTTAAAGAACCCCAGGTGGTCGAAATTTCCGGAGCCCTTAACTACGGCGTCTCTCACAGCCTCAGTCGTTTTGGGAAGTTAAACCCCAATAAACCAAACCATGTCGATCAATTTGGCCATAACTGCCACCCAGTCTGATGGCTGAAGTTGACTGCGGAGAACATCTCTCAGAAAAGCTGAACTTCTATAAAGTTTTTCCTGACTGGTCGCGCATTTGCATCTGCGTGCCTAGCCGCCATCCTTGTTTTCCAGATGCTGTGGAGGCCCAGTAGCATAAACATGTCGTATGACACTTCGTCACTCTCTATTCTATAGGCAGAATCAGGATGCCATAATGAGTAACAGGTAGTTCTTTTTTTTAAGTTCTTTGCAAGATATCCCAGTGGAAAACCGGGCCCGAGCAGTCGATAAACACATGATCGATGGTCTTGTGTTTTTTTGTAAAGTGTGCACTCGACGGTCCAGGGTACGAAAATGCCTTTATCGTTTATTCATGTTTTCACTGGAAGGGTACCAGAATGTAGTTTAAAGAAAAAGGATCTGACGTTCGGTCTTACTGGCATCTTCTTAAGTCGATTTAACACATCTTTGCCTGGGCCTCCGCAGTAAAAGGATTGGTATAAGGGTGCAGGTATAAAGATATCTAGCAAATCCTTGTACAGTTTTTTCCTGGGTACAGCAGTCAGATACTCTGTCGAAAAATGAGAGCTCGAAATGTGAAAGGCAGCCACAACTTCATGTAAAAAACCAGTTACAGCATGATTTGTTGCCGGGAAACTGGACACAACAAATTCCGGTGACACATTGCCTAAGCGCACCTGGAACATTGTGCGCCACAGAGGATCGGTTTGATCACGTAGAAACAAGAATCTTGAGACAACTTGTTTCAGAAACAAATTGGAAAGTCCAAGGCCACCCCTTTTGACCAGAAGAAACATATTAGCTCGAATAGTTCGCTCCCAATTCGAGCTTCAAATAAAAACTGCAAACACTCTATGCAGCTTCTGCACGTTTGCTCGGGTGATGAGCAAGAACTGCAACAAATACCAAATTCTGGCTATTAAAATTACATTGCACACGCTTGCACGCGCGAAAACAGAAAGGTCAACTACTTTCCATCCATCCGCTTTTTTCCTTGCACTCTGCGTTACCTCACCCCACAACTCTGTACAGTTCTTATAGTGCTCTAAGGGTACCCCCAAATACTGCGCAGGGGAGGTCGTCCATTGCATGTTAGCAAACACTGCAGGTGTGCTCTCCCAACCACCGTGCCAAAATCCCATGCACTTATCTCAGTTAACTTCGCATCCGGTCTTTTTGCAATAGTCCCCCGCAACTTTCACAACTTCTTTAACGGTTTCTTGGTCCGCGCAAAAAAGAGAAAAATATCATCAGCGTAAGCAAGCACTTGCACCGACTGAAGAGTGAAACCGCAGATCCCTTCATTGTGTAACAGCGATAACAGAAAAGGTTCAAGATAGATCGCAATGAGCAGAGACGAGAGCGGGCAGCCCTGCCTGACCGAGGAACAGAGAGGTACAGGTTCAGTAAGTTGTTTGTTCACTGTAATACGCGTAACACAGTTTTCGTACGCCATCTGTACACCTTGTAATATCACAGAGGCGACGTTGGCGTATTCTAGAACGGTCTAAAAGAATTTCGTGTGACACGAGATCGAAGGCCTTCGCCAGGTCAAGCTGCATCATGGCAACTCGGCCCACGAACGCATCGCAACATTCAAGAGCAGTTCTAGCAACGTGGACATTCGTTCCAATGGTGCGACCTTTAATACCGCACGTTTGGTGCGGCCCTACAAGGTCCTTTATAACCTTTTGCAGTCTATTGGCAAGAATTTTCATGAACACTTTATAGTCAACGTTGGTAAGGCTTATCGGCCGATAAGCCCCAATAGTCAGCAGTTTAGCCTGGTCGTCACTCTTGGGTACTAAAACCACGTGTGCTGTTTTAAATGACGGTGGCCTTTTCTTTGTTTCATAAATTTCGGTGAAGACGCAGTGGAGAGGTTGGGTGACTTCGGCTTTGAAACTCTTATAAAAATCACTGCCTAGGCCGTCAGGACCAGGAGATTTTCCGGCACTCAGCTCGCCGGTTGCTCTCCCCACTTCGCTTACGCTGACTGGTACCTCTAGCCCTTGTTTTACCTCATCTCCAAGCTTTGGCATACGAGACAAGAACGTGTCTGTAAACCCGTCTTCTTCAAGCTGACGTCGCCCAAACAATTCCCAATACTGCTCAACAAAAGCTAACTGAATCACTTTGTTATCATTCGTTACCTCGTTTCTGCACCTGATTTGCTTTATTTCATTTTGAGTCGCGTACTTCTTTTCATCACTAAGTGAGCGTTTAGTAGGCCCTTGGTCAAGCCTAGAGATGTAACATTTCAAGAAATTTTGAATGGCATGAAAAAAACCGCTTTTTTTCAGGTTTTTTTCATGAAAAATTGGAAATTTTGCAAAATGTGACAAAAACAGATTTATTTTTAACAGCACAACGATCAATGAGAATGCTCCGAAGTTCAGTCGAATATGCAGTTATAGATGTCATATTGTGAAACGAACTTCTTCATTTCATTTCCTCTTTATTTCCTTTCCTTTCGAAAAGGTAGGAGCTGGGACTAAAAGCTGTAAAAACAGCTTGACAGGGGCCCCGGCCCCCTACATGGTTGCATTGCAGCGTGTCGGAAACAACATCAACATAACAAACGAAAAATAAATACAGATACATATTACAAAGGCAATATAGTTCAAGCGCAAGAAATAAATACAAATTCAACATTGCAAGGCAACAACAGTTTGTAACGCTTCACGCACAGAAAAAAAGAAAACAAAGAAAAAAACAGATGAAGTACAATGTGTTGGAAATTCTGGACACAGTATGTAACAAATTGAAGCGACAGTAAATTTCTACAAGGGACATGTGTACAATAATTACAGCACAGAAAACGCCTCACATTACAAGATCTAAGAAAACTATAATAATTTCTGCCGACAGAACAGACTGATGGTATGTTTAGGTTCGTATGCTGGATCGAAATTTGACGACTCTAAACTATTGAGTAATGTGGGAGTAATATATTTCAAAGATTGCGCTTGGTATGAGGTGCGAGGTGTAGGTACAAGCCATTTTTCCTTGTGCCTCGTAAGGCGAGGTCTGGCGTTTTCTTGTAGTTTTCTTGTAGTTTCTTGCAGTTCTTGTTCTATTGCACCGAGAAGATAAAAAATGATTTGCACTTCAGGCGAATGTGGAGATATAAATATCATATTTGTTGAACGAACTTCTTGTTCTATTGCACCGAGAAAGGGAACATGAAAACTGATCTATTAGTCACTCCATATCGGACTCAGAGGCACTGTCGCTTGATGCGGCACTATGCGCAGCAGAACCGCTTACGTGCACAGCAGCCTATGTTATTTATGCCGTGTGTGTCGGGCTGTAGAATTTGTAGCCATTTCTACTTCAGCCGCGAGTTCAAGTATTAGTGTGTTTTTAAGTCAAGCCTGGATCTTATATGTGACCTAGCCTTCAAACCGCGTACTCGCAGCACGAACGTTTTAAAAGCACTACCTGGCACCGGCGATGACGACTTCTCTCTAATCGTTCAACGATGCGCGCTGTAATGGTTTTTAAAGCAAAAACAAAAATCTAAACTAAAAGCAAGCAATCATGAAACCTCGAAATTGCATTGTGAAATTTTCTATGTTTTTTTTCATTTTTTCTCATCTGGAAAAAAAAAACAAAAAAAAACGTTTTTTTTTCTCCAAAATTGCAGTGTTTGTTTCAGGCCTTCACATCTCTAATCAAGCCAGAGACGTTCAGCACGCGCCTGCATCACGGCAGCTGTATACTTGTTTTTTTTTTCGATAATCTTGCTTACTTTTTGTTTCTCTTGTTTCATTCTTATATCTTCCCGGCTGGGAACTTTCCAGGCTTACGAGCAAGTAAAGTTGACAATGTACTTCTTTTTCTTTAACACGTTTATCGTGGCATATAATGCTTGCTCTTTCAATCGCGTTTATTTTCACTTGCTGTTAGAAAAATCTTCCCACCTAATTACCCAGTTCCCAGGCTCTGCTGTTAGCAATGCTTTAATACATTCATTAACTTTAATATCAAAACGTTCATCCTCGAGTAGCTGTGCGTTAAACTTCCAAAGGCCCCACGAGAAACGAGATTTCTTTTCTTTTTTCCCTAGGGTAAACGTAACTAAGCTGTGGTCGGTAAACGACATGGTTTTCACCTCGTAGCTGTTGCACAAAGGAACCAGATCAAGCGACACATGCGCTCTGTCCAATCTCGCGTGACTTTCACCCTGAAAGTGAGTAAAATGCGGCGCTACCGAAAGAACTTCAGCAACATCATCTAAACCATTTTCTTGTACAAGCGAATTCAAGGATTTCGGACTTTTGTCACGGACAAGTCTTTTTGTTATTCTGTCCTCTGCTTTACATACGCAGTTAAAATCACCCAAAAGCACAATTAACCGTTCACAGCTCACATATTGTTCAAGACGCTCAAAAAATTCCTCGCGCTCGTTCTCTTTGTTAGGGGGTGCATACACACATATGATCCTCCATAGCAAATTGCAATAAAGAAAATCAACCACAAGCAAACGGCCAGTTTGACACACAGTTAAATTTTGTTCGAATATCCCCAGAGAATTCCTAATAAACACAGCACAACCACCCGATGTGCCAGACGAATGGCACACGCAAATGTTGTAGCGTGTTGTAAAAGGCTGCACCATACGGTCCGCCTGTTCCTGTCTTTCGACTTTCGTCTCCTGTACGGCTCTTATGTCTAGGTCATTATCGAGGAACAGTTAGTTAGTTATATGGGGTTTTATGGCGCATAAGCAACTAGGGCTATCATGCGCCAAACACAAGGTTAGATGATGTTATGTCAAGTGTACAGAGGTTACATTATAATAGATTTAAAACATTGGCTTTCTTTAGAAACTTTAGTGAAAATTCGACAAGTGTTTGCTCGCCTAAAAGCAATGCGGGATGAAATGGAATGTGTTCATTGTAACATACCGTAAATAGTTTTTTTCTAAGTTCTTCGAGATGTGAACAAAAAATTAAAATGTGATTTACTGTGAGCTCCTCACCACACATTTCACACACAGGTTTGTCTTTTTTTGTTAATAAGAAGTTATGGGTGACGTGTGTGTGACCTATGCGTAAACGACATAAAATTACTTCGATAAAACGTTCTTTATGGTGGCATGATTTCCATTCTTTTAAAATGGGCTTTATGGTATGCAGCTTGTTGTGTCCTTCATTTTCCCAAGAAGCTTGCCACTTGGCTCTTAGTCTGCTATGCAATAACTTCATGTAATCCCTAGGAGGCAAATTCACATGTTTTATTTCCATCGTTCTGGTTTGTGCAGCACACATGTCGGCTCTCTCATTGTCCCTAATGCCAATGTGACTGGGAACCCAGCAGAATTTTATAACATGTTTTCGTGTTGTGACCTTTACTATATTGTGTATGATTCTTCCAATCAGTGGCTCTGTGGCATTTTTGGAGTTTAATGCTGTAAGGACGCTCAGTGAATCTGTATAAATGATGCTGTTTTTGATGTTTTCATTTGTTATTTTCTGTACCGCAACACTAATAGCATAACACTCCGCGGTGAAAACTGTAGCACATGAGGGCAGTCGTACTGCATTTTCATTTTTTCCTTGTATTACTGCGCTTCCTACATGAGCATGAGTTTTTGACCCGTCAGTATAAAATGCAGTGTAATTTCTGTATTTTTCTTGTAGTGCTAGATATTCTTGTATTATATGGTCGTGTGGCGTACAGGTTTTACTGAAGCGTGTAAGTGTGACGTCACACACTGTGGGGAGAGTGTACCACGGTGGTAGCGCTTCGTGTTTTGGGGCAATATTTTTAATTTCGTTTAGTATGTTCAGAGCTTGGCATTTTTCTTCGAAGCGCAAGAGCAACGGCTTAATCGCGTGAGGCTTGTTATTGAAGAGTATTCGGGATGGGCATTTCGTCACATTTGGGTAACAGAGATGTTTGGGCTGAGAAAGGATTTTGAGGATGTATGTACAAGTTAGTGCAGTTCTTCGATCTTCTAAGGAAGGTTCATTCGTTTCCACATACAGACTTGCTATTGGTGAAGTTCTGTAAGCACCGGAAGACAACCTTAAACCAAGATTGTGGATAAAATCCAGTCGTTTTATGTAGGATGGTCTTGCTGAGCCATATACTATGGACCCATAGTCTAACTTAGAGCGAACCATAGAACGGTATATATGGAACAGGCATACCCTATCAGACCCCCAGCGTTTTCTTGATAGTAGTTTCAGTACATTGAGGGCCTGGGAAGCTTTTTTCTTTAGGCTGTTTATATGTGGCAAGAAAGTGAGCTTTTTATCGAAAGTTACCCCTAAAAATTTATACTCTTGTTTGACAGGTAATGGGGTTTGGTTTAGATATAGTGTGGGGTCGGCCTGTAGGCCTCGTCTCAAAGAGAACAGAACCGCTACTGTTTTCTGAGGGGAAAATCTAAATCCGTTTCTATCTGCCCAGGTAGCCGGTTTATTTATTGTCATTTGTATGTGTCGCTCACAGGCAGGTATGCTGGAAGACGTGCATGCTATTTGGAGGTCGTCTACGTAAACTGAGTACATTATGGATTTTGGGATTACTTTTCCTATGGAGTTCATTTTGATGATGAATAAGGTCGTGCTGAGGATGCACCCCTGGGGTACGCCAGTTTCTTGAATAAAAGTGTTGGAGAAGGTTGCACCTAGGCGGACTCTGAATGTACGGTTGCTTAGGAAGTCGCTCAAACAGCCCAGCATCCTGCCGCGGATACCTAGGTCCGCTAGGTCACGGATGATACCGAACCTCCACGTGGTATCGTAAGCCTTCTCCAGGTCGAAGAAGACCCGATACAGTGTTGCTTGTGGATGAACGCTTCCCGGACTGTGTTCTCAAAGCGAACAAGGTGATCGGTTGTGGAACATGTCTTTTTAAACCCGCATTGGTGTATATCTAAAAGTTGCCGGGACTGAAGTATGAAGGTTAGTCTGATGTTTAGAATGCTTTCGAATGATTTTGCTATGCAGCTAGTGAGTGCTATTGGCCTGTAACTGGTGGGACTAGTTGGTGGTTTGCCAGGTTTTAGAAAGGGTACTATGATTGCTTCTCTCCATGCTTGGGGGATTTCTCCACTCATCCATATATTATTGAAAAATTTTAGGAGAGCCTCTATGGCAGTCTCAGAGAGGTGAGCAAGCATAGCATAATGTATATTGTCTGGGCCTGGTGCTGTCTTTTTACCCGATGTTAGCACTGCGTTTAGTTCCTGCATTGTAATCAGCTGATTGTAGTCTTCATGTATGCATGTTCTGAAGGGAAGTTTTTGTTTTTGTACTATTGTTTTGTGCTTTTGAAAGGAGTGTGTGTAGTTGGTTGAGCTTGATACTGTAGCAAAATGCTCACCCAATATGTTGGCCTGCTCTTCTAAGGTTGTTTGAGTACCGGGTGTTGTTAGCATTGGAAATGTGAAAGGAGTAAAATTTCCAGTGAATTTCCGCACCTGCTCCCACATTTTTTTGGATGTTATTGAGCTGTTTATCGAGGATATGTACTGTTGCCATGATGCCCTTTCTGCGTTGCGTCTGATGTATCGTGCTTTTGCTCTTGCTTTTTTAAAGTTTATGAGATTCTCATGTGTTGGATATCTCCGAAAAATCACCCCAGGCTTTGTTTTGTTTCTTTTTTGCATCTTTACATTCTTTTGTGTGCCAGTATTTGTGATTTTGTTTTACTATTCCAGAGGATTGAGGAATAGCTAAATGTGCGGCAGCTAAGATACAATTCGTGAATTTTTCATTTATCTCATTGATGTCAACATTTTCTAAAACTATTTTCTCTAATGCAGCTTGTGCTGTAAAAAGTTGCCAGTCAGCTAAATGTAGCTTCCAACACCGTGGTTTTGTGGGAATAACTGTTAGCGAGGATGAAAGACTTATTACGACAGGGAGATGATCACTTCCATATGGATTGTCTAAAACACTCCAGTTAAAATCGTTAAAAACAGACGGTGAACTGAAAGACAAATCTAAAACACTCATTTTCCCCGAGGTTGGGGAGCAGTATGTAGGTTTATT
Source organism: Amblyomma mixtum (assembly GCF_055824585.1). Taxonomy (NCBI): domain Eukaryota; kingdom Metazoa; phylum Arthropoda; class Arachnida; order Ixodida; family Ixodidae; genus Amblyomma; species Amblyomma mixtum. Next base: position 40,926,926 of record NC_143014.1, read on the forward strand.
AGAGTTGAGTAAACAGACGTCATTGCATAAAATAAAATCCTCTACGAGATGGCCTCTAGCGTCAGTTTTCTCACTTCCCCAAAAATATGAATGTGCGTTAAAATCCCCAACTACCAGGTATGGCTCTGGTAGCTGCTCTAAAAGATCCTCTAAGTCATGTAGTGTTAAATTAAAGTGCGGATCGATATACAGTGAGCACACTGTGATGGTTTTATGGGCAACCAGAGCGGCTGCGGCAGCTTCAAGTCTTGTTTTTAGTTTAAGCTCTCGAGCCGGGACGCCGCTTTTCACTATGATGGCTACGCCTCCCGATAGTCGGCTCACCTGTTCCCGATCGCGGCGGAACACAGTGTAATTCTTTAGAAAGTTATTTTTTTGGGGACCTAAATTTGTTTCTTGTAGACATAAGGCGACAGGAGCGTGTGCTCCTAGTATGTCTTTTATGTCACTGTAATTGTTTAAAAGTGCTCTACAGTTCCATTGTATTATGAAAGCCATCTTAATTTTGTGTTTCTATAGGGTGGAAAGGTAGATCAAGTTGTTGTTGGCCCCGTGACTCGGGGCCTGTCTTTCTTTGATCGATCCAGAGAGCTCCGCCGACCGTCCGACGTGGACGGCGCGGGGCTGCCCGGGGCCGTGTCCATTGCCTCTGCGGAGGCGCTGGACGACCGTGCAGGAGGCACGTTCGCGTTTGACCTCGACCTGTGGGAAGAGGTCTTGAGGCCCGCCGACCCGGGGGTCTGCGCAGCCTGACTTGCAGTTGGCGGAGCAGCGTTAGCTGCTCTGCCTTTGGGCGCGGATGGCACCGCCACAGGCTCACTGCGTGTGACCTGGACGGGTGCCGAAGCCTGGTGTGGTGCGCCGCGCCCACGCACCACATCGGCGAAGTTTGATTTTGCAGTGAAGGAGAATGAGTTGGTGAGTGCGAAACGCCTTCTCGCTTCTTGAAATGAAATGTTTTCCTTTGTCTTTATGGTGATTATTTCCTTTTCTTTTTTCCAGGACGGACACGCCCTGGAGTATGCTACATGGTCTCCTTCACAGTTTGCGCAGTGCGGGGCTGCGTCACATTGATCAGAATGATCCTTCGAGGCGCACTTCGCGCACGTTTTCCGACCGCGGCAACTTTGTGAGCCGTGGCCGAACCTTTGGCAGTTTAAACATCGGCGAGGGTTGGGAATGTATGGTCTTACGTTAACTTTCAGATATCCTACTTCGACTGTGTCGGGCAGTGTGCTGGTGTTGAACGTCAGGATCATATGTTTTGTGTCTATATCCTTATTATCATTCCGGATCTTGATTCTGTGAACGTCTATCACGTCTTGGTCACTCAGACCTTCGAGCATCTCTTTTTCTGTGATGTGGACAAAATCATTTTCGGATATCACGCCCCGGACGGTGTTCAAAGATCGGTGTGAAGTCACGGAGACAGGAATATCTCCAACAGACACAATGTTTACGAGTTTTGAGTGCTGGATGTTGTCTCGCAGTTCGAGCAGTAAGTCACCGCTGGCCATTTTTGATACCTTGTAGCCAATGCCCAAGGCTTCTGTCAAACACTTTGATACTAGGAAGGGAGACAGGATTCTTGCTTGCTTATTTTCTACTTCACTATGGATGACATGGTATTTAGGAAAACTCACTTTTCTTTTTTGGAAAAAAACATCTGCTTCGTTCCGCCCTCTCTTGAGAGAGCGATCAAGTTTGGAAAGTGGGGGAGCCATAAAAAAATTGATGTTTTTCGGTCATGGTGCCAGCCACCCACCATGGAGTCCAACAAGGGGACGCGACAGGAACTTGCGAGCAAGTCCTGCCCACGCCAACTGTACACCTTAACTATAACCTAATATGACTCAACTCAGGGTAGTTGGTCACACACGGTTAACCCTCGCCGCCAGAAAAAAGAGGACCAAACGAAGAAGAGAGGAGGAGACAGGAGAGTTGTAAGAAAGAGATAGGAAAGTGAAAGATAGAGGGGAGGATAGGAAAAGGCGACTGCCGATTTCCCCCGGTCGGGTCAGGCCGGAGGTGCCGTCTACAGGAAGCTGGGGCCAAAGTGGTGTGTTGCCTCCGCCGAGGAGCCTTAAGGGTCCAAACGTTCGGAGTCGGCTCAACCACCAGGATCCCCTTTTCCCCGGACACGGCGATGCCACGCACGGCTAAGCGCGGATGCTCGGGTCCGTGGTGACGCATTGTTCACCATCATCCCCCTGCGGGGATGTCCGTGCGGATGCTCGGGTTAACCCCGTGGTGTCGCCACTCACCAACGTCTGCATGCTGCAGACGCCTCCCTGCGGGGATATCGAGGAACAGCCGGCTTAGTTGGTACTGACGCTTCTTGGATGCCATGTCCTCTGACATTAATTGTTGCAATGCGCAACGCTCCGGCAGGTGTCGAAGCCATCTAATTTAGGTACAGAGGCCGTATGGTGCATACCTCAGGACACAAGGCGACGGTGGAGGGTGACTTGCCTAGTCCAAGGTGCTCGATGGGTACAGTGTCGGTATTCCAACGTTTCTTGCACATCTGGCTCATGCGTACGGACTGGAAACCCAGCCCATGCAGTCCGTCACCGAAAAAGGCCATCTCGCGTCCACAGAAGCCATTCAGAACGCACTCACTCAACTAAGGCGGTGGCTTAGCCGCCGCTCGGTGATCGGCCTGCATATTCGACCGCGGTTTCAGCGTCGCTCGCCTCACACCAATAGTCTGCTGCGGCGGCTCGTCACTGTTGCGACCCGGGTAGCATGGCCTGACCGGTGATGGGACGAGGAGGATGGGAGACTGGGTTAGGAGGAAGGCAAAGAAAACTTTATACAATTACTTACATTATTTACAAAAGAGCGACTGAGAGCGACTCTCAGTGAAAGGGAACTTCTTCGCCAACCGGAGTCTACGGGAGTTAACGGGCTTTCCTCAGCCACACTCACAGCCGAGTTAAATAGGGTTCGCATTCCCCAGATCCCTTACTGGGAAATAAAGTTCGAAGAACGCTGTCCAATCGGATGGACAGATGTGGACGCTGGTGTTACCACCCACGGCAGGGGCGGTGCTGGGCTGTCCCGCTCTCTCGCAGCTCGGTCGATGGGAAGGGGTAAAGGCTGAGTAATCAAACACTGCGGGAAATGAATCTACCGCAGTCTACCAGCAGGTGAACGAACGTCCTCGTGCTTCCCCGCCGGATGCCCAAAACACGAGACCTTTGTCGAGGACACAGCTGTCTTTCAATTAACAGCAATAGCTTGACTTTGCGTAGCACTACTCCGTCGTCCGGCGACCCGAGGGTAGACTCGGCCAACTGACGCCGCCATCGTCGCCACTGCTTCCGCTGCTGTTTCCGCCGCTGCCAATGCCCTCGCCATCCCCTTCGCATCTTCGGCCTTCGCCGGTCTTCGACCTTCGCCGCTTCCGACGTGGTCACCCCGGTCAAGCGAGTCCGCTTAGGCTGGGGGGGGGGGGGGGGGGGCATCACAAGCACTACACTGGTCTGCCGCCGTCGCGAGGTTGTCGGCCTTGTCGACCGTTCTCGGTTGCTGCTTGCTCGGGACCACTTAGGCTGGGGGGGGGGTTAACATCGCCCTCGCTCGCTTTAGGCTCTCCATTCGCACTGTGCTCGAGCGGTCGCTTTCCTCCTTGGTTGCTGGTTGACGCATCCGTCACTTCCATGCTGTCACTATGTTGGAGAACGACGGAAGCTGACACCCCACTGCCCAAGAAGCCTTCGTTCTTTGACGCCTTAACATCTGCAGGCTGCGCTTCCTGTTGCTGCAGCTTACAGCTGAACTTCTCTGCGGTTGCGGATGTTCCAAAAGGCGACACAGGCTGGGATTTTTCCTTCTCCACACCGTCACCTGCCTCTGCTGTAGCGTCCTCCGCGTCAGCCTCGCCCATGACAAGCTGGGACGGCAGCGCTCGCGCACGTGCGTACACAGCTGCTATCTTCATGCCCGTAACGGCGACAGGCGCCGCACCTTGGAACCTTGCACTTACGGCGAATGTGCCCAGTACCATGGCAGCGCAGACAGAGCGGAGCACTTCCCGGTACAACCACGAGAGCCAGCTCACCGCCAACCCTGACTTCGTGAGGGAGGTCTTCCAGTTTCACGCCAGGACTCATTTTCAATGAAACCAAGCGCGTCGTTGACCCCTTGCTGGCGACACCCTGGACGAGCCACCATTCCTTGGTGACTTCGCTCACCTTGCCGTACGGGGCGAAGGCTACCCTCACGTCTTCGTCGGGCACGTTGTGCAGCAACCAGTGCAGCTTGACGCGGACGTCCTGGTTTGCCGGGTCGATGACTAGACAGCGGCGGCCCTTCGCTTTCACTTCACCGGCAGAAAGAATTTTCTTCACGGCATCAGCACTGGTGAAGGTAATAGCCCACACATGGCTCATGCGATAACCTCGGAGAGCAGCATCAGCTGGGCCAGCGCATCCCTGAAATCTTCGACCCGATAAGGGCGGGCCCGCACGTCAGCGTGCAAAAAAACTGTATTTAACACAACACATCCTGTAGGAAAGGTAGGCAGAATCACCTGCTATTCCTCTTCCGAAGCAAAATCCTGTTTCCGCGGCCAGCCATGGCCTCTGTAGCCGCTCCAACGGAGCCCGTCATCGCACGTCCGTCACGATCGGCGGCCGGAAGCCGAATCCGCGCCACGGAGGCTAAGCGTCTGCAGAGAACTCGGCTGGTGAAGTGGAGCAAGCGGGGCAAATTTGATACCGTGAATTTTTTAATCAAGGTAATGGGGACAAGGCAGCTCAGAAAAGAAAAGGGCGACGAAAGATGAGCACAGGACAACCTTTCGGTTAACAGCCGAACGCGCTAGCCGATTGCGCCACGGAACAGATGCGAACAGAGTCTGCAGTTGCGAACTCTTTTTTTTTCTTTATTGCCGACTTCGACATCCAAAACAGACACGATAAACGATAAAAAAAAACAAAAAAAACGTGCCAGCACTCCTTTGCCTGACACGGTATGCTGAAATTTCTTCAGTCTTACGAAACCGTCAAGCACATCAATACATTTTGGCTGTTCAGGAAGTGCCTTATACACTTCCCTGAACCGCACAACATGTTGAATGAAATGTTCTCATGTAGGTTTCACTTGTACATCTGCATTGTTAAACTCCATTATGGTTTTCCACAAGCTGTGAAGGCCCAGGAGAATTAGTGCATCAAATGAAGAATCGTCTGATTTGTGAAAGGGTAAGAATCTTGCGCCATATGTATCTAGTGGTAGTTCCTTTTTCAACGTTCTCTGAAGAACATCCCCCCCCCCCAAAAAAAAAAAAATTGGGGTCCCAAGAGTCCAAAAACGCATGTTCAGTGCTTTCAGGTTTGTGGCACAGGAAAGTTTGTTGACCAAGGGACGAAAAGACCTTTATCGTGCATGCATGTTTTCACTGATAAGGTATTACTGTGGAGTTTAAAGAAAAAGGATTTGATGGATGGTAATATTGGCCTCTTTTTAACTCTATTAAAGGGCCAATGATAACACTGAGAAAAAAAACTCGATCTTGCAACGAAATAGCAGCAGAATTGAGGTATAGAAGTGGTGTAATGGGCAGTGGCTTCTGAGGGGGATGGAAAATCTGAAAACAAGTCTTAGTGACGTTCATGGACAGGCGGTTAATGTGGCACCAGCGCTCGAGAGAAGCCCTGTTTTGACTTCTTCGTCAAGTTTCGGCATACGTGATAAGAATTCACTATGGAACCACTGTTAGGCTTTTCGCGAATGACCCAGCATATCTTTGAAGTGGTCACAGAATGCGCCCTTGATTACACTCGTGTCCGCCGAAACACCTTCCCCTGTGTTTATTTGTTGTATTTGCTTTCGGCACGAGTGTCATTTCTCATCGGCTACCGCGCGTTTTGTTGGTTTTTTCCGTGCCCACAGCTGCTCAGTTCGCGCCCGAATAACTGCCGCAGTATACTTATCGGCGTCCATTTTTTCCAGCTGGGCTTTGACATGCCTGATTTCATGAAAGCTTGTGCCTGGTTGGGCGCTTTCTATACACGTGAGGTATGCAAGCTGTTCACGAAGCTGTGCTTCCTTTTTTGTGTTGTGTTGTGTTGGGTTTAATGGCACATAGGCAACTGTGCTTCCTTTTGTTTCTCGGCGTATTTCAAATGCGTACTTTTTTCGATCGCTCTTATTTTTACCCTTTCCTTAACCTCCTCCCATTCCGCAGCGAAGCTCGATGGCTGCGCTGTAATTAGCTTCTCTAGTTCTTGCTCAACTTCCTTAACGAAGCATTCGTCCTCCAACAACTTAATATTTTATTTCCATAAATGCCAATTAAACCGCTTCTTGCTTTGTTGCCTACCAAAGGTTGTATCACCAGGGCGTGGTCACTGAAAGCCACAGGTCTAACTTCATACAAGGTGCATAGTGAAACAAGTTCTGCCGACACACACACTCTGTACAATCGAGCATGGCCATTGCCCTGAAAATGGGTATACTGTGTACAAGTGCTATTTCTAAAAACACTTCCAATATCTTCTAAATCGTGGCCATGGACCAATTCGTTCAAGACATCAGCACTCTTATCTCTCACAAATGACCTTTTTGCGCTATCGGCACAAATCGCCCAGTAGGATTATCACCTTGTCACAGTTTAGGTATGTCTCTAAGCGGTCAAAAACACTTTTCGCTTGGTCTCTGCATTTGGTGCATAGACACAAATAACTCGGAACTCAAGACCGCAGTGCAAAAAATTAAGCACCAGAAGGCGGCCGCTATGACACGAGAAAAGTGACTGCACCATAATACCGAGATTATTGCGAAGAAGTACGCAGTCACAAGAGGCACCTACAGAATGACACACACATACATCAAAGTGCGTACGGAAAACGGACACCATACGTTCTGTAGCTTCTTGGCTTTCAATTTTCGTTTCTTGTTTTGCAACTACGTGCAGATCGTTGTCTAGAAGAAGGCGACTGAGCTGGCATTGTCGCCTTCTCGCTCCAAGGCCTCGCACGCTTAAGGTGGCTACACGTAGTGCTTCACTTAGGATGGAAGCCATACCGAACGCCTTATTTTATGATGTCTGCCATCGCGCCAAACCTCAAAAATTCCCCAGACCCCAAAACGGGCTCAACGCCTGAAACTACGGAGGCGGTTTCCCCGCCTGCCGTGTTTCGGCCGAAGTGTTCGGCCGCGGCTTCAAGGTCAGTCGCCTCATACCTGCGGCTTTGGGAGGCTGCTCGTCTCCGCCATTGCCATCCTGTTGAAGCACCCTGTTGTCACCATCGTCGTGCGGGCGCTTTCCCGCCGCCAGGCTAGCCGCTCCGGAAGACACGTCCATGCTCTCCGGGTCAGGAGGAATGCAAGGAGCCCCAGTAGCGACTAGGGATTTCACCTCGTCCTCCGACCTTGACACGTTGTCCTGGCGAGGCGCTGGTTCACGTATTGTGACGCCCGCCTCAGCAACGGTTATCTCCTGTTGCGGTGTCTTCTTCGCCTTGCCCGCCGCTGTTTCAGCCTGAGCGGCAGATGTCTCTTCCATATCCGCCTCGTCCATGAGCAAGGCTGAGGCTTCCGGGCAGTTCGCGGACCCGATGACTTTTGCATAGGTCCGCTCGCACAGGCTGTCCTCGTGGCCAAACCGTCGACACGCACCGCACCGCGGTATGCGGCAGTCCCGGCGAATGTGGCCCGTGCCGCGGCAGCGAAGGCAGAGCGGAGGCCTCCCTGGCACGACCACGAGAGCCAGCTCACCGGCGACGCCACTCGGAAGCCTCGCCAACAGCTTTAACCCTATCAACAAACCGGTGCACAGTTTCACGAAAATAAATTCGTGCTGGCCTCTCGTCGGAATCACAGTAATACCCTGCCATTCGCGAGCGCCAAATACTGTGGAGGCCCATTAACATTATTAAATCAAATGGTACTCCATCCTCGTTTTCAATGGACAGATACCGTATTCTATGGGGGTGAAGTGGAAATTGTTTCTTTATCGTCCTTTGAAGCACGTCCCAAAATAAACCCCTTCCCAACAATGCAGAAAAACGTGATCTATCGTTTCTGGTTGCTTGCAGATAAGGCAGTGATGACCCCACGGAAGAAATAAGCCCTTATCCTGTAAAAACATTTTGACTGATAACGTTCCAGTGTGCAACTTGAAAAAAAAAAGTTTTAACCCCTGGCTCAACGTGCATTCTCTTTACCCTCTTTAACACATTCCTTCCAGGGCCTCCACTGTACAAGGCCCTATACATGGGTTCCGGCAAGACAACTTCACATAAATCCTTATACAATTTTTTCCTGTTCACTGTAGATAAATATTCGTTGGAAAACTTTGCGCCACGGAGGCTGAGCGTCTGCAGAGGAGAACTCGGCCGATGAAATGGAGGAAGCTGGGCAAATCTGATACCGTGAATTTTTTAATCAAGCTAATTGGGACTAAAAAAACGGCGGAAGGAGCAGAGGACGAGAGCTTCCTCTTTTCTGAGGAGAGGGATAAGGCAGCACAGAAAAGACAAGGGCGCTGGAAGATGAGCACAGGACAAGCAATGAACCGTCAAAACGGAAAAAGGAAGGTGGGGTATAAAATATGTACAAAAGTAACGCGCTCGCCCCCGGGAGGGCTCGAACCTCCAACCTTTCGGTTAACAGCCGAACGCGCTAGCCGATTGCGCCACGGAGGCTTCTTCTTTATTGCCTACTAGACCGGAAAATCAAATACAATACATTAAAAGGTGATATCTGAACAACGACAGCACTCAGGTTAAAACCATTTCAGGGCAACAATTTCATTCAGAATAGTATACCATTCGGGTTTGTCGGCTTGTTCCTTATACATATCTCTCAGGTAAGCAATACTCTCAACAAAATGCTCCCTAGCAGGTCGCACATTTTCATCTGCGTGATGGACACCCATCCGTGTCTTCCATACACCATACAGTACTAACAGCATGAACAGATCATACAGTACACCATCTTCGTTGTCAACTGGCAAAAAACGGATGCCACACGGCGTTACTGGAAGGTCTTTCTTTAACGTCATTTGCAGGATGTCCCACAAAAAGATCGCATCCCAACAGTCCAAGAACATATGGTCTACAGTTTCAGGCTTGCGGCATATTATACAGTTCGTGGACCATGGGACATATATCCTCTTCTCTTCCAACCATGGTTTCACGGGCAGTGTGCCCCTATGTAAGTGGAAAAAGAAAGTTTTCACCGATGGTCGCACGGCCATCTTAACCCTTTTAAGAACGTCCCCACCCTGACCGTCACCATTCAGTATGCGATAAATTGGCACTAGTAACATGATATCTGAGAGGTCGATATACAGCCGCCTACGTTTTACGCCACTAAGGTACTGCATCGAGAAACGTGCTTTCAGTATTTGAAAAGCTCCAACGACTTCACGCAAATACCCATGCACACCTCCAGGATGAAACCCGCGCGCACACACCAGAAATTCGGGTAAAAAGTTTTGCAGCTGCACTGCCATCACTGTCCTCAAAAAGGGATCATTTTGGTCACGCAGGAACATCAATCTCGAGACAACTCGCCTTAAGAACAAATGCACAAGACCCAACCCACCGTTCTGCACTAAGCGAAACAAGTTTGTGCGGCTCGTACGCTCCCAGGTTGATCCCCACACAAACACAGCTAACACTCTGTGCAGCTTCTGAACACACATTCTTGTCATAAACATCGCCTGCAGCACGTACCATACTTTCGCGACAATGAAAAGGTTACACACTGTTGCGCGAGCAAAAATGGAAAAATCCCTGCCACCCCATTTTGTTGTTTTCAAACGGACATGCTCGGTTTCTTCTTGCCAATACTGTGTCGTGTCCTTGCAGTGCTGAAGTGGAACGCCTAGGTGTTTTGTAGGCGTGTCTCACCACTGAACATTTTCAAATAAGGAAGGAGTGTCTTCCCACGCCCCCTGCCATAAACCCAGGCATTTGTTCCAGTTTATAACACTGCCGGTACATCGGTAGTATGATGTGATATCGTTAAGGGCCTCCTTGACACTTTCTTTGTCATCGCAAATAATAGCAATATTATCAGCGTATGACAGCACCTTCACTTGACGTTAGCTGGAAGCCTCTAACCATTTCATTGTACAGCACTTTCAAGCAAAACGGCTCCAGATAGATGGCAAATAGCAAGGAGGATAAGGGGCACCCTTGCCTGACAGAGGAATGGATTTCGATACAGCCAGTGAGTTCGTTGTTGATTACAATATTCGTGAAACACCCCTCATATGCCATTATGACACCATCTGAAATCCCAGAGCCCAAGTTTACATAATCTAATATGCTGAAAAGTGTGTCGTGACGGACGCGATCGAAACCTTTTTCCAGATCAACCTGTAACACTGCTGCCCGTCTTGAGAAAACGTCGCAACACTCTAAAATGCTCCTCATAATATGAATGTTAGTGGTTATTGACCTTCCTTTGATGCCACAAGCCTGATGGGGTCCCACTATATTTTTGATGACAGTTTGCAATATCCTGGCTAGCACCTTCATATAGATTTTATAATCCACATTCGTTAACGTTATAGGTCTGAAAGACGAAACCGACAGCTGCTTCTCGCGATCGTTACTCTTTGGAATTAGGACTATGTGCGCTCTTCGGAAAGACGGTGGCAGCTCTTTCTTTTCTTACGCCTCCATTAAAACGGCGTGTAGTGCCTCGGCCACTTCTTCCCGGAAACGCTTATAGAAAGCCGCACTCAAACCGTCCGGACCAGGCGTCTTGCCCGGACTAAGATCATCTATGGCTTTTTCAATTTCTTGGACCCTAATTGACACCTCTAGAATTGATTTTCTTTCATCATCGAGTTGTATCAGTCGCGCATGCGCTCTTTGTATGGGCCCGGTCCGTGATATCTGATATCTGTAACACGTGGCCGTTATCATGCAGCCGCCTGTAGGCTATATATACCAGCAAGCAATCCCGAATAAACGTTCTTCTTCTTGTTGCTTCCACGCTGCGTGTTCGTTGTTGGACGCCGGAACATGGTGTCAGAAGTGGGATCGTGTTCACGTATGCAGTAACGCGCTGATCGAAGCGGTGTCCCTGTGCTCTGCACGATGGATTTAGTGAAGCCTCCGCAGCCGCTGGTGCTGTCCGGTAGCATCGCGAAGAACTGGAGCCTCTTCAAGCAGCGGTTCGAGCTGTTCCTGCAGGCCACGGAGCCGACGAAAGAACCATGGACGGAAGGAGCTAAAACCGCACTGCTGCTCACCGTGGCCAGGGAAGACGCCCTAGAGGTATTCAACAACTTTTTGTTTTCGGAGAACGAAAGCAAGGAAGATTATCAAACAGTTACGAAGAGGTTCGAAGAATACTGCAAACAGCAGCAAAACGAAGTGTACGAGCGTTATGTCTTTCGCTCAAGAACGCAAGCTGAGGGCGAACCCTTCGAACACTTTTCACGGGACTTGAAGAGACTTGCACGCAGCTGCAATTTTGGTACCTTGAATGACTCCATGGTCAGGGACCAGGTTTTCTTTGGCACAAATAATCCCAAATTGCGCGGAAAGATGCTGAAAGTTAAGGACCTTACTCTACTGAGGGCGGAGGAAATTTGCAAGGCTGAAGAGGTATGCGCCGAACAAAACAATACATGGGCTCAAGCGGAGAAGCAAGTAGCACGAATTGAAACGCGCCAACACGGCAAATTTTCAGCCTGTGAACAGTGTTTAGAGTGTCCGGAGCAAGACGAGGCCCAACGAGAACAGGAAGTTGCCCGGATAAAAACACGCAGGCAGTTCAAATGTTCTAAGTGCAACCGCTTCCACGAACGTGGCAGATGCCCAGCATTCGGGAAAACATGCTTCCGGTGCCGTGGCGCTAACCATTTTTCGGCCTGTTGCAAAAAAGTGTCTCAAGTCAGTGAAGTACGCGGCGAGCAGGAAGGTTTTGAAATACTCGACGTCAGCCTAGGCAACAGAGCTGATTGGGTCATTAACGCGAGGGTGGCTTCCCAAGTAGTGTCCCTGAAAGTAGACACGGGCTCGCAAGCGAATTTATTGCCTTACTCCGTTTTTCAAAGGCTCAAAGCGAAGTCTGGTTTAAAAGCAAGCCCCCTCCGTCCTCCGCTCATACACCGGTGACGTTATAAAGCATATCGGCGTGGCTACGCTGCAAGTGGTTGTGAACGACAAAAGGGGGTACTTCGACTTCTTCATTGTACAGAAGAGCAATCGGGCCATATTGGGACTGTCTGCAAGTGAAGCGCTAGGTCTGTTGTCACGTTCTGTGAACGCTGTGCACACGAACAGCACTGACCAAGTGGTTAAGGAATTTCCCGAGTTGTTTCAGGGCATCGGCTGCCTAGCACGCCATTACCACATGGTTCTGCGCGAGGATGCAACACCGGTAGTTCAGCCGCGGTGCGACGGGTGCCCTTGGCGTTGCTCGAGCCTCTGCGAGAAGAGCTGGATCGGATGGAGCGTGCTGGCATCGTGGTCAAAGTCAGTGAACAGACTGATTGGGTGAGCCCGTTTGTTGCAGCAAGAAAAAAGGATGTGAAACTGCGCATATGTATTGACCCCAGGCGAATTAACGAGTGCCTGAAGCGAGAACATTATGAAATGCCTAAACGTGATGACATTGAGACTGAGCTTGCCGGAGCCGCCTTTTTCTCTCGCATAGACCCATATTCGGGGTTCCATCAAATCCCCTTAGATGAAGCTACATCGAAGGTATGCACAATTGGAACACCCTTTGGGCGCTACCGTTTCTTGCGACTTCCCTTCGGCATTGCTTCGGCGCCTGATGTTTTCCAGAGAACTATGAATGAAATATTCGACCAGGCTCCAGGGGTCCGAATCTATGTCGATGACATTTTGATATGGGGGAGCACAAGGGAAGAGCGCGATACTCGCCTCCGCACAGCCTTGCAACTAGCCAAAAAGGCAGGCCTGACGCTCAATGCAGCGAAATGCAAATTCGGTGTCACAGAAATTGATTTTTTGGGTGACGACATCAACAAAGACGGAATGAGACCTAACCCCGCACTGATCGCACCATTAGGTGAAATGCCTCAGCCAAAGGACAAAGCCGGCGTTCACAGAATGCTCGGGGTAGTGAACTACTTCGGGAAATATATACCGCATCTGACGGAAAGGACGACGCTTCTACGAAGCATCATTAAGAAAGACACCCTTTTTGAATGGTCTGAAAACCACTAAGGAATGGCAAGCTGTCTGTGATACACCAAACGGTCCACCTTTGCTAGCCATTTTCGATCCTGCTAGAGAGACCAAGATCGTCGCTGATGCTTCGAAAAATGGGATTGGTTCTGCCCTTCTTCAGAACTACGGTGATAGTTGGCGGCCGGTCGCCTATGCATCACGCACAATGACAGAGGCAGAACAAAGATACGCGCAAATCGAGAAAGAAACAATGGCCATTACTTTCGGTTGTGAAAACTTTTTTCATTTCGTTTACGGCCGCAAGTTCGTCATCGAAACAGACCACAGACCATTGATAGCAATTGCTTCGAAAGCCATTGGTGACATGCCACCAAGACTCCAACGCTTTTTCCTGCGCTTGCTAAGGTACGATTACGTTCTTCACTTTGTCCCAGGCAAACAGCTATTCTTGGCCGATATGCTTTCAAGGTCGTCGCCAGCCGTTCCAAGCGAACGTGATGACTTCACTGACGTCGACGTTCATGCAGTGAGCGTGACTTCGGAGCTGGTAAGCAAGAAAATGTTTGATCGACTGGCAGAAGCGACAGCCTCTGACCCAGAGTTGCAGACAGTGTTGCGGCAACTAAGGAATGGAGAAGAAATCGAAGGCTGGATGAAACCTTTTGGTCCTGGGTTATCCGAGGTTAAGGGCATTATTATGAAGGGGACAAAGGTCGTCATTCCGAAAATTATGAGAGCTGAAATACTGGGTCGCATTCATGAAGGTCACTTAGGCATAAATAAGTGCGAAGCGAGAGCCCGTCGCTTGGTATTCTGGCCGAGACTGAACACCGACATTGAAAACATGGTACAGTCCTGTTCTGTTTGTCAAAAGTATGCGTACAAACACGAAACCGAACCATTGGTGCTTAGGCCGATCCCAGACCATGCCTGGTACATGGTGGGTGTTGACATCTTTATGTACGGCGGGAACTCCTACCTGTGCGTGTTCGATGCGTTTTCAAACTTCCCTGAAGTCGAAAAGCTTACTGACACAACGTCATGCACTGTCATTGCTAAGCTTAGCTCAATTTTTGCACGGTATGGAATTCCGTTGGAAGTCTGCACAGACAACGGTCCTCAGTTTTCATCACATGAATTTGCTTTGTTCGCCTCTAGATACGACTTCAAGCATGTGACGTCGAGTCCGCGATTCCCACGGTCCAATGGCCTCGCCGAGAAGGGAGTCCAAATTGTCAAAAGAATAATGAAGAAGACTGGCGAACTCAACGAGGACTTCTGGTTGGGCCTTCTCGGTTATCGCTCGACTCCACTAGCCGAAGGCCGGTCCCCTGGAGAGCTTCTTCAAGGCAGAAAGTTACGCACTCGGCTACCAGACTTCGTGTCATGCTCCAGTCAACAGACGTCCCGGCGCCAACCACGCCAGCAAATGCCCTCCAAAGGGAAAAATCTGCCCGAACTCAAGAAAGATGCAGTTGTAAGAGTACGAGGGGATGCATGGGACTGCAAGGCTCGAGTCATGGGCCTGGTGGCTCCAAGGTCCTATCGTGTGCTTACAGAGGACAACAAAATGCTTCGACGCAACCGACAACATCTTCTGGCCACACGTGAGCCGATCCAAAGCGAGTTAACGGAAGATGACTCTGATAGCGAAGACCTTTCCCCGGAAAACGCGGAAGCGTCACAGTCTCCAACACTGCCACGCAAGCCCAGGAAAATTCGGGAGCATCGCAGTCTACAACACAGCCCACGCAATTTGTGCCAAGGCGATCCACCCGACAAAAGAGACGGCCCAATCGTCTTCACTACGGCCAGAATTTCCAGTAAGTGTCGCGTATTGTGCTCCCAGACTTTTAAAGACTACACCGAGGAAGATGTATTGTATCAGTCGCGCATGCGCTCTTTGTATGGGCCCGGTCCGTGATATCTGATATCTGTAACACGTGGCCGTTATCATGCAGCCGCCTGTAGGCTATATATACCAGCAAGCAATCCCGAATAAACTTTCTTCTTTTTGTTGCTTCCACGCTGCGTGTTCGTTGTTGGACGCCGGAACAGTCCGGACCAGGCGTCTTGCCCGGACTAAGATCATCTATGGCTTTTTCAATTTCTTGGACCCTAATTGACACCTCTAGAATTGATTTTCTTTCATCATCGAGTTTTGGCATGAGCGACAAAAACGAGCTTTCAAAACCCTCTGCCAGTATTTTGCTGCACCCAAATAATTCGCCGTAGTGTTCAACGACCGCCCGTTTAATCATTTCCTTGTCTCGCGTGAGGGCATTTTGGAATCTTATCTCTTGGATATCATTTTTCGCTGCGTAGCTCTTTTCGTCCGCTAGTGCCCGCTTCGTTGGTATTTCACTAACCCAAATCTTTTCTGCCCGTGCCCGTATAACTGCTCCCTTGTATTTGTCATTGTCTAGCACTTCCAGCTGCCTCCGTACTTCTGATTTCTTTACTGCGCAGTACCGGCTGCGCACATTCTTGACTGAGTAACAAATCCAGCTGGCATTGTAAATGCTTCTCTGCCTGTTTTATTTTGTGTTGTTTCTCAGTACTGTGTTCGACTGCGCTTATCTTAAAGCTTTCTTTGAAACACTCCCACGCGTAAACGAAACTATTAGCCCCACTTGTCAGTACTTCTCTTATGCTATCTTGTCTTACTAACGAAGGTCTCGTCTTCGAGAAGTTTGTTATTCATCTTCCAAAGATGCCAGTTAAAGAGCGAATTCCTTTGTTTTGCACCTAGTGTAAACATAACCAGACTATGGTCACTGAATGATACATGTTTCACCATGTAATGGGTACTCATTGGCACAAGGGCGACAGATATGTAAGCCCTATCAAGTCTAAAGTGGGCTTGCGCCACGGATGCTGAGCGTCTGCAGAGGAGAAGTCGGCTGGTGAAATGGAGCAAGCTGGGCAAATCTGATACCGTGTATTTTTTAATCAAGATAATTGGGACAAAAAAATCTGTCTCTCCCGTAACCGAGAGTAGAGTAAGCATGAAATGTTTACGGGCCTAATGTCATTTCGGTGGACACCCGAACCGCACCGTACAGGAAGGGAGGAACGCCACCACCTGTTCAGCGCGATGCCTTGCCATTTGAACGCAAGGTTTCTTGAGGAAAGGAAATGGCGCAGTAATTCTCTGCCATCTCGGTGGACACCCGAACCGCACCGCGTAATGGAAGGGAGGAACGCCACCACCCTTTGAACGCAGCGCTTCTCCCCCGGGCCCCTGTGCGCCTGCGCGGCTTTGCTTCGATGCGCGAAGCCCCTAAGAGATCACTTATGACAACGAAGTGTATCGTGGCATTTATGTGCTTTTTGCACGCGTTATTAGAAATCGGAAATTATAATTCCGTGCATTATCAAACGCACAGCGACTGATATCTTGATAAACATTGAGAAGGCACTGGCAGCAGTTATTTTTTGTGACTCCTTTGGAGACCAACCGGCGCTTGCATGCCGGTCGCGTAGGAGGGCTTAGAGAGTCTCGTTAAATCTCGTTAAGTCTCGTACGGTGCCCGGATGCCGTTACGCTGCCCGTCGAGCCAGCGGATCATCGAGCTTTTCCTGTCCAGGCGGGTCCCCGGATCCAGCGTCCCGGAGGTCCTGCCTGCCGTCCTGCTGCCCGGCGCCGCGCTCCTGCCGTGGTGACCCGGGCCCCGTCGCGATGGAGAGACCCTGCCCTGCAGTGCGCCCCACAAAGGCGCAATGCTTTTTGTTTACTGTGCCGGAACCTGTTCCGGCTGATCGCCTCATCGACCTGCTCGAGGAGGTGCTCGGAGTCGGGGGGCTGACATATTTGCAGCACCTTGGTGGTTTACGTTTCCTGGCGGCCGTGGCTTCCATGGCGCAGGCAGCGAAAATGGTGGCGTTGGGCTCGCTGCTCATTGCCGGAAAGGAGGTGCCACTGGAGCAGATGGGGGTTCCAGTGGTGCACGTGACAGTTTTCCGTCTCCCCCCGTGCGTCAGCGACGAGGACCTCGCCGCGGCGTTCCAACCGTACGGGAAGGTGCGCGCCATCACCGAGGTCGCCTTCCAGTCCAGGAACCGCATCGGGAACGGGACGCGCCTGGTGAAGCTCGAGATGACCCGGGCTCCGCCGAACTTCCTGACAGTGGCCGGTGTTCGAGCCATGATTGAATACTGAGGCATGAAACGCGTCTGTTCCCGGTGCGGCGCCCAGGGCCACTTCGGCGCTACGTGTAAGGCGGTGCGCTGCGGCCGGTGCGGCGCGTACGGACACATCGGCGCCAACTGCAAGCCGGTATGCAAGAGGTGCGGAGGCGACCACCCGTCCTCCGACTGCGTCGTGCCGCGGTCCTACGCGGCGGCCGCGGCTGCTGCAGCAGCCAGACCTTCCCAGGAGCCTGGTGTGCAACCCGGGCCGAAGGCGGCACCTGAGGGGGCTGGCGCCGGTTCGAGCGGCGCGGCACAGGAGGCGGCGGCGAGCCCTCTCGAGGGGGCTGACGTGCGGGACGACGCCTCGACCAAGCCCGATGACGACCAGGCGGGCACGGAGACGGCGGGCACCTCGTCCGGCCAATCCGCGACGGAGCTGTCCACGGGCAACTCTGACGTCGCGGAATAGACCTCGTCCCAGTCTGACGACTCGCAGAGCGAGTCCTCTTTTGTGGAACCTCCGAGTTTGGAGGTTTCGCTGCTTTACGCGCCCACGGCGGCGCAGCACGAGGGCACGGGCACGGACACCACGTCGCCTGGCTCGCCCTCCCCCAGTGACGCCCTGCACACACCCGTGAAGGACGCCCCGAGCAGCGACGGCTCAAGCGAGTCGCGACCGAAGCCGCCGCACATCCCGGTCGCCCTGCCGCCGCAGGGCCCGTGCGCAGCTAAGTTGGTGCGGGGGGCGCGCAAGGCTCTCGAGCTCGACGACCCCAAGCGCCAGCTCTCCTCGTCGTCGGACGGCGGCGCGACCTGCTCTTCGGCCACCCAGGCGCCGAAGAAGAAACCGAGGACGGCAGACGACGACGGCGACGGCGTCCACATGGACGTCGAGGGAAACGAATAGCTTCCGCCATGGCGCCGCCTCGCCGGACTTCAGGCCAGGGTTGCCAGATTGGGCTATTAATAGCCAAATTGGGCTACTTGTTGTCCGAGTTGGCGTCAGAAATTTCGTTTTGGCTATGTGGCTACTTTTGGGCTACATCTTTTTCATGCGTGAAAAAAAAATGTTAAAGTAGTTAAAATGTGCTCTGTTACAATTATACAGTGACAGAAATAAAAGGCATGCTGGAATCAAAATGCACGCTATAGAAGGTTAAAGAAATTGAGCGCGTCTGCTACAAAATGACAATTTGTAAACGCTGTGTTCGAGAAAACTTGTATTTCAGGCGGTCAAGGATCATGGCCTTTCGATTATCTTTTATAAAGAGTTGACACTACGTGAAAGTTGCCCCCGCGGAAACACTTCACGGCCTATAGATTCCACTTAATCCGCGAACTAACGCCACCCGCGCGCGCGCGCCATTGAATATAGACTGTTGCCGTCTGCACATGTGAGCGTTCTCCCATTGACGGTGCACCTCGGGTGACCATGACAACCATGGTACCAGAATAGAGAGAAAACATTAAGAGAACTTAAGTCTCCCTACGTGGTGCGAATGCGTAAGCATTAAATGCTACTATTTCGCTTCTGTTGCCTGGTTTCGTGATCCTCACGTGTTAACCGTTAACCATAGACGTGGCTTAGTGGTTTGGGCGTCCGCTTCGGCTGCGGTAGGTGGCTGTTTAGAAACCCACCGCCAGGCATGTTTTTTTCTTGTATTGTTCATTCTGGTTCTGCGGACACATTCTGCTCAAGATTCGCATGAGGCAAGTAATGCTTACGCATTCGTAAGGTCTTTTTCTGTTTCTTCCTATTCCCGTGGTGGACACAGCAAGCGCGCCACTCGCAAGAGCCTACGCTTTTTCTGCAGCCTCAAGCGGCACACGTGCAGCCCTCGAGATTCATTGCAAGCGACGCGAAAGCGCCGTGTCCGTTGCGTAATCTGCGTGCATTCATGCGGAGCCGTGGTGCCATCCTTCGGCGCGGCGCGGTACGCACTGTAACTAACGAAGGCGGCGGAAGTTAGTGGCATGACAGGGCATTAGATCCGTCGCTACGAGAACTTTCAGAATGGGCAAGTGGGCGATGTACATCCGGAACTACAAAAAGAAATGGAAAAAGGAGCCGGAATTCAAGGGTAATTGTTTTTCTCATTATTTTTGGTTTATTCTGAGCTCATGCATATCGTAGAATGTAGCTTCAAGAAGGCGCATGCTCGATGCATGCTTTGAGGTGACGCTCTCAGTGAGAACCTTCCTCTTAAAGCATACAATTGAAAGTGAGGCTGCGTAAGTATACAGTAAGGTATTTTCACTGTCGACGTGTCTAATCTGCGCGCGAACATTTAAAAGGTGAAATATTCCTAAACTAGAGCTGCGATTGCGTTTTTTAGCGCCGCCGTTCTTTTGCGCGTGCAGACTGGCTGGCGTCACCCGCCTCAGGTGATATGGCCTACTGCCGCGCCTGCAAAGTGGAACTGCGGCCCCATCTTTAGGACCTGGTTAGCGCCCCTGTTAGCCGCACTGGTTAGCGCGCATGACGGATGCGAAACGTAACAACGGAAAGAACACGCCGTGCGCACCCCCTCAGACATCATCTGCGGGAAAGAAATCTAATATGTAAATATTCTTGCCGAAAATTAATTCAATATGCTTAAGAAATGTCGTCAAAAAAAAAACAAAATTTTTTGGCTACTTTTGGGCTACGCAAAAATTTCGCTGTTGGCTACGTTTGGGCTACTACGGAGGCCAATTTGGCTACCTGAGGTCGGAGCCATCTGGCAACCCTGCTTCAGGCCCTATCGGGCCTTTTCCTCCTCCCCTCCCTGCTCGGCGGCCGCCCGAGCGCCGTTCTTTCGACGCTCTACGGCGCCGTTATCTTTTCGGCGCGCTGGCTCCGTCGGCGCGTTTGGCGAACGGTGGACGGTGTTTGTGCGGTGGAGTGTGTTGGTGCGTGTGTGACTGTGTGTTGCTGCCGCAGCCGCGCGCATCGGCCGGACCTTTCCACCGCGCAACCATTAGCACCGCTTGGCATCGTCGTCTCGCCACCGCGGGGCCGCCAGCCAGGACGCCAGCAGGGACCCGGGACGCCTCCCAAGCGCCTCGACGCCCCCCCAGCGCCGGTGTATCAACGCACTCGCAGACTCTATCCGCAGAACTGTACTGTGAGTCCGTCAGCGTTTTGTTATGTTTACTTGTTTCGTTGTTTATTTTTGTTACATTGCTTCCTTTATTTTCATGATGGCTGTTTTTCGTTTCGCCTCCTTTAACGCGCAGGGTTTTCGCTCTCCCGATAAGCAACGGGAGGTGCTTCACCTTGCGCGTTCGTACCAAATTGATGTTTTGTTTTTGCAGGAGTGTAATTTTCGCACCCCTGCAGACGTTATTTCTTTCCGTTCACGCTTTCATGTCGATGCTTTCTTTTCCTTGACGGACTCACGGTCTTGCGGTGTGGGAGTTGTTTTCCTCACGCCGGCTTTCCGCGCAGGTGCGCATTGTACCTTTGGTTACGATGGTCGAGTACTGGTGGTGGACATTTTCCTCGACGGGCGGAGGACTCGCTTTGTAAACCTATACGCGCCCGTCACGCGATCTCTGACAGGCGAGTTTTTCCGCTCTCTTACATCCCACCTGCTTGAATCCGTGTCATATGTCCTGCTGGGGGATTTTAATTGCGTCCTAGACTCGTGGCGTGACATTCAGGGCCCCGGTCAAGGTGCATCCAATTGTTACGCCAAAGAGCTAGGCAAACTGGTTCGCCAGCCGCACCTTACGGACGCGTGGGTCGAACTGCACGGGAACCTTTTCGTGGCCACACGTGCTAGGGGCCGTAGCGCCAGTCGAATCGACCGGGTGTACCTACCTCCAGCCCTCGTGCCGCAACTAATATCCTGCGAGGTAGTGCCATTTCCACCAGGCGCCCGAGCACTCAGCGACCACTTACCTGTCGCGGTATCCTTGAGGTGCGCTTCGGGCCGAATTGCGACCTTCTCTACTTGGAGAATGGACGTCTCACTCTTGGTGGACGACCAGAGCATTCGCGACATCCGTGCAGATTTGGTGGACTCTGTTGCCCTCTTTGAGTTCAGTCCCTTGATTTGGGACGCCCTGAAAACACGATGGCGAGAAGTTCTCATTCGGGCTGGCAGAGCGAAGCACGCGCGGAAGACTGCGGCGCTCAACGACGTGCTACGCCGCATGCGTATCGTGAAGCAAGGGGGTGAGCTCACCTTTGCGATGCGAGAGTACCTGGACACTCTTCGCGTCCGGTACCACCGCATCCTGGAAGAGGGGTCCCAGGCCTCCTGTACCGCAGCGAATCTCCGCATGCCGTCGCAGGAACGCGCTGACCTCTTTCACGCGAACAGCTGCCGCCACAAGAGCGACCGACCGGCCCGTATTGGAAGCGTAACTATGCCAGATGGCACGATTTCCGAGCAGGTCCAAGACATCGAGCACGTCTTCCGTGATCACTTTGCCCATCTCTTTGCGTCGCAAGGCCTGTGCGAGTGGGATGGGTTTGACGCTGCTGTAGACGCCTTTTGCGCCGCCCTTCCCCACGCGCCCGACGACGCGGAATCGGCTCTTTGCGCTCGCGCTACGCGGGAGGAGGTCTACGCAGTCTTAAGCGGCATGAATCGCGCCTCCGCACCCGGACCAGATGGTCTAGTCTCCGGGTTTTACTACACCTTCTTTGATGTGCTCGGGGACTTCCTCACGCATTTGGTGAACGCTTTTCTCGAGGAAGGAGCTAAGCCACCGTCTTTCGGTGCGGGCCGAATCGTGTTGATACCAAAGCAGGGAACGACGTCGTCATGCCCGGCGGCGTGGCGGCCGATAACCCTGCTCAATACTGACTACAAACTGGTCGCCTCGATTCTCGTCGCTCGCTTGCGTCTTCTTTTGCCAAACCTCGTTAGCCCCTTCCAGGCTTGCGCTGTTCCTGGCCGTTCGGTCTTTGCGTCGCTCACGCTCACGCGCGATGTGTTCGCATACGCACACGCGAAAGGGACTAGCGGGGTTTTTGTTTCCTTAGACCAAGCTAAGGCCTTTGATAGAGTAGAGCATCGCTACTTATACTCCGTTTTGCGGTGCTTTGGGCTGCCTGCCAGCTTCATTGAGCGCATCAAATCGTTGTACTCGGGCCTCACGGCCGAACTCTTGGTGAACGGGTCAGTCACCGCTCCTTTCCCCGTAACACGTGGCGTGCGCCAGGGATGCCCTCTTTCTCCAGCTCTGTTCGTCCTGTCTTTGGACCCCCTGCTGCGCAGCGTCGCCTCCAACGAACGCATCCGCGGCTTTCCATTGACAGGACAGGAAACAATCGTCGTCTCGGCCTATGCCGACGATATTTCAATCTTCGTCCGAGACGCCCGGTGTTTTGAGGCCTTCCTGGCCGTATTTACTACTTACGCGGCGCTGTCTGGTGCCGAGCTCAACGCCAGCAAGAGCAGGGCGCTTCGCTTTGGGACCTTCAGCGATCCCCTCCCGGTGCCCATTCCTTTCGTGGACGGGGTCCGAGTACTAGGAGTCCTTTTTGAGCACAGCGGTGTGTCGTCCCGGACATGGGATGAAGTTGTTGCGCGCACGCCGAGCGCGCTGAGGATGGCAGCGCAGTTCGGCCTCTCCATGGAGGCTAGGGTGAGCGTCATCAAGGGCCGCGCGTGCGCCTTTGCCCAATATGTGGCCCGCGTAGCAGTGATGCCGCGTCGTACGGCGGGTCGGCTCGCGTCCCTTGTGGGCGCCTTTGTCTGGGACGGTGGCACGGCGCCGGTCGCTCGACGCCTTTGCCAGCTGCCGCCTTCTAGAGGAGGACTCGGGCTGCCCTGTGAAGCCACCATGGCGCGTGCGCTCAGCGCCAAGCTCGTAACCACGCTGGTGGAGAGCGACGCATACCTTGGGCGTTCGCTCATGTTTTATTGGATGAGCACAGTGCGGCGCTTCTTCACCACTGAGCGCCATATAGGTCCACAGGCCGAGAGGCCTCTGCGCTTCTATAGAACGGCTGCTGGTTTTAAGCAGTCTGTTTGTACTGACTTGCCAGGAGTCGACCTGACTGAGACGCCCGCGTCTCGGCTGAGCGAGATGATCGCGTGCGTGCGCCTTGGCGCCGACGACCAGCGGCGCACCGCGGTACGCAAGTGGCGCAAGTGGTGCACAAGTCGTCTCCCTCCGCAGGTTCGCGACTTTGAGTGGAGGAGGAGATGGAGAGTCCTCCCCACGCGCGAACGCCTCTTATCATGGGGCCTTGTGCCCAACGCCCAGTGCGCGCAATGTGGAGCGCGAGAGACAGCGCGACACACTTTCTTTGAGTGCCGTGTTGCCCGGATAATGTGGTGGCAGGTGTACATGTATCGGATGTTTTCAGTTCGTGCCGGGCCAGGTATCCGGCAACCACGGGATTATTTTGGCAAACTAGTGTTTATATCCGCTATGTTTGTTTTGTGGCGTCGCCGCTGTCTGGCCGAAGCCCGGCGTCAACCGGCGACGGCTATGTACCCCGCGTTGCAGAGCCTGCGTCTCCTCATCTGGCAATACCTGTCTGAAAGGCTTGCAGCGGATGGGGAGGCGCGGTTTCTGCGACGGCGGCACACACGCTTCTTTGTCGTGCACGAAGGTCGGCTGGTTATGCCGGCGCTGCGGTATTAGCCGGGCCGACCCCCCCCCCCCCCCCCTCTCTTTACCGACTATGCTGGTTTTTTCGAGGATGGTGGTGTATAATTTTGAAAGGGCCAATCACCCTGAGAAAGATCCTTGCCCCCCCCCCCCCCCCCCGTGCGTCGTTGCTACGGGAGGCTGATTCTTCTTTGTCCAGTGTACGTTCTATGCACTATAGGCTGTAATTTGTGATATGTACGGTGTGTTAAAATAAGGTCATGGTGTTTCTGGGTGGCCACCCACTTTGTATACATTTGTTTTGCCCTCAGTCATGAGTGTGTTTCCAATGTTTTGTTTGTTTGCACTGTTGAATAAACTTCCCTTTTATTCAGAACCCGGATGACAGGATTTCAGTGCCCGGATGACTGGATTTCAGTGCCCGGATGACTGGATTTCAGTGCCCGGATGACTGGATTTCAGTGCCCGGATGAGTGGATTTCAGTGCCCGGATGAGTGGATTTCAGTACCCGGATGATGGCTCTCGGTCTCGGCGTGACGTCACCACACTGCCGACAACGGGGGCTAAAAGCATTTCATGCTTAAAAAACGACGAAAGAAGCAGAGGACGAGAGCTTCCTCTTTTCTTAGGAGAGAGATAAGGCAGCGCAGAGAAGACAAGGGCGCCGGAAGATGAGCACAGGACAAACACTGAACCATCAAAACGGAAAAAGGAAGGTGGGGTATAAAAGATGTACAAAAGTGATGCGCTCGCCCCCGGGAGGGCTCGAACCTCCAACCTTTCGGTTAACAGCCGAACGCGCTAGCCGATTGTGCCACGGAGGCTGAGCGTCTGCAGATGAGACCTCGGCTGATGAAATGGAGCAAGCTGGGCAAATCTGATACCGTACATTTTTTAATCAAGGCAATGGGGACAAAAAAACGGCGAAAGAAGCAGGGGACGAGTGTTTCCTCTTGTCTGAGGTGAGGGATAAGGCAGTGCAGAGAAGACAAGGGCGCCGGAAGATGAGCACACCGTTCACACCGATGGCCGGATAGAATGTGCCGGAAAGGCTGAGCGTCTGCAGAGGGAAACTCGGCTGGTGAAATGGAGCAAGCGGGGCAAATTCAATACCGTGCATTTTTTAATCAAGGTAATGGTTACAAAAAAAAAACGGTGAAAGAAGCAGAGGACGAGAGCTTCCTCTTTTCTGATAAGGCAGTGCAGAAAAGACAAGGGCGGCGAAAGATGTGCACAGGACAAGCACTGAACCGTCAGAACGGAAATAGTAAGGTGGGGTATAAAAGATGTACAAAAGTGATGCGCTCGCCCCCGGGAGGGCTCGAACCTCCAACCTTTCGGTTAACAGCCGAACGCGCTAGCCGATTGCGCCACGGAAGCTTTTTCTTTTTATTGCCTCCGAGAGAACAACGCAAAAAAAAACTACAGAAACAAATCCTTGAAACCAGCAACCTGCTAGGTCTTCCTGGCAGGCCTTGTCAAGTTTAAAATTTTCTCAACAGACTCAAATTTTTCATCCTGGGTAGCCAATCTGGTTCACATGCTTGTAGTTTCACCAGTTCCAAAAATCTATGTATGTATACATTCTCCTGATAATACAAGCGGGCTGGTCGCGCGTCAGAATCGCAGTAGTACCCCGCCATTCTGGAGCGCCATATAGTATGGAGGCCCCAGAGCAGTACTTGGTCAAACAGGAAACCATCCTCATTTTCAATGACCGAAATCTGATACCGTACGGATGAAGCGGAAGCTCTTTTTAATGGTCGATTGTTTCGGGACAGTTGCAGATTAGGCAATGCAAACCCCACGGTAAAAATAAACCCCTTCCCTCTAAAAACCTCCTAACTGACAGTGTATCTGTATGTAACTTGAAGAAGAAAGTTTCGGTTCCTGGCTGTACTTGCATTCTTTTTACTCTTCAAAACGTCCGCACCGTGGCCTCCATCGTACAGAGCTCTGTACACTGGCACTGGAAAAACGACCTCACACAGATCTCCGTATAGCTTTTTCCGCTTCACGTCACTTAAATATTCTTTCGAAAAACGCCCTACAATAAATTTAACGCTATCAACAACTTCTCTGAAGTAACCGAAAGCTCTTCCGGACAAATGCTTTGTTCCCACAACAAAATTAGGCAATACTCGGCTCAACCTTAGTTGACACATAGTTCTCAAAAAAGGGTCACGAACATCTCGACAAAAGAAAAACCTGCTGACAAGCTGGCGCAGAAACAGATGTCCTAGCCCAAGGCCACCATCTTTCACACGTCTAAACAAATTCGTCCGTCGGCACCGTTCCCATGTCGGCGAAAGAAGGTGACGACGAGAGCTTCCTCTTTTCTGAAGAGGGGGATAAAGCAGCGCAGAAAAGATAAGGGCGGCGAAAGATGAGCACAGGACAAGCACTGAACCGTCAAAACGGAAAAAGTAAGGTGGAGTATAAAAGATGTACAAAAGTGATGCGCTCGCCCCCGGGAGGGCTCGAACCTCCAACCTTTCGGTTAACAGCCGAACGCGCTAGCCGATTGCGCCACGGAGGCTGTTTTTTTTTTTATTGCATGGAAGAAAGCATCTTCAGCGGAGAACTCGGCTGGTTTTTTTTTTCTTTATTGTCGTCTGTGATATCAAAACAAAAAAGGTACAAATGATAAAACCATCAGCCTAATTCGGCTGACGTATCAGGGCTTAAAATCTTCTCAATGCGACCAGTTCATCAAATACAGTAATCCATTTAGGTGGCTCAACTTGTTCTCGGTACATTTCTCTCAAGCTCGCAACACTTTCAATAAAGTTTTCGCGCACCGAGCGAACGTTAACATCCGCGTGTCGCACTTGCATCCGTGTCCTCCAAATGCTGTGGAGGCCCAGAAGCATGACTAAATCATATGGTACTCCTGCTTCATTCTGAATGGGCAAGAATCTGATGCCGTAGGGGTCCAGGGGAAAACCTTTTTTGACTGTTCGTTGGAGCACATCCCAATAGAAAATGGGGTCCCAACAGTCCAGAAATACATGTTCTACTGTCTCAGGTTTTTTGCATAAGAGACAGTTTGTGGTCCATGGGACAAAAATCCTCTTTTCGTGCAGCCACTTTTTAACAGGAAGTGTATTCGAGTGCAATTTAAAGAAAAAAGATTTCGTAGATGGGTTCACAGGCAGATTTTAACTCTCTTTAATACATCGTGCCCTGGGCCTCCACGATAAGGTAACCGGTAGATTGGGGTCGGTAACATGGTGTCCACCAGATCCTTATACAGCTTTTGCTTTGACACTTTAGATAAGTACTCAAGGGAAAATCGCACATGGAGCAGCCTAAAAGATTGTACAACCTCTCGCATGTATCCATTGACAGTGCCACACATATTCGCACAACATGAGACGACAAATTCAGGAAGAAGTCTCTGCAACCGCACTTGGATAACAGTCATAAGAAAATTATCCCTTTGATTTCGAAGAAAGAAAAAACGCGAAAGAACTTGACGCAGAAATAAATGCACAAGGCCGAGGCCTCCTTTTTTCACTGAAAGAAACAAATTGGTACGACTGGTTCTCTCCCAGTTTGACGACCAAATGAAAACAGCAAACACTCGATGAATCTTTTGAATACTGGCCCGAGATGCGCACAGCACATTCATCAAATACCTTATTTTGGATACAAGGAAAATATTGCAGACGGAGGCTCGCGCAAACATTGATAACTGCCTCCCTTTCCAGGCATCTGCTTTCTCCCTCGCCCTTGACATATCCTCATTCCAGTGTTCACTTGCATCGCGATAACACACTAGGGGGACGCCGAGATATTGCGTCGGCAAAGACGACCATCGCATCCTGGAAAAGTGTTCAGGCATCGCTTCCCAGTCGCCATGCCAAAAGCCAGAGCTTTTGTCCCAGTTTATGAGACACCCCGTTTGTTTGCAAAATTTATCCACCGTGCTGATCACCTCGGTAATGCTGCCTCTGTCTGAACAGAATACCGCAATATCGTCCGCATAAGCAAGGATTTTGACGTGAGTCGACTGTAATCGAAAGCCCGTGATGCTCTCACTTTTGATGATAGCTAAGCACAGTGGCTCCAAGTAGGCCGCAAACAGCAGAGGCGATAGCGGGCATCCCTGCCTTACCGACGAATGAACTGCTATCCTGTCTGTGAGGTCACCATTAAATATAATGCGCGTGGTGCAGTTTGCATATGCCATCTTGCACCTTCTGCAATAATACGTCCTACATTAGCGTGCTCCAAAATGCTGAAATTGACATCATCGGAAACGCGATCGAAGGCTTTTGCCAGATCTAGTTGCATCATAGCGATGCGCTCCCCGAGCACATCGCAACATTCCAGCACGGTCCGTGCGACGTGCACATTTGTAGCGATACTCTCCTACCTTTGATTCCGCAAGTCTGGTGCGGCACAACCAATTTCGTAATTATGCTCTGCAATCTCTTTGCTGAAACCTTCATGCACAATTTATAGTCCGCGTTGGTGAGGCTTATCGGGCGATAGTTCCCCACCAACAGCCTCTTTTCTGCGTCATCTGATTTCGGAATCAACACTATGTACGACGTGGTGAATGAGAGTGGCACTTGTTTTCTTTCGTAAGCTTCATCTAGAACTCTTAGCAGTAACTGAGCGATTGTGGGCTTAAATGCTTTGTAAAATTCGGCCCCTATTCCATCAGGTCCTGGAGCTTTTCCCACTTGCAGGTCTTCGATTGCAGTCTCTATTTCTTTTGCAGTTATGGGCTCTGCTCAAGACGCTCCTTTACTTCGTCCTGAAGTTTCGGCAGGAGAGGCAAAAAGTCAACCAGGAAGGCCTCATTCATGTCACGCGTATGTCCAAGAAGCTCAATGTACTGCTCTTCAAATAGCTGCTTGATTGTATAAGCGTCACTCGTGACTTCGTCTCCGTTCCTTATCTGCCCGATTTCGTTTTGGCAAGCATAACGCTTTTCGTCACACAAAGCTCGCTTCGTCGGCGTTTCACCAGCCTGCAGTTTCTGTGTCCTTGCGCGTATAACAGCAGCTTTATACCTTTCAGTGTCTAAGCGTTCGAGCAGACTTTTCACCTCCCTTAGGTCCTTGGAATACTTCCCAGGCTCGGAGCTTTCTATGCCTATTAAAAATTGCAGTTGTTCGCGAGCTGCTTTTTCTTCCTGTTTTTCTTCGTATCGCTTCAAGCAACTTTTTTCAATGGCCCTTCTTTTTATCCACTCCTTGAAATCTTCCCATTGAACCGCAACAACGCTGGGTCGCTCCTCAAGCAGCTTTTGCATTCCATCCGCAATATCAGTTACGAATTCCTCGTCCTCTAAAAGCTTTACATTAAATTTCCAGAGATTCCAGTTAAATTTTGTCTTTCTTTGCTTTATGCCGAAACTTGCGATCACTAGGCAATGATCACTAAAAGCTACAGGTGTAACTTTGCAACTCGTGCAAAGAGACACGAGATCTATGGATGCATAAATTCTGTCCAACCTGGCATGACTATTACGTTGAAAATGAGTGAACTGAGGTCGATTTCCTTCGGTAAATATACTGCCAATATCCTCTAAACTATCATCATAAGCCAGAGATTGATGCAATTGAGCACTCTTATCATGCACAGGCGTACCCTTCACTCGATCATTAGCGGCACACACACAATTAAAATCTCCCAACAGCAACAACACTCGGTCGCAAACAGGGTAGGGCTCCAAACGGGTAAAGAGATCAAAACGCTCAGATTCAACATTTGGAGCATACACACATATAATGCGCCAACATAAATTGGAAAAACAAAAATCTACAACAATAAGCCGCCCACTAGGGCAAGCAGAGAACTCGGCTGGTGAAATGGAGCAAGCTGGGCAAAGTTGACTTTTTAATCAAGGTAATGGTTACAAAAAAAAAACGGCGAAAGAAGGTGACGACGAGAGCTTCCTCTTTTCTGAAGAGGGGGATAAGGCAGCGAAGAAAAGATAAGGGCGGCGAAAGATGAGCACAGGACAAGCACTGAACCGTCAAAACGGAAAAAGTAAGGTGGGGTATAAAAGATGTACAAAAGTGATGCGCTCGCCCCCGGGAGGGCTCGAACCTCCAACCTTTCGGTTAACAGCCGATTGCGCCACGGAGGCTGAGCATCTTCAGCGGAGAACTCGGCTGGTGAAATGGAGCAAGCTGGGCAAAGTTGACATTTTAATCAAGGTAATGGTTGCAAAAAAAAAAAAAACGGCGAAAGAAGGTGCCGACGAGAGCTTCCTCTTTTCTGAAGAGGGGGATAAGGCAGCGCAGAAAAGACAAGGGCGGCAAAAGATGAGCACAGGACAAGCACTGAACCGTCAAAACGGAAAAGTAAGGTGCGGTATAAAAGATGTACAAAAGTGATGCGCTCGCCCCCGGGAGGGTTCGAACCTCCAACCTTTCGGTTAACAGCCGAACACGCTATCCGATTGCGCCACGGAGGCTTTTTTGTGTTTTCTATATTGCCTGTTTTGACAACGTTAACAAACAAACACACAAACAAACCGCTAAATCACGTGAACCGGCCTACGGTCAACGTGGTTGTTCAAAACTTCTTGAGGGCTGCAAGTTCATCCAGCACGCCAAGCCATTCGGGTAGCTCCGATTGGGCTCGGTAACATTCCCGCACACGCACAACACATTCAATGAAATTTTCTCTTACAGGTCGAATGTTTACACCGGCATTTCTCACTGACATCCTGGTTTTCCATATGCTGTGGAGGCCCAGTAGCATGATGAGATCATAAGGAACATCTCGGTCATCTTCTACCGCTAAGAACCGGATTCCATACGGCGTGATTGGCAGGTCTTTCTTTATTGTTCTTTGTAGAATGTCCCAGTGGAATACCGGATCCCAACATTCTATAAACACATGCTCGATTTTCTCAGGCTTTTTGCAGAGCATACAGTTAACCATCCATGGCACAAAAATGCCCTTTTGTTCTAGCCAGGTTTTAACTGGCAGAGTGTTAGTATGGAGTTTGAAGAAAAAACTTCACGTTAGGATTTACTGGCATACGTTTCATCCTCTTCAGAACATCTTGCCCTGGGCTTCCGCAACCAAGCTGTCGATGCACTGGTGCAGGCAGCATGACATCCAACAAATCTTTACACAGTTTCTTTCTCGACACATAACCTAAATAATCTAAAGAAAAGCGCACTTTCAGCATGTTAAAAGCCGTGACAACTTCGCGCCAAAATACTCTTACGGCTGTCGTTCTTTTATCAGAACAGGACACCAAAAACTCAGGCAAAGCATTGCGCAGGCGCACTTACACAAAGGTACACAAAAAAGGATCATTCTGGTCTCGCAGAAAAATAAAACGCGACACATTCTGTCTGATAAACAAATGCACAAGCCCCACTCCCCCTTTTCGAACCGAAAGAAACAGATTTGTCCGACTCGTACGTTCCCATGTGCTTCCCCACGCGAAAACAGCAAAGATTCGATGTATTTTTTGTATGGTTACGCGCGACATGAACAATACCAGCAAGACATACCACACTTTTGCAACCAAGAAAAGGTTGCAAACAGTTGCTCGTGTGAACATAGATAGGTTCCGGCTGTTCCATGCTTGCGTGTTCCTTCTGAGATTCTGTATTTCCCTATTCCAGTATTCCTCAGTGTCATTGTATGGATCAAGTGGTACAGCCAAGTACTTTGAGGGCAGCGCTGTCCATCGCACATTGGCAAACACTTCAGGCCTTTGATCCCACTCCCCGTGCCAGAATCCAGATGATTTCTCCCAGTTGACACGGCAGCCCGTTTTAGCGCAAAAATCAGCCGCCACTCTAACAGTTTCTTGAACGCTTTCTTTGCCTCTACAAAAAATAGCGACATCATCTGCGTACGCAAGCATTTTTACCTCCGTTGCTTCCAGCACGAAACCGCGTATCCTTTCGTTCTGTATCATACTCAAGCATAACGACTCTAGGTATAAAGCAAAAAGCAACGGGGATAATGGACAGCCCTGCCTCACAGACGATTTCACTGGCACTCTTTAGGTGAGATTCTTATTTACAATAATTCGCACTGCACAATCAGAGTAAGCCATTTTGACTCCCTCAGTAATAACACTTCCTATGTTCACAAATTCTAGGAGATTAAAAAGCACTTCATGGCACACTCGATCAAAAGCTTTTGCTAGGTCGAGCTGCATCATCGCAACTCGTCCATCAAAAGTATCGCAACACTCCAAAACACTGCTCGCCACGTGTATATTGGTCGTAATACTTCGTCCTTGTATTCCACAAGTTTGGTGTGGTCCCACTAGGTCTTCAATGACGCTCTGTGTCCTTCTCGCTAAAACTTTCATAAGGATTTTGTAATCTACGTTGGTGAGGCTTATCGGCCGATAAGATTAAATCAGTTATTTTCTTAAAAAGCACGTCTCACTTGATACTGCTTACGCCGTGCACACAGCCCTCGCACGTTCAAAGTGGCTACACGCAGTGCTGTAATGGAATTTGCTGCCATGTTCGCAACGAGTGAAACGAACCGCATGGTCTCACCTTGAGCTCGTCGGCGAATAGAGACGTCCCATGTGCCGCAACACCGCTCCGAAGGTCTAGTGGTTGGCGCCTCGGCAACTGCTTAGGTGTCTCGCCCCCGTCACCGACGTCACAGACACTGTAAGGGATCAGTAGGCTTCTGCCGATCCCAAGAAGGCGTTTGCGACGATCGCCGGCACCCGGCGTATTGTGTGAGACCTAAATGGGGAGGGAGGCAGTTTGCTTTCGTCTTGGAGGCAATTACGGAGATAGATGTAACGCATCTTCGGCTATGCCGAGTAGGGGCCTCCCCTAAATGTTAGCCAGTTCCATGTTGTTGTTGTGCTCACTGCTCAACTTGCATGTACATATGTAAGCTATTGTACATAAAGTTCCAGTATATATCCCCTGCAAAGTTTCTCAGTTGTTGCCGAGTATCGTCTCCTATAGACCTTCAACCTTCAAGACATCAAAAGCCGTCTCCGACGGGGCACCTCTGGTGCAAAGGAAGAATAGGGGGTAAAGAACCTGAAACTTTACTGACACCTCTTAGTTCCACGCTGGTAACGAAAACACTTTCCCCCGTCATGACGGGGGCGTAGTTCCCGGTCTCCGTTCCGGTGGGATGGTAGGCTTTGGCTTGAAGCTTGGGCGCCGAGTTAGGACCGTCTTTGCGGGCGTTTCCTCATTTTCGGTGCTCTCTGAAGTGCCTGTCAAGTTGTCGTCGTCCTCACGAGTACTCTTCGACGCACCGCCCTTGCACACATCCTCACTCGCGTCTATGGGGGCTGTGTCTTCCTTGGAAACGACCTCCAAACCATCGCCCAAAGAATTCTCTCACGCGCTAGTTTCCAGTGCCGGAGCATGTTCATGCTGCACGAAGGGTGGTGCCTGAACACTGTTCTCATGGTCTTCCGGCACGTGCTCAGAAGAAAGAGACGTGCTGGCCGCCGCAAACCGCTTCTGTGAGACCCTGTTGGGCCCCTGACGTCTCTTCGGCCTCTGCTTCGTCCATTAAATGTTCTACAAAACCGTCACCTTTCCAGACTCCGCCGCACTTGCGTACGTTTTCAAACACTGCCCCTCGTTATGTCCGAAGCGGCGGCACAGGCTACAGCGCGGAACCTTGCAATCCCGTCGAATATTCCCGGTCGACTTGCACCGCAAGTAGAGCGGCGGCCTTCCCGGCACAACAATTAATGCGAGCTCACCTGAAATTCTCAGCTGGTGTTGAATGTCGTCAGTCTTGACTCCTGCTTTCAGTTTCAAGGTGACGGTACGCGTTGTGGTTCCTTTGTCCACCACGCCTTGAGCCCGCCACCTTTCCTTCGTCACGTTCGTCACCTTTCCGTACGGGGACAGGGCCTCGTGCACATCCTCGTCAGCGAGCCGTACAACACCCAGTGAATCTTTATCTGCAGGTCTTGGTTGTTCAGATCCACGAGGATACACGGGCTGTTTTTTACTTTTAACATCTCTGGCAGCCAAAAGCTTCTTCGTCGCGTCGGCGCTCTTCATTGTGACAGCCCACACATGGTTCATCTGGTACGCTCCCAAAGCCAGCACTTCGGGGAGCAAACCTAGACGAACCAACGCATCCCGGAAATCTTCGACACGGTAAGGCCTGTTCTTCAGATCAACGTGCGTAAAGAACGTATTCAAAACAATCTTTCCTGTTGGTAGCGTTGGCAAGATGACCTGGTAATCTTCATCTGAAGCAGCAAAAAAACCTGTTTCCGCGACCAGCAGCGGCCGCTGATACCGCTCCAACGGAGCCCATTTCACACGCGTCCGTTCGCTATCGCGGCCGGAAGTCTTGCGCTACGGAGGCTGAGCGTCTGCTGAGGAGAACTCGGCTGATGAAATGGAGCAAAATGGGCAAATTTGGTACCGTCCATTTTTGATTGAAGGAAATAGGGAAGCAAAAAAACGGCAAAAGAAGCAGAGGAGCTTACTTTTTTTTTTTTTTGAAGAGAGGGACAAGGCAGCGCAGAAAAGACAAGGACGACGAAAGGTGAGCAGAGGACAAGCGTTCAGCCGTCAAAACAGAAAAAGAAAGGTAGGGAATAAAAGTAGTGCAAAATGGATGCGTTCGCCCCTGGGAAGGCTCGAACCTCCAACCTTTCGGTTAAGAGCCGAACGCGCTAGCCGATTGCGCCACGGAGGCTGAGCGTCTGCAGAGGAGAACTCGGCTGATGAAATGGAGCAAACTGGGCAAGTTTGGTACCGTCCATTTTGGAATGAAGGAAATGGGGAAGCAAAAAAAAACGGCAAAAGAAGCAGAGGAGCTTCCTCTTTTTTGAAGAGAGGCCAGGGGAGCTCCTCCTGGCCGGCTTCCCTATCCCCTGATGTCCTACCCTTGGAGGCTTTCTTGCGCAGTGGCGTCGGTAATATTGGTTTGGTTTATGGGGTTTAACGTCCCAAAGCGACTAAGGCTATGAGAGACGCCGTAGTGGAGGGCTCCAGAAATTTCGACCACCTGGGGTTCTTTAACGTGCACTGACATCGCACAGTACACGGGCCTCGAATTTCTCCTCCAAAGAAATTCAGCCGCCGCGGCCGGGATCGAACCCGCGTCTTTCGGGCCAGCAGCCGAGCACCATAGCCACTGAGCCACCGCGGCGGCCGGCGTCGGTAATATTCATGTTGCGTTGGTGCCTAAGGATGGAGGCGCTATGAAGATGACCAATCCTGGAGTTGTTCGGGCTGCGCTCCAGTCAGCCACTGCTCATTGTGAGACCATCTCTGAGGTCCGCCAGTTTGAAAGCGGCGGGATTCTGTGCAGATCGTCAGACCTCGCCTGTGTCGGAGATCTAGCTTCCCCATCATTTGCGTCACCTTATCCCTTTATCCCTCCACATTTGGCTTGTACGAAAGGCGTTGTTCGAGGCGTCGACTGTTCCCTGACTCCAGCAGAGACTCTTGATCTTCTGTGCGCCACAGGTGTCGTTGCTGTGCACCGCTGTAGCCGGGATGTTGGCACAGAATCTGTGATTGCCACCTTTTCCGGCACTTCCTGCCCCACTGAAATCAAGGCATGGCCTCTAATTTTTTGGGCAGACCAACTATCGTGTAGGACTCTGCAGTGCAAAAACTGCTGGCGCTAAGGCCATTGCAAATCCACCTTGCGCTGTTGTAACTGTGGAGATGGTCATGCAACGAGCACCTGCTCTGAGAAGAACGAGAAGTGCTGCCTTTGCGGTGGTGCCCACGCTGCAAACTCCTCCAACTGTCCCTCTGGAGCGCAGGAGATTCATATTCCTGAAATTGTCGACAGGAAACGCTGTTCGCGTCGAGACGCTATTGCCACGTATCATTGCAGTGTGTGTTCGTTCACGCTCAAGGCAGCAGGAAAGGGTCGTTATCACTTTTGTTCGTGGCGCGAGAAGCGACCAGACTAATCTCGATTGTTCGCAGCCATGAAAGGCTGCATCTAGGTTTTTCCAGATTACCGTAGATGATCTTGACCTGTTATCTGGAAGTTTCCTTGACGGCTTTAAATTGAGCGATGCCGCGAGCGGCGGACATTCGTAGTTATACGACCGACGAGCACGTTTGTTGCTTACGCCGCCGCCGAGTGATTCAGTTCTTTTGTGGGCGCAAGCCAGCCCAAATAAAGAGCTTCGTTTTTAAGACTGGTTGGTGTCTTCCTGACCGCTGGACTGCCGTCACTACAACGTGACACTATATTAGAGGTGAAGGAACGGGTCTACGGTTATGCAGGTGTGACCGCTCTTCAAGGAGTCATATTAGACTCGACGCTGTCTCAGGCAATAGCGTCTGCTGTGGAGGCCTCCATGACTAAAATGGTTGAGAGGATTGTTGTGTTTCGGAATGCCTTACTAACGTTCTCGCTACTCAGCTTACCACTGCCGTGCAGGCCGGATAGGCCTCTCTCTCGACAGTAATTCCCGGGTTCTGAAGCGCAGCGGGTCCCCGATGTCTCATTCGTCTATTTCTCCACGTCCGCAGGCCAAAGAAAAGAAGCAGCAGCTTGGCACTAAGCTTAAGAACACCATTTTAGAGCAGGGAGATGCTACTGCTAGGCTTTCGCAACCACAGCGCCGTTGCAAGTTTCACAGTGGAACTGTCGCTCTGTTCTTAGAGGTCAAACAAATTTACATTGCATTTCTTCCCAGCATAATCCGGATGTTATAATTCTTCAAGAAACGTGGCTTTCAACTGACAAACCTTTTCATTTTAAAAATTATCGTTCATTTCGCATAGATCGGCAGCCACGAGGAAGGGGTTTGCTAACTTTAGTCTCTTCAAAATTTTGCCACAGGGCTAAGGTATCTTTTCAGCAAATGTCCCTTGACTGTGAGATATTGGCATTAGACTTTGTTCTTCCTGGGTGCTCTCCATTTTCCTTAATAAATGTTTATTTCTCCTATGGAGTATAGGATACTAGACCGCTGGACTTGCTTCTCGCTAACTGTAGAAAGTGAGTCATCATGGCTGGCGATTTCAATTCACACCATGTGTCGGGGGACTATCGGATAAATCTATGTAGAAAGCGCCTTTGGGACTGGGTTTCTGATAACAGCTTTATGTGTTCAAATTCAGAATTGGCCACTAACCTTCGCGCTCAGTCTATATCGGTTTTAGATCCTACATTCACCAGTCCTGGAACTGACGTAACGAATTAGTCGACTGTTGATTGCGGCACCACGAGTGACCGTCTACCTATTCGTTTTGATATCATATGTCGTCTAACTCCTGCGTCTTGTCCGTAGGTCGCATGTAAATTATGACAAATTTCAGATGATATTGTGCTCTGCCCTTGAGTCAGTTTCTAACATCGCCGAGGACTACCAGTCGACAAGCATATGCCTGGCTATAGAGGAATGCCGTAAGTCGCAGTTCCTGGTGCGTCCATTGGTGGAATGCGGACTGTACGACAGATTACAGGCGGAGGAAGGCAGCATGGAAAAAGCTGCTTTATAACTAGGGCCCGGAACTTTAGGCACTTGCCTAAACATGCTTATAAATGCCTAACGGGGGATATTTGCATTTGCCTGCCTTTTTGCCGTTTTTTAGGAAATACTACCTATTTAACAGCCTATAAATGCCTAAACCCGGCATTTCGGTCCTCGGTGTCGTTTTTTAATTTTTGGACATCTGTCTGTATCAGTTTCAGTTTCAGTTTATTCACTTTGGATGAAGGTTATACAAACAGGGTGATAAAAGCATCTGAGCCCTTAGCAAGCTGCTAGTTCGGGCCCATGCAATAAGTGCACAAAATAGCGTACCCAGCCGTCAACACAAAAAAAGTGTACATTTTATATGAATAGAAGATGTTACACAAAACTACAATCAACTAAAGCAAGCATATGCAACCAATGAATGAAAGAAAACACAACAGAGGACGTTCGTTACAAACATTCAGTAATACATAAATACATATTAAAGAGTATTAGCTCATTCTATACAAACCAAGTAATACACTTTTTAGTAGACTACATTTCTGCTAGAGACTGAAAGTTATTTTTATAGATAATGTCCTTTACCAAGCGAGAGAAATTTGGACTTCTTTTAACCATTACTGGAAGAGCGTTCAAGATTTTTGTACCAGTATATGTTATTAATCGCTTGCTGTATGTGTTGTAAACGGCGGGTAAGTTAAAATTATAATGATCCTCACTTCGTGCGTGCCTTTTTGGGGGTATAAAGATGGTGAAAGGCGCTCGCTGATGCACGCACAAAAGGCTCGGGTCTCGCCAAAAGTTTTTCTCGGAGTGCAACTGTCGCAACCAAGGAGGTTATACAGTAACCCGACACCCGAGCTAGCGCCGTCCAGCCGGTGACCGTCGCCTCAACGCGCTCAGTCGAGCCAGGGAACGCCGCCTCAACGCGCGCAAGACTTGCACACACGCGCGCTCACTGCTCGCTCGTCGCTCGGTCGACTATCGGCCACCTAGCCCTCAGCAGAGAAAGGCCACTTCTTTGCCTGCCAGGGTTGCCGTTGGTGGCTATTTTACGCCAATTGGCTACTTTTCAACTGAGTCTGGTGATGAAAATTTCAGGTTGGCTGCCTTGCTACTTTCTGGCTACTTTGAACTTATATTTTGGCGCATTTACTAGCCATTTTTTTTAAACTCGCAACATCCTCGCCGGCAGGCCGGCGCGTATCGAGGCACCCCTATGCACAGTTACGGTAGGTAGGGAGCTTGCATGTGCGCGCGGCGCGGTGCGCAAGACGGTGACATCTCCAGTGGAAAGATTTCACTAGGCCAAGGAGTCGTGATAGAGCGCTGCTTACAGTTCTTGAGGCAAATGGCGATAACTCAGCGGCTCCAAATGTCTTGCACTTCGAAGGCTGTATGCCGTCAATCCTGATTACGAAGAAAGCCCGAAGAGTCATAAAGGCATACCGCTGCATTTTTTCAGATGTTCCTCCATCGAGCTGGAGTCAGAACTGCGGTAACTGCAAATAATAAGTGTGAACTTGATCAAGTATCATGTTTGAGTTTATGGCACAGAGTGGCCGGATTGTACAAAGACACTTGCAGCGAATGTCCTTTTCCAAACCTGGCATAATAAGGCACAAAATTTTCTCACTTTCAGTTTCCAACTCTGATGCTGAGTGCGTTTTCCTGTGTTAACTTGGTAATAAAAAAATATGCGCAACAAAATGAAGCCCGGCTGCCGAATGGTTATTACACGAATCAAGTTTCATCTACGGCTTCAAGGCTAAAACAGCTTCAATGTCCTACTGGGTTGTTGGCTTGAACGTGACAAAATCATTCTCGCACACTGTCTATCCGCACTGAGCATTAAATAATTAATCAATTTGCGATGCACCTCTTCCTTGATGACCATGAAAAACGTCTAAAATTTTGTGCTCTTTATTATGTTTCTTGCACTGATTTCAAGTGCTAAAATTTATTGTTCTTTGATAACAGTCATTTCATTTCATTATCATAATATGACTTCTGTTCTATTTGGATACAAATATGGGGCCAAGATTGAATGTTATGGCTACTTTTACTACATTCAGCTCAACTTTTGGCTCCTTTCAAAATGTTCCCAACGGCAACCCTGTTGCCTGCCACTTCCAGAACACGCGATCACTGACTTGAGCGGGCTGACAACCTTTGCTTCGTCAGCGCTCTCCATTTCATTTCGTATTGACATGCCGAAAGAAAAGGCATCGAGAGGCGCTCGTTGCAAGCAATGGATTTCGCAGTTTGGAGATGTTTTTTCAACTGATGAAACTGTGCTTTTCTGCAAAGCGTGCGACACTTCAGTATCAAGAGAGAAGCGATGCCATGTAGCGCAACACATTCCCAGCAAACCACAAACCTCCCATAGATGTCCATATTAAGTCTGAACGTCTATGTAACAAACCAAAGTCTCTCAGACGTCTTATCTACCAACCTTTTTTCGTGGAAAAGTTGCAGACGTACCCACGACATCATATCTGCCTTAACCTAGACTTCTCGTAGATATTACTTGTCACGTCCTGGGTATGTAAGCGAGATATATAATTTAAGAATTCCATATTTTTCAATCATTCGATATTTCGTGTTGCCTTACTGCATTTAAAGTTTGAAATCGCTGTTGACTACAAATTGGAGGCATGACCAGCGCTGCCTGTGTTTTTTCGTGCTCGCTTCACGGCAACATTATCCTGCCTAGAAAGAAGAAAAATACGGGAAGTAGTAAAGACAAATCTGAATGCACACGCATCAGGTTTCTGACTCAACTGTACGCAGTTGGTTTGAAATGCCAGTCACTTTGGTCAGAATTCGCATTGTTATTTCATTACTATTCTTACATTCAATTTATACCTTGTGCTACAGCCTGCAAGCTATCTCAACCACACTGAAAAGGGAGGACACACTAAAAAACTTGTTTGTTATTTAGCAGCCAGGACTATATAATAACCATTTTTTCTGATTAAGCATGTTTTATTCAGCTTATCCAACTATTTAAAATACAAGAATTGGTTCAGTTCAATTTTTGGGAGTTATTTT
Organism: Amblyomma mixtum; assembly: GCF_055824585.1. Lineage (NCBI taxonomy): Eukaryota > Metazoa > Arthropoda > Arachnida > Ixodida > Ixodidae > Amblyomma > Amblyomma mixtum. The sequence continues at coordinate 40,967,223 of NC_143014.1, forward strand.
TTTTTCAAAAATGTCTTAAATCTGCTAATCGCGCTAGCAATGATAACTATTGGAATGTTGAGCTGAGGAAAGCTTAGGCATTTGTGTTGCTGAATGTGTGACCTCATATTTCTTGAGAATAAACTTCTTGAGTCCCGCTTTTTATCATCATGCCAACACTGTAATCATGTCCAGTGCAGGCCAAAAATTTCTCCAGTTAACCCTGTGCCAGCGGCGGCCCCCTTATCCCAGCAAACTTCCGAACCTCATCTGCCCACCTGCCCTGATCCTCTCTGCTGTGCTTGCATTCTCTCTGAATCCAGCCCGTTACCCTAATGATAATTGGTCATCTTGCCTTCATGCTACATGCGCTGCCCATATGCCTGTTCTATGCTGCGGACAGGCGGCGGCGGGGAAAGTGCGGTGAATTGTTTAAGCCGCCATCGCGTTGTAGTTCGTATCGTATTTTATCAATAATAGCGCAAACTGCGCATGGCGATTGCAGCTGTGAAAAAAGTAATATGCTACAATTTAAAAATAATTAACTTATTTTTCATGCCACACCAAGCCTGCTACTAAGTACAAAAAAGAGACGATACAAAATATGTGACAGTTTCGCACATCCGCACGAGGCTAGGGTCAGCCATGGCGGCAGTGGTAGAGCGCAGGGCGTGTGCGATTTCAATCGTGTTCCGTGGGAACATTGTGTTTGAAGAACCTCGACACAGAATTAATTATTCCCTTATTATTGCTGGCGAGATTGTTCAACCGTTCTTTCCTTGATGGAGCTGAAGGAAGACAGTTTGCTTGCTTTTACTACTCGGCGAAGTGGACCCGTCAGTACGAATTAGGACTACAAATCTTCACCGGCTGGGATCGTGACCTTTCTTGGTGCGTACTCAGTCTCAGTTTACTCATTGAAGTGTATTTTATGCTATTTTTGCGTTCGTAATGAAAAAATTCTAACGCATTTATCGGCACGTTATATTTTTACGCTCACTCGTTTGGCTGTTTTGCCAAACTCGCTGTGTATTGAAACAAAGGCTGGTGATGTATGCAACTGGCCTCTACTACCGAAATGTGGGCATGCGTTCGGATGGTGTGCCGAAGTGCGTGTGCAAGCACACTCCGCTCAGCACGACTGCCTTTTAGTGCTGCAAGGGCAACCTTTCACGCTTCATAGACTTGCGTCGGTAAAAGTGGCGTAAATTACTGGGTTTGTTTGTTGTGGTTGCTGTGCCATTCTCTTGTCACCTGTAAAAGTGAACAATTATGCTTTCTTTTGCAGCAACCCTGGCCTATTGGGCTCGGCAGAAGAGTATTGATGCAACCGCAGCTGTTAACCTGACGATTATGCTCAACGAGAAGATTCAGTGAAAGCGCCGAGCGCAATAAAATACTGACGCACTAGGAAGTCATCTGCAGTGTTTTGGGCTCCCATGATGGCCATGTACTCGCTTACTCAACTGTATTTGAGCTAGCTGGAGTGCTTGGACGTCCCGACGACTCCATAGGGAAGTCTGTGGCTGGGATGCAGTAGGTCTCCGTTCCATCTGGAATTGTAACAGGTGTCAGCTGCATCTCGTATTGCAGCTGGTTCCAGTCTGGAAATGTGTCTCTTAAAACAGTAGGACTGGAACCAGTTAGAAATTTTCACCTGGATATTGATCTATGTATAGTCATATTCTCTTTATATAGACGTCTAGGCTACGTAGACTGGGCGTACTTACATGTTCGCAAATATCTCATAAATGTAGAGCGTGATGTCTGCAGTACGTACCTACAACGTGAACTGGACCCCAATTTTCATGTTGTAGGTACGTAGATTTTTCGTAAACGGTACTAATATGGATGTCTAATGGAGGTGTCTAATGTCCAGCGTAAATATCTTGCTGATGTCTATGGTACGTTTTATGGTTTACTGGGTTGCTACCAACAAACATATTGCAAATCTGAAGCGAACGAAAAAGGGGACATTGCAGTTCCTACTGGCAAAGGCTTTCAGCGGTAGTTCGACAGCAAAGGAATCGTCATTTGCCAATCAGCTGGGTCAAGCATCTTCGGCGGCAGTTATCCCGTAGTGTAAACTAAGCAACAGTATTCTTCGGAGCTCTCTGGAAAAGTACACCAAGCAGCATTTTCCACATGAATCAACGCTTCGTAAGAGATACGTGAAAGAGTGCTACGAGGATACTCTCGCCAAAAGAAGACATGAAATTGGGGACAACTACATTTGGGTGTCAATCGACGAAACCATGGACGCAAGCGGACGGTGTGTGGCCAACTTCATCGTCGGAACGCTGAGCCCAAAGAAATCCGGACGAGCAATCCTATGTACTATGCACCGAATAGCCCAGCGACAAGTGTTACTTGAGCAATCCTGCTCAACGCAGAGGTTATTAAAAAGGTGAGCCATTCGACGATAGAGCGTTTTTCACTTCATCTCTGCAGCTTGTATGGCCAGAAAATATTCAATATGAGAAGGTACTTTTGTTCGTCGCGGTTGGGGCATCCTATAGATGTGCAAGGCAGGAAAGGGACTGACGCTTTTATACAACAAGATGGTTCATCTGACCTGCGTTGTTCATGCAATGCATCGTGTCACCGAATGTATCCGGATCTCTTTTCCCCAAGTGCACGTGTTAGTATCTAGCACAAAACAAGTGTTTCTTAAAGCTCCGACAATAACTTCTGTTTTCCGAGCCACAGCACATGACATTCCTGTGACTCCAAAGCCTGTTTTGACTCGATGGGGAATATGGATAAACGCAGCAGTATATTATGCATGGCACTTTGAAGTGCTCAAATCCGTCTTTGATGAAATCAAGGATGACGCTGTGTGCGCGATCAAAGCATGAGCTATGTTCGCAAAGGCGAGTTTGGAAACAGACCTGACATACATCAGTGCAAACTTCTCAACACTGACGGAAAGGATGGAAAAGCAGGAAAAGGCTGGACTATCAACAGATGAATCATTGAAGGCAGTCGAAGTACAAGCAGCGCTTCGGTGACTGGAAGAAAAGGGCGCTACTGCTTCTACGAAGGTGTAAAAATTGGTAGAAAAAGATAGAGGCCCAGAAGCAATTTCACAAATCACAGACCTTCTACGCGGAGACGATACGGCCACACCACCTGAAGGTGCGAGCCTCTATGAACTCTCATGTTTGAGGTCCACGCCACTAACTTCATGTGACGTCGAAAGAAGCTTTTCAAAGTACAAAGCTATGCTCAGCGAAAACCGAAGGAGCTTCAAGTTCGAAAACCTGAGAATGTGCTTTATTGTGGAGTGCTTCGTGTACGCTCCGTGCTTGACTGACAAATCTTCTGGTAATAAATAAAGAGTATTATTCAAAGCGCCTATTTTTTTGCTTTATAGCGCCTATTTCAATATCTTTTAGAGCCTACATGCCCGCCTATTTCGCGGTTCTTTAGTGCCTAACTTTCCGGGCCCTAATGATGAGGCAGCGGCGACCTTTAGCTTCCAGTTCCTTGAACGCCGCCAGCTTCTTTGTTACTTCTGTGCTGGTTAACGTGACAGCCCACACATGGTTGATCTGATACGCCCCCAACGCCAAAACGTCGAGGAGCGCAACAGCGTTGGCAAGGGCGTCACGGAAATCCTCGACCCTGTATGACCCAAACCACACATCGCCGTGCAAAGAAAGCGTGTTAAAAACAACGCGTCCGGTGGGCAAAGTTGACAGAATAATCTGGTACTCGCTATCTTCGCTGTCCTCAAGCCTGTTTCCGCGGCTGGAAAGGCCGCTATCGCCGCTCCGCAGGAGCACATGATTCTGCGACCGTTCATACCGGTGGCTGGAAGTAGAGTGTCCGATTACGCCACGGAGGCTGAGCGTCTGCAGAGGAGAATTCGGCTGATCAAATGGAGCAAGCTGGACAAGCTTGGTATCGTGCATTCTTGAACGAAAGGAATGGGAAAGCAAAAAAAAACGGCGAAAGAAGTAGAGGAGCTTCCTCTTTTTTGAAGTGTGTGACAAGGCAGCGTAGAAAAGACTAGGACTACGAAAGCTGATCAGAGAACAAGCGCTCATTCGTCAAAACAGAAAAAGACAGGTAGGCAATAAAAGAAGTGTAAAAGTGATGAGCTCGCCGCCGGGAGGGCTCGAACCTCCAACCTTTCGGTTAACAGCCGAACGCGCTAGCCGATTGCGCCACGGAGGCAGAGCGTCTGCTGAGGAGAACTCGGCTGATGAAATGGAGCAAACTAGGTATGTTTGGTTCCGCCCATTCTTGAATGAAAGGAATGGGGAAGCAAAAAGAAAACGGCGAAAGAAGCAGAGGAGCTTCCCCTTTTTTGAAGAGAGTGACAAGGCAACGTAGAAAAGACTAGGACTACGAAAGCTGAGCAGAGAACAAGCGCTCATCCGTCAAAAAAGAAAAAGACAGGTAGGGAATAAAATCAGTAAAAAGATGCGCTCGCCCCCGGGAGAGCTCGAACCTCCAACCTTCAGGTTAACAGCCAAACGCACTAGCCGATTGGGCCACTGATGCTTTTTTTTTTTTGCTTTACTGCCAGTTTTCACGTTCAAATCAAGAGGTTACAAGAAATAAAACGTGGCGGCCACACTTTTGCCAACACGACTTTTGTCGTGTCCGGTCGCTGTGTTGAATGCAGCGAAAGACGCACACGGTACTTTTAGACTTCGTTTATTTAAAGCCGATGAGGGTGCGACCAGCGTCGACCGAGGCAGGAGCCGAACTGGCCGCCCGAAGAAAGGGGGGAGCGGAGAATCGTCCACGGGAGGGAGTGGCTTCCCAGAACAGGAGGAGGGTGCGGGGGCGCACCGTGGGGGGGGGGGGGGGGGGGGGCATCTGGTGACAGCGTGCGACGAGGGGCAAGTGTCGTTAGGAGGAGGATTGAGTGGTCGTTAGGAGGAGGATCGAGTGGTCGTTAGGAGGAGGACGCGGGGGCGCACACACACAAAAACAATATGGGGACACAACACTTCCTTCCCCCTTAGAAAGTTGCCTGGTATCGTGCAGGGGGTCGGCGCTCACGCGTGGAGGCGCGCTGGCTTTGTGCGCTCGGGGGAGAAACACTTGTAGGCTGGCTGTTGTTCGCTGCGTCTCCCAGGTCTGTCCTGGGCGAAGTCTCTTCTTCCGGGAAGGGGTGCCAGGCTATGTGGGAAGATGGTGCACGTGTTCTCTCCGCTGGCGGACAGCTCTCAGACGGCGTCGTAAATCTACGCAGCTGGTTGAGATGTCGGCGTGCTACTGTGCCATGTATGTTGACGAGCCAAGAGCGCAGGCCTATGCGTCTGACAATTGTAGCTTCCTCCCAGCGTGGCTTTTTCAGAAACTGTCGGGCGAGGACGCGCTGCCCCTCATTAAGCGTGCCGCAGCGCGGAATTGCTTTTTCTTCCCGGAACGTCTCTGCCTTTGGCTCGGGGAGGATGGCTGTGAGCTGGGTTCGCATTTCACGCTCGAACATCATTTTCGAGGGGGTCTCGCCTGTTGTGCTCTGAACCGTCGTGTGCTGCTTGAAGAGAAAGCGCGCAAGGCGGCGCTGCAGCGAGCCTGTCTGATCTCTTTCAAGGGCGCGTTTTAGCTCGGCTACGTAGCGCTCGGCTTGTCCGTTTGTCGCTGGGTGGTAGGGGGCCGATGTAACTGATGAGATCCCGTTGTCGCGATAAAACTTGAGGATCTCCGCAGACACAAACGGTGTTCCGTTGTCCGACACTACCTTGCGCGGCAGGCCGAACGTTGCAAATAGTGATCGGAGGTTGTCAATGACTGCTGCCGAAGTCGTCTGTCCCATTTGCCTTATCTCCAGCCACTTTGTGTAGGCATCTACGACCACAAGGAAAGTGCAGCCCTCAATTGGTCCTGCAAAATCAATGTGCAGTGTGTGCCATGGTGTGTCTGGCTTTTCCCATTCTGGGACAGGAGCTTTCGGCGGGGCGCTCCGGCTGCTCTGGCAAGGCTTGCATTCTCGCACCACTGTTTCGATGTCGTTGTCAATGCCAGGCCACCACATGTAGCTTCTGGCACACTTTTTCATTGCAACGATGCCCCGATGTCCGGCGTGGATGAGAGACATAGCTTGTGCGCGTAGTTCTCTCGGAATCACAACTCGGGACCCAAATATGATACAGCCGCGATGGGTGCTCAACTCTGTAGCTCGCCTGCGGTAAGCGTCGAAGTTGTCCCCTTTGAGTTTATGCACGTTGCCTTGTTGAACAGCTGTGTAAACTAGCCGGAGAGCTGCGCACTTCTGCGTAGATGCTGCAACTGTGCCTGCTGTAAGCGGAGGTTCTGGCAGTGCTTCGAACATCAGAACGTCTCCTGGTGGAAATGGTTCGTCAACAGTTGCGTCTAGTGGCAGACGGCTTAGCGCATCGGCGTTTTGATGTTTACTCCCATTGCGGTAGACCAGAGCGTAGTCGTACGCTGAGAGTTTGATGCACCAACGTGTCATTCGCGGAGACAAAGTTGGTGGCATAGGCCTTTGTGGTCCCAGAATGCCCAATAGCGGTCGGTGATCGGTTATAAAGGTCACCTTCCGGCCGGCAATGTACTGGTGAAAATGTGTCGCCGCGTAGACGATGGCTAGCCCTTCTTTGTCAAGTTGCGCGTAGTTGCGTTCTGCTTGCGACAACGTACGTGAGGCGAAGGCGATGGGAGCTTCCCTTCCTTGCTCGTCAGTTTGCGATAGAACCGCGCCGACTCCGTACGGTGATGCGTCGCAAGCCAAAAGCAGAGGCTTCCTTTCGTCGTAGTGGCGGAGGACTGTACATCTTCGAATCAGGTCTTTTAGGGCATCGAATGACTGCTGATGGCGTGGCGACCATGTCCATGTCACATCTTTCCGAAGGAGTTGGTATAAGTCGTTGGCCACGGTAGCTCTTTGTTCCAAGAACCGGTCGTAGAACGTCAAGAGTCCGAGAAAAGCCTGTAGCTCCTGCTTGTTTGTTGGAGCTCGTGCTTCTGTGATCGCTCGCACTTTGTCCTCGGTAGGGTGAATGCCTTCCGCATCAATTCGGTGTCCCAGAAATTGCACCTCTGGCACCGCAAAACAGCACTTCGATTTGCTTATGCACAAATTAGCGTTTGCTAGCCTTTCGAGAACGAGCTCTAGGCGCACTGCATGCTCTTCAGTGGAAGTGCCACTGATGATGACATCGTCAAGGTAGACACAAACTCCTGGGATGCCCTGAAGCACTGTCTCCATGAATTTTTGAAATATGGCCGGGGCTGCAGCTACGCCAAAAGGCAGTCGCTTGACTTTGTACAAGCCTTTCAGTGTGTTAATTGCCAATAATTCAGCAGTTGACTCGCTCACCTTCAGCTGCTGATACGCCTGGGTGAGGTCCAATGTGCTGAAGACTCTTGCGCCACGTAGTACACTGAATACTTCTTCAGGTGTCGGTAGCGGGTAAGAGGACGCTTTAGTCGCAAGATTGACGGTGCTCCGGTAGTCTCCGCAGAGGCGTATGGTTCCGTTCTTCTTGCGAACTACGACAAGTGGTGTGGCCCATTCTGAATGCTGCGTCGGCTCGATGACACCTTGCTGCTCCAGTTTGTCCAACTCTTTTTCAACTGAATCTCGGAGAGCAAACGGCACCGGCCTGGCCTTCAGAAATTTGGGTTGCGCGTTGTCCAACAACTCCAGTGTGACCGGGGGCCCTTCGTTTCCTGGAATCTCTTCCGAGAATACTCTTTCGTATTTCTCTTGCAGTTGCTCAACCATGTTCTGGCTCGGCGTCTGGTGTATGCCGCATATCATCACGCCTAGTGGAGAAAACCAGTTTCTCCCTAGAAGGCTTGATCCTGTGCCCTTCACAACAAGCAGAGGTAGCGTATGGGTCTGGCCGTTGTAGTTAACCTGCACGTTGGCAGAGCCCAATAGTGGCAGATTCTGTCCTGACCACGTTCGCAGGTGCGTGTCGTCTTGTTGCAGGGCGGGTGCGTCAGATGGCCATGAAGTTCGGAACGTGTCCTCACTGATCAGAGTACAGGCTGCGCCGGAGTCCACCTCGAACTTAATCAGCTGGTGATGTACGCTTACTTCTGTAAAAATCTTCGGTCGCGTGCCGAGATTCATGGTGTTCAGGTCGTACAACACAGATGGTGTTGCTGATGTTGTTCCATGGAGATCAGATAGCGGCGTATTCTCTGAGGCGTTGACGCTGTGATTAGGCTGGGAAGGTGACTTTATCTTGGCAAGTCTCCGTTTCGTAATGCATGCTCTTTCGATATGCCCTCGCTTGTGGCAAAAATTACACGTGGCTGACTGGAATCGACATCCCTGGGGGTTGTGTTGGTCGTCACACCGCCAGCAGCGTTGTGCCTTTTTGACCGATTTAACAACAACAGAAGGCTTGCGCACCTGGTTGCTTGTCTGGTGTACCGGCTCGGTGTTCCGGCGAATCCCTCTCTGCTGGTGACCGGCGCTCTCCGCTCGAACGGCGATGTCGTAAGCTTTGCTGAATGTGAGGTCCTTCTCAGCGAACAGGCGCTGCTGCAGTGACTCGTCACTCAGTCCGCACACAAATCTGTCGCGTAACATCACGTCCAAGGGAAGCATGGTGGTGTTAGCAGAAGAAGCTGCGTCTCCCTCCTGCCCGGTAGCTGTTGTCGACAGCGTTCCAAAATTGCAGTCGGCAGCGAGCTTCTTGAGCGCGGCTACGTAGGCGCTCACAGTTTCTTCTCCCAGTTGATCTCGTCGTTGGAAGCGAGCCCGGCTGTAGACCTCGGATGGCCTTGGGTCGTAGTGCTTTTGCAGCGCTTTTACGATGTCGTCGTAAGACACTGCCGCTGGTGTGCTTGGCTGAATAAGGGCGCAGACAGTATCGTAGGTCTGCTCCCCGCACAGCGTCAGCAGGTTGGCCCTCTTCAAGGCTGGGTCTGTGATCTTGTTAGCTTCAAAGTAGAACTGAAGGCGTCCAACCCACGATGACCACGATGAGCCGTTGAACTCTGGTATCTGATTGGGAAACCCTCGCGTAGCCATGGCTTGTCAATAGCGTTGCGTAGCGCGGGTCGAATCCACTTTCTCGTCGCCACTGTCGTGTCCGGTCGCTGTGTTGAATGCAGCGAAAGACGCACACGGTACTTTTAGACTTCGTTTATTTAAAGCCGATGAGGGTGCGACCAGCGTCGACCGAGGCAGGAGCCGAACTGGCCGCCCGAAGAAAGGGGGGAGCGGAGAATCGTCCACGGGAGGGAGTGGCTTCCCAGAACAGGAGGAGGGTGCGGGGGCGCACCGTGGGGGGGGGGGGGGGGGGGGGGCATCTGGTGACAGCGTGCGACGAGGGGCAAGTGTCGTTAGGAGGAGGATTGAGTGGTCGTTAGGAGGAGGATCGAGTGGTCGTTAGGAGGAGGACGCGGGGGCGCACACACACAAAAACAATATGGGGACACAACAACTTTAAAATTTTTTGAACGACATTAATCCATCAAGTACAGATATCCATGAAGTGGAAAACATGCTTTTTTTTTTATTAGACACCTTGGACACACCGGGTTTGTTCAGATGACAATCTCTGTAATGAAGGGACAGATTTGATGAAGGAGCACGATTCAAAGATGATTTATCAAATCAAATCAAATCTTTATTTCCATCGGTGCTACAGATGGAGGGCTACGGAAAAAAAGCTGCCACTTGGCAACTTGACGAGTCCGCAGCCCCATATAGAAGGCAGCGTGTAGACAGCACCAGATAATGAAAAACGATAAACAAATCAAGATACTGCATCAGTGCAAAATAAAGGAAAAAAGTCCTGAGCTAGGTGAAACAAACATCAGAATAGATGAAATCAGGTTAGTCAATCGGCAAACATGTCTCTTAGTTTAACCGTGGAACAACTAAATAAATCAAAATTCAGTGACTGATAGTAGTTTAACAGAGATGGCAGAGAATAACACAATCGATCCATACCAGAATTCAAGCGTGGTACAGCAACCTTCCAGTTTTCTCCCTGTCTAGTCTGATAACATTTAGCATTTCTTTCTAAATGTGCCAAGGCATCCAGGCTATGAATAATTTTTTCACTTCATATTTAAACCGAGAACTCAAACGGTAACGGTATAGCTTGTGGGCTGTGATAACACCAGCACTGCGAAAAAATTCTGCAGTGGTTGCATTGTAGCCAGCATTGTACACGTGACGTAGATACCGTTTTTGCATATGGAATATTTTTTGTGTGGTAGAGAATGTAGTTGTGCCTCCCACAAGCTGGCAGTAGTTGACGTGTGAACAGAAAAGAGAATTATAGACCAATATTTTTGTTTTAGCAGAAAGCATATATTTGAGACGACCAACTACACCGGTTATTCGAGCAAGTTTCACTAATACAGGTCTGGTTTATGGGGTTTAACGTCCCAAAGCGACTAAGGCTATGAGAGACGCCGTAGTGGAGGGCTCCGGAAATTTCGACCACCTGGGGTTCTTTAACGTGCACTGACATCGCACAGTACACGGGCCTCGAATTTCTCCTCCAAAGAAATTCAGCCGCCGCGGCCGGGATCGAACCCGCGTCTTTCGGGCCAGCAGCCGAGCACCATAGCCACTGAGCCACCGCGGCGGCGTTTCACTAATACAAAATTCACATGAGATTCCCAGGACATATTGACAGTGAATATCACACCAAGACATTTGAAATGGTCAACAATGTCAACAGGTGAGAGTTTAAAAAATATCAGCATGAGGAGGAACAGGTTTATTTTTCGGCCGGAAGACAACTGCTTTTGTTTTATTTTCGTTAATCTTCATGTAATTGGATGAGGACCATTGCTGCAGTTGGACTATGGTGTCGTTACAATCAGTGATGAGTTTATCGATGTGATTACCAGAAAAAAATATGCTAGTGTCATCTGCATATATAATAAATTTGGCGTTCTGGTTAATGTTAACAATGCCATTAATATACAGGTTAAATAGCAAGGGGCCCAATATGCTACCCTGTGGGACACCACAAAGCAGTGGCCGGACTCGTGATCGCGAGTTGTTTATTTGGACTACTTGACATCGATGGGACAAATATGATTGTAATAACTGTAATCCACACCCTCGTATACCGTAAAGGTCCAACTTTTGCAGCAGAACATCATGACTCACCAAGTCGAATGCCTTGGAAAAATCGACAAATAGGCCGACTACTATGGCCTTGCTGGTGTTTCGTTATGATTGCGCAGTGGTCAGCAAAACTTACAAGCCTACAGTGAATTATTTTTTCAAGAGGCTTAGAAAATATAGGTAAGATAGACACCGGACGGTAATTGCCCAATTCATTTCGGCTTCCCTTTTTAAAAAGCATTACTACTTTTGCAGTTTGCATTTTCACCGGAAATGTCGATGTCGATAGACATTTATTAAAGATATGCGTTAGAACTGGTGCTATGACATCTGCGACATACTTTACTGGTTTTATTTGAATTTCGTCAATATCCCTACTGGTGCTGTTTTTTAAATTACTCCATGTTCATTCACTGGCTGTAAAAATATTGATTTTTCATTCCGCGTGCTGATATACCGACATGCATTTGAGGAACTGCGTGGAGTACTCATACTTGTAAGAAATTTATTGAAAGCATCAGCCAGTTCCGCCTCATGCAAAACTTTGCCATCAATCGTTAGTTTAGAAATGCAGCTACGTTGGTTATCGCGACGCAGTAGCGTGTTTAATTTGTCCCAGAGCAACTCACTCGGCACATTTTTGTCGTCCAAAAAACGCGAGAAGTACTCTTTACGTGCAGTGCGCAGCTTTTTCGTTAGCTGGTTCCGATACCTTTTAAAGACGGTCAAATCATCAGCGTTGCGGGTGTTTAAAAACTGTCTGTAGAGCTTATCTTTTGCTCTCATTTCTTGGTACAGTTCATGAGTAACCCATGGCTTTCGAATTTTTCTACTCTTTTTGCGTCGTTTAACAGGAAAATGTGCATTGTACAATCTTTTGAAGGTATCTAAAAAACATTGTAGGCGTTGTTAGCATCGTGTATATTCAGAACTACGCGCCAGTCTATTTGAAGCAGTTCACTTCTAAACGCATTGAGAGCCGTATCAGTTACTGGCTGGTAAAGACTGTCAGCCGACGAACAGTTTAGAGTGCGGGCAACTTGTAAACAAAGGAACACGGGAAGATGATCACTGATGAGACACGATAGGGCACCAGCTTTTATATCTTGCGATGAAAGGTTTGTTATAAATATGTCTAGCACTGACTCGAATTCAGCTGTTATTCTGGTGGGTACATTAATAACGTTGTCAAACCCATATGAGATGAGAAGGTTGCTAAAATTTGTACTAATAGGAGTGTTAACGCCCATATCAATATTATAATCACCCGCGGCGATCAGCTTATACTTGTTCTCTACAACAAATGAAAGAAAGCCTTCATAAAAATCAAGAAATGTTGAAAAATGACCGTTTGGTGGTCGATAACAGACCGAATATATTACCTTATCTGCAATTAAAGTTAACACTTCCTAGTCTGGAGTCACTATGCTAAATGAATCAAGCAGTTCACAGTCCATTTGTTCCAAAGTGAGGATTGCAATTCCACCTCCGCGACCACAAGGGCGGTTGACATAGTACGTATTGTAGCCCTTCATTCTGAAAACGTCACTCTCGTTCGTGCTCCATGTTTCGCTGAACATAATAACAGAAAATATAAAAGAAAATTTACTGAAGAATTCGTCTAAAGAAAAAGTTTTGTTGCGGACAGATCTTGCGTTTAGGTGTACACATTTTAGTGTGGAAGACCTAAAATTAGAAACCGTAATGTTCAGCTCATCTGCCGAGTAAAAGGTGTGCTCATACATCTTTGCCCTCTTCACTTAAGTATAGCACTCAGTGCATACTTCATTCTGGCTTAAGGCGATCAAGATCCTTGAGGCATTTAATATGAATTGCGTTTGCCCCATCCATCATCAGCACAAGAACCTTTCCACGGGTGTACCAAACATATTTGAACTCAGCCTCTTTCGCCCAATTTTTTGTTTCTAGAAGCAGTTCTCGGTTGTGCCTGGTTAGGTTTTCTTGGATGAAGATTTTTGGCTTACTGTCTTTTAGGTTGTTCTTCTTACTCAACCACGATTCCCTGATCGCCTGCCGTGTGAAGCGCACGATTATGCCGGGTGTCTTGTCTTTCTGAGCGGGCAGCCTGTGTGCCGAGACAATGTCTTGTTCGACGAGATGAGGCGTGTCGAGCTTATTTGCAACCTCATTCAATATCGTGAGCAAGTTTTCATCTTTCCGATAAGGAACACCATGAACTTCAAGATTAAGTTGCCTATTTCTAAACTCAAGCTCATTTACTTCTCGTTGAAGCTGAACCTGAGCTGATAGGTTGTTTTCATCCCTTTCCTCCAGTTCTTGCACCTTCTTTCTGAGCACTTTTATCTCATTGTCTTGCACACCGATTTTTTTTTTTTTCAAATCTTCAAAAATGGCAGACATGTGCGTGACAAATTCCTCTATGGCTTCCACTCGAGTTACGAGGGCTGGTAGGCTTTCAAGCTTCACATTATTAGATGTAAGGATAGCCCTTATATCTCCATCGGCCTTACTTTATCACTGCAGCTACCATGTGACGCCGAACTCCGACAATCTTGGCATCGCCACGCTTTCTTGGCAGCGTCAGATTTTCCCTTGAAAGACTTCTCCGCTGTTCCAGCACATTTTCCGAAATGGTACTCCCGTGCGCACTCTGAACAAGCCACGCGTCCCTCGCTCTCAAAAAGGACCACATTACAAGTGCAGCAGACGTCAGACATTGTTTTCCCTGCGACAAGATGTCGCCAGAACCAACACAGGAAAAAACACTACAGGTCTTTGGCAGCGACCGCAGCACAAGCACCATCAAGTAGAAGAATATGAGTGCAAGCTAACCTGCACAGTTTCGATAGCAGTGTAAGTGATGATGCTCGCAGGGTGCTGCCGCCGCTGCCAAATGACCGCTTCGCCAGGTGCTTCTGATTTATATCGGGTCGATGGCTCCGTTAGGCGCGCAGGCGCACTTGTTGCTTGCAGCGGTGATAGCAGCAGTGATTTCGTGCGATGCCGGTAGTGCGGTAGGGCAAGGTGACGAGTGGCAGGAAAATCTAGGCAGCCCGCCGCGTCCGATGGGGCCGAACAGCGTTAGACGATCCGGGAAAAAGACTGTTCTCCGTCGTATCTGCACAGTTTCGATAGCAGTGTAAGTGATGATGCTCGCAGGGTGCTGCCGCTGCTGCCAAAAAATGGCGTAAGCGTGTATTTATGCATTTCCCGGTTTGCCCAATGTAATTCTTTCCGCATTTAAAAGGTATGTCATAAACCACTCCCTCTGCACATGGCACAAAAGGTGATTCATGATCCACTTGGCATGCATTTTTTCTTTTGCCTCTTTTTTGCTTCTGTTCACGGGCTCTTTTGTCAACAATAGCACAAACCTTGCCTGGCTTATTAGGGACCGAAAAAAGCACTTTAACCCCATATGTAGTGCCAACCTGTTTAAGCCTACGGGATAACTGATGAATGTAGGGTATTACCGCATACGTTGTTCTATCATTACCGGAATTTTCCTGTGGTTCTTGTCTACCAAACGACTTCATCTTCAGGATCTTGTTGCTAGCAAGCGCTATCACATCATTGATGTGATATCACAATGATGTGATAGCGCTTGCTAGCAACAAGATCCTGAAGAAAATGAAGTCGTTTGGTAGACAAGAACCACAGGAAAATTCCGGTAATGATAGAACAAAGTATGCGGTAATACCCTACATTCATCAGTTATCCCATAGGCTTAAACAGGTTGGCACTAGATAGGGGGTTAAAGTGCTATTTTCGGTCCCTAATAAGCTAGGCAAGGTTTGTGCTATTGTTGACAAAAGAGCCCGCGAACAGAAGCAAAAAAGAGGCAAAAGAAAAAATGCATGCCAAGTGGATCATGAATCACCTTTTATGCCATGTGCAGAGGGAGTGGTTTATGACATACCTTTTAAATGCGGAAAGAATTACATTGGGCAAACCGGGAAATTTATAAATACACGCTTACGCCAGCATAAATCATCTTTGAATGGTGCTCCTTCATCAAATCTGTCGCTTCATTACAGAGATTGTCATCTGAACAAACCCAGTGTGTCCAAGGTGTCTAATAAAAAAGCATGTTTTCCACTGCTAAACAGGGCTAAGATTAAGTTTAGACATCAAGATCAGCTGACTAGGGAGTTGTGTGAAGCCTATCATATTCACAAGAACAGCGACATGTGCGTTAGCACACTTTCTGTAAGTATACATGAGTGTGAAATTTCGTATCTGGATTCGTAACTTTCTTTTGCGTGCTTTTTGCGGGAAGCGCAGGCGCTTTGGGTTGTCAGTTGTGAGCATATAATCTGTGTTTTTTCAAATAAACTTTCAGTTGTTAGTAGCGCTTGTCCCTGTCCTTCCTTCTCTGTCTTTGTTCCTCGTCGCAGCGCTGGTGAAGTTGTGAAGATGTACTAACTAGCTCAAATCACGGTTTTGCTCCAGGTGTTTGTATGTAACTTGAAAAAGAACAATTTGGCTGAGGGTAGTATAGGCATTTTCTTCACTCTTTTTAGGACGTCCTGTCCTGGGCCGCCGCGATGTGCAGAACGGTACAAAGGTACAGGGAGCATGACATCTACAAGGTCTCTGTAGAGTTTTTCTTTGTTACAGTTGACAGGTACTGCTGGGAAAAATGTACATTCAAAAGCCTATACGACAAGACAACTTCACGCCTCCCCAAGTGTAGGGTAGCCAACTGGGCATCACCTGGTTAACCTCCCTGCCTTTCCGTCCTTTTCTCTCTCTCTCTCACGCAGGTATCCAGTCACACTTCGCACATATTTTGAACAGACGAAACGACGAATCCAAGGAGAAGTCTAAACAACCTTACTTGTATAACTGTGCGCAGAAAGATGTCGTTCTGATCACGTAAAAAAAACAAAGCGTGCCACGATTTGTCGCAGAAACAAGTGAGCCAGAACTAGACCCCCTTTCTTGACCGGCAAAAACAAATTCGTTCGACTGGACCGCTCCCAAGTCGAGGCCCAAATAAAAATAGCAAAAACCCGGTGCATTTTTTGAATGCTCATCCTCGCCGCACACAACACATTCATGACGTACCAGATTTTAGATATCAGAAAAAGGTTGCAGACAGTGGCTCTAGAAAACATCGACAGTTGCTTGCCTTGCCACCCGTTCGCCTTTTCTTTAGCCCTCAAGGCTTGATCTGCCCAGTATGGTTCAGGGTCACGATAATTTCCGAGAGGCACACCAAGGTACTGCGTTGGCACCATTGACCAGGTCAGCCGACAGAAGGCTTCTGGTGTGTCTACCCAATCGTCATGCCAAAAGCCATGACTTTTATCCCAGTCTATCTCGGCTCCAGTCGCATCACAAAACTTTTCGACCACATTAGTTGTCTCTCTAATGCTAGCTGTGCTTGCGCAGAAAACCGCGATGTCATCCGCGTACGCCAGAATTTTAACTTCGGCTGCCTTCAGTCTGTAACCTGTTACCCGCGCATTATGTTCAATCGCCAGAGTGGCTCAAAAAAAGCCGCAAACAGAAGTGGTGACAGCGGGCATCCCTGACTCACCGACGAGGGCACGCACAAGCTATCTGTGAGCTCACCGTTAATAATAATACGCGTTGTACATTTTTTGTACGCCATCGCGACGCCTTCCGTAATGACACTGCCCACATTCGTGTGTTCAAGTATGCAGAGCAATGCCTTGTGCGAGAAGCAGTCGAAGGCTTTTGTCAGGTCAAGCTGCATCATCGCGACGTGATCGCCCAGTGCATCGCAACACTCGAGCACGCTTCGAGCCACGTGCACATTCGTCGCGATAGTGCGGCAATTGCGCCTCGGAGGCTGAGCGTCTGCTGAGGAGAACTCGGCTGATGAAATGAAGCAAACTGGGCATGTTTGGTTCCGCCCATTCTTGAATGAAAGGAATGGGGAAGCAAAAAAAAACGGCGAAAGAAGCAGAAGAGCTTCCTCTTTTTTGAAGAGGGTGAGAAGGCAGCGCAGAAAAGACTAGGACTACGAAAGGTGAGCAGAGAACAAGCGCTCATCCGTTAAAACAGAAAAAGACAGGTAGGGAATAAAAGAAGTGTAAAAGTGATCCGCTCGCCCCCGGGAGGGCTCGAACCTCCAACCTTCCGGTTAACAGCCGAACGCGCAAGCCGATTGCGCCACGGAGGCTTTTTTTTTTCTTTATTACCGACTTGGCCGGACAAACAAAACAAAAATACAATGACATGACAATAAAAGCACAGGTAAGTTTCTAGCTAGTCCACGATGATAAAATGGGTTAAATGATTTTAGTTGGTCGAGGACAGGCAGCCACTCAGGCTGAGGAGCTTGCTGTCCGAAAACTTCCTGAGTATACATGATGCTTTCAATGAAATACTGATGAGAAGGATGCACCAAAACATGTTCATGCCTGACATCCATTCGCGTGCGCCATAGGCTGTGCATGCCGAGCAACATTACCAGGTCGCAAGGCACTTCACCTGGTTCTGCACATGGTAGGAAGCGTATTCCAAAAGGCGTCAGGGGTAACTCTTTTTTCAGGGTGCGTTTGAAGACATCCCAAAGAAAAACAGCGTCATGACAGTCGAGAAAGATATGCTCTATAGTTTCCACTTTTTTGCAAATAAGACATTCTACTGACCAAAGTACAAAAAGGCCTTTGCTTTGCAACCATGGCTTCACTGGGAGGGTTCCAGTATGCAATTGAAAAAAGAAAGAACGCACTGAAGGCTTCACCGGCATTCTTTTGACTCTTTTTAGCACATCGCTTTCGGGACCCAAAAGATATGCACTGCGATAAACAGGCACTGGCAGAAATACATCGAGCAGGTCCTTGTACATCTTTTTCCTTGTTAGAATGGCTAGATACTGATCGGAAAATTTTGACCGAAGAATACGGACTGCTGCAACAACTTCTTGCAAGAAAGCACTTAACCCACTCCGACCTGCAGACATGGATGACACAACATAATCAGGCAGTGATTCTGACAATCGCACTTGTATAACAGTTCGCAGAAAATCATTATCTTGACGCAAGAAAAAAAATCTAGTCACTATATGTCTCAGAAATAAATTTGATAATCCCAGCCCCCCGTTCCGCACCTTGTGGAACAGATTGCATCTGCTGGTACGTTCCCATGTTGACGACCAAACAAACGTTGCAAACACTCTGTGCAACCTTTGCACTGAAGTCCTTGGCAAAGTTAACGCTTGCAGAACATAAAAAATCCTCGCTATTAAAAACATGTTGCACACCGTAGCTCTTGCAAACATGGAAAAGTTGTGACCGCCCCATTTGCTTGTCTGAGCTCTGACTCGTTCGGATTCATGGGCCCAGTAATCTTTGCTTTCACTTTAGTTGGTTAGCGGCACGCCGAGGTACTTTCCTGGCGTGTCTACCCACTTGATTCGACAGAATACTTCTGGCGTGGCAGGCCACTTTCCATGCCAAAACCCAAAACATTTCTGCCAGTTTATCGCACAGCCACTTGCATCACAAAAATTTACTGCTTCGCTCACCACTTCTTGCACGCTTTCCTGGTCTCTGCAGAACACTGCTATATCATCTGCATAGGTTTGCGCCATGGAGGCTGAGCGTCTGCAGAGGAGAACTCGGCTGATGAAATGGAGCACACTGGGCAAGTTTGGTATCGTGCATTCATGAATGAAAGGAATGGGGAAGCAAAAAAAAACGGAGAAAGAAGCAGAGGAGCTTCCTCTGTTTTGAAGAGGGTGTCAAGGCAGCGCAGAAAAGACTAGGACTACGAATAAGGTGAACAGAGAACAAGCGCTCATCCGTTAAAACAGAAAGACTGGTAGGGAATAAAAGAAGTGCAAAAGTGATGCGCGCGCCCCCGGGAGGGCTCGAACCTCCAACCTTTCGGTTAACAGCCGAACGCGCTAGCCGATTGCGCCACGGAAGCTTTTTCTTTCTTTATTGCCGACTAGACAGGAAAATCAAATACAAAACATTAAAAGGGGCTATCTGAACAACGACAGCACTCATAGGTTAAAACCATTTCAGGGCAACAAGTTCATTCAGAATAGTATACCATTCGGGTTTGTCGGCTTGTTTCTTATACATATCTCTAAGGTAAGCAATACTCTCAACAAAATACTCCCTAGCAGGTCGCACATTTTCATCTGCGTGATGGACACCCATCCCTGTCTTCCATACACCATGCAGTACTAACAGCATGAACAGATCATACGGTATACCATCTTCATTGACAACTGGCAAAAAACGGATGCCATACGGCGTTACTGGAAGGTCTTTCTATAACGTCCTTTGCAGGATGTCCCACAGAAAGACCGCACCCCAACAGTCCAAGAAGATATGGTCTACAGTTTCAGGCTTGCGGCATATCATACAGTTTGTGGACCATGGGACATATGTATATCCCTTTCTCTTCCAACCATGGTTTCAGGGGGAGTGTGCCACTATATAAGTGGAAAAAGAAAGTTTTCACCGATGGTCGCACGGCCATCAACTTAACCCTTTTAAGAACATCCCCACCCTGACCGTCACCATTCATTATGCGATAAATTGGCACTGGTAACATCATATCTGAGAGGTCCATATACAGCCGCCTACGTTTTACCCCACTAAGGTACTGCATCGAGAAACGCGCTTTCAGTATTTGAAAAGCTCCAACGACTTCACGCAAATACCCATGCACACCTCCAGGATGAAACCCGCGCGCACACACCAGAAATTCGGGTAAAAAGTTTTGCAGCCGCACCTGCATCACTGTCCTCGAAAAGGGATCATTTTGTTCACGCAGGAACATGAATCTCGAGACAACTTGCCTTAAGAACAAATGCACAAGACCCAACCCACCGTTCTGCACTGAGCGAAACAAGTTTGTGCGGCTCGTGCGCTCCCAGGTTGATCCCCACACAAACACAGCTAACACTCTGTGCAGCTTCTGAACACACATTCTTGTCATAAACATCGCCTGCAGCACGCTTGCGCCACGGAGGCTGAGCGTCTGCTGAGGAGAACTCGGCTGATAAGCGCAGGTATATTTCAATATGGAAAACCAACTCGCCTAACAAACCACTCTGCTAAACTTTGAATGAAACGAATGGGGAAGCAAAAAAAAAAACGAAGAAAGAAGCAGAGGAGCTTCCTCTGTTTTGAAGAGGGTGTCAAGGCAGCGCAGAAAAGACTAGTACTACGAATAAGGTGAGCAGAGAACAAGCGCTCATCCGTTAAAACAGAAAAAGACTGGTAGGGAATAAGAGAAGTGCAAAAGTGATGCGCTCGCCCCCGGGAGGGCTCGAACCTCCAACCTTTCGGTTAACAACCGAACGCGTTATCCGATTGCGCCACGGAAGCTTTTTTTTTTCTTTATTGCATGAATGAATACATCAGTAAAATATCGTAGTTGTCATGCCCCTTGGCAGACAACCGTGTCTAATGGACTTTCATTAACACAAGTTGGTCTATCAGACTCAATACATCCTCCGCGTAATCTTGTTGCTTCAAGACTTCTCTCAATTTGTACACATGTTCCACAAAATAATCACATACCGATCGTGCATCCAAGTCACAATGTCTAACAGCCATTCTACTCCTCCAAATGCTGTTGAGGCCCAATAACATAATCTGGTCGTACTGTAAAACATCACTTTCAGTGGTCAGGTACCGAATTCCGCGCGGTGTCAATGGCAAGTCCTTTTTTAGGGTTCTTTGCAAAACGTCCCAGTAGAACACTGCATCCCAAAAATCCAGGAACACATGTTCTACTGTCTCCGGTTTTCTACACAGGAGACAGTTCGAGCCCCAAGGAACAAAAAGGCCCTTTTCCTCTAGCCATGTTTTTACTGGTAGGGTTCCGGTGTGCAATTTGAAAAAGAATGTTTTGACGGCAGGTGCAACAGTCATCTTTTTAACTCGCCTGAGAACGTCTTTCCCAGGGCCTTCACAGTATAAGGTTCTGTACAGTGGCGCTGGAAACAACTGTTCAATAAGATCCTTGTATAATCGCTTGGGCGTTACATTCGCTAAATACTCTAGAGAGAACCGCACTTGCAAAAACCTGAACGACCAGACAACCTCTCGCAGGAAGCGAGAGACACTGTGTACCGCCGAGCATTGCACGAAGAGACAATGAATTCTGGAAGTGCACTGGATAACATGATTTGTGTGAATGTTCGCAGGAAGGCGTCATTTTGGTCACGCAGGAAACAAAACCTTAAAACAACCTGCCGCACATAGAGATACATTAGAGACAGTCCCCCGACCTTCACTCTCCGGAAGAGATTATCTCTGCGAATTCGTTCCCAATTAGACGCCCAAATGAAAACCGCAAAAACCCTATGGAACCTTTGGATATTGGTTCGTGCACAATATAATACTTGGAGTAAATACATGATTCTTGCCACAAGAAAGGTGTTACATACAGTTGCACGCGCGAAAATAGAAAGATTACGGCCCATCCATCCTTTGGTCCGGTACCGCATTTCTTCCGCTTTCGCATTCCAGTAATTGGTATTCTCCCCATATTTGTCCAGCGGGACTCCCAAATAAACTCCGGGAGTTGTAGCCCATCGGACCCCGCAGAACGATTCTGGTTCCAAGTCCCATTGCCCATGCCAGAGTCCGAGACATTTATCTATATTAACAGCGCTACCAGTTTGCCTGCAAAACCTTTCGGTTACTTGTAACGCTTCTACAATACTTTTGCGGTCTTCACAAAAGAGGGCCACATCATCTGCATACGCCAGTATTCTCACCTCACACGCTCCCAACCTAAACCCTCAGATGCGCTCGCTCGCAGTTATCATCCTACAAAAAGGCTCCAAATAAATTGCAAAAAGTAAAGGGGACAGTGGACATCCTTGTCGCATAGATTCCCTCACATCAATTCTTTCAGATAACATTTTGTTGACCATAAGACGTGTCGAGCAACATGCATAAGCCATTTTTACCCCTTTGAGAACAACCGAGCCAATACCAATATGTTCCAACAAACAATAGAGTATTTCATGAGACACCCGATCAAATGCTTTTTCAAAGTCAATTTGAACCATAGCGACTTTCTTATTTAAAGCATCGCAGCACTCGAGCACGCTGCGTGCAACATGAATATTTTTAAATATGCTTCTTGTTTTTATTCCACACGTTTGGTGAGGTCCTACAATATCCTTTATGACGTATTGCAATCTCTTGGCGAACACTTTCATCAGAATTTTATAATCAACGTTTGCTAACGTGATCGGTCTATAGCTTGTTACTTTTACCAGCTTGGCAGGGTCATCTGTCTTAGGAATTAAGACCGTATGAGCATTGCTAAACGAAGGTGGCAGCCTGCCAACTTCAAAACACTCTTTGAAAAGCTTATAGAGCATAGTGGCAAGGTCACATTTAAAGCTCTTATAAAAGGCCGCAGTCAAACCGTCAGGTCCCGGCGACTTTCCGGCATTCAATTCATCAATCGCTGTCTCTATTTCCTTAATACTTATTTCGTTCTCTAGTTCTTCAGTAATCTCATTGCCTAATATTGGCATAAGTGGCAAAAAGTTTTCCCGGAACCTTTCTTCACTTGGTGCTTTGCGTGCAAACAGCTCACGGTACTGTTCCACGAATGCACTTAAAATTCCACTTTGTTCACTGAGGATTTGTTCTTTGTATTCGATAACTGATATCTCATTTGACCGCGCGTATCGCTTTTCATCTGAAAGCGCGCGTTTTGTGGGCATTTCACCAGTAGGCAATTTTTCCGTGCGTGCTCTTATCGCTGCCCATTTGTACTTGTGAGCATCTAAAGCTTCTAGCCTAACTTTGACGCCTTTTAGGTCATGCATGAACATGCCCGGCGTTTTTTCCTCTTCGCGCCCTAAATTCGTCAAAAGTCCACGCAGTTGCTTTTCTTCTTTTCTTTCCTCATATTTTCTTATGGTTGAACGCTCAATGGCATAGATTTTCACCTCCTGCTTAAAGCGTTCCCAAGATTCAATACATCTTGTTCCACTATTATTAAACATATCCATGATTTCCTTAACTTTTCTTAAAAATATGTCGTCTTCTATAAGCCTTGAGTTTAGTTTCCACATATCCCAGTTCATTTTTGCTTTACGCTGCTTCCTTCCTCCCAAAGTTACCGTAACTAGGCAGTGGTCACTAAATGACACTTGCTTCACTTCATACTGCTCACAGGAAGGTGAAAACTCCGGCGACACATATTCTGTCCAGTCGTGCGTGGCTGCTACCTTGAAAATGCGTAAAATATGCACGTGATTCTGACTGTTCGCCAGACCTATTACATCCTCCAAGCTGCACTCGTTGAGGACACTCTTCAAGAAATCAACACTCGGGTCTTTTACATCTTTTACATTTGAACGATCTTAAGGGTCCAAAACGCAATTGAAGTCTCCCAATAATATGAGCACTCGACTGCAATCAAGGAACGAGGCTAACTGTTAAAAAAAAAAACCGCGCCGTTCCTTTTGTATCGTGGGAGCATACAGGATAACAACCCTCACCGCGAATGTTTCATATGTGAAGTCACAAACGATGAACCGCCCCCTTGCACAAGTTATTATTATTTGTTCCTCTACTATGGCTATGTTTTTCCTGAGGAAAAGACAGCATCCCGCCGACAAACCAGCCGCATGGCTTACACAAACATTGAAATGCGAACGAAAACCAGACACCATGTTATCTGTTTGCTGTTTATCCTCAACTTTTGTTTCTTGAATAGCCGCGATATCTAGATCTAACTCCCCGAACAGTCGATTCAACTGCACTTGCTTACGCTTCGAGGCAAGCCCTCGTACGTTCAGAGTGCCAACTTTTAGCGGTTTCTTCAAATAAGCCATAGCGTGCACACAGCAAATAAACAACAGTGACTAAAGCTCACTGCTTCGGCCTCTCGTCGCGAGTTAGCGACGAGGACCGCGACAAGGCTAACTTGCCTTTCTTGGCTCCCTCCCCTCTCCAATGCCTTTCTAACCGACGTAGTTCTCGTTTCGTAGCCGGTGCCTTTTCGTAGTCACGAGGTCGCTTAATGGAAGCGACTGTCGCATCCATCGGCGCCTCGGAGTCGTGGTCGCCTGAAGTGCTCTCCCTCGTTGGCTCTTCTGGCGCCGCAGCAGCATCCGCCTTCTTGCCAGTCGTTTCTGCAGCGGGGTCACCTTGTGACTTCTCGTCGCCAGCGGGCAGCTCCGGCTGCTGGGAAGCAGGGACGTCGCTGAGTCCTGAAGGGGGCGGGGCTCCGGCGTTCTCCAGTTCCTCCTGGTCCATGAGCAGCTCGCTGCCGTCGGCTTGCGGCGGAGCAGTACCCGTGGCCACACGCGCATACGTGCGGACGCATCCTTCCCGTTCGTGTCCGAAGGCGTGACACAAACTGCATCTTGGCGTGCGGCAGTCGCGTCGAATATGTCCCGTCCTTTTGCACCGTAGGCATATTGGTGGACGTCCAGGCACCACCACTAACACTTGTCCTCCGTAGAACTTGAGCATGTGGGGCAAATCATCGATAGAGAGCTCCTCCTTCAGAACCATACGCACCAGACGGGTTGTCGATTCGACGTCTTCGAAACCGGGACTGTTCCACTGCTCGCGGTTGACGTCTGTCACCTCTCCAAATTCTTCAAAAGCCTTCTGCACAGAATCATTCGACACGTAGAAGGGCACCCAGTGCACCCTGAAGGCCAACTCACGTTTGTTGGGGTCTATGACCGCACAATAGCGTTTTTTCACTTCAAGTGCTCCTTCTTTCAGCAGTCGTTCCTTCGCTTCCGCAGTTTTCAGCTTCAACATCCACACATGCGACATTTGAAAGGCCCCAATGCCAGCCACGAAAGGTAGAACACCGGCAGTTTCCAAAGGCTCACGAAAATCCTGTATGCGATAAGGCCGCCCGGCAATGGGCGCATTTGTTTATCAGTCCCGGACTGTCCGGGACTACTTGCGGACTCGAGTCCGGTATTTGTTTTTCTCGGGCAGCCCGAAAGCTCCGCCCACCTGCTTGCATCGCCATAGCAACGCGTTCGTTTTTAGCCTATGGCAGTCCGCGGGCTGCTTGGGGCTGCTGAGAAGGCAGCAGACGATAGCTGCGCGCCGCGCTGGCAGCCATATTAAGTTAGACTCCGTGTGCATTTTGAGTGCTTTTCGTGTCCCTGGAGGTCGATATCATGCGTTAAACCTTCACATGAGCTCCGTAGCTCCTCTCTGAGCCATCGCAAGACTTTTTGTTCTTGCATCTTCGTTTATTTTCTTGAAATCCACCGCACACGGACGCGTGTTCGGAGCTGCGAGCGCGTATTGTTTGCTCGTGTCGTCAAGAGGTTCTTGTTCGCTTGTTTTGCCACATGCTGTCTGTACGCTTACCTGAAAGCATCGCAGGTGAACCACTCGTATACTGGAGCAGCTATAGAGCTTGTTGTCAACATTTCTGCGGAGGCTTTCGTCTATCCGCCTTTCCGCAACGAGTTGGGCTACTTTGTGCGAACTTCGCCGCAAGCAGTAGCGGCGAGCATACCTCCGAAGCTGAGTTCTGTAATGCACCTACGCTAAGCTGACAGTACAGTCTTTAAATCGACTCAGTATCATGATCGAGCGCACGGCGTTGCTTCGGCGTCGTAGTGGCCGTGGCTTGCATCGTCTGCTAGCAGATGACAGCGTCCTTGTACGGTAACCCCGACTCTGGCGCCGTGTTCGAAAGCAGCCTATGGCAAGTAGGTCATGTGACCATGACGCTTTTCCTGTCCGAGCGGAAGCCGAGACCTGCCAGCAAGTAGTCCGGGACTGGAAAAACAAATGCGGCCAATATCGCAGTGAAGGAAAACCGCTGTCTTCATTGCGTCTCCCGAAGGCAGCGTAGGCAAAACTAAGCGATAGCCCACTGGTGGGCGTCGCTCACCGAAACCTCGGCCAGACATGACCGATAACGAAGCGCGCTCAGAGCTTCCCATCACACGACCGTCTCCCACGGAAGCCGGAAGTGGAATGCGCTACGGAGGCTGAGCGTCTGCTGAGGAGAACTCGGCTGATGAAATGGAGCACACTGGGCATGTTTGGTGCCGTCCATTCTTGAATGAAAGGAATGGGGAAGCAAAAAAAAACGGAGAAAGAAGCAGAGGAGCTTCCTTTGTTTTGAACAGGGTGTCAAGGCAGCGCAGAAAAGACTTGTACTACGAATAAGGTGAGCAGAGAACAAGCGCTCATCCGTTAAAACAGAAAAAGACTGGTAGGGAATAAAAGAAGTGCAAAAGTGATGCGCTCGCCCCCGGGAGGGCTCGAACCTCCAACCTTTCGGTTAACAGCCGAACGCGCTATCCGATTGCGTCACGGAGGCTGAGCGTCTGCTGAGGAGAACTCGGCTGATGAAATGGAGCACACTGGGCATGTTTGGTGCCGTCCATTCTTGAATGAAAGGAATGGGGAAGCAAAAAAAAACGGAGAAAGAAGCAGAGGAGCTTCCTTTGTTTTGAACAGGGTGTCAAGGCAGCGCAGAAAAGACTTGTACTACGAATAAGGTGAGCAGAGAACAAGCGCTCATCCGTCAAAACAGAAAAAGACTGGTAGGGAATAAAAGAAGTGCAAAAGTGATGCGCTAGCCCCCGGGAGGGCTCGAACCTCCAACCTTTCGGTTAACAGCCGAACGCGCTATCCGATTGCGCCACGGAGGCTGAGCGTCTGCCGAGGAGAACTCGGCTGATGAAATGGAGCACACTGGGCATGTTTGGTGCCGTCCATTCTTGAATGAAAGGAATGGGGAAGGAAAAAAAAACGGAGAAAGAAGCAGAGGAGCTTCCTCTGTTTTGAAGAGGGTGTCAAGGCAGCCAACGTTTTTAGATCCCTTTCAGTTTGAAAGCTGCGGTGCGCGGATTGTCGCCTTTCCGTTTCCTTCCGTGCGGTGGCGCTCGCCACGCTGTTTGCCCGACCAGCGTGGCCCTTCGCGTCTACGCCATGGTCGCCGCCGCCTGATTTGGAGCAGCCAGCAGATATCAGCATGGAAGATATCAGCTGTCCTGTGCCAGTTGTTGGCAGTGACGCTTATCTTACAGTATACAAATGCTTCAAGCAAGGGTGCTTAAAGCATCCCACCAAAAAGATGCTAGAGTTTACCAACATTGTAAACAAAGCAATCCCGATTTCTTTGAAGGAAGGTCCCGTTTTTGAAAGGGACGTTTTTTGGGAGCTGCTAGACGAGCTTGAATTGCAAAACCTTGTTCGGCTTGGATGTGCAGAGCATATGGCCCCTTTTACATGCCAAGTGCTGCATTTTGTCATAGTGGCACGCATCCACTTCTAGGCGAGAGACGTGAACCGTCGGCTAGAGAACAGAGAAATATTGTCATTGCAAATAAAAAAGCTCGCCTTCAAGTAGCCATTCCCTCCGTGCTTCCGACTTAGTGTGTCTGCATTTAATGCTTGTCTGTGTTCAATGAAATTAACATTCTAAAAATGAAAGTGCAGTACGCTGCTCCTGTCTGTACTATCATTGCAAATAAAAAGCTCTTCTATAGTTATTCCCTCCCTGCATCCAGCTAAGTGTGTCTGCATTTATACTTGTGTTCTCTGAAATTGGAATTCTAAAGAACGTGCAAAATGCTGCTCGCATGTGCGGTGCTTCGTTGATAATATAGCGCGGAATTTCGTGACTGATCTAGAAGCGGAACATCGCTAGTTTTATCCTTTCATTAATGTTTCGTGCATTCTCCCGAAGAAATATTGATAGCTCTACTCCAACATACGCATATCATCAGCGCTAAACGTCGCAAACGTGATGCGATAAAGCGCAATGCAAACGATTGGTTTTTTGCGAACTGGCATCAGCCTGCTCTTTATCTCACCCTTACTAGCCAGGTGAAACATTTCTTTAACCATGAGGCTGAAGTTTCAACGTGACAGCTCCAAAAGTACAGCAAATTTGAGTTCGACGTGTTCGCTCCCAATGTTATCGCGGATGAGAACAGGCTGTCACAGCAACTGCCAAGTGCGAGCGCTCCGGCGCCTCCGGGCCGACAGCGACAGCAGCGCCGCGTGGTGAGTGGAAGCGGACGGGGGCCGCTTTCTCGGGCGCGGCGCGGGGGAGCTTGCAAACTGAAAGGGATCTAAAAACGTTGAAGGCAGCGCAGAAAAGACTAGTACTACGAATAAGGTGAGCAGAGAACAAGCGCTCATCCGTTAAAACAGAAAAAGACTGGTAGGGAATAAGAGAAGTGCAAAAGTGATGCGCTCGCCCCCGGGAGGGCTCGAACCTCCAACCTTTCGGTTAACAGCCGAACGCGCTAGCCGATTGCGCCACGGAGGCTGAGCGTCTGATGCGAAGAACTCGGCTGATGAAATGGAGCACACTGGGCATGTTTGGTGCCGTCCATTCTTGAATGAAAGGAATGGGGAAGCAAATAATGGCAAAGGAAGCACAGGGCGAGAGCTTCATTTTGAGTGCGGAAGCAGTTCCAGCCGCATTCCCCGTGTTTCAGCGGTGTTTGTCTGGGTATGTGTGTGAAGCTTCTGGGTAGCAAGTCTAACTGGCTCATTGGCCGCCACGGTGGCTCAGTGGTGGCTTTTTTGTTTTTCACGTAATTATTTTGTGCTTCTTTGCAGCGGTTGTCGCAAAAGCGTCAATTACAGTAGGTTATGAGCGGTACCAGTGTGCTTCCTGGATTCTAAGTGGATGTTGTATGTGTTATGACTTCTCGCATAGCGTATCAACCCAATGTATCGTCAGGCACACACTAGTTCTGGGTCTGAAGATAACACCGGGTTCGAACGCTGCGTTTGCTAACAGTATTTTGCCCAAGGTACCATCAACAATGTAAAAGCAGCTCTTCATACACAGAGTTGTCCTCCAGATGCAAGTATGTGAAACTGTTCCACATATTCCCTATTCTGGGGCAGTGGAGCGCCGTACCGCATTAAACTTTCTGAATTTACCTTGAACTTAGCTGCACTTATTATATTAATCAGTATATCTGGAATGAGTGGATTTTTTCACTAATTCCCACTTGCTTGGTGGAACCTGCGGTAAGGAACAAAGAGATATGATATTTTAAATTGTTTCTTATAAACTCGAAATATCACGGGTATAAAAGACCTGTTTGCTGTTTGTGCATATAGGGTGTGATTTTTTTAACGTTTATAGATTTTTATTTTAATAACTGTGAGAGATACGTCGATGAGGTCTGTTGAACTGGATTGTACAGCGAGGCGGACATCGTGTATCTCATGTGGATCAAGAATGAGATGAGATGATATTAGCTTATAAACTTTTATTTTTATTTTAGAGGGCAAGATTATGTTGCGAAATTGATGGTCGTCAACATCAAAGGTGAGCCCTGTTTTAAAATTTTCTTAATTGGCGACGTGCTTCGAGATATCGAACATCAAAAATAAGAACTTGAAATCTTGTTGGGTAGACTTTTTCGCATTGCATATCTATGAATTGGCGTCTCTCGCACTTTTAAGTAATGCTAGAAATCCAACTCAACATGCTTTCAAGTGCGCATTTCGAAACTATATATATTTCGAAGCACATTGGCGGTTCAGAAAATTGAAAAAGATGGCTCGCCTTCGATGCTGATGGCTATCAACTTCGAAATTTAACCTTGCCATCTTAATTAAAAATAGAAAAGGTGAATAGTTAATTTATGTTAATTATTCGTATAATTATTTATCTATATGAAGTACATAACGTTCTCATTGCTGTGCAACCCAGCTGAAAGGGTCGTACCGACGTATCTCACAGTTTTTTAAATAAAAATGTATAAAGGTTAAAAAAAATCACCCTGTATTATGAAGCATTAATGCCCTCTTCTTCTTCAAGGAGTTGGTGAGAGCGTAACTGTTTGCCTTCAGTTCGTTTTTCAGTTTTGTCCTTTCATGGGCGCTTCAAATTGCGTTAATTTTCCGTGTATTCTATGGTATTAACTTTCTGTCATTTTCAGGAGACATATTGTGCGGTTACATGTAATTCTGCATATTTTTATAAGCAGTGGATGGAGTGTGAGGTTAGCATAACGTCATCAAGTCTGCTGAAATGGCATTTATCCGCGGGTATACGAGTATGGGATGAAACACCACTAGCTTTAATTCGATTTCAGAGTCGCGAAGTCAACACCTTCAAAAGGTTTGAAGAGATATTGGTTAAAGGGACCATGAAAAGAATTAAAAGACGCTTGTAAATGTTAGAAGTTATGTTCAGAAGCACTGACACCAAGTATGAGTCTTCGGAACTGAGCCGGCAATTTATTATGGCTTTTTAAAAATCGCGTTTTTTAAAATTCGCGGGCCGTTCGGTGTCTTCGTAGGGAGCAATTTTGGAACCAAAATCGGGAAAACAGACGTCACTAGTCCCATGACGTCGGCAGGCCACCACACGCTGTCATTCGCTCGAGCCGCGGCAGCTACGACGTCACGGGCACACTTCCGGTAGCGGTGAAAATCGTCTGCTCGAGCCACCGCGCGACCACCTCGGGCAAGCGCGGGCCAGGGCATTGCCTTCGCGCATGTGTTTTCAGTTTACTTCTGCCGCCTCTTTCTGTCGCGAGTTCGGGAGCCAAGAAAGCGCAGAGACCGGAGAGACGCTGCCGACGCACGCTGCTCCTCGGGAGTGCGACAACCGGAAGCCGTAAACCGAACGTCAGCGAATGACGTATTCATGGGCGGAGCCCAGTCCCGGAGCTGTTTTCTTTATTTTTTCTTGGTGCTCCGCGTGTATGAGTTGAGGGGGGAGAGGAGGAGCGTGATTTTTAATCGTCTATAACTTCGTTGTTATTCATGCTAGCTCGAAAATTCTTTCGTTGGGGTGACGAGTGATGGATTGCCTATCTTTACGTAATCTCAATTAATTTGTTTCATAGTCCCTTTAAGAGAAGATTTGGTTTTTCGATCTTCCATGTTGTCGAGAGATGCGTTATTCGGGTGAACCTAAAACCTCTAGCCTGTTATCGACATTTACGAAGAATTGACCCTGTTGCCAGGTTGTTAAGTAACTCCATGTACTGCGAGGCGTCCCGTAGTGGATGAGCTGAACGACGGGAGCCCAGTTAAAACCCCGCACATCTGTGAAAATAATTGGGTTTCTAGGATGATGTAGGTAAAGGGACATCTGGTGACATGGGTTACGAAGGGGAAAGAGAGATTTCATTAAATGAATCTAAGTTCTTCTTGCTTGAGACTGATGGAATTCGTTGCATACGTTCCCTTAAACGTAATTTATACGGATCTCGTTATAAGCATCTTACGTTAAATCACAAAGACGGGAACGTAATGGCCCGGGGCTGATTCCCCGCTCGTGGAGTTTGTCTCCTTGACTGAATGGAAGTTACCATGGGCGACGAGGTTGATCAGGACATTCTTGAAAAGGGTACGCTTCCACAGCCACGCAAGAATCTGGGGTTTGGATACGTGTCTCAACAGAATTACTACCCGAAACACTTTCTACGCTTGCTAAAAATTATGAAGAGTACGGTGTACCGTATGAAGCGACAAAGCCACTCTGCTCAGATTATTTAAATTGAATATTTTTGGATAAGTATCGCGCATCGTCCGAGAGACAAAATAGCGAGCAGCACTGGAGAAAGTCGACAACCTTCTGCAAAAATGGGGAAACATGGACTAGACGTTCACTGACAGCTTCCTGGACTCCATGCTTGGGCGGAGTCCAGCAGTGATCGACGGAAATGGCTTGCGTGTGAAGTAATGACGCATTAGGTTATTCTGAAAAGGTGCTCTGGAAATTGTTGCACATTTTGTAATAAAAAACATATAATAGCCGATACTTTCATTCAGCGCAGAAAGCAGTTTTTCAATAAATTTGCTGTGGCAGGAAATTGTCGCTTCATATGATGGTAATCATTCGTTGCTAGTGTGTAAAAAGTCTGAAATTGTCGTGTACAAAGTCGTGTGCAAATGTTTGTGCACGTAATTAAATAGTTAAATTCGAAGAACTGAAATACCATTGACATGTTTACGCAAAAGGCGTACTGGCGCTAAAAAACGAAGACAACACACACAACAGGACAGGACTGGCGCCAACTTCCAACTAGTTTATTCACAAAAAAACCACTTAAGAACCACACTGCATGCAAAAAAATACAGACAAACCAGAAACAAGGGGTGACTTAACAAAGATGCACGTGCCAAACGGACCAAAGGAATGATTATAACGCTGCAAGAGACCCACTCAGAAACCTAATCTCTTCTTCTGACAATGACACAGATGGCTTGCTTATGCAGATATCGCCTCTCTGTTTGATGTAATAGGCTTCTATTATTTCACGCTCTAATCTGTCTTTTGATCTTGCAATGAATTTGGTGTTCTCAAAACTAGTTGGAAGTTGGCGCCAGTCCTGTCCTGTTGTGTGTGTTGTCTTCGTTTTTTAGCGCCAGTACGCCTTTTGCGTAAACATGTCAAGCTACAACCAACTAGCTCAAATCAAAGGTTTGCTGAAATACCATATATTTTTCTCCCTACTGCATGTGGAACCCTGCTAACAGTGTACAAACGCACACAGTCCTGTTTCGTTTAGCTTTTAGCCCACTGCTTCCTATCCTGCTTACCAGTACGCGGGATTTTAGCCTGCTGCACTCATTTGATTGTCTTTCCGATACCGTCTTTGTTTTCCCGTCCTCCTGCTCACTGCTGACTCTCGCGCTGCAGCGATAAGGTCGCCTTTTTGTATTCTATTATCCGTCTTTATTCATTACTTTTTCATTTTTTAAAATAATAGTAAGCTATTTGAGAGCATGCATCAAAGGCACGAACTTGTCGTCTTCAACTGCAATTCTGCAAAAGCCAACGCAACTCTGTATGAATATATATACAGGGTGTGCCAGCTAACTTGGACCAAGGTTTATAAAAAATTAAGCATTTCTCAGAACTGAAATCGAGTGGATGTTGTTAGGGTTGATCTAAAGTTACAGTACCATTTTTTCGCTCCTCCTATTTGAATAATTAGTCGAGATAAATAAATTAACTTTTTAAATATAGCTTGAAACGTTCAGGCGTCAATAGGAAAGTTGTGGAGCTCCGCAAATATTGTCCAACCCAGGCACTTCAAACGAGATTGAGTTAGCGTGGCCGTTTTTATTCGGGAAAAACGAAAGCCCGCGGAGTTTAAAAAATACCACGTGACAGCGCGCTCCGTGCGCCCGGATGCTCCGCAATTACAGCGCTCTCATCCGTGCTTTGTAAAAAACATCACCCGCTTCGCGACTTTCGTGCTGCCGAAGACAGGGCTTCGCGTTGTGCTTGGTTCCAAGATAAGCGCTAGTGGGTACGGGCTGCACTTGGAAAGAGCTGCTCCCGTTTCTGCGGCGATAATTGCGCTCTCACGTTAGCAGAATGCATGCCGAGTAACGATCACAATCTATTGAGTTTGAATTTGGGAGCAAGATCCCAACAAGCAAAGACGCATGTAACAAGCCTGATAACGTCGTGTGAATTACGCTGAAAAACAAGAGCCGCGCTTTCTTTCGATTGCCGCCCGAACCGACTAGCGCTTATCTTGGAACCAAGCACAACGCGAAGCCCTGTCTTGGGCAGCACGAAAGGTGCGAAGCGGGTGATGTTTTTTACAAAGCACGGATGAGAGCGCTCCACGACATTCCTATTGACGCCTGAACGTTTCAAGCTATATTTGAGAAGTTAATTTATTCACCTCGACTAATTATTAAAATAGGAGGAGCGAAAAAAATGGTACTGTAACTTTAGAAAAACCCTAGCAACATCCATTTCAGCTCTGAATAACGCTTAGTTTTTTTATAAGTCTTGGTCCAAGTTAGCTGGGACACCCTATATACAGGGTAACCAGCTAAATGTAACAGCTAAATGTAACCAAACTTTTTAAAAATGTGAAGTGTCCTAGTCCAGTAAAACCAACGCAGAGTTGTTCATAGTCGCGTGGCCTAGTCTTGAGTATTTTTTTCGCTCTTCAAAGTTAATTAGTTATGTTTAATTAGCTAACTTTTTAATTATTCACTTCAGGAAGAAAGTGTCAATGCAAAAGTTTTAGATCACCTCAAAAAACCGCTATTAGTGCTATTTCCGTCAAGTTACGATTTACGTAGCTTCATTTATTGGCCTTAGAAGAAAGTGGTCACGTGACCAGCTGCTCGCTCACTTCTCTGCCCCGATGTGCACCCAAAGTCTCATCGAGGAGAGGACTTCAGAAAAAATGGATTTTATTCTTTAAGGCGCGTCTTGGGACGTTGAAGTGGCACAGTTGTCATGTGGAAGCTTTTTCTTATTGTGCGGGTTATGGTTAAAGGCCGGTAAAAAAACTACTATACGTAAGTATTACTTTGCTGCAAATGTCTCGGTAAGCTGTTTTTCGAAGCGATCTACAACTTTTCGATTGACACTTTGTTCCTCAAGTCAATAATTAAAAAGTTAGTTAATTAATCTTCACTAATTATTCAACCTTGAAGAACGAAAAAAATACTGCAGACTAGGTCACGCGACTCTAAACAACCCTCATTTGGTTTCACACGGCTAGAACATCCCGTGTTTTTTAAAAGCTTGGTTACATTTAGCTGGGACACCCTGTATAGTATATATACGAGGTCTGTTAGAAAAGTATCCGACCTTTGGCCGTAGAAAAAAAACTTGCACAACTGGAGCGTTCCAAACCTAGTCACCTTCAAAGTAGTCTACTTGGGACTCCACACACTTCTTCCAGCGGTGCTGCCATTTTGGGAAGTATTCCGAAAAGGCCCCTTTCGGAATGGAGTTTAGCTCAGCTGTCGTTGCTGCCCTAATGTTCTTCCTTGTCTGAAATCGCGCTCCTTTCAATGGCCTTTTGATCTTGGGAACCAGCCAGAAATTGCAGGGGCCATATCAGGGGAGTAAGGAGTCTGTTGAACTACAGGAGTCTGGTTTTTCGCCAAAAAAGACTGAATCAAGTGCGAGGCATGTGCAGGAGCATTGTCGTGATGGATGCGCCACTTTCCTGTTGACCTCAACTCCGGGTTCTTGCGCCGCACAGCATCACGTAGGCAACAAAGGACATCCCTGTAGCACTCTTTGGTCATAGTTTGACCCTGTGGAGTGCGCACTCATGGTCTGCCACACAGAGGGTGTCAAAGAAAGCAGTCAGCATCACTTTCACATCGCTGCGCACTTGGCGGGCCTTCTGAAGTCTTGGTGACGTGGAATGCTTCCACTGTGACTACTGGGATCTGGTTTCCGGGTCGTACCTGTACACCCAAGACTCGTCACCAATGATTATGATGTTTATGAAGTCGGGGTCACTGTTTCCGGAATCCAGCATGTCCTGTGAGACTTCAACACGAAGCTGTTTTTGCTCCACCGTGAGCAGCTTCGGCACGAATTTCGCCGCAACTCTCTCCATGGCCAAATCTTCGGTGATAATGGAATGTGCGGAAAAATTGCTCATGTCCACCTCTTCCTCAATTTCTCGGATAGTCACGCGATAGTCCCGCATCACCACAGCGTTCAGTTCGGCAATGACCTGGTCATTTCGGCATGTTGATGGCCGATTGGAGCGTGGCTCGCTCCCACCGATGTGCGGCCATCTTTAAATCAATTGTACCACTGCTTAATCTGTGTGCTGCTCATAGCATCGTCACCGAAAGCCGTCTGATTATTCCGAATGGTTTCCACTTGGCTGTCGCCCAGTTTATGGAAAAATTTGATGCAGTAGCGCTGCTCCTGTCACTCCGCCATTTTCCCTGCAATAAAAAACCGACGAGAGCACTGCGCACCGACTCACTCAAATGCTGCATCCCAGCGACTGACGCTATCGGCAGGCGGGAAAAAATTCGTGCATGCGCACGAAGGTTCAAGGTCATGTGATGCAAAACGCTTGTTTCATATCCGTCAGGTGTTCGCAAAAAAAAATAAAGTTGGATACTTTTCTAACAGACCTCGTGTATATATATATATATATATATATATATATATATATATATATATATATATATATATATATATATATAGATGGAACTTCCTTTTTATTATTTTTGTATAAGTATGTTTATATATATATATATATATATATATATATATATATATATATATAACTAAGGAAAGTGAGACCGAGAGCGAATAAATGAAGCTTTTCCCGACCGAAATCGCGGCCTGCGCGTGATATATCCGGCCGACTTCATGTGCCCTCGCTGCGGCAGCGTCCCGGCGACCCGTGGCCTGCGTCGTTATCACCGAGCAGACGGTGCCGCGCTGGACGGCCGGCGTCACAAACGCGGTCCACCAGTGGGAGCCGTGTGCCCAGATGCGTGCCCTCACCCCCGCCTCGAGGGGTGAGCAGCCGCGGGTGGAAGGGCGCGCCCCGCCGGCGGGCCCTGGATTGGCGCTGCCTTATTGAATTAGGAGCGGGGGAGCAGCATCCTCCCATGATGACTGCCATCAAAGCGACGCGCGCGGCTCTCCCTAAACACTCGGCGGCGGTGCCCCCCCGGCGCGAGCCCCCGCCGGGGTCCATGACGTCAGCCCGAGCCCCCGACTAAAGAGGGGCGGGCCCCCCTCTCTCCCGAGTCTCCGCCTGCTTCACGCCCGTCCCCGGCGCATTGTCCCGCCGGGGGCCAATCCCCAGGCCGGCGGTGGTGGCCACAGCCGAGGCCGCCCCGCGGGCGCAGAGCGAGCCATGACCGGCAAGGAGCGCGCGTCGCCCATCTTCCGGCCCTGGGCCCAGCAGAGCGAGGCCAGGATCGTGCAGCCCGAGCCGGTGTACCTGCTGCCGCCCGCCGTATCGGCGCTGCAGCCGGCCTTCCCGTCCCAGCTGACCGCGTGGGAAGTGGCCGCCGCGCAGCACCACCACGCGCCCGTGCTCCTCCAGCAGGAGCTGGCAGCCCGATGGAAGGCCAAGAAGCAGAGGCCCAAGCGCTTCCAGTGCCCGCACTGCAAGGTTTCCTTCAGCAACAATGGGCAGCTCAAGGGACACGTTCGAATCCATACCGGTACGCTCAGCTGTCCACTTGGGCGAGAGCGCGGTGACACAACATGCCTCGCGTTGTGGCACAGCGCTCCTCCTCGGGGAGTTATTGGCCACTGACTCGGCCACTCGAATGCACTTTGCTGACGAGCTGCGGTTCCTGTAGTGACCACTGTGGGTCGTCTATAGCGTCTTGACGGCGTCCTTAAATATACGCGCCACGTTGTCTCTCCATGTCACTCATCATTGACCAATGAATAGAAAGCCCAGACCTTTCGAGGAAATGTGGCTTTGATCTAATCTGTAAAAACCAGGCAAAGGAAAGCGTAGTAATCTGTAGGTTTAAATGACCGTGCCTCATGTACTGTTTTCATGCAGGATATTTGCTATGCACATCGCACAACGCTGTACTTTCGCACTCTCCGCAAACAGCTATCTTCTTACCCTGATAATATGAACTATCATATACTGTGCAAAGGCCCCGTTCTGTTTCATTTGTCTTTTATCATTTAGGCAATTTACAACCGCACAAATTTCTCGTGCGTGTACGTTGTCAGTGGAGCAGCCTGTAGACTGCCGCCGGGTGGTGCTTGAAACTGGCGTCACTAGAAATATCAGCCTGCATTTCAAGTAAACGAATCCTGTTCTGGATAAGCAGGTATTAGGACCTGGATGCAAAGTTTGCTTTATGATAACCAAGTCGCGTAGTTTGTCTCAGGGGAAATGAAGTCTGACTGTAGCGTCCAAAACAAACACTGCATCACACTTTGGTGCTAGACGGAACATACAAAGAAATGTTCTTTTCCGAGTTCAATTCATGTCAAAGCATGTTTGCATTAGCATAAGAAAGGCGTTTGTGAAGTATGGATTTGTTCATTTACAACAGTCGTTCGCAGAGGTCTTGCATCCGGTTGTATGAAATATGAATCGATATAGGAGAGAAACAAGTTCATTTAGGGCATGTGCGCATTAATAACGCGTAAAACTAACAAGGCAATAATGGAACAACACTAGGGCCCCCGAACTGCCCCGGGTTATTCGTGTTCATCTATTTCTTCCTATGATCATTATCTTGATCAGCTGGGTTGAATCCACCGCATGAAAAAGATTTCTCGCAATCAGGGGCATGCGAATATTCGAAATTTTTGAATAGCGAATTCAATACCCTTCGATTTGCTTAATGAATCGAATAGTGGAGGTTCAAATTTTTTCTAAACAAATCAAATGTTCTCCGATCGTTTTCGAATAACAGAAGAGAAGCTCAGTTAGACTGGCCGTAGCCTCCATCAGGGGTTGTTTTAGAAACAGGGTCCTCTCCGACGCTGCACAGCATGCTGCCGCAGTCGGCTTGCGCAGGATGGAGGGTCCATCTACACGACGCGGTGCATTAGTGCGGCGGCGTTCATAATGTTGATACATGGCCTCCAAGACTGTACAACACGGCAGTGCTCAGGAAGGTACAGTAAACCATGCCTTGATGCGCGACCTCGGAGGCCATGGCTCATAGATAGCTGTCGCCCCTCTCATCGACTGAAATGTGTAGCCAATTATCAAATTATAACTTTCCTATAAGTATGGTCATAGAGTTGAAGGTCATATAGTTAATACAGTGACTTAGTGTTGTGTTCCCCCTAATGGAAATCAGTTTTGCATGTTTTCACTGCTGTAGCTAAAACTCCAAGAGTTAGAGCGCCGTGCCGTAGCGCCGCTGCTAGCGCTTCGCTGCTTAGCACGGTTGTTCGTTTTGTACGAATATTCGATTCGTCTGTGATTCGGTTCTATCAGTATTCGATTCGAATTTAGTTCAGCTTTAAATACGCTTTTCACATTCTATTCTACAGAAAGGCTACAGTATTTGTATTTCGTTCGGATTTGAAAATTTACAGTTCGCACGCCCCTATATAGTTCCAATGAACCCCATTTTTTCCTGTTTTGCACCAGCATCAACTCCACTGTCGCAGTGAACTTTCCAAGCTTGTCAATCCATCTTGCGTATTCACTCCACATTATTCTTATTTGCTTTCTGATTTCTTAGTTATAATGGGGATCTACCATGATTACTTGGCCGAGGTGGACGTATTCCTTAACTACTTCAGGTTCTTTATTGCATTTCGCTAATTGTTGATCCTTTGCCGAACTGGACTGGGCAAAAATAATTTGGCCGCGCTCATTCTGCTTTTTAAGCCTATACTAATGAACTTCGAGTGCTTAGGCCTTCAACATATCCCTGTATTCATCCCTTCAGTGCAAGTCATGACAACATCGCAAGCATATCGAAGGTTGCTTAGGTATTCGTCAATTGTCACACTGTTGGGCTTACTTCTTCCAGATGTGCAGCGAATGACGACGAAGACATTTCGCCTACTCGCGAGTGATGACACTCCTTTCCGGTGTTTTTTCGCTTGTCTTATGTGATGCTACGCAGTCCCCGTAGATATTTCCCAACATAGATAAAGGTGTTAGAAACACATAAATTTGTTGAAGCCTTGTTGTCGCAACGCCTGCATGGCCGCTTCTGCTTCCACTCTAAAAATTGGCTTTCGTACTCTTTGAAGAACATCCAAAGAAGGAGCGTTGTATTTTGCGACTTTGTCTGCAGCTTTAATGAATGCATCAGTGCGATCTTATGGTCGGTGATGTCACTTAAAACCCGCCTCTGTTCTAAGCTTTATGAAATATAGCATTACCCTCATTCTAATAGCTGTTGCCTTGGTAAATGACTTGTAAACATCGAACAATAAGGCAATGAATCTGTAGTTTTACACACGTCTCTGATATTTCTCTTCTTGTGAACTGGTATAGTGTTAACGTCCTGCTATGTCCCTGGTATACCCCCTAAGGTCACATGATGCCGTGTATTAGAAGCTGCAAGCTTTTAGAGCGCTACACCTATGCTACCGAATATTCCTGCAGTTATTTAATCCTCACTCACCACTTTCTCCTTCGCAATTATTAAGGCTTTCTTTAGTGCTTTGGTTCTGAAGACATTTTCTACGCTCGGTGCTAATATTTTAAAATACTGGTGCCTACTTGCTTGGCTGTTGTTCAAATCCGCAATTAACTTTTCTGGTGCCCTATATTTTCGTAATTCTTAATAACATTGCCATGTTCCTATTTTACCTCGTACACTTGACTTATGCCAGAGCGTAGTTTCCGGCTTACTAATTGCGGTTTTCCTCCTTCCAGTAGTGTTTCCTCAATCCTATTCGTGTTATATTTCCGTATATCGCTTACATTCGTCTTGGTGTTAAATTTTTTTACCATTCTGCTACTACTGATTTGTCCTTGGCGTTATAAGATTTCATTTTATGCTATTTTTGAATGAGATCCATTTATTTCTGCGACAGTTTTTCAATGTCCTGTTTAGTTCTTTTGTGATGGTGATTGGTAATGTTTGCGTTCACTGCCTCGACGTTATACTCGTCTTGGCTCAAGCGGAACGTTGGATAATCTTGAGCCGCTGAACATTTTCGTGTAATGCTAACTCATTCATTTACTTGGTATCAACTTTTGCTCGCTATCTTTGCGAATCTAGGCTAACTGTAGGCATCCCAAGTTTGCGCTCGCTACCCTTTATTTTACCTAACCGGTCATTATTCTGTACAGTCCTGGTATTCGTGAACATTATTGTCTATATCATTTCTCGCCAGTCCATTCGGCTTTTATGCGCCCACTTTCTCTACATACGGTTACGAAAGAAATTATTCATGACCCTTAGAGTGTGCCTTTGCATATTCTACAAGTTTTCTTCGACCAATTATGGAGCCTACTCCATAGATACCGAGAACCTTTTCGTCTCCGGGGTTCTTTTTTTCTAATTTTGAGCCTAAATTACTGAGTGAGCTGCCCGTCTACTCTTTCGTTGTCGTTTCGACGCCGTTATAGAACCCTTCGATCAATTAGTCTTCGCGATTTGACGGGACGCATCAGTGATCTCTTTTATTCAGTTCTGTTAGAAAGACTGCTGCCCTTTTGTTAATTATGGATAATTCGTTTATGTTTTCAGCTATTTCTTCATAGTGTAAGAATCCTATTCCGTCTTTTTTCAGTCACCAATAAAGAAGAGGACGTTCCCACTGTTCAACATTGCATGCCTCTCGCCAGTCTTCCTAACCACGCAAACTTCACTGAGATGCCATATATAATTCTCTATACACTTCTTCGAGCGGCCCTGCTAGGTTCTAATCTCTCGACAAGGTTTTAGCCTTAAACGCTGTAAGGTTAATTTTCTATTGGCGGTCTGTCCAGGTCAGAATATTCTTATAGCCCCCTATGCTAAGTCACAGATCTCATCACCGTCTTGGTCAGATTTCGCCGCCGCTGGGGACCGAGGGGCAAGTGTTATGTATTCTAGTCGTACGGAAGGAAGTGGCTACCTATATACCTCATGGCGTGGTACCAAATCTTGTCCTTGCGAGGGAGTGCTTGTCATTCGTGTGCAGTATCGGGGCCTCGGTTTCTACGTTAAGGTAACGTGACATAGATACTTGACACAAGCCTGAGATTACCGGAGAATCAGAAAATAGTAACGAGTCTAACGACCACTGAGCTTACTCTTGCTGTAAGGTCGGTTGAAAACGTCGCCGAGACGTGGGAAGGAAATGTCTGCAGCTTCAAGTGGCTCTGAAGTACTGAGATGTTGATGTCGCTGTCGATTTGTCTGCCAATGCTTGCGGTACAGTCATCATTTTCGTCAGGTTGATTTCTCGCACCGTCAGTAGCACTTTCAAGCACCCTGCGTGCAGTTCAGTTCATTTGATGACTACAGGCCGCAGCCTATAGCTGCGTATCGGCTATTCTCTAGATAAAAGAGGCATGGATTATACTCTCGATCATGTCGTCCATCGAGAACGGTTGCTTAGAATAGACTACCGATATTCTCTCCCATAAGAAATGCTCTTCCATATGGACCAAACGAAGAAATATGCGTGTGCGCCTCAAAAAAGGGGGCGTTTCAAAGTAAGATCTGTCATGACGTAGGAACAAAAACGGCAACGGCCGCTCAAACGCACGACTACCAATAGAAAAGATAGAAGACGATCAGTATTTAACGCGTGGGAAACTTCTGCACAATGGGCCATTTCGACTCTCTGTGAGGAGCTAAGCGGCTTAAGAAACCCTCTCATATATATGGCCCGTATTCAGGTGAAAAAAATATCTGAACGAGTCTGAGCCTAAAGATTCAGACAGGTTTTTCTTTTCTGCGCTGTTAAAGGGACGTGAAAGAAGTGGACCGACAATGACTGCACATCCTATAAAGGGCGCTGTACCAATGGTTGTTCCACTCGTCTCCGCATACAAAATTAGATCATCCACGCTGGCTTCGGGAGGAGTCTTATCCAAGCGGTGGTTTCATAGAGTCCCAATGTGGTCGAGACCACTTACAACGAACTTCATGCTCAGTGGGATCGCGTTCTTTGTATCCTAGATTCGTAAGAAACGGATTTACCCTGCAACAGCTAAAAATGCGAAGTAAGGCCAAGGTGGCGGTTATTTCTTGAAAAGGTTCGTTTTGGACGTCTGCTTCTTCGTGTAGGCCCAATAACCGCGCTTTCCGAGCTATCCAGAGTGGTCATGTGCTTCCCGCCTAAATCATTTCTACCAACGAGCTGCTTTAGGGACTCAATGTGAGAGTTCATGGACTCAACTGGTAGGTCGGTCTCCGTATCTCCGATCCTCGACAAAGTTTTAAGGATGCTCTCTTGGCCGGTGGTTTCAATGCGAACTCTTTAATATTTCTTTTTTTTTTTTTTGGGGGGGGGGGGGGGGCTGCGCTGATTTCGAAGGGGGCTGTGTTGTCAGGAAACACGCGCTTTGTTTTT
The DNA here is from genome assembly GCF_055824585.1 of Amblyomma mixtum. Taxonomy (NCBI): domain Eukaryota; kingdom Metazoa; phylum Arthropoda; class Arachnida; order Ixodida; family Ixodidae; genus Amblyomma; species Amblyomma mixtum. Next base: position 41,009,902 of record NC_143014.1, read on the forward strand.
ACAAAGGGGCCGAATTTACGGCGCCTCCTCGTTCGCTCTAACCGAGTCGTGCTGTCACGGTTGTTCGCTGTATTTGAGACGCAGTGCCATTGCTCTATTGGCGGTCGCACCACCCTCGTTCGTAATAAGCGAGCGTTCGTTAGAACGGCGCAAGTGGGCTCGACTTATACACATCTAGGTGACGACCACTGTTTACGACTAACGACCACTGTTTACGAATGCAGTACAAAAGGTGGCATAGCATTCAAAATAGCATCAATAAAAGATTGTGCGTTTGCGGAATTTTTTGGGAGCTGCGGAGAGAGACAGCTGATAAGCCGCAAATTACGGTGAGAAATTCGTGGTCGTTGGTCTGCGTGTGCTTTTGTTTTGTGATGAGTCCGTTCATGATGGCAACTACTTCTCTTCATCATTGGTATTATTGTTATTAGTAGCAGTATTATAAATAGTAGTAGTAGTAGCAGTAGTAGTAGTAGTAGTAGTAGTAGTAGTAGTAGTAGTAGTAGTAGTAGTAGTAGTAGTAGTAGTAGTAGTAGTAGTAGTAGTAGTAGTAGTAGTAGTAGTAGTAGTAGTAGTGCTGACTGCGGAGGTATCAGTGGACATCTCGGGGAGGGTATTACCTGCGCCACAAATGACGAGGACATGCACAAGCAGGGTTTCCTTTATTTTAACGCAGGAGAGCGGCCCTTCGCCTGTGAGCACGAGGGCTGCGGCAAGACCTTCACCCGCAACGAGGAGCTGACGCGACACCGTCGCATTCACACAGGGCTAAGGCCCTTCCCGTGTCCTTTGTGCCAAAAACCGTTCGGTCGCAAAGACCACCTTAAGAAGCACGTCAAGACGCACGAGAGAGCCCTGCTGCCAGGCCTACCCTACTTCTTCGGCGCCGCGCCGGACTTCTTCTTCATGTGAGTCGGGATGCGCCGATCAACCGCCCCATCGTCCAGACCGGACGCCTGAGGATCCACAAGGACAGCGTAGTCAGAAGAGCTGACTGGATCATCTCTCCTTCGTCGAAAACTTTGCGCGGGGTCCGCGTGTGGTGCGCTGGACAAGAACTATTTCCCGCCACTCGGGACGCGCCTCGGAGCAGGCTTCTGCGCTGTTTCGATAGCCATGCGAAGAAAGGTCATCGGGTACGGCGGTCCTCAGTCCCTGTCACTTGCTTTGGAACGGACCGAAAAGTTGATTGCCACAGTACTTGACTTCACAGTTCTAACATGTTTTAGAATGATTGCCGCAGTACTTGACTTCACAGCTGTAACATACACTTTGACAAAGAATAGGTTGAAGCAAGGGACTTCTTTTTTTTTTCTAATGTTACAAGCCCTGATGTGTGATCTCTTCGATCGCATTGATCTCTTAGAGTAGGCGTGGAAATGGGCTGAATCCGAACGAGAAATTTTCTCTTGAAAGAAAAATGATGTGATGTCGCTGTTTCTCTCACATATCGCCTTCACTGTCATATCTGCAAAAACGCACGCGTGCAGGCTAATAACAATATCATAGCCGCACACCACAACACTGAATATGCGTTACAGGAGCACAGCTTGTTGGTTCCGCTTTGGAGTGAAACAGTGGCTACATTTCAACGCAGACATCCAAAGTGCTACTTAAACGAAAGTAAAGGGACCAGGCACCGTAGGTGGTACCATGGAAAATGTTGAGTGGAAGCGATCCGGCTGCCAGACCTCAACCATGGGGTAACAGTTTGCTTTTAAGCAGATTTTTTTTTTCTGTGCTTACGCAGTAAGAAACCCATGTGACGAGGGCCAGATATCTTGGCCCAACGTAGAGGGTTTGGAAGGACTGCATTTCGTTAATGCAAACTGGTGAAGCCACCACGAGTATTTCACTTCATATGTTTGGATACCAAGCGCTTACTTCCATGGGAACAGAAGAAAAAAAAAGCGGGTGAAGAGGGACCAATCTAGCACGCCACTTCAAAGATTTCTTATCCCTTTTAACAATCCCTGGAAGGCTGCGATATTCGAAGCCATTGCTACTATTTTATATATGTAACTTTTCTTGAATCATCGCCTGCAGGACTGCCTGCTGCAGTTTACAAGGAAAGATGCTATAATTGCATGGGTTACCTGCGGGCCAACTGATAATTTATAATAGCATATTTATATGGCGCTTTTGTACATACAGAACAAAACTTGTAAATAGAATATCATAGTTTTGTACAAATACACAGAGTGAACGACAAGTTATTACCGCACGAAAAGTGAAAGTGACCGGATGCTTCTTTGATTGCCTCCATGTCATATTTTGCCTTTGGTTTCATGCTTAGTCATCCTAAAAAAATGATTAATTTTCAGCGCGTGCGAACCCGTTAGCACGTGGCAGAAGTAAACGCAAAAGGGTTTGGAGACAAGAGTGCATTAATGTACAACCTTGCGGAGTTTAACCCCGTGAACTGTGCTCATATGTGAATGGTATACTGTTGCGCTAGTATGCCAACATACTACGCCGGATAACTGACACTCTGCTGCTCTCCAGAGCAGTTTTTGATGACAAGGTGGCATTCCGTTTAAATTTTGCTTCGATCTGTAGGCACACCTGTAAGTGTTCAAAATACTTATATAATATCTGTCGTATTGTCGGCATGCAGTAACAGCCATCATGTCATGGTATTAAAAATTTCACATCGTGATATTCCCTCCAAACACTGCCCACTTTACACTTCATAACCTTGTCATCTTTTCTTCTGGTCATCTTTTGCGACTAGCGCAAAATCTTATGGTGCAGTCCAGTATACTGGAGTACTCATAAGGTAAAACTTGTAGATATCAATAAGCTTGTTTTGCTTGTGCCCAGCTAAAGAATGCAAATTACGAGTTACCGAGGCAAATTGAAGGAAGGTGATCACATGTTATAGGTTTTCTTTTTTTTTTTTTGAAGGAGCATTGTTGATTGTTACCACTGCATGGTGATATGGTTGTCTAATTTCAGTGATTTAATGAAGGATTGCATCTGGTTTTGTTTTGCTATCACTTTGACCATCAGAATGCAGTCATTCGCCTTTCTGTATCTGCAAATACGCATGCTTTTGTGCAGTTCTTATCGCGTTTACTCGCGCACAGCGAAACGTTGCCTTTAAAATCGAAGCTTTTAATGAGTAATACATATCAGCATCTCGCTGAATAATGTTCAGTAGTGGACTTCATGTCAGCTGAACAATCTATGCTCAAAGTGAAAACATTCTTAGCCCTTGGCGACACTGTTGTCATTATTGTGGAAAGAACCATGCCTGCGACTGTCTCACTCGATTGTAAATATTGCCATATTTTTATATTTATTGACATAATAAATGATTTATGAACAATGAACTCTGATCTTTTGTCGTGATACAAAAAGGGTTCTTATCAACGAGGGGAGCTTTATTGCAAAAATGTGGCTATTGAATACAGGTGTACAATATCTGGATCGTCACCCATGCCATCCGTACTCGAAGCTAAGGCGGAAAAACCAAGGACGTGAGTTAGTATGGAGACAGAGGTGTTTTAAAACTCGTGCCACAAGACAAGTCAGTACGTTCTTCCAGTTGGCACTCGGAAAACAGAATGCATTAAGATATGTGAACGATACTCCGAATTTCAGGGTTGAATACACGTTGAGCAAATCAAGAAAGCGCATGGCCAGATAACGAGGTTGTATATGATTGTAGCCTGATCACGCTGTCATTTCTTTGAAAATTCTTACTCTGTGCGCACTCCTTTTAGAAGAAGTTGTCATGGTTTCAGGCGCCTTGCTTTATGTCAGTAAGGAACGCAACTTTAGACGCATGCATATTAATTTTTATATATTTCCAATAGTAACACTCAAGCCACTGCTTCGGCATCAAAGATATGGGCATCAACGAAAAGATATAGTAAAGATGCATCCTTGTGGAAGGCTTTTTTTTTTTTTGTATTCAAGATATTCTATATAGGCTGCTTGCGTTCATATTGCTAACAGAAGCGAACGCTCACGCGTATTTCATCTCACCGCATAGGTCCAGTGGAATGCATGCTATCATGACACCGTGACGGGCGAACAGCGAAACGCTTGGTTTTGGTTCCTGCTGCGTGACCTGGAAATAGACCAGCTGCAGAACACGCACTGAGCGGCTCTAATGATACATCAGAGTTCAGAACAAATCCTTATTTGCCTGATTATTCGCCTGGTTGAGCCCAGTAACGCTATCCTGGACTCCTGGTTCAACACACCACACAGGCAGGTAGTGTACTTCTTGAATACTAACAACGATCGCCGGAACTGATTCGTTGAAGAAAGCCCAATATTTCATGTTAAAGGCCCATGGCTGCAAATCTGCGGTTCCAGGTGTGCCAGGTCAGCATGCAGCCAAAAACTATATTTAAAACACAAAATAAGTTCAAGTACATAAAAAAAGAAATTGATTCTTTTATAATCTTCAAAGATTTCTTAGCACACACGTTTGAAAACAGTATAGGCGCTACTCAGACACGTGCACATTGTGTGGCTGCGACCGTACGAAAAAATATTTAGTTTAAGGGAAGATATATTTATTGAGACACCATTCTCCGGAGCTCAGATGCCCTTGAATCTCGCAGTAGACCACACCCAACACATTATTCAAGAGCTGAATGAGTGCTGGTAAAAGATTGTGGGTTGCAGAACTGTGTAGTGAGTCATTCCGTCCATGAGTTTCGTTTAAAAGTAGGTGAGTGATAAAAAGAAACATTAAATGGAAAGGAGGTATAATGTGCAAGCACTAGCTGCTACGAGTTTTTCCTTTTAAGGTGGATATGCATTTCTGCAGTAAGTCAGAAAGATCGAGTTCGGCTTGTCGAAAATGGCCGAACACATGCGCGTACCACAGATAGGCGTTACACTTCACCCTAAGATTTTTATTGTGGAAGCATTAGTATTGCTATCACCGGAAAAAGTGACTGTCGTCGGTGTGTGGAGCTTCGGGGTCAGAGAGTGAAAGCTGAGAAGGAAAGGAAAGGCGCAGAGGCAGTCTCATTTCTCGGTGACCTCGCTACGGCGCCGGGAGGGAAGAGACGAAGCTGAGAAAAACAAATTAAAAGGAAATTCGCTGCGAGTGCCTCACTTTTCGGTGGACACCTCAACTACGCCGTGAGGGAAGGGATGAAGGTGAGATGGAAATTCGGTTTTGAGGAAAGGAAAAGCGCAGTGACTTTCTCACTTCTCCGTGGGCATCTCAAACACCCGCGCAGTGAGAAAAAGGGGGGGAGGGGGGGGGAGCTTTAATGCGCTGTAGTGAGATACAACTCAAGAACAAAGCGGCTTTTCGCCTTCAAAGGAACCCTCTTCCAGCCAATGGCGTCCGGCGATTCCCATGAACCTGTTTGTATGACTACGCAGGGACCATGGAGAGAGGGGACTATCCGCATTCACCTGCCACTTCCTGCATTGTCAGGCTAGCAGGCTGACGAGAATCGGCCGACGCCATTGACTGGAAGGGAAAAGCCTTTGACTGGGAGAATTCGCTTAGTTCTTGAGTTGTATGTGAGTTGTATCCATTAGTGTGGTCATTATGGGCACACCTGGCGTCGTTGCCGGTTTGAAGACTGGGTGTAAGAGAGTGAAAAGCGCAGAACCATCACCCAAGACGGAGGCGGCTACTGGACATCTGATTTGAACTATCTGAACGAAGGAAAGAACACGTGTACCACACAGGAGAGCGCAGGATATGCTTCAGTAAGACTTCTCGTGCTAGTTGGCTCATTTCAGTCCTTGGTTCCAACTGACAGACGGTATGCCCATGTTGAAGATTCCTGGACGGTAATTTTCGGAGGCTGGTCCACATTTCCCGTAGTGAGCGCGTTCTTCGATGTGTTTTTTGTTGAGGATGGCAATTGTTTCTTAGCTGCATAGTTCATTGATTTTCGCTGTGTGACGCGCCAATAGTGTGAGATGCTTCCGTGCGACGGAAAGTATATAGGGTGTTTCACTTAAAACTTTCATAATTAAAAAAAATAGGCTTTTGGGGTTATATGAGCTCATTTTTTGGCGTAGCCTTGTCAGCGGTGTAGTACACCCGAATACAGCTAAGACGTGCTAACTAGTAGGCTGGTTAACCAGTATTGAGCAGTTAACTTTTTAACTATTACCGTTAGGCTGCTTAATTATAGAGATGCGTGTAGCCCGCCGTAAGCAATGTCCATACCAGCTTTTAGAATTTCGAAAACGCGGTTACCCTCGGTGATGTGGCCCAACAAATTCTGGCTAATTCGACGAAGCCTGCAAACTTCTCGAAAGCGCATGCATGTTTGGCGCAACGTAACCAAAATTTGTTGGGCCACAGCGCGAAGGGTAATTGGGTTTTCGAAATTCTAAAAGCTGATATGGATATTATGTGCGGGGGGCGACACGCCTCTCGATAATTTAGGAGCCTAACGTAGTAGTTAAGAAGCTAACTAATCAATATTTGCTAGTTAACACGCCTTCTCTGCATTCTGATGTACTGCACCAATGACAATGCTGTGCCTAAAAGAGCGCTCTTCTAACTCAAAAAGCCTATTTTTAAAAGCTGTGTAAAGTCTTAGGTGAAACACCCCGTATACCCCGTATGTTTACTGGTTTGGTTCGAGACTGGCACGGCGCATACTTAACATTAAACGAGGAATATGCAGTGAAAGCGCGCCGGCGTCCTGCTTGCTCAGGAAGCCGGGACCCTAGAAAATGACACGTTGCCTTTCTCGCATTTCTATTTTCCTTTCCTTAGCTATTGCTGAAAAGTTATTCGTTTGTGTGTTTGGTTTTTCAGGTTTTAGAGGCGAATAAAAGGAATCAGAGAACAACTTAAACATGAAGCGTCACGCTACCACAGGCTGCCTGAAAGGCTGCCTTTCCGCACATTGCACGTGCAAACAAATGTGCGGTAGCTGAGACCGAATTAGTCTGTTTACAAAGGCAGTTGAACTTCGTTATAACTTATAACGAAGTCAAAGCTGTCGGGCGATCTCTTCTCTATAGCCATTGCTTCGTTACAGCCGCAGCTGACCTTGGCCGCAACTTTAGGATGCGAACAGGAGTCACCCTCTAGACCGAGTACAACATATCTAGCATTCAATACGCCGCCGATATTTGTTAAGAAGCTTTCAATACGTGAACCAAGCGCCTCCGACCCAGTTGAATACGCACCAACCGATAAGGCAGCCTCGCCAATGCGAAAATATTTTTTCCGTGGTTCGCGTTGTCTTTAACGTTTAGAAAAGGGGCCTTCGAGGAATCATGTCGCAGATGACAGGGGGAGACCCATTACTGATATCTAGACCAGTTTTCTCGGCGAAGAATCCAATACGGGCTGCTGCGAAAGAGGGCACGCGGAGACAGTTTCAGCGCGAGATCACTTTGGTTGACTTCCCTGCATGGCCCACGAGCACGCTGCAGTTAGAGCACTTCACTGCACGACAGATGCATTGTAGAAAGCAGTCTTGTGGAGAGTGGGCAGTCTAAATCTAAAGCTAACGAAAAACCAATTGAAAAGGACTCTGAAAAGCTTTTATAGGGATACTCTTTATTACAGGGGTATAAGATTCGGGTTCCGTTTAGCGGGCGTCGGCGTTAATGATAGCTTCTTTGTTGCCAATGGCTGCACACAACATGCTCACAGCTATGGTCCTTCGCTATCTGACATTTCTTTTCGCCTGGTGCAACTGCTTTATGGCTGCCTTTCGGTCACTGCAAAATTGCCTTGCGCTTTTGGATTTCACCGCAGTCACTAATCTCGGCCTTTTGAAACGAGAGAAAGGTCAGTGCTAAATTGTCGAACGGTCTGCTAAACGGTCGACCACGGCGCGAAAACGGCACTCAGAAAATGTGTTCAACCATGTGCACGACCATAGGCACTGCATGTGGACGACATATGCACGACTCAAGATTTTGCTCATCTTTCATGAGCGCGCACAGTGCGCGCGGTGTTTGACAAATACAAAGGTGCAAACAAGACTACAATAAATACAATAGAATAGTATCTCAATATGTGCAACTGAACAAAAAAAGAAAACTCGTGTTCCAGACTCCTTACATACCAGGTGACCATTATTGGCCAGCTCAAGTGCATATCGGTAAAGGAGTGCCAATTACCAACCGTTAAATTGAATTGGGGCACTACTGTGCAGTTTACGGGAGGAAGAACTGGACAGGCTTCACAGCGAAGTTCTGTAAACTGAAGTACACGATTACTGTACGTAGAACAAAAATATAGGTGGGAAAAATGTTGGAAGTCCGCAACTTCACAGCACCAGAGCACCGAACAAATCTCATGCTGCCCAAATATTCCTGTAGATGCCACGTGTATTCACACAACTTTCTCATACGTGCGTAAAACGCATGCGTAGGCCGAATGCACCATAACGCCCGCAATCTTCCCGTGCATTGTAGCAATGTTAGTGAACGTGTAATAACCGATGACATAGATGAAATCACTAGTGTTCTGGAACCATGCAGTTTGTGCTGCTAGAAACGAGCGAACCACACAGCACTTTCGATTTTAAATAAATGTCTTATTCTACGAGTTCTTTTGTTTCGGCCTCAAGAGAGGTCACTCAAGGGGGTCATCAACGTTTTTATGTCTCAAACGTTCGGCATGCACGAAAGAGACACGGAGCTTTTGCATGGTTGCCAGGCAAACAACGATAAAATTTCCAGAGAGAACTGCGTGAATCTTACGCATCCACAGAGGATAGAACGACCTATGAGTGAACGCAAATTTCTTTTTTTTTTAATATTTGCAAATGGATCACTTACGCCGAGCTATAGATTAACGTCATGTGTTGGGTGCGTTGCACATGGTATGCACCCTAAAACGTAATATACCACTCACGAAAAAGAAAAAGAAAGACGTCGCATGTCCCAGTTAGCCAACACCGCGCCTAACACGTTCTCTTACAAGTGATCATAAGCAAGGTTTTACTAACCACTATTCGAAACGAGAAAGGCCGCAGCTCGGAGACATGAGTCGCGAGCACGGATAGGTCTAGGTTACATCGCTCCTCCCCGAGCCTAAAAAGAGGGATGCACCCTCCTCGCTCGGGCGCGGGCAACCACGGTCCGCTGCGTTCGCGCCTCGTGCATGGAAAGAGCGCCAACGTAGCGCACACCGCACCATCTGTGCGCAGTCGCTTCCTGCTACCAAGCCGCGGCGAATCAGTCTTGGGAAAATAAGACGTCAAGGTCGCGGCTCTTCCATCTCTCTTCCAAAGAGTCGCTGAATGGAGAACTGGATGGACTGAGCATCGAGCGAACTGCGCATTGATATGCGAGCGTATGTGTGCCGATCTTCTCCAGCCGTGGCTGACGACGAGGGGCCGTTGTTGGGCCCATCGGCCACGGCCGGGCGTTTTCCGCCTGGGACCGGCAAGATTGAGAGCGCCCTGGCGCCCGCGACGGCCGTGACTAACCGCCCGCCCGCAGCGTGAGCACTGAGGCGCCTTCCCGCGACGGTGCCTCACAAGCCGGCAAAGGAATTCCTCTTTAGGAGCTGCCGGTGGTTCTTCACGGTTAAACGCGATCCGAACATACAGTACGGAAAGCGTACCTTAGCTACTACGGGAGAAGCGCGTTGGTGCGCAACGTTCGGTTGTTCCCCGTTTGTACAGAAGCCTAACTTCGTCGCGTGAGGAAAAAAAATAAAAGGAGGAAAGGGGAAGAGGGGAGGGGTACGAGCAGAATTTCTAGAGGACCAGCGCAAATCGTTTAGCATCACGCTTTCATCGCGCGCTTCTTAAACGGTTTCAAGAGCGCGCGTGGAAACCCGACCCCCAGGGGCAGCGTCCAACATGAGTTCTGTGCGCGTGTTTGTGTGTGCGCATGCGCGATCCGGCGCCGTTCTTTGACGAGAAAAAGCGGCACTTTGTTAAAAAGGCATCGCTAGGGCTTCTCTTTTCATGCTCCGTTCCCTCTAGCCGAGGCGTTGTTGCCTGCGACGACGAGCCTGCCTGAAGCGCCGGCGTGACCGACTGACGTGCCTCGGGAACCACTTCACTAAACGCTTCCGGACACAATGGGCGACTTCGCTCATTTGTAAGCGCGAGCGCGTTTCGGAGGCGCTGAGCCAAAGTCGGGGCAAAAGGGAAGCAGGGATTGTGACGGCTACCGCTTGGCTTTCTTGTAACCCCCACCCCCTTTCCATTCCCCCTTTTTTTTCCTCTCTTTTCATTTCTCTCTCACCTCGGTGCCATGATGTTGTGAAACCAGCGAAAACATGGCGACATACGCTCGCGCTTCTGTGGCCCTCAAAGACCCGAGGCCGCCGATTCTTACTGCAATCGGCGCACATAGTCCGGGGTGCGGTCGTCTTCATTTTTTGGGAACGAGACCAGAGGCGGCGCGCATCGCTGCGCGTTGCCGCTGCCTACACACGCAGGTAGGGTGCGTCTTTGTGGGCCGCCGCCATTGAAGCCAGCGGCCCGTTCGCGCGTTCGACGCTCGCTCCGCGTGCTTCGAGCTCCCGCACAAAAAGCCAGTGGCGGCTGCGGCGCGGTTGCATAAATTATGCGCGCGGGGCCTGCTTTGCGATTCATCACATAACAAATTATCCAGACCGAGTCCATCTGGCGCTTTTGGGAGCGTATCAAATTGAGGGACACCTGAAAGAAAGTTCGTACGCCCTTACTCGGAAGGGCCCTCACTTAATTGTTGCGTGTTGTCGGATATTCAGCGTCCGCGCCGCTTTTGTCCTGTTCTAAGGAGCATAATATGTCACTCCTTTAACTGTTCTAGAAAGCTACAACGCGGCATTCATTGAAGCACCATCATACAATGTGTAAGTCACGGCTTTCGAGAACCGGCAAGAGTGAAACGGGAGCTGCGTGAGGCTGAGGGTGCTTTGAAACAAGTTGTCATATGTGCTGCAGTAGAAGGCTCGGGATGCATTGCGCAACACTCATCGCAGACTAATCATTGAGGTTTGAGAGAGAAAAAGCTGTGGTTGTTTTTAACTAAACACAGTTACTGAATAAGGGCTTTCTTTTTAATTTTGGTCAGCCTCTAACCTCTCCGTGGCTGTGACAAAACCTATGTCCACGGATTGGTACTGTCGACGATAGCCGTTTCGCGAACATGAACGACCGTGAAATGCTACTGATCATTACAAGACACCCTATACAAACCGCTTTGTAACTTGCTTCTCATAAATACGTCAAAATATTAGTAATATGGGCAATACTTCAGCCAAAGCGTCAGGATGCGATTTATGTCTGCAGTTCGAAAAAACAAATCTTTTTTTCTGTGGTTTGGGGGTTGCAGCAGAACGAATTTTGAGAATGGTGTCTATATTATTCAAAGCAAGAACACCTCAGGTTTCATCATTCACACGAATGTCCAGGTCCCGTGGACAGCATTCTATCCTACTAACGTGGTGTCCAGCTTCTTTGGTTGTTACGCCAACCGACCGTTCTGTTTTTCGTATGAACAGGCATAGTGACTCGAGGCTTAGAGCTTGCATTATAATCCTCAAATCAATCACTGCAGACTATAATCCTACGTTTAACACGGGCGTAGATGCCAGAAATAGCTTAAACTACGTTTTTTTTTTTTTTTTTTTTCCGCATGAGAATACACTGCTTCGCTTTACGAGCCCACTTGGGTTCTTGCGGCATCTTTCACCTTTCACACGAAAGCACTGCAGAGAAGTGTCATTATGGAAAACAAAGAAAGTACCATCGGGTACTAAAAGCAGTGATTGCGGGAAATATCTATTGCACTGTACCGAAAATTATTATGAAACTTTTATCTTAACACTGGCGCGAAGATCTTAACACTGCATTGAGCTGCCTGCAAGCTGCTTTATCACCTCGTTTGTGACACAAGATGAGGCTAGATTTATCTCGAAGGATCGCAGCCACGCGCCATGCTTCTACGTTGCTCGAGATGATCCTAGATAGTTTTCGCGCCTTATATCGAAAGTTTCTCTCCAGCTTCAAAGTGAGAGCGGCCGAAAGCGGCTGTGGTTCCATTCTCCGACGACTACCGAGCACAGTTGTCGCTACCGCTCCCGACGAGTTGATCACTTGTTCGTGGACACTAGTCAGCCCCAATAAAGGGTTTGATCTGGGAATACTTTCGCTGCATTAATGACTGGCGGACTGCTGTCATCCCCACGTGACATCTGGTGGATGTATGAGGTATGCCAGGGACAGGTGCTGGCAAAGCTAGTGAAGCCGACCGAACCGAACACCAAATTCGAAGCACCCGTCGTCTCCTGGGACTGACCCCTGAGCACGGACTGCTACCGGACTGCATCATCATCATCACCACCAGCCTGACTACGTCTACTTCAGGGCAAAGGCCTCTCCCATGCCTCTCCAATTAACCCTGTTCTTTTCCAGCTGCTGCCACCGTATCCCTGATAACGTTTTAATCTAAATCACCCACTTAACTTTGTGCCGCACCCTGCTACGCTTGCCTTCTCTTGGAATCCACTCCGTTACCCTTAAGGACTAGCGGTTACCTTGCCTTCGCATTGCATGCCCTGCCCAAGCCAATTTCTTCTTCTTAATTTTGACTAGGATGTAATTAACCCGTGTTTAATGGTATCGACTGTAAAGGGAAGCGTCAACCAGGACGCAGCCTGCCGCAGTAATTATCCATGCAGTAGCCTCGGGTTCCTCCATCTTTCGACTGGCTCCGAAGCAGGAGAATGGTTCGATTATTTCGACTGGGTGGCCACCTTCACCAACTGGTAGGGCACCATGAAACTTCAGTACGTCTCCATTTCTGTGGAGGGATCTGCAAGGGTGTGGTATGAACATCGGGAGCACTGTCTTGCGACCTGGGACGCATCCAAGCGGGAGCTACGAAGACTTAGAGGAGTGCCGTACTCGATGCGTAGCTACTGCCCACTGTCGCATTCAACAACCAAATGAGTCCGTCAAAATGCACAGCGAAGAAATCTTCCTGCGCGCCGACCCTGAGATGGCAGAGAAAAAGAAAGTAAGGCTGCTGATGAGAGATGTCAAGGAGCAACTCTTTGCTGGCCTCGAATGCAACCCTTCCAAAAAGTGTGTTCGAATTCATCCAAGATACGTCTACCACAGAAACGACCCTTGATGCCCGAGCAAGCCAACACAACCACCAAGCACAATTATTTGCGAAACATACGCGTATACGACGCCTTCGAGCAGCGAGAACTTGCGGGAGATTATACGTGAAGTCGTCCGCGAAGAACTGCGCCGACTCCTCCTATCGTCAACATCACCTCAGGTGTCGTCGTTCACAGGCCTCATCGGTGAAAAAGATCAGCAAGCATTAGGCTTTCCTCAGGCGATGACTCCCACCCAAGAACCCGAAGCCGTGATTTACGCCGGCGCTGTACGCAGACAAAGGCGTCCAGCTGGACCGCACCAGGAGTCCTTTGCCTGTGCCAAGGTGGATGGTAATGGTAATTTTTTCATCGTGTTTTTTGTGCACAACTGCACAAGTCATTGACCATAATCGGGATATTAACCTCATTCTAAGCAGTTGCAGCATACAATGAGGTGAGCTGTTTTTCTGCCGAGCTCCCTTGCTAGTTCAGAGGCAGCGCTGACGACGCCGAAAGAAGCCCTGTTTATGGACATCGCTCACTTTCGCTTGCGCTGTAATGCTGACACAGACGTCGCCATTACATACTGAGTTACCCTCTGTGAATCTGAATCCAGCGTCAGGAATACCCTGACAGACCAGTCAGTGCGCAGCGAAAGGGAACGGACTCTGCGTGGCGGCTCTTTCTCTCTCGCATCCGTGCATCCGACGTGCGCGCGAACCGAGCGCGAAATGGAGACTGCAAGGAAAAGAGAGATGAGGTTTCCGCCCGCCCCCAACAAGGCGGCACGCACTTCTTCAGCGGCAACAATACGGGCGCAACGAGCCCCAGCGAGCGAGAGCGCGCGCGCCTTCCGCTCCTTCGGGGCGCTTGGACAAACGGACCCTGGCCGCCGCCGCCGCAGTGGGCGCACAAAGTTGCCAGCTCCCCCGTAGCTACAAAGGCGCCGCGTCTCTTCTGAGGGTGTCGCTGGTTGGGGGCTGAGATCGCGCGCCATTGTTTCCATTGCGAAGCCCGCTGTGAGTCCGCCTCCCTCGAAGGACTGCCGCGGCGGCTCTTGATTACGGCTGCGCTGGCCGAGGTGTCGCGCAGCGGCCGTCGCTGACAGAGTGATGCATGAGGTTACGCCCAGAGGACCACTTTGAAGGTCGCCGCCGACGCAGTGGGCACCTCGCGACCGCCCCCTTCGCCGGCTCTGCGAGACGTCTCTCTCCCGCCAAGCGGCGGTCCGATTGAAGGGCAATAAACGTGCACCGGCGCAGTTGCCTTCCTTCAATGGGCGCCCAAGAGCGCACTTGGAGTATGCCTCACATCGGGGCAGCGGGCTAACGTAAGGACATCGACTACGCGGCGCAGTCCGCCGCTCTTTTTCACAGCCGCGGTCGTCAAAACTCATTCTCCCAAGATAGAGAGATGCAACCGCAAGTGACTGCCCGCTGGGCGCCGTTTTTACGCGTCCCGAGAAGCGACGAAATCGGGCGGCTTGACAGCGTTCGCGAGCCGAGGAGCCGCTGTTATAAACCCCGCTGCGTGCCGACCCTGCTTCGGCCATTGAACTCTTGCGTGGACAATCAAGTTCCATTCGAAAACATAAAGTGTCGCGCTCTTCCTCTCGTCGAGGCATGCCGCGCTTCTTCCTCATCCGACGTGCCTCCTTCAAATGCGATGGCGCCGAAGCTTTGTGATTTACGACGTTACCGTTACGAGCGCGCGCATTATGCGTTCTGCGGTGCTTTCGCGCGTACTGAGTGTTCCGTGAGCCTCAAAGAGGTTACATAAAGTTTTATAACACTGTCTAAAACCCCATGTGCGCTGACAATGACAACAGAAAGCTGCCGTTCCTGCAGGGCATTTTTAGCAGTACGACTCAATTTTGTGGCGAGTCTTACGCAACTGCCACCATATTTGCCTCCATCGTTAACGTACACTCACAAGACAAGTTCTTGCGCGTATGCGGTGACATTGTTGCTAGAATGTAGTTATTATCTACACGAGTTCGACCGACCCCACTTGAGTATTGTCAGAAGGGTGCATAAGCTGAAGAGGCAAGAAGAAATTACGAGTAGTGCGCAAACTTTCAAATTCGGCGTTTTGAGCGGTTGTTGTTGCAAACGTCTTTATTAGTCCAGAAAAAAAAGGGACACGGAAAAAAAAAACTTGACGGGACACTTAAGCTCTTACCTTAGCTTAAGAGTAAGACGCGATCGCGTTAATGGGTCCATTCAGCGGCATGGGGTCCTCTGTGCGTACCACTACCAGCGCCGCCACTTCTCATTGATCAGAAGCATCTCAGGGAGGCCGGGTTCAGCAACCGGCTAGCGCTCAAAATGCGCATCTTCTTCGATGGTCGCCTCATCATTTTTGTTTCTGTAATTGCGTAATGCAGGCGTGAAAATTTTGAATTAACGCGGTAGCAACGCACTGTCGGGAGCAAAAGTGATGTATAACACTAACGCTTCGGTCATATTTGACTGCCGCGCCGCTTTCCAGCGGCGCCTACTGTCCAGGCAGACGAGGCGGTGACCGTTTTCGCCCAGAGGCACGTCATTTCACTCGTTTCGACGCGCGGGGCTCTAGCTTGACGTAAACTCAGAAAGGCGCCGCAAGGACAACGAGTCATGCAACCGCGACTATTATATACGCCACTTTAGGACATGACTGTACGTCGAAGGTTCAGACATGGCATGGTGGAGCGCATATAGGTAATTAAGGCCTCATTATGGCACTCATAGCTTACTTGCAGGTTTGTCATGAATATTGTCACCATTTATAGCGACCGCTATAAATCCACGGAAGCACTGCGGACCCAAACCGCAGCGCTTCCGTCGATTGGACAATGATTGGACATGAGCGCGCGAGTGGCGCGAACTTGATTACTTTTGTATTTTGTAAATAGTGTATATAAAGCTCTCCCCTATCCTTTCTTGCTATCGCTCCCCTCTATACTCTCATCGAGTGCTTAATATATTAGATAGCAATTGCCGCAGCCGGCAACACTCTTTTGCTTCAACTTTTTATTTTTAAAAATAAACCACTTCCACCACCACCACCTTCCGTCGATCGTCCAAAACTAGCCCGTGACACTGCCTGTTAATGAGATGGAAAGTCGTCGAGAGAGGCTGGGAGGTGCGCGCTCACGGAAATGTGTATTGTGCGGTAACGCGATACAGGTGGACACTGGTGCGGGCGCCTTCCTGAGGCGGGATGGAAAGCGGAGGAGGGAAGTAGAGTTCAGGCTCTTTCTGTGGCGACCCTACAACTTTCGCTGTCTTACCCCTTACGCCAAGGCTTTACTTTGCGCTATACCACCTCTCACAGTTAATTTGCTTTCGTTGTTTTAGTTGTTTATGACGCCCATGTTAACTTCGTGACACAGCATGATGTATTACACGCATTTGTTTTTCTATTCTTTGTTGAAGTGAACGCAATATACGGCAAGAAAGGACGGAAAGCCGTGCAGTACCTTCTTTCCCTAAGCAGTATTACGTCACTTGCAACAAAATCTTTAAGTCAAAGCTTTTTGTTTGTCCTTGCATTCGTCCTGTCCGTGCTGTTTCTTTGTTTCAAAACACACCTCTAGTATGAAACTACCCCTTCCATGAAAGGGTTTCAATTGCCGCCGCATGGTACAGTCCGACCAGCCGCGGTGGCTCAGTGCTTACCACGTTCGGCTGCTGACGCCGAGGTCGCGGGATTCGACCATTCCAGCTCCTATAGGTGGCGCGGCGGCAGTACGACATGGCGGACGAGGCGGTGATCGCGCCGCTGACATGGCGTGCGCATAGTAGAAGCAAAGCGCCTTCTTGACGTTGTGGCGTTTTCGTGCGAGGTTTAGCGCCTAGGTAAGCAGCCGTAAGACATTTTCAGACAATAATAAAAGCTCCTGCTTGTGTTTGGGAGCATTACAGGCTAGAAATAAATTTTCATATGAGCATGGAATTGCTAGTTCGCAAGTTCCGCAAAAACTTCGTCGGCGTTGACACATGAACCAAACTCTGCACAGTAAAGTGGGACAAACACTTTGAACTAATTTTTTCGCGCTCTCACTTTTTTTTTCTTCTTTCGGCACGTTTCTGTGCTGCGATTACCATCTATACGCGAGTAAGGACCCGACTGTTATTCGCAATTTGGTTGTTTTCGGCGCTAATCCGAAAGCGAAATTCTACAGTTAAGTTTTAAGCTATTGTCTGAAGTAGCTACTGTAATGGCCCAGACCGTCTGAGCTATATTTGGTGCCTACATGAGTGCGGCCCTTACACGCATAAATGCGGTATGTGTGTTTATTTCGCGCTGATCTTTAAGGACACAATTAAAAAAAAAACAGCAGTTAGTAGCACTGGCCACAGTCCGCGGCGTCTTGTGCTATTTAACTTACCAATTACAGCTGTGAATAAAATCAGCTTTTCATTGTTTGGCTGCATCAAACAAGCCAGATACATCAACATCCTTGGGCCGACACTTTCGTCCGTTCAGCAGTCCTGAATGTGGGCGGAGCTTCCCTTCAGATTGAGTTGTATCCGACTGTAGTTTATCTGCAGCGTCCTTTCTTCACATATACGGTAATAGAAAATGCAGTGTATACTGTTGTTCGAAGCTGCAGCCAGACGGCCGTTTAAAGCTTAATGGAACGGCCGATTCTTGCGCTCGAATCTGTTTTCGACAAGAGGAATAAAAAGCGCTGTGTTCGAGTGAGCAGACGACAGTTGCGAAGAAACGTTTTCGATTATTCAGCCACTTTCTGCATTATATCCGAAAAACGAAGAAACCATTGTGAAATTCTTGCCATTTATATCGCCATTTCGCAATCACGTTGCGGCCAGAACGCCGTGTTTAATCCAGAACTGAATGCACATAAGTTTGACGAAAAATTTAGAAGAACGTCAATTTGGGCTAGATGGTGCATTATTTGAGACAAACGTAGCGCATGTCCTGTGGCAGTCTTTCTTGTGTAAGTCTTGCTGTAGTGCTGTCTCAAATTGATGAAAAAATCTTCGTTTGCTGCAAACGTCCGCCTGAAATTATAACCAATATACTTTCCATCAGCTCGGCGTTCAAGCACTGCACTGCTTTCATGCATCTGTGAACAGGAATGCAGTGGCGAGGCGGTGTCGTGGCGTCAACAAAGTACGTCGCTGAGGAACACACTGGTCATGCTGCTGAAACGCCTTGTCAGCCTGCCGAACGCACTTATTCACTGCTTTTTGCACTCTTTACGTGTTGGCAGAAACAACATGTCTGATTTTTCGAATGTTCGCACACCGTAGAATAGCAGATTATTCTCGTTTTTGACGCGTATCTTCACGCTCCAAACCACTGCGATCGCATGCGCCGCGAGGAGCGATCACCGGCTTTCTGCTTCCCGAAGAGGCCGCGTGGCGCCGCCACCGTCGCTGGAACGACCGAATAGAAACCCAGTTGCGAGGGAGCGATTTCGGTGGAGGAAAAATGCAAAAAACCCGTGCACTATGCGATGGGGGGGGGGGGGGGGGGGGGGGGGGGGTCGAAGTTAATTAGGAGCCCATCACTATGGCATATGCTATGGCCCACGTGAAGCTTCGGGACGTTAGACATGACGTGACATGACATGTCGCACTCCGGCAAGCTTTCTGTTTTACTACAAGTGCATCAGCTCAACACCGACACACCGACATCACAAGAGCATGCGCCAACCCACAGCTTGTAAGGCAGGGAAAGTTTTCTCCATGGAATAATCAACAGTTGTCGCTGCCATTGTTTCTGCAACAAAGTCGCTTGAACAGAGGATTGCTCTCGCAGTGAGCACGTGCAATTAAAAACAGAACAAAAATAAAATACGAATAAGGGACGTGTATCAATAAATAAAAAAAAAACATAACAGGAAATGAAACAGAGTACGTACATCAGCATCCCTGACTGCCAAGCCTCGCCGAAGCGACGCTTGACAGACAGCGCAGCGCCAGACGGCAACACTCCATACCCGTCTTGCAGATGACCCCCCCCCCCCCACCCCCTACCCCTAAAAAAAGAAGAAGAAAGCGAGAAAAACCGGCGCACGTGCCCCTCCTCGCCCAAGAAGTTTTACTTCAAATCCTTACAGCGCTTCACTTTCCTTCGCGGTTTGTCTATAGAATTTCTCCCCCCATAGAGATTTAAAATATACGTTTATTCACAGCGCGCGCGACAGGGAATGTTCATACAGGTTAGTATTAGGTGTTGTGGAAACATTTCAAAGAACCGCATAATTTTCAGTTAGATTTTTTTGGAAAGTTCAGATGTGAACGCGTGCTTACAGTCTTTGCTAAAAGTAGCCGGGCAACGGGGTTTGCTTCTCCGCCGTAAACGGGGCCCTTACAGCACCCCCCCACCCCCCCCCCCCCCACCCCCCCCCCCCCCCCCACCCCCCCCCCCCCCCCTAAAAACAAAACGTCTCGAAAGGTGGGGCCAGGGGTTCTCCTTAGCTTAAACTGATTTAGAGCTTAAGGGGTGCCACAAGTGCTCCGCTACACGATTAAAAAACAAACGCCGTTGCCTGATTACTTTGGCAAAAAACGATACGCTCAGAAATGAAAAGTAGTATCGTACTTGACCTCCTAGAAATTTACGCCGCAATACTTCTGAAAGCACCAGAGTCCCTTCCACTAAGCGCGGCGGGAGAATTGGGTAGGATTCAAGGCAAATAGCGGGGCGTAAACCCGCCGTTGGAAGCTCGATACGATGTTGTCATTCTCGTATATCGAAAGTCGAAGTCCTAGTTGTGGAGCCTTCAAAGCAACAAAAATATCATAGAATACCTTCATCATGACAGCAAAACCGTGACACAAGAGCCTCGTTCATCAAGGTCACTGTGCCTGAAACACCTTCGGTAAAGGCTGCCGTTTGTGTCGTCCGCAGTTTCTCCTGTCGGTACCGCTAGCATGCTGGAAGCCCTCATGCCCTCCCAGCAATTCCCTATAGACGCTTGACCAACCATACCACACCCTGCCGCGCACTGCTTTCTGTCCACTTGAACCCCTCTTCCCTTTATTTTACAACAGTGGACTCGAACGCCTTCTTCTCATCATTCCTGTGAGTAGTGTGGTCAGTAGTGTTATTCCATTTCCGCTGACTCTTCAGAAGGCTAGTCTGACGCAACAGAAGTCACCAAAAAAGACGAGAGATCGGAAGAAACACAGGGAAATGGCCAATAGAGATTGTTTCAGTGTAATATTAGGCTATCCAATATAAATTTTTGTTACGACTCCACGTGGTCATTACGTACGCGCTTCGTGGCATAGCGCATATGCTGACTACAGCTGTAGAGCCTAAGGCCTAGAGCCTAGAGCCTCGGAGTGCGCATGAACTTCAATCGCAGTAACGAGCAACGTTAATGTTCCTTACAGCTCTGCGGTGGGAAAATTTAGAATGATATTCCGTTGAAGTAAAAACGTCTGGAAACTTTGACTATTCTGTGAAAATATTTTTTTATTGCTAGCGTGCACTAGGATGCTTGTTTTACTTGTAGTTCGTATATTCGGCTGGCATACTTAGTATTTTTCCGTAGTGATGTTCAATGATAAAAATGTGCTGCCAAGTGTACTATGGTCTTCATCTAGTTGCAGTCCTCATCCAACAGTCTTTTTTGATGCCCTGCTTAGTTATTGCATAACACTATGTGAGCTGAAAAAAAAAAGAAATCGCATTGAAGATTACCGTTTGGCTCGCCGCTACTGCCTTTTTCAACGACTACTCTCTCTAAAAGTTTTAAGATCAAACAGACGCCTCGCGTTCTTGCCACCTGACTCCGAAATCGCCCAAAACATATGCGCCTTGTATTAACACGGCTGGGCGGGGTGCCATTCGCGATTATATATGATCATGCACCATCCGCTTCCCCATACTTGTAGTCGCGCGCGGTACATATAGCGTGGTACAATTGGAAGACGATGCGAAGCCCAAGCCCTCATATGTGTTTTTTTGCATTATATATATAATGCTTCATTATATCTTAAAGCCAATTATATCTATAATGGAATTTTTGGTTCTAAGCGAGAAAAAGAACGATAAATTTCACCGCATTAAATTTTTCATATTGAGAACCGAAAAAGGTCAGCATCCTTGACATGCACGCCGCAGCTAGATTGTATCATCATCATCAGCCTGACTACGCCCACTGCAGGGCAAAGGCAAAGTAAAAGTTAAACACAGTCAAATGATAAAGTTAACAAAGCACAGATGACAGCGGAGTGGTGAGACTGTGGTACCGTTGCATCTGCACAGTTGTGCGTTTCCAGTAACTGCTCCGCTACCTTAATTACGCGCCTCTACAGACCTTAATTACACAACCGCAGCAGTGGCCTAGTGGCAGAGCATCCGCCTCGCATGCGGGAGGTGCGAGGTTCGATCCCCAGTGCCGCCATGCACCCACCAGGGATACAAGTAAAAGCTTCAGCTGGTCTCGTGCTCGGCTTATTCAGGGTGAAATGCTTTGGAAATGGGTCTTTGACCCCACCTTGAGCAAACGAAGAAACCTTGTGCCATGGCGCTCTTTGGCCGCAGATGCCCTTGCGCCATAGAAGTTCATCATCATCAGACCTTAATTACACGCCTCTCTGTCGTTACTCAGTACGATCACAAACCCTATGGCATGATTTTTCTAATTGCACTGCACAGCCGGTGAAAAACGCTCATGTTGGACCGTAACGCTCAACCTGTCGGTTCCCCCTAAACCTCTTTTAGTCGAATCATGCTCCAGCTGAAGGATATTTATTACGAAAGTGACCTTCCGCGGGATGGGCGTTCATTTTTGATGTGTTGTCTCTCCTTGCCAGCCTATTAGTTATATGCTAGTTACGTGTAATTGTGTTTTTGTTAACGCAGTGAAGAGCACCGACTAGCTGACTATTTTTAATGGTCTATGTGTATTGCCCCTTGCTGTACATAAAACACGCGTAATACGTGTCATCTGAGAAAAAAGCTACGTCAACGGCCGAGTGGTGTATGGTACAAGGAAATGAACCAGGCCTGTTTGTGCTGCCCCTTCGAATTCCACTTGAAAGCAATGTTATGATGAAGTTCTTTTATATTTGATACCATCGTGATGGAAAAGTTGGGAAGTTTTCGGATAAGTTTGCTTTCATGTTCGGTTCCTGGCTGAGCCGTGGTTTTCGTCCATGTTCGCCTCAGTCTAGAGAGAATGAGCGCTAAAAGCACTTCATGCTTAAAAAGACATACTGGGCGCAGCGTACTGCCGAACACGCTTTGCTGTTGGTGCTAAGCATTCACCTTGGCTGCATTTTCTTGCAAGGTTCATTCGCTAAGCCCTGGCAACAACTCTGAACGTGGCAGCTTCTCGTCTCATCCCCACAAATACCCTAACCATTCTCATGTATAAACGAGACGTTAACGAAGTGCGTGCTATAAGGCATAATTGAATCACACACGATCAAGACATTTGTGTGAAATTCTGCAAAATATGAAAAATATTAAATTCTGCGAAATACGCACAGTATCTCCTTCCCCTTCCTCCCGTCCAGCCCCCGCAGAAAAACAAAAAACAAAAACTAGGTGGCGATCGGCATCATCTCGAAGGACATGGTAAAGCTGCTGCGCCCAGTTTCCAGGGTTTTATGATCCAGACGGACAGAAAGAGCTTCGGACAGAAAGAGCGTCGAAACGAAAAGAAAAATTCTTTAAGGCACAGGGTAGGGCCCATACTTCCCATGTATTATTAGGTACCATTCTGAGGTAAGCAACCATTTCACGAAGCGAAACACTGGAGACATCTGAAATACAAAGGGGAATCGCCTGGATATCACAGGATGTTAGCTCAGAACATGTTGCCATCACTGAATGTGAGTGCTGCGTCTGTGACGGTGGCACGGAGGTGCTCATACTAAGGAAGGCATTCCCTGTTGTGCGTGCCCAAACTACATGGTTAAAGGACTCGTTGTCACTTTGGGTTCGCCAGTGGAGACACTTTCTGGCAAGCTCTTGCAATTGCTAGGAAAAAGTCTTAATGGGGTGAAGAATTGATTTGTACAGGTGTCTGTGCATCAAGCCTTATCCGGACGCTCCTCAAGTGTCGCGGTATTTCAAACAGAGTCCATGACAGCGGTGTCTGCTGCTAGCCAACATAATGAAATACGCGTCCCAAACTGCTTTATGCTGGATTTTTTCAATCTACAATTGAAAGCAAAAAGAAACTTTAAAAACTACCACACAGGAGTCAAGAAACAGCGCGCCTCGCGGAAGGTAAAAAAAGCGTGGAGTAAAACGATCCAGGCTTAAATAAAACATACATATGCTGTTTGCTTTGCCTTACTTTTGCTAAAGAATCAAGTGAGCTTGCAAATGTTCGTACTTTTGCTTCTGACACCATTTTTATAGTAGAAATGCAAGTGAGGGTAAACAGCAAAGAAATCTGAAGCGCCCGCTCCCCATTTGTTTGTGCAAACTGGGCTCTTCTGGCCCTGCAGAAAGGCATGTGATTCCTTGAGTAATGAGCAGAAGAACAAAAAATTGTGTTTTTTTTTCTTTTTTAGTATAAGTCTACCCTGTGCCCTGAAACAGCTAAGCCGCTTTATTCACCGCACGACCCGTAACACTTCCCACCAAACTAATTTCGTCTTCGTACCATCGAGCTAAAGTTTTAATTCCACGCGATAAAAGCCACACCCATTTCGCTCTGCTAACGTGATGAAGGCAGTTCGGAAATCACCAACAAAAGAAAGTAAATGCAGGCGAAAATGCAGGCCGCATCGGCTAAACGGAGCGCGTCCCGACCAAGGAACAGCTCTCAGCTGCAACCGCCGTGCGCCGCCGTGTCCGCGGGTTCAGTTGCAGCCTTGCCCCTCGGGCGCGAGCTCTCCTTCGAGCCTCCGATCGCTCCCCTAAATAAATTAGCCCGTCGCCTGAGCATCGCGCGCCCAACGCCGATTTGTCTTTCTTTTTGGGTCGCCCCTTGACGATTGTATGCACGCCGCCGCCCTGCTGCTCGGCTGGCTCTTCATAACCGCGCTCTTTCTTCGATAGTTTTTCGTATCGGGCCTGCGCACTAGGGCCGAGTCTCGCCGATGTGGCTGGGACATCCCGGTGTGAGACTGCGGGACGCGGGTAGGGGGGCAGAAGGGGGGGCGTCTCGATTTCATACAGGCTCCCATCTTTGTCGCGCCAAAGAAAGGCCCGCGGGCGGCAAGCGACACGGTGCGGAAAGCCGGTTAAAGAGCGCGCGCATGCGAAAAGAAGCGGGCGTGCAAAAGAGGGCAGTGCGAAAAGGCCCGAGCGCCGCGCGAACACGCATCATCCACTCCAGCGCTATCCGGGAGGAAGAAAAGGCGCGCTTTCGACTCGAGGAGTCGAGAAGCCATTGAAAACGAGCCTCTTGTGTGTCCGACAGAAAAATGGCCTCTCCAGGTATTCATGGTCGGGGTGTCGCCTTTCAGCGGTCGGTCAACGCTTGGGTTGACTCGCTTTTTCCCTTTTTTCTCCGCTTCCTTACCTTTCGCCGCCACCTCCTCCCCCTCTCCCCAACCTCACCCTACTCGCGAGCCCCGCGCCGACGACTTTTGGGAAGAGAGGGCAACCGCTGCCGCGACGGCGTGATCGAGCATGGCGTCGTTAAAAGCCGCGGGGAACCAACCCCTAGGCCCGCTTATGGCAGCGCTCTCGAGTGGGGTCGCCATATGGGGAGAGTGCGGGGGGATGGGTCTGGATTTCGTGCCGAACCGGCACTCCATGAAAGCCGGCACAAGCTGTGGAGGCCGCAAGATCGCTACTCGGCGTCACCGCGCGCACATATTGACACCGTGTAATCCGACACGCGGATTCGGCACGCCGAGTCGTCGTCGCGCGGCTCGCGCCGGTCGGAACGGGGCAGTTTGTCGGCCAGCGCGATGGAGTGGCCTAATCCGTCTTGAGCCATCTTTCTCCATTATCCGTGGCGCCGCGAGCTCTTCCGGTGATTTTAACGCGATCATTTTCTCGAGATCCTGAGCCGCCTCCTTTTCGTCTTCGTTTCTGCACGCGGCAATCGACAGGGGTCACGGTAGAATTTTATCGCTTTGAGGTGGCACAGGGCAGTGGAGTGTTTGTTCTAGCGGCACGCTTATTGGTACAGCCAGTGTATACTTCTTTGAATCCCACGTCCAGATGCCCCTAATAGGCATAATTATTTAATGCTTTACCACACAGGCTGGCTGATACCAACGAACTTCTTTCTTTTGTTTACTCTTTCACTGCCTCTAGTTCTTTCACTTGTATTTTGTTTTCTTCCTTTCTCCCTCGTTTCTTTAACATGTCTTCCTTCCTTCCTTCCTTCCTTCCTTCCTTCCTTCCTTCCTTCCTTCCTTCCTTCCTTCCTTCCTTCCTTCCTTCCTTCCTTCCTTCCTTCCTTCCTTCCTTCCTTCCTTCCTTCCTTCATTTCTTCCTTCCTTCCTTCCTTCCTTCCTTTCTTTCCTTCTTCCTTCCTTCCTTCCTTCCTTCCTTCCTTCATTCATTCATTCATTCATTCATTTCTTTCCTTGTTTCTCTCTTTCTTCCTTCCTTTCTTTTTTATTTCCCCCTCCATCCTTCACTCGTTCCTTCCGCCCCCCTTTCTCTCTTTCTTGGTTGCTTTTCACTTTGTTTTCCTACGATTAAAAACAAGGCTTTGAGGAACCGAACCAGGCTGATTAGACACAATCCAGTGGCGTGTTGTAAGTGTGCTTAGACCAAGCAGTGACATCATTTGATAGTACCTGATTGTTGACATGCCCCGATATGTCGGATCTTTCATGTATATACTCGCCCTGTTTCCTTTATATTGCTGCCTTCTCTGTCGCAATAAATAGTTTGGTTTATAGAGAGCACATGTGTCGGTGTCCTTCTCTTCCGTTCCGTCTGTTATGGTAAACAATCAAAACGCTGTGGCATGGACGCGTCGTAACAAGATCGCAGAGCATGATGAGGAAAAGATTACTTAAAAGGGGAAAAAAAAATTAACGAAGTCTCGGGGGTCAATGTGACCAAGGCAACTGATTCTGGTGAGCGCATAACACTCTGGCATGCCGGCATGCCAGCGGACCGCACAACATATGCTGGTTTTCCATGGGAACATTACCGTAGGATACCTAGCTCTTCCAAATTTCTATTCTCATTTTAATTTGTTTACTCGCAGAGATGAGGCATTGGAGAAAGGATTGAAGTGGACGATAAGCATTAGTTATTAGAGTACAGCGTAAAATAAAAACGCGAGGCATCGTAGCTCGTGAGTGTACATAGGGTCCTTTGTTTTCAGCTTTTTTTCTTGTTTTTTTTTTGGAATTCGGGGTTAAAAGTTGAGGGTATATATCAGTTCAAATTCGGGTACAAACCGGGTTATCGAACAATAAGTTCCATAATTTGAGTTTCTTTCAGGTATTTTTCCAGCAAATGTACCTAATATTCAACAAGAAGTTATATATAACTTGGATTTTCTCTCACACCTCTTTCCTTCCCCACCCCCGGGGCCTTCCTCCTCGGAGCGAAGGCCCTATTTAATCCCTCCCAATGATGAACGCTGTGCCCAGACGAAGACAAGTCCCCTTGTCGAAACGTTGGCTCAAGCAACCTGAGGTTTTCCCCTCCCTTGTTCATTTTGTGATCGCCAAGGACCATCTACCACACCCTCTCTCTACCATGGGTTTTATTGGGTATTTTTCCTAGCAATTACTATTAGCGCTCGTTTTTGTGTGGTACATGGAAAGCGCTGCTTTTGCTCATAATTTTGTTAAACAGCATAGAAATGACAGATCCCATTGAGAAACTGTTTGCCAAATCAGGTACCATAACTTCCGATACATATAGTCCGCAGGGCTCAATTCTGGGTGAAAAAAAAAATATACTATAGTCGGATACAACTCAAGAATGTAGCGGCAAATGCCCCACAAAGAAGGCCCTCCAGCCAATGGCGCCGACCGATTTCCACTGCACCGTGGCTAATCAGATTAAAACCCCGGTTAAACTTTCACCTACCTCTCCCTCCGATGCCACGCTAGAAGGTTCAAGGGGATTAACCACTACGTCATGAGAATCGCTCGACGCCGTTGGCTGGAGGGTCATAGGGCATGAGCCGCTTCGTTCTTGATTTGTATCCAACTATAAATTATCCGCACTTGTAACACAGTCCGCACCCCGTGTAGAGAATCGCATTGGGCACTTCATTCTGTATTGGGCGATAATGAAACAGAAAATGCTGTCAGCTGGTTCAACGTCAGCTGGTTCAAAGCGTGTCCGAGAAATATAAGACCGCGCAACTTCGGTCCCCTGGCTGGCCAAATGCTGGGAATTCCTCCGCAGCGCCTCCAATACCCTTGGAAGAATTGAGACAGTCTCTGAATCCCATGCATACTTTATTTGTTTGGTTTTTCCAACGCACCTAGCTTCCAAAACTACCCGACGCACTAACTGCCCAAAAATGTTGGGTGTCTGCGATGAGCAGAAATTGAACATGGCCTCTTCAACTGCAACACGGCTCTCACTACTTCGTATATTTGCCTCATACTCCAATTTCCCGCTCTCACGGTTACCAACAACCGATATTGGCGGAACGTGTGCCCCTGTGTGCAATATGAAAGGGAACGTAGTCCCAGCATTGATTCACTGGTTACTCCACAATTGCTCGTGACACGCAGTTTCTTCTCTTTTCTAACTATACTTATCCCCTTGGCGTATAATATCCAAAAGTCGTTTTCAGCTTTAGCGGAGAAATGATAAGACAATTTTCACTGTTGTGCGAATTGGTCGCTCTCTTTTATATTGAACACGGGCGTACGTGCTCTTTCGTGCCTGCTGCCACGGTGGCACAGTGGTTACGGAGTTGGGATCCTGATCCTCAAGTCGCAGGATCGATTAATCCGGGCCTTGGCGGCTGCATTTTGTTGGCGGCGAAGAGTAAAAAGGGCACTGCGCTATACGATATCAGGGTACGTTAAAGAATCTCGGGCGGTCTAAATTATTCATCCTTCGACTGCGCCGTCTCGATCATATCCCAGGTGCAGTTTCGGGTGTTTGAGCCCCATGTTTACCGTGCCATTATGAAAGCAGCCTTATTATATCAGAAGGTGGTATGCAGCGTAACAGCGCAGCATCGCATTAAGCCACGGTGCAACTCAAACCCAACAATTCTGGACAAAAACATTTTTGAGGGGGAAGCCGTTTATGAACGCAATTTTTTCACATGATGTAAGATTTCACTATAACAATAAATATATTCTCAGATCACCTGACGGCAGTCTATTACTTTTTTTATTAACGCTCCTGCTATCGTCAAAAGCGTTCGCCATTGGTTTTCTATGGCAGTCTTAATTGACTGTTCGATGCGGTCGATGGAAACACTTTAAAAGCAAGATTTTGCTACATATCAGAAGAATGGAACCGTATCTCCAATATTTCTATAACAGTGTCTCTGAATTTGTCAATTTAAAAAAAATTGTCCGAGAATGTTGGCCATGATTAATTTAAAGGCTAGTCACGTGTGTTGCAATTCCATGCCCCATGGGAAACTGCTGACTGCTTTCCAGTTCGCGCAACGCAAGACGAGCACGAAGAAGAAAACACGGGACAAGACGATTCTTGTGCTCACGTTTTGTTGCGAAAGCTTATTGCTTATGCACAAACTAGTACAGCAAAAAGTTTTACTCAGCTGATTACTGTTCAGTGTGTGAATGTGAACTAACTATAGATCTACAGATGAATGAGTACTTATTCGGGTTCGGTGAAGAAATAGGGATGTATTTAGCTATTCTATGATATTTACTCCTTAGCCTATTGTTGCACGAAGAGTATATGTAGTAAGAAAAGCTTTGTTTCGCGTTTCGACTTTCGCCCACATGGCAGATGGCGTGATACATCATTTGGCGTGAAAAACGACGTCTGGTGGACGTAAACAACCGATGTCTAATCAGAAATCCGAGTGATATTTCATGATATTCAGTCGTGTCTCAGTTTACTCTTTCATTTTTCGACCTAAGCTGATAATGCCTATGCACAATAGCAAGAGGGTATCAGTGCATTGAACGGGACAGTTGGTCTGTACTCTAGCATTATCCTAAACATAGTTAAAATCTCTAAAAATGGCTACATTAAATCTTGCAGCAAGTCGTTAGTAAGGCGGGGTGAGAGCACATAAAATATGATGTATACGAGTACTATGCGCATTTTGATCTATATCGCTTCCGACACTCAAGCGAGGGCAGCTATATCAATGCTATTGTAAGTCGAACTCCATTCTATTTTCAATATACTAAAGCAGCACACTGGGTAGACCCTGTTTCCAGCTGCGAATGTTACTGATAAAGCCGCAACGGAAGATAAAATGTCTCTGTAGTAGTTTTCTGATGATAATTGATCGTCTCATTGAACAACAACGTAGAGTAGCAACTTTCGACCCTTTCCCAGCTGTCAATCCTCCTCCAAAGCAGCTCAAAACCGATAAGAATCCCAACCGCTTATTCACTCTTCAATAGCCGCTACTTCGGATGTTTGATGAACCGCCAATGCAGCCGGGCGCTGTTTTTGAAGAGGGTGACAACACGATTCGCTCCGTTCGCCCCAGCTTGGATTGCCTCCGCTCTCAGTTTTGGCGGCTGGAGCGCGCCGGGACACCCTTTGGCCGCCCTTCCATGTATAACCCTGACCCACTCATCTCATTTTCGCACCCTACTCGGACATTTCCGATGGCAGCGATATGCAGCCGCTCTCGGTTTCTGCGGACAACTCCGGCAGATTTCGTTCCCGATACGGGACCGTCTCGATACCGTGGTCGGGGTAGTCAGCAACGCGCGCTGCCAGGTCTGAAAAGGCTCCGCGGGGCTTTATGCTGTCAAGCCCTCGAGCTTACAAACGATACAGCGGCGGCGAAGTGCGAGCACGCGCGCACATAGAGCCGCGGCCGGTAACAACACAGAGCGACGATGCGGCTTTTGCAAACTGGCCAGGAATTGATTCAGTCCCCGGCGCTCAGCAGCTCTGCGCAAGATTCGGGAGGAGCTGGAGGCGCAAGAAAGGCCCGGCGTGTTTGCCCCTTTGTCGGCCGCGGCGGGGGGAGCCGGGCCCCGGGCCTCCCTGCTGGGCCGCGCCGCAAAGCTCCGAGAGCAGCCAGGCCCCCGTTTAGCCCCTAAACGTTTTTATTTCCCCAGACCTCCCCCCGCGTCTCTTGCGACGGCACACTCTATGTGCCTGGTGGCCCGTGAACGGCCATTGAGAGGCAGCAACGGTGGCCGAAAGTTATTTCTCCATTTTGTCGAGTGGCTCCGGGTGGACAGCCGAGGGAGCCCTGTCACCACCACTGACTGGGCGCGGCGGAATGGGGAAGGGGGGACAGCGGTGTCCGGGCCTTCGCCGGAGGACTCGATAGCGGGCTCAAGACAATCGGCGACCTCCTGGCGACCTCGCCCCGTGGACCCCGCGTCTCTCGAGGGCCTCTTCGAGGCGCCGTCACACGCAAACCCCAATTCACTGCGCAGCACAAAGCCGTGCGCACCGCTCTGCTCGATCGTCGGCAGTCACTCTTGCCACCGCGGGGCTGAGGCGTTGAAATGGAGCGACCTCCTCTGCCCGGGACCATTTCGCGTCGGTTCACCGAGAAAGTGATGACGGTCCTAATGGAAGGGCGTCTTGCAAACTTCGCCGGAAAACGTGCACCCATATTCACAATTATTTGTTTATACAGTGGCCCACAGAAATATTCTGTCACCAGTGCACGGATTTTGATTGCAGTCGTAACTCTTAAATTATGCAAAATACAACGCCATGCACGAGAAGCGTTTCAGTTACGGCGGACGATAGGTGATGCTCATGTCAGAATTTTCACTGCAGGGTTGCAGTATTAATGCATCAGTACAGAACTGCAGTTTTTTGCCCACCGCGGTGGCTCAGTGCCTTTAGCGCTCGGGTGCTGATCACAGGGTTGCGGCATCGAATCTCTGCCGCGGAGGTCGCATTTCGGTGGAGCGCAAGAACTACCTCGTGGTGTGCGATGTCAGCGCACGTGAAATAACCTCAGGTGGTCTAAATTCTTCTTCTCCTAAATTCTTCTTCACAAGAATTTTTATGAGTGGGACAATTGACTATTCGTCAGCTGCATGCTGCGCCGATAAAAAAAAGTTATGGGGACACTTAAGCTCCGCATTAAAAGTATGACGCAAGAGCGTTAAGCGTTAATGATTATTTGCTACTCCCTTAATCACTACTTTCTTTCATTGCACGCACGAATTAGCATTCCCAACTAATTATAAAAACTCCTTTATAAGCGAAGTTAACTTACTTTACATCCTTATACGGCATAATGACATTTCAGTCATTATGCGACCTCATAGTAACAATTTAACTCGAGTTTTAATCATTTTCATTCCATATTTCAACGTGTGACGTCACAACCCTCTCGGCCAGTCCTGAATTAGTGTGACAGCGAGCACTACTCTTCCTCCAAACGTTCGCTCTAGAGGTCGCGTTAAAATGGCGCGAACTGCACCGACTACACGTTGATTAGAAAATTTATAAAGCCGGTATACACGGCAAAACACAGTGAACAAAGACTGGGCCACTATAATATAACAGCTATTTTGACTCGATTCTCTTCTAGTAGTATCATCCACCTAGCTGACCCCAGTGATAACGTGGGCGTGGTAGCCGTGCGGCCAAACGACGAAGGGGGAAAGAGGTAGAATTGGCATGAAATTAAATCAAAGCAAAATTAATTTCGTCTCACAATGAGAAAGGTGGTGACGGTTAAAAGCCGCTTAAGTGCGGATTGACGAAGCCCGGGCCTCTCAGTGCACAGTTGTATTATCCCTGTCCTGGTCTTCGCCTAACATTTAACCGCTCGAAGACGACAATTTCTTCATATCTGTGAGTAGTGGCTCGCTGATTGCCACTATATACTGCGGTCCCCAACTGATCATGGACCGCATCTTGAAAGCAATCTGTTCAGCCTTAGTAAACTGAGCACGTTTATTATTTTTTTTCTTCAGAACGCATGTGCGGACGATTCCGTGCTGGATGGCCATCAACCCATAGCTGACGGAGCCACGTTTTAGAACACCAGTGACTGGCGTTAATCCTGCTCGAAGTGAGCACCCTGACCACCCAAATGGTTTCCATGCCACGGAAGTCTGTGTGTTTGCGTTATCGGCGTGCGCACGGCGGATTGCAATAAAGACGGCGACAAGAATGGGAACACCAACGAAGAAAAACACGTCCCGTTGACGCGTATGCTCGAACAATGAAACAATAAAACTGGCTTCTTGCGCATTCCCCTAGAGCTGCATGCATTAAACAAAGCAGCGAATGGTGCAGGATGACGTCACATGTTAGCACTAATGTAAAAAAAAAAAAGCATTTTAATTCCCTTGGTGAAATGCAGAACAAGAAAATAAGCTGGGGTTGCCGCACCTTCTTTTCTGCAGTGCAAAAAGGGCCCACCGAACCGCCTATCACAGGACGCGTGAAGCGTACAATAGCGCTCGCATAACAACATAAACGCAAGCCTTCGCCAGAAACGCGTGGTGCATATGCCATCCGCGTCAAATGAAACCAGAACAGACCAACTGAAACGCGAACATAACAACAACAACAAAAAAAAAACAGGCAGTCGATCTCGTCGTCGAGGGTATGTGTAATTGCAGGAAAAGCATTCCAGGGCGTCTCATATAGATGGAGTCAGCTGCACTCGAGTCTTAGGGAGTGGCCATCACCGCTTTTCTCAACTGGACAGCACACTCGGCTTCCTTCGCCGCTCTCGGTGTGTAGCGACCCGCGTGACCAGAACCGACCTTGGGCCGAAGAAGAGGTTGAGGCGCCAGCACGCTCTCTTCCTAAACATTCATTTTGCAGATGTCCTCCCAATGTATAAATCTCTCCTTCCGTCAAGGTTGTATATGATGACATTTTCCCAACGAATGCATAGCTACTGCCCTTTCTTCTCCTTTACGGTTTGTAGCAGGACCCCCTTAGGTCATTTCCCTCTCATATTCTTATTGCTACCGATGCCTCGCAGTGCCGAGAAAAAGCAAGTGGGCATTTTCCCCTTCATTGGCAAGGTCCTTTTCCCTACATTTTTTAGACTTCGCTCCAACTTATCTGGCCTAATTATTAGCAGTAACCTTAGCCTTACGTCAATTAAAAGATTCCGTTTCCCAACTCACGGTTATGACGGACTCTATTTGTTCTTCATTATCAGCATCCACAGTCTCGGGCTTTACGGCTATTTAAGTTCCTTATCCCGCTCCACCTAAATTCGGCACAGTTGCTTTAGGTACCGGACCCCATGGGCTTTCACTTAAATAAGGTTGCAAATTCCTTAGCCAGGGCCTCTCTCTGCAGCCCTAGTTATTGCTGTCCTGCCAACCTGTGCATATATACAGCTTCGGTAAAGTTTCGCAGCCACACAATATTTCTGGAATTTGCTGCCTCGGAACTTATATCATTCCTGAGTACTAGCATCTTCTGCATCTTTGGTCAGCGAAGACTGGAGCTCGCACAAGCTGGAAGTCTCTTTCACGCGTTTGCTTTGCCGGATTCCGCTGCTGAACTTATACATTCACAGATCTGGTCCGGCGGTCTCCCCATTGTGCGCATTTTGTGCCGAACCAGAGACTGTAGATCACCACCTGCTGTTCTGCCTCCGCTTCTGCTGTTTGAGGAGGAGCTTATTACAAATTCCATTGTCCAGTACGTTTGTTCTTTCGATTGACACTTCATTGCTTGAAGGCTGAAACATGAATGTGCCCTCTGCTGTGCAAAACTTTCTTCTACAAACGCAGCGACTCCCATTCTTAGTTTTTTCTTTATTTTGTCTTCAAGCCCATTCAATAACTCGAAACATTGCATGGATTACATCGAGTTTGAAAAAAAATCCACTGTCCCGCATTCGATTAGTTAACTTGTCCCCATCATTCAGCCGTCTAACCTGTCACGCAATAACCTATTAATGTTTTCTCTTTTTTCCCTCTAAACCCTTTTGTTTCCAGCAATTCGCCGTCTGTGTCTTGGCCACTCCCCTGTAGTGGGTATGGGCCATCTTTATTTGAAGCCGACCAACCAACCAGAAGAACGCTGGGAGGTTTGTTTGTTCCCAATGGCAAAAGCACAAACAAACATCCCTTCGCCCGGCCGGGCTGCGCGTGCTGGCGCCATCTCCTCTTCTTCGGCGCAAGGCCGGCTCCGGTCACGCGGGTCGCTGCAGGCGTTTTAAGTACCACCGCGTTTGCCCGCCCTTCAGCGGCCTTCGCTAACATTTGCGGCGCATAAATGGAAGACGCCCGTGTGCTGTGCGATGCCCTCCAGTACAGCGCCTGTTTCTGTTTTCCTTCCTTCTTTCATTCCCTCCTTTCTCCCTCCCATCACAGCGTTGGTTGAGGTTTCCGCAGGAAGGGAGGCAGTTGCATACTGCGCCTTCCGTTTTCTCAAAAACCATTTTGATGTTGATGATGAAGAAGATGAATGTGATGAATACGACGGTAGACCCCTATTTATTTGGCCGAATTTCTAGCAGTAGTCTTAGCGTTGCGCAAATTAAACAGCTCCTTGTCTTCTGTCATAATTATGACAGATTTATTATCGTTGTGTTCCTCTCTCACCGCGCCTACAACATCTCAGGCACTTCGGTTACTCAAATGCTTGGTTCCACCCCACGTGTGTTCATTACGGTTGGTCTGGGTGCCTGGGCACAGAGGAATCCATTTGAATGAGGTTTCTGATACCCTGGCGAAGGCATCTCTTCAAGGCCCAGTCGTATCTGTGCTTCCACCCAGCGCATATATTACCGCGGCCAGGTTTCGCAGGTATCTGCTCTTGAAAGAATTCGCAGCATCAGCTCTGACCTCCTCTATTTATTGGCCCCTATTTATTTGGCCGAATTTCTAGCAGTAGTCTTAGCGTTGCGCAAATTAAACAGCTCCTTGTCTTCTGTCATAATTATGACAGATTCATTATCGTTGTGTTCCTCTCTCACCGCGCCTACAACATCTCAGGCACTTCGGTTACTCAAATGCTTGGTTCCACCCCACGTGTGTTCATTACGGTTGGTCTGGGTGCCTGGGCTAGAGGAATCCATTTGAATGAGGTTGCTGATACCCTGGCGAAGGCATCTCTTCAAGGCCCAGTCGTATCTGTGCTTCCACCCAGCGCATATATTACCGCGGCCAGGTTTCGCAGGTATCTGCTCTTGAAAGAATTCGCAGCATCAGCTCTGACCTCCTCTCCCGAATTCCGGCATCTCCTTTACCCGTGGTGCAGTAAAGGATGGCGATCACGCAAGCTTGAGGTTTCCTTCACGCGTCTACGTTGTCGCGTGCCTCTTTTAAACTTCTACCTTTATAGATCTGGTCTGGCGGTCTCCCCATTGTGCCCGTTCTGCGGAGAACCCGAAACGATAGATCATTTCTTGTTGACCTGCCGCCGTTTCTCCTCTTTACGGAGCCTCCTGCTGGAGCTTCCGTTACGACAGCTTGGTTTAAGTCTGTCAGCTGGGGTTGCTCTGTCTCTTGGGGCTTCCTCCCTTGGGCACAGCAACTGGAATGTGCTCTCCGCCATGCAAAACTTCCTTACAGACACTAAACGGCTGCCGTCTTAAGCTGTGCTCTTTCTCATGATCAATATTTCTCTGGAATCAAAGCTTTCTGAAACGTGGAATATTTAGCCCCGTTCTCTATTTCAGTCACTGATCTCACAGCATTTGTTTAGCCTATTTCAATTACTCATCTGAGATCCTTTCATTTATTTCCTAATTGCTATTATTATCATGATTATTTTATTTTTCCCCACCATTATTTTCTTGTTTAACATTTTGTACACCTATCAGTTGCCGCCTGTGTCTTGGCCAATCCCCCGCAGTGGGTATGCGCCATTTTCTAGAGGACAACAACAACAACAACAAGATTCGTGGCCCGACGTGCCACGGCTGCACGGAGTCCTGCTGTTCCCTCTCCTCCCCGTTGGAGCTGCTCTTCCACGGCCTGCCTCTGCGTCTTCTGGCCGTCTTCAAATTTTGGTGAGGCCGTTCCGCGAGTGGGGGATTTGGCCAGGTCTTTCCCCCTTTGGATGTAGGTTCGAAGGATTTGTAGGTTTTCCGCCATGGCTATGTCTTCCCCGGGCTCAGGTCCGGTAACCTGGTTCGCCAGTTTACCGGCTGAAAATCTGCCGTTACCATCTTTTAGTAAAAACGGTGTCAAGCTAATCCCTGTGGCGCTAGTCCCTGTAGGAGATGGAGTAATTAAAATAAAAAACTCTCGATTGATCCAGGAGCAGCTGAAGGCAGCCACCAGCCACTATCTTGAGATTTCGGAGGTGCGACCATTTGGCAAGAGAGGAATTCTATGCAAATCGGCTCACTTGGATTGCGTTGCTGATTTGCTGCAGTGCACCTCTTTCGCCTCACTACCGGTGAAGGTATTCATTCCAGAGCAGCTAGCCTGCGTAAAAGGAATTATCCGCGGTGTGGATCCTTCCGCTACACGAGGGGAAATTCTTGCAGACTTTCATGACGCCGGTGTTGGCATCCTTTCAGTTTACCGCTGCAGCAGAGAGGCTGGAGGCTCTCGAACACCAACGGAGTCGGTTATTGCAACATTCGCAGGGTACTCTTGTCCGTCCGAGATCAAAGTTTGGCCTATTGTGTACCGTGTAGACCCACTGCAGCCCCGTCCTTTATACAGTGTAAGAATTGCTGGCGGTTCGGTCACAGTGCCAAATCTTGCAAGTCCGCAACGCGCTGTCGCGTTTGTGGCGGTGATCATGCACACGACATTTGCACTTCTGAGTCGCTTAGCTGCTGTCTTTGCCACTCTGATCACACAGCTGACGACCCCACCTGCCCCAAGCGTGCCGATGAGCAGAACGTCTTGGACATTATTCAGCGTGACAGGTGCTCGCGCGCTGATGCATACGCCCGCCTTGACAGACGGCAGTGCTCATACGCAAGTATTGCCCGCACGACCACTGCTGATGTGGAGGCAGCCTTAACTAAGTCCGTTGTTGCTGCGGTGGAGAAGGCTGTTGCTGGCGTACTTGACCGCATGATCAGTACGTTCAGCGATGCCTTGTCCCAGGTCATTTCCGCGCAGGCTGCTTCATCGGCTTTAAGTAACCTCAACTCGTCTACCTGTCCTTCCTCCTCTGCCACTGCTGCTATTCAGCCCACCACCCCTTCTTCCTCCACGTCCGTGAGTGTAAATGACTCTGAACAAGTCCCCCTCTCTAACGCTTGTGAGTCAGATGTTGAAATGACTACTCCATCTCAGAAGCGTCGTGCTTCCTCTTCTCCATCGAAATCTGACCATCATCATGGTAAGACTAAGAAAAGTTCGCCTGGAATTTCAAAGAAAACAGATGTGTTGAAAGAGGCTGTTGCGGCTACGTTTTTAAAGCAATAATCATGGCGGGAATATCTGTTCTACAGTGGAATTGTCGCTCTACATCATCTTCTTTCCCCGATTAACAGCAGCTTATACTAAAACATAGTCCAGACATTATTTTAATACAGGAGTCGTGGCTCAATCCTAATCGCCCATTTGCAATAAAAAATTTTTTCAAAAATCATCGCCCAAACGGCAGGGGTGGGGGCTTACTAACATTGATTTCAACGAAACTGTATCATCGTGCTAAAGTGTCTCACAAAATTATGAGACCTGATTGTGAGATACTTGCCGTTGAAATCATTATTCCGCAGTGCGCCCCTGTTACGGTGGCAAATATCTACTTCCCCGCAGGAGTCCGTAGGACGGATGAGCTCGATGCGTTACTGCGCATCAGCAGACGAGTAGTTCTAGCTGGGGACTTCAATTCACATCATGTAATTTGGGGTTTCAGATCAGACTTTAGCGGGAAATTACTTTGGTCTTGGATGTCAGCAAACGGCGTGTGCTGTTACAATAGTCGCGCCATAACTTACATGAGGGCTAATTCTCGATCAGCTATTGATTTAACGCTAGCAGTTAATGGTACAGCGGTATCTTCGTGGTGTACAGTTGACTGCGGTACGTCCAGTGACCACTCCCCAATCACTTTCACTATTGCGTGCAGTCCAGTCAGGGCAACTGGTTCGCCACAAAAAATTTATAAATACTACACTGTTCAAGAACCTCCTAGGTGAGGCCCTCTCGTCTGTTGCCCCCTCCGATAATTCTGACGGGGGCACTCAGGTATTAAATTCTGTGTTAGACGCCTCTCGGCGAGCAGTCTTTACAGTCCGGTCAGGCGTTGTAAATAAGACTCCTTCCAGTTGGTGGAATGACGACTGCGAAAAAGCCTATCGTCGAAGGAAAGCTGCATGGAAGAGTCTAACGCACAACCAGTGCCCAAAGAACTGGATAAATTACAAATTCTTTGCAGCCTCTTTTAAAAGAACTATATCTAAGGCTAAGGATGAGTACAATGCCAGCCTGAACACCTATCTGTCTAATCCTGTCAACCGGAAGTCTCTTTATAGATTCATGGAACGTACTCATGTGCTGCCCTTTTCTCACATCTCTCAGTCCACAGTATTGCCACCTCGGGACGAAAAAGATATACTAGAGTCCATAGCTCAAGGCATTGCTGTGCGTTTTCGAGCTCGCACTACCTTTCCATCAACCCCGTTTCATTTGGGTGGAGACTTCACTAAGGTATCTGTATCGGATTTAGCGTCCGTAGTTAATTTCCTGCAATCTGCTGCCCCTGGGATTGACGGAGTAACAGTTGGCATGCTTAAAATCCTAATGCAAGATTTTGCCCCGTACCTCTTGCAGATTGTGAACTGGTCTTTGGAAAAAGCCTGGATTCCACAAAATTGGAAAACAGCGAAAATTATTTTACTGCTTAAAAAGCAGGGGAAGGGTTTTGATCTCGACAATATTCGGCCGATTGCTCTCACATCAAATTTGGTTAAGCTTGTAGAGCGGGTAGTCTTCAGCCGCCTCACGAGTCATATTCTGAGTCTTCAAGGTTTTAGCGAGGCTCAGATTGGCTTTCGCCGGGGGTGTTCGATTTGGACTGCGCACATAGACTTGGAGAGCCGTATTAAGGTTGCTATGAGGCAAAATGAGGTATCAGCTCTGGTTACTTTAGATATTGCAAAGGCTTACGACAGCGTTGAACACAGCATTTTGCTTCATAAACTGGCTAATGTACAACCTCCTTTGTACCTATTTGCGTGGATAGGAGAGTTCTTAAAGAATAGAGCGTTCTTTTGTTCTAAGGGTACGTTAACTTCTACAACATACGCCCAGTCTAGAGGTGTCCCACAAGGCTCCGTTCTTTCACCGTTATCGTTTAACATACTAATGCGTGATATCCCTATTCACCCAGCCG
This sequence comes from Amblyomma mixtum, assembly GCF_055824585.1. Classification (NCBI taxonomy): domain Eukaryota; kingdom Metazoa; phylum Arthropoda; class Arachnida; order Ixodida; family Ixodidae; genus Amblyomma; species Amblyomma mixtum. The sequence continues at coordinate 41,049,185 of NC_143014.1, forward strand.
TCAAAGTTTATGTGTATGCGGATGATATTGCTTTTTTCGCTTCTGCCAAAGACATTCATATCCTGTACCAATTACTGCAAGAGTATTTAAATGCTCTGGAAGTTTGGCTAGACAGCATAAAGTTAACTTTAAATTGAACAAGTGTGCCGTCCTTGTTTTCCCACAAGCAACCCCTCTTTACATCTCTCTGTCGTATCACTTTATCCTCATCCCGCAAGTTGATTCAACAAAATACTTGGGTATAATATATGACCCGCATTTAGACTGGCGGCCACACATTAGAAGCATTGCGCTTAAGGGTGAGCGTGCCCTCGGCCGGTTGGTGAGGATCAGCAACAAAAAATTCGGTATGCGACGAGACACTCTACTACTTCTTTATAAGACCTATGTACGGCCAATCCTTGAATTCGGCTCCGTTCTCTTTTCTGGGTGCCCAAAGTACAAGCGTGAACCCCTGTTTGTTATGGAGCGACGCGCTCTGCGCCTTTGCTTAGGTCTGCCTAAATCAGTAGCTAATGCTGCGTTGTACTTGGAGGCGCGGATACCTGATCTCAATTCCCGGTTTGAGCTTATCACTGTGCGGACATTTTTAAGGTCCTTGGAGCCTGTTCCTGGATTGGCTAACCCTATATTTACAACGAACCCAACTCTCTTCTTTGGTACTCCCTGGCCTCGGTATAAGCTCCCTCAGGTGGTGTTCACTAACTGCCTGCTGTCAAATATTTCTGTATCAATGAGATCTTTAGTACTAGTCAACCACAGGCGGGCTGACACGGCAGTCTTCTTTGACAACACCCTCCCAAGGAATGCTAAGAACCTGCCCGCCAATATGTTAAATGGGCTCATAGAGGAGTACCTAGACAATTTTCCTAACCATATTGCCGTCTATACAGATGCCTCCCAGCAAAATGAAAAGGCCGCTATTGGTATTTACTCAAGGGCTCTTGATTGGAGCTACTCATTTCGGGCCCCTGACTATACCCCTATTTTTGTATTTGAGTTTCTGGCCATTGAGTTGGCCTTAATAAGGATTCCCTGCAGTATCACTCGGGTTATTATACTCTCAGACAACCTTTCTGTTTTGGCAGCGCTCGAAACCTCGAGTGATACTCCTATGAGCCGTTCCCTTCAATTTTTTATTCCTCCACATGTTTCAGAAGTTCGCTTTCACTGGGTCCCTGGGCACTGTGGCATTGTTTCTAATGAGAGGGCTGATTTTTTAGCAAAGTCTGCCCTTGATGGTCCTATTGTCCCTTTCGTCCCAAATACTATTTACTTGACTCTAGTACGCTTTCAGCGATTCCAGCGTTTCCACACCTTGAGCCATGAGCCTCTCCTCGCTGCAGCGGATTTTCAGCACCTGGCATTTCCTTGGAGTGTGCGGATGTGCAGTTCGAGGCAATGGGAGGTGTCCATGACCCTTTTGCGCTGCAGGATACCGCGGCTAAATCTTTATTTATGCCGATCGGGGCTTTCGATATCCAACCTTTGTGAGTGTTGTGGCGAAATTGAGTCTATAGAACATTTTTTCCTCTCCTGCCGGCGGCTCGCTGCTCTCCGTAGAATTTACTTGGAGATCCCCCTCTCTCGGCTTGGGCTTCCTCTATCTATTCCGATTCTCTTATCCTTCGGAGCAAGCGCCAAGGGATATGCCCTGAAACCAGTGTTCAATTCTATTCACGATTATATAATTTCATCTGGTAGATTCCTCTGCTAGAATGTGAATTCACAACTTTTCTTTCTCCGTATTTTTTTTTGTATTGTACAACTTCTAGCTCTGCGTCCCAAATTTTAGATTTAATTATACTCCATTCCCTGTACATGAGTGCGTTTGTATCCACTATGCACCCTGGCCAATCCCCCGCCGTGGGTATGTGCCATTCAGCCCGAGGACATCATCATCATCATCATCACGACGGTATCCAATGCAAAGCGCGAGGCAGTTAATCACGCAACGCGATAGCCTGCGGCGATGACATCGACAAACGAAGCTGCTCTGTTTACTCCAGCGGTGGTTACAATTCCACTTGGAGCTGAAGATTTTTATCTTCTGGGCGCCGCTTGGACGGAAATTGTCAGAGGTTTTCAGATAAGTTCGACTCCATGTTCGACCCCAGGTTCGCCGCAGTTTCCGGACGACGTTCGCCTGAATTTGCCGAGAATGGGAGCTAAAAGCATTTAGTACTTAAATGACCGAAATATTAGCTACTCGAGAGAAAATACAGGTGGGGTTAACTCACAGTTCCAAAGGGCGGTCTTCATGCCTTCGAAGTGAAAATCAAATGCTCTGATGTTCAGTCTCCTTCAACAGATTTCTTGTCTTTTTGCTGTTCGCGTTCAATTTGGAGCTTTCATGTGCTGGTTCTTCATGGCTTCTTCAGAATGCACTAAGACCGGAGTGGGCACCTTTTTTGTCAAGCAGAATAGGTTCCTGGCATCAACGGAAGCAAGTTTCTCGTCACCAAAGTCAAGAAGTGGCAACCTTGCTAACGCGTGCTGATTTTGCCCCCAACTCTTCAGAAACGCTCATTGTTAGCTGAAATTGAGGTTTTTCTTCACTCTCTTTTCCTCCATTCTCTTGACGAAAATCTACAGTCGTTGTAAAATATAGGGCGCCTGTTGACAGCGAGACCGAATCTGGCCTCGGGCTGTGGCGTGTCCTTAATCGTGCCAGTTTGCATGACTTCGGAACGTCGGGAGTGCTACATGAGGTCGGCAACCTGTATACTCTAGCCGCGCTTTGCTGCTTATGTCTGACAAAGGCCGCAGACTTATAGAACGCAAACGTATGTGGCCTGTCCTCGAACTGTCGAAGTGAACAGCTGTAACCTACCCCTTCACCTACCTTACCCCTCCTCACTCCAGCTCATTCAGAGATTTTGCATGAGCGCCAAGGATGAAGCCCCGACAAAAAAGGCCCTCGTAAAACCAACAAGCATTTACCACAGCTCAGCCACCCGCTGCGCAGGGACCATGCTCATAAAGACTCGCGCTGAAGTGCATTGAAGTGCGTGCAGCGGCAAATGGGAGGCGACGGCGGGACCGCCTGTCTGGTCACCAACAGAATAAGACGATCGGAAGAAAAGTGAACAATAACGGGGAGCGTTGGCCGCGATGTGGAATTCCTCCCTTCCCGTCGCCACCTCGACGCACGCATGTCGCTCCATTTTCAGCGGCCAAAAATCAACTCCGTGCCCGCAATGAAAAGCACGCTTAAAGCGCGGTCGACACCTCGAGAGGCTCGGCTAGCTAACATTGTGAGCCGAAGCTCGCAAAGCACAGCTTTCTCTGCACGGGCCGAGTGGGCAGCTCTCGGGAGGATGGGATGCGGCTCATTCTCCGGCTGGTCACGATGACAATGCGTGTTTGTCGAAGGCCATTGACGAATGGATGCGCCGACTGCGCCGGGTGCCATTGCTCGGCGGGAGGAGCGCCACCCACTGCGGGCACAGGGCGCATCTCGCGGCAGTACAACCGGGGAGCCCTGCACAAAAGGCCCGCAACGCACCCCGAGGTGGGGCGACGGACAGTGACGCTGCTCAGCAGCGCTGACTGCACCCCGCATATTTCGTGGTCGGTCGCTCGGTGGCGTAAATGATGGCCTCAACGTGGCCTCACTGGCGCCTGTAGTCCGCGCCTCGGCGTTCGTATGCAGTTGAGTGCAGCGCGGCCAAAGATACGCCAGTCGCCACTCACGGGCACGGCAATAAAGTCGCGAGTAAAGCTCCCTACTAGCGCAAATAAGCTGGGTATCGTCCGCAACTGTTTAAACCACTGACTTGGGAAAACGGGTTCAGCGTGGTCGAAAGTAACCTTACACAAAACTCGCAAGGCGACCATATATTGTCGACCTATGGCTAAGGTGGTCATCTACGCGCATAAGAAGCATTCAGGCAATTAAACTCAGTGAAATGTAACTATCGCTGGCACTAACACATGTTCTCTATAGACACGCACGCATTTGCAGCGGTTTTTCAAATTTCTGGCGCTTAAGAGTTAAACAGGTACGTCCGCTCAATGCCGCCTCGCGAATAATTAAAAATAAAAGGAACCTGCCTAGGTCCACTATCTCGCGCGCTAGTGCGTACGGAGTTGGAGCCCATGTTCTGTTTGTAGACGCCTCCACGCCACCGCCTGTTGATTGTTGAGTTGTCTACCCACAACCAATTCTATGCAAACATTTAATTCCTGAAATAGAAGACGATAAATGCAAGAAGTGCGGAGCGAGAGGGTCTCTCGACCACATAATATGGGAGTGTAGCCAATCCCCAGGCAGGGCGAAGAACATTAATAGTAGAGACGCCTGGGAGACCTTGCTCCGGAGCTCGGACCCTGAGCTCCAGCTCACCGCCGTCCGACTGGCTGAAGAGGCCGCCGGGATACAAGAGATCCCGGCCAGCATCTGACGCGACTACCCCATGCGGCCGGATCTCTCCTGATCCTCCTCCCTCAACTGAGGGTATGGGACAGGGGAGGTCTGGGTGAGGTAGTCTCATTCTGTTGGACAATAAATGTTTTTCACTTCACTGGAGCCCATGTTTGTGGATTATTATTTAAGCAGAATTTTGGCAACGCTGCGGCCAAATATGAATTCTTGCGCTTCTTTTGGTGCACACCACTCGTGCCACAGTGCAAATTAAAGCTTTCGTTTCCCTTATCTCCATTCGCAGTTCAACAAAAAGGAACCGCGGGAAAAGAAGGGAAAGACAGAGAATGTAACGTTGTCTGCTGCATGCACCTAAGTCACCCACGGCACCAGGACCCCGCGCAGAACTGCGAGACATAACTGAGCGCAGGTTCACAGGAGCGCTGTTTGTAACTGCTGGCCAGCTTGGTCGCCGTGTGGTGTTAAAGACCACCCGGCAGACCCGGCTGATGAGAGAGGGACGGAGGAGTGCATCACGAGAGCCCGCCCTCCAGCCGTCGGTCGAATTAGTCTCCCAGCACCCTTCCCACCGAGCGGCAACAGATCACCGGCGCTGCTCGACCGCAAAGGGGCCGTGTGTGCCAGGAAGGAGTCCTTGGAGGTGCGCCTCAACAAGCGCTGGTCCGCAGACCAAGCTCGCTTGAATAAATGAATAAATGAGCTAATAATTTTACTGAATATGAAAAGGGGGAAGGGGGCATAAGGTTACGGTAAGAGTTTTGGCATGAAAGAAATGCCGGATGAAAAGAATGAGAAGTACAGCCCCCGTCAAAAGTATACAGCCCAAAGGGTTTGCTTCTAAGCTGTTTAGCGGGGCCCCCTAGCACGTCTAGCAGTCCAAAGCTTGGGGAAATTAAGTACGGATAGCCATTCCTCTTTCGAGAGATTATGGTCGCTGAGGATGCATAACGAGGCTGACTGCAGGCCTCACAAGCAAACCACTTGGGCTGTATACTTTTCACGGGGGGTGTACATACACGCATGCGTGAGTTCTTCATTGGAGCCTCTCTTCCGTCAGTGGCGAAGCTCTTTTACCTTCCCGGGTATCTTTGCAGAGTTATTTACAATGGTCTTTTCGTCCCCCTTTCCAGGGACAGACAACTGCTGAACGACACGCGAGAGGCCCGACTGCAAAGCAAGAAAAAGCAGTGACCGCCGCGAAATGAGCCGCGAGAACTCTACGCCGTGTATTTCGGCCATCTCCTGGAACCGAATGAGGGCGCGTGTTGGAGAAGGAACGTAGTACGTGCACTCAGGTATTGCGGCGATGACGGGTTCAAATAAGGTAAACTCTCAGCGCTTGACAAAAAATGGACAGTTGCTGTATTTTTTGAAAGCTTCCAGGTCACTTCTCCTGAAAGCGGGTCCGACTCGGTCTGCGCGCTGAGACTCTTGTCCACTGTAGTGGCACGCAACTTGAGTAGGCTGAAAACCTGATGGGCCATGTATGAAAACGTTGTGCCATGCAAGGCAGCATGACACAGCGGCTACTTGTGGAATACCGTTCCTCTCACGCATTAAACTGAAAAAACTGAAAGAAAAAATGCATTAATTTTACAAGAAAGATAAGAATATGTTCAAATTTTGTGTTGTGATCGTGTTTATTGTTTCATTTACGTAACCCTCCCCTCTTTCCTCCTCCGTAATGCGAAAGCCCTGAAGATAAAATAAATTAAATTAAATATTCCCGCAAGGACGAAATCACTGAGCGGCACGGCCACTAGGCTGTAGTCTAGCGATCCATGGTCTCGCGTTTAAAAAATAATAATAATAATGCACCAAGAGACTCGTCGTCTTCCATGGGCTGGTGCGGTGGTGCCCACAAACCGGGGCTCCGAACTAGAGGCACCGCATGAGCAGGAGTGATTTAACGTTTTGCCTGAATAAACATGTTTATTCATCATGTGTCGTCTTTTTAAGTAAAAGAGTATCGCGGCTCTGCGGTGTGAGTTCCGTTGCCTCTGCAACTATTAAATGTAATATATACTGAGTTTGCATTGAAGATAATGGAACTGTCTAGAATTACAGCGTAACAGTGTACGTAGATTAACAGCACTGATTAAAACAAAGTCCGTCGAGGCAGTGTCCCCGTAGCGGACATCAGGCAGTTCTGTGCGCTCGCTCGCTACAGAGAGTCGGCGTCGTTATCAATATTTGCCCCAGAAGCGCAAAAACCGTTCTCTTTGCGCAGAGCATGGCTATAAGCCATTTATAGAGCTATTTGGCCGAGATAGCACACTGAAATGTTAATGAGGAAAATGGAAGAAAGCGGGGGTTGGGGGGGGGGGGGGGGGGGGGGATTTGGTACTTGTAGGAGTAGGCATTTTCGTTGCAGGTTTCTAGGGACAGATAAGAAACTGTGCGGCGTTTAAGTCTGTAATTGTGACGACACATTAATATTATAGGCGCCAGTAGATGTAAGCCTCAGATACCGGCTCCGTTTTTTTTTTTTTTTTTGACGTTTCGTTCAGTCCAACCCGATCAAATCGACGAGCGCCATCACGAATGAACGACAGACAGCGAAACAAGAAGAACGGGCGCGTGAACAGAAACCAGGGCGCATGAATTCGAGAAGTTCGCAATCGCGAATCTAAGCAGCCGCCACGTTCAGCCCGCAGTGGGCTTTAGACGAGCGCACCCAAAAACCCAAACCAGATCCGACCATCCCACAAGCGTTGGGCGCGCTGAATGAAGAGGGGGTGGATGCAGGGTTATCCCGGGGGCTCGAACACCACGCGCAAAGGCGGGTGAGTTCACCCCCCCCCCCCCCCCCCTCCCGCTCTCTTTTGCAGATCTGATTAACGCCGCGCCTGGCCGACAAAAGGCCGGAAGCCCCGCCCGGAGCGGGTCGCGTCCGTCGCCCATTGGCGGGCACCCCGCGCGGGTGAATCACGTCCGCCGGGGAAAAAAAGGGAGCTAGAACTCCGTATGTCGGCCATCTTGGGGACTATCCCGGCGGACGCAAATTAGGGGACGGTCCCCCCCGCCCCGAAGGACCCCACTGTTTTCTCACGGTCGGTCTGCGCCGCCCGTTGCATGAACGCGGGCCGATCAAATTAACCCGCGACGCCGAGCCGCCCCCCCCCTCTCTCACTAACTTTTCTTCTCTCGCGAGCGTGCGCTCCGACGGGGCCTGGTCCCGGTCGAGCGAGCGCTGCCTTTTGCAAACGCGCAACGCTCGCTCGAGCAGTCAGTGCAAAGTCAGCGAAGCAGCAAGAAAACAAGCACCCCTCCTCCCGCAAGCCCCGTCACCCGCCTCCCTTGACGTCGGTCCCCAGCAATGCTCTAAGAGTTAGAGAAAAGCCTCCTGAGGGAAGTTAAATTGCGTATACGGAGTGCTGGTTTACTTTTCTTTTTGCTCTTGACACTTTCTCTTAAATTCTGCGTCTGGATATGTCTGTTACCGAAAGTAGCGGCCATTGGATGCGGTTAATAAGGAAACCGACGCATCAACTGACCGTGACGGCTGAGTTTTCGGATGCTTGATGTCTGCAGGACGTTGGAACGGTAGTAGTGAGACAGGGGTTTAAAGCTATGTGCGCGCCACGTTATCCAACGCCTGCACCGAGTAAGCAGCGGCCTCCACCTCCCACAGCGTGTGGCACGCCGCTCCACGGTGTCTGCGGTGGCATGATGTCCTTCATTGACAAGCAGGTGCGGGAGACGCTCTTGTAGTACCTGCCACATCGCACTGGTCGGGAAAATTACTTCCGCTATCTGCCAGAGACACGAATATTTTATCATCAAGACCGACGGGTTAAAATGGAGACTGGGGCTCGCCACATCATTTTCAATCGAAGGGGGCATTAAACTCTGGCAATTAACGTTAAATTTACTCAAGTTATACTGATCTAACGACGTAATTTCTACTTAGAATATAGAATATTGGCCGTTAATGACTGTGTAAACTGCAGCAGCATCAAGTCCAGCTTTTTTGAACACCATTTTTATTTGTGAGGCAGCTGTGGAATAATTGTAGGAGACTTTTTTATGCATTAATAGGATTGGTCTTTTCTTTCGATGTGACATTAAATAGCAGAAAAATACAATAAAATAGAAGATCAGTAAAAGACTATAGTCAGGTGTTCACGTTTTACCCATACTGTTCGCCTTTCCCTCGGATCTGATTGTTCGCCGCACATTGCGGGATCTTTCTGAAGTCTATTAAGCCTCAGAAGAGTACAGCTCCTTAAAAGCGTTTATCAAAATTTTGAATTTGATTTGGTTTTAGTCGGGTTTCTTCTTTCGCTCAGCTGGACATCAGGCTGCAAACGCTGACGATTGAGGGCAAAGACAGGTTGCGACTGGCTAACCATCCCAGCGGCTTTTGAGTTCGTTTGAATAATGCAAGCGCGAACACCTGTATAGGAGACTGCGTACGCCGACGGCTGCTAGCGCATGCAGGTGCCCTTGGGCTCTAGCTCTAGCTCAACGGACGCAGAAAGGCCCCGAAGAATCTGGTATGAAGCGAGTGACACTCAATGTTTAGATTTAGTTTGTGCGAAGTATCGTGATATAGGTTTTACTTGTTCAATGAGATGTACACGCTTATAAAAAGAAAGGTCAGCATAATTACCAACAAAACAGGTAGTAATTGCTCCTCACGTATGCTACTGCCTTGCCGGTACCTAGAGGTAGTAATTTATGTAGCGGTAACATGTACTAATCTTTCAAAATAGTAACAGGAACTGACCCAGTCAGCGAAACTTAGCAACAAGCACTAACTTTTGACTAGTAACTGATACTAACTTGAGTGCAAATATCTAGCTGACGATGCAAATGCTGACCATGTATGCACCGCTACACCTTCACCTAATGACTGCGCCCTTGCACAAGTAACGACATGAGAGAGAGAAAGTAAAATTTAATGAGAGCAAAGATGGAGAGCTCGTCCGGCGGCATGTGGCCATGGCCTTTTGCTCCACAAGGGGTAGAGGGGAAGGGAAGGTTAAAGTGCGAAAGGAGGGTCATAATGTCATAATACGATGAATTACATGCGGTGGCCCGCACAACAGCGATCTCCACGCACACAATGGCTGGTACTCGTCGCTCACGTAGATTCGACGCGTATGGCACACGCAGCCCATGTGTTGCACACACAGCGACGCATATCACAAGTAACGACATAACGTAACGGCATAAAAAAGCAACCATTGCTTACAGGTAATTGAATGACGGCCATGTCTGCGTATTACACATTTAACTAATGGTTGCGGAACTTTTAACGGAAAAACCTAGTAGCTGCTTACAGCATATGTTGCTGAGTTATTGGGATGTTGTGTGAGGAAATAATAAAGAGATAAAAAGTATAAGGACGATAACGGTTCTCCCTAATGCGAAATTTGAGCGCAGCTACGTCGGTGTCTTAGTCTCTGTAGGCTCATTGTTTCGCTTTGCAGGGTCGTCGGCTCATCTGGTGACGATACTAGTTCGATGTAGTATTAATTGATGAAGACGACTATGTGCAATGCACAGCGCGATACTGCGTTGCATTCAAACACGAGGCGTGATCGGCTGTGGCGATAGTCTAGTGCTCTCATGCAGTCTCTGTATAAGCTCAATGTTTTGCTTTGCTGGGTCTTCGGCAGGTCTGGCGACGATATTAGATGTAGCATTATTTGATGAAGACGGCGGTGTGAAATGCGCAGCGCGCGAGAATGTGTATATTAGTCTGATAGCGGTATTAGTTGAACAAGACGACGATGTGCAATGCACAGCACGAGAGTGCGTTGCAGCTTAACACAAGGCGTGATCGGCTGCGGTGGTAGCCTAGTGACTTGTTTCTGATCGTCCGTGCTTGTGGGGATTCATGCATGAGGTGTGTTTGTCTGTTCGTTTCCTACTTGTTCTTTTTTCTCCTGAATTCCTTTTTTCAGTGTCGAGGAAACGGTTGTACAAAGACTTAATCTGTATGCTCTTTCTTCCTCCAATGTATCGCTCTGTGTATTTACCGGGACATGACGTACTCAAGAGAGTACGTAAAATGCCCCTCTCGCCATGTACAAAAACTTTTTTCTTTAGGCTACACACTGAGACATTACCAGTTAAAACATGGCAAGAGGAGAAAGGTGTTTTCGTGTCTACGGTGAACTGTCGCCTTTGTGATGCTCCTGATACGATTGAGCATTGTTTCATTAATTTCAAAGATGCAATACTCTTCTGGGACATCATGCAACGGACATTGAAAAAAAGACTTAATTTGACGACCCATTCTGTACGATTTCTCACTGCACTACCGTTTGTTGATGAACCCTTAGATATGTTATTTTTAATTGGATTACACAGCCTGTGTAAAACATGCATGTTAGACCAACATTGTGAATCTGTTGTTTCTGCTAAAGACAATTTCTGTAGAATGATTGTACACCTAAAAGAATTCTATGCCCAGAACGAGGTTCAACAGGAGTGGCACTCACTATTAGTGCCGTCTTGTTCATTGACTTTTTTTATAGCTCTTTGATGCTTAGATGAGTCTTGTTAAGATTAGCTATGCGCTCCGATTTGTCTCTTTTCTCGTGCTTATGATGTAGTAGCTATGTGCTCCGAATTCACTCTTTTCTCGTGCTTCATTGCTGATATGTGTTGATGTGCCACTGTTTTCTTAACGTTTATAGACAGCTCATGTACATAAAACATCGCATCATTGTAATAAATACCATGTCAAGAAAAAAAAAAGCGGCGATAGCCTAGTGATCAAGTGCAATGGCCAGCAAAGCTGATCTGTCCGCAGCGTCGTGGGTTCGAATCCCAGTCGAGTCAATGTTTACTTTCTATTTCACCGACGGCGGCGGTGCGGCTCAACCCACGCACGGGCGCTCAAGAGCTGCGCTCTAAAAGAAAGCTCTACAGCTCTGCAGAGAAGTAACTACCCGCAGTGTACTGGACCCAGAACACAGAATGTGAAATGGTAGCAAATAAGCGCACACTGCAGGCGAGGTGTTCCCGTCGATCAAGCAGCCTCAAGCGACGCACACAATGCTGTATGGAAACAAGAAAACAACGAAGGACGGACCACACAAACGCGACGCGCTCACTGTGCACTGACGGATTACTTTTTTTTTTCCGTCTGATGCAGAAAATCCTGAATATGACAGGCCAGGATATATGGTTTATTTCGAAAAGTCAGAACACCTCTTCGAAAATGTCATGAACACTATCGTTCGCGTTTATCGCTCTTCCGTTTGTCGGAACATCTCAAGTATAATATATCGAACAGTGCGATGCACCCCTGCAGATGACACTTCTCCTAACAGCGCTCTCCCACTCCCTTTTCGCGCGCGGACACCGGTCGGCTGCGCGGCCTTGGGCACCTGGGGGCAGCGCTACTTTTGCAAAACCGCGCGACGAGGTGGACGAGGGGTGCGCGTGAGCGTAGCCTTCGGTCTGTTGAAGTCATTTCCTGCGCGACACTTCTGCATGCAAAGAAGCCAACCTTTTGTATACCGCTTGACTTGCGGTGAAGCCAACCTAGCTTAACGAAGGCTAGGGCTCGCTTTCGCCTGGCGCATTTCGCTGCCGAAGTCGTAGCAACTGCACATTATTTAATGACAAATTATTCTATTTATTCTGTACTGGTAACAGTGTTATACCTCTTACAATAGGCTATGACTAGTTCCAAAACACCGTCCACTGTGGCTCCTATGTGCAAAGCTGGCTAGTCCTACGACGCCTAGTGGTGAGCTGCCAGTTTGCTAGTGGGCTATAAGCACACTATAAGCTTCTAGGTTACAGAGAAGCTTATATATTGTCATGCTTTACACATCGAATTATTGACATATCGAACCTGTTCGCAATCCCCTTCGAACTCGATAAATCCGGGATCGACTGACACCTAGTAAAAATGGCTCTCCGTTGAAGGGTCACTAAACTGGAATACTAAGTCAAGCTACATCGATAGGCTAGCATCGCATTATAGCAAATATGTACTTGAGGATCTGGCGGTAGCATAGACAACTGCCTGAGTTTTTTCTGGTTCGTTTTCGAGGCAAGTAAATTCCACAACTGTAAGTTTTATTAAAGCGATGATCGGTTCTTACTGATACTGCCGGTCTTCACTGTGTTTACTGAAAACAGTAGTAAAAATCGGATAGCATGAATTACGAAAAGTTTGCTGCTCCTTTCAGGGTACATTGAGGCCAACGCGGGACCCGATGTTGAATCAAGATTGAAAAAATAAATGCTGGTCGAGCTACTGGCTCGGCCGGTCCACATTAGGCGAAAACTCGCTACCCTCACTGCCAAGGTTGCTTTGTTTGACGATTGTTAGACAAAACTTGAGGCTGCTTCTGCAGTCACAAATCACGTCACTCTGTCTATTGAAAAACGAGAAAAAGAACCGAGTTTGGTATCAAGGATATTATGCATCCTCTTGATAGAAATAATAGTAATCATGAGAGCCGGTCCCCGAGGAACAACCTAATCGTAGATGGCTTGGCCGAATTGCCAGACGAGACACCTGATACACTGCTCGAGTCAGCGACGCACCTGTTGACCACAAAGCCAGGCGTGAAGTGCGATACAATCGGGTGTTGGCACTGATTAGGCATTGATAGAGATGAAAAATAAAGGCCCGTGATGTTCAAGTTGTTAGACTTTCGAACAAAGTCGGCTGTACTGCGCAAAGTTATCAAACTAAAAGGATCCACGGAATGCATAACGGAGGACTTTTCGGCGCACGCACGTTTTGTGAAAAATTGCTTTGGCAAAATTACGCTGAACTTAGGAAAGACGCCAGCAGATCCGGTATTCATGGGATGATGTCAAAAAGTGCTATGTTAAAGCGCCCGAGAGTCCTACTGGACATAACGGTGCTGCACTTCCGCCTAAACAAAACCTAACGCTTTTGGATGTTAATGCCCGCAGTGTGGTTAATATGTATGTTAGTTTCAACTGTCCCGTAATAACTGTCCCGTAATATCTGCACCGCTGGTGAACACGTGACCCATGCCACGGTGGGTGGGATGAAGAAGGTGGTGAAAGCCTGCGAGACAGGAAATAGTAAGGGGCGGGCAAAAGTTTCCACCTAACCCTCCCCCCCCCCCCATCTCACCAAAAAAAAGTGCACACACACACAAACAAACAAACTGCTTGGTGAGGAAAAAAGAAGGGGAAAAAACAGCGCGGGATGGTCGTGAGAAAAAAAAAATAAAAACACTTCCCGGAGTCCCCATTAATAGCGTTCCACAGAAGTCCACAGGGACAGTACTATCATCATCATCATCAGCCTGACTACGCCCACTGCAGGGCAAAGGCCTCTGCCATGTCTCTAAAATTAACCCTTACCTTTGCTAGCTGCGGCCAGCGTATCCACGCAAACTTCTTCATCTCCTCCGCCCATCTAACTTTCTGCCGCCTCCTGCTACGCATGCCTTCTCTTGGAATCAACTCTGTTACCCTTAAGGACCGACGGTTGTCTTGACAGTGTTATAGCACCCCCTTAGTCCGGCTGAACAGAGAAAGACTTGAAAAATCATCTATACTGCTGCGCGTTTCTTGCTCCCGCCAGTAAAATTACGCCGCCACCACCATCGGAGAAGTCGGAGCTGCTCATTATCAGGAACACGAAACAACCTCTAGCCCACAACATCTCAATCAGCATCGATGGAGACGAAATCCCCACGCAACCCGAAATTAAAATCCTGGGCCAGAATATACCACAAGGCCGGCAAATCATGACAGTCAAGAAGCTCGCAACAGCTACGCAGCAAATAGACCAGGATTCTCAGACGTATCCGCAACAAGCACCGTGGCATAAAAGAAAGGGACGCAATTCGCCTAGTGCAGGCATTCGTCGTCTCACGAAGGATGTATGGGACAGTCTACCTCCGCCTCACCCAGTAAGAAACTGTAAAGTTAGAATCACTTATACGGGCGGCCTGGAAAATGGCATTGGTTCTGCCAAAGACATCAACATTGCTCCTCATGTCCCTCGGCATCCACAACACACTGCAAGAAATCTGAGAGGCGCAAAGATTGTCACAGCTCAACCTCCCGGCCATCATTCGAACAGGAGGGACCCTCATCAGCCACGGTGTAAGAATATGTTTTGCACAAAGAAGTGCCAGAGCCATAAGCCTGCGCAAGAAATGGAGTGGTCGCCCAGACACGCTCTACGTAGATGCAGCCAGTCCAATCCAAGGGCAAATAACCACCACCATAACGAATCCCGAGGACACGCTAATCAACTGCGCGTCAGTGCGCACGTCCAACACCACTCACACCGAGGAGGCAGCCATTGCGCTAGCGCTATCTAGCAACACAAACGCTAATGTACAGACAGATTCCTAAAACGCATGCCGAGGTGTTAACAACGGACTAATCCATCAATCAGGACTCACAGTCCACGCAAAACATCCCCCTAGTCAAGCCTCAATCATATGGTTGCCGGGACACACGGAACCGAAGAGAGGGAAGGGTGTCGCCTATCGATGCCGGCACGCCCGAGCTCTCTTAGACCGGGCTTCGCCCTTAGCGGACGTGACAGATGAACATAATATAGCGCTCATAATCACCTTTGCCGAACACCTACAGGCAGACAGGCCAGACGGACATACCCCACGCCTCATGAAACCTTGTAAACAAGGTGAAAGAACGAACCCTCCGCAGACTATGGACACTCTCGTAACACCGCTTGGAGTCCACCAGTAGTACTCCTCACACTTCAAACCAGAGCGCCCAGAATGAGGAGAAATAGCTAAGGCTTTTCAAATGGTGTGGGCATGCCAATTAATTCTCGCTGTTGACAGAGTTCCTAATCCCAATCTGGAGCAGTGGGAGGCCATTCTGCACAGCGAGGACCCCGACCAGCAACGAGAACTGTTTTGTTGCAGCGCAAGCCACTGAGCTGCCGGACTAGGCCTCCGCACCATGACACACCGCACCCGGAGCCTCCACACCCGAACACACCGGCACCGTTTCGATTCCTCCCCGAAGTGCAACCTGCCCTGTGTAGGACCTGCGCAGTGGAAGAAGAAACCACGAAGCACCCCGTAATGCATTGTGCAGGGATGTCCTCGTGGCACATAGATCGAGGGCACCACCATACCTCAATCCTTGGGATTTGTCAAGTCTGATCGCCTACTACACGATACACTCGACCTCACACCAACATCCTTCTTACCCCAGCTCGCTTGCACCTCTTTCGCATGCGATCTGACCCCTCCTGCCCCAACTGCCCGTTACCCTGTGCCAATCTGGAGCACTGTCCCTTTCAGTAACCAGTAGCCCTCCAAACAGCCTTCTTACACTCTCCCCCTACTACCTGGAGTACGTGACAGACGTCGGACCAACTGGACGACCAGCGTGCCCTGGTGCTCCATGCCCAGGATCTTCTGAGCGCTTAATATCTCGAGTTTTAGTAAAGTGTTTTTCTCTCTCTCGCCGCAAGCATGAGCATAGTGAACATCATCAAAGATAGACTTAGGCAGTCGTGGAACACCAACACTGATCGAAAAGTGTGCTGAGTGCGCACGCGGAGATTTTTTCTTTTTTTTTCCTTTTTTTTTTTGGCTAGGGCGCAGACACTTTTGTACCCGCCCGTCATAAAGGGAACCGACACACGTCGTCATTGTATCATGCGCGGCTGAACCAGGTAAGTAGCGTTGCCAAACTTAATATGGGACAGAATTTACCGCAATACCCAGCTCTGTGCGCAGTTTCACCGTAAACAAGCCAGCGGTTGAGGCGGAAAAATTTGAAGTTTTCGCTATAAATATGCGCAATAATGTAAACGCACATGTTAAAACACGCCCCACTTGCCTTCGTAGTTTTAAAACTACAGCGCTTGAGCCAGCCTGGAATGACGGTATAAGAAGCAGATGTTACATTGCAGTTTTTCTTATTCCTCACATGAAGTATACTCAACTTGACGTCGCAGCCATCTTTCGACCGAAGCAGAACGAGAGAAGAAATTCAGTTGTAAATTATTCAGCGGCCGTAAACGAGTGCCACGTAGTGACCAATGTATTCTAATATATTTTGCGTCATTAGAGAGATGAAAACCTGCAACTAAATTTACGTGTCTTTCAATGCAGTGCAGACACCAAATTTTTGTTGCAAGTTTTCTTCTTTGTAATATGATCACCTATTCAGAGAGAAAAGCTCTCACGCGCCAGTACGGGGGAGTTATTTCGAACAAACTCGGCATCAATTCCTGAATGAAATCGGGAGGACAAATGACGCTTTCAGATGGGTCGCGGCACCACTTAGTTGTCATAGGGCAGGCCTGATGGAATACAAGTACGGCTGTAATCCACATGTGGTGTATACGCAGACGCAGCGAAACAAAGTCACCAGAGTTTCACGGCGTGTGTCGCGACTCGGGAAGGAAGAATATAATAAATACGGCAATAGACAAAACGGCCTCAGTCGTAGAGATCGTCGTGGAGTTAGCCATCGCGGGTCCGTCAACACGCACTGTCTTAAAGGGCAACTGCAGCACTGTTTTGAGAACTTTGCGATATTCAAGGATTCAAATCTATGTAGGCTGTAGGTAAAGCGTGCCAAGTGTTTTTGCACTAGCATTTAAAATAGTGACGTAATCGACGATTTAATTTAGAGCTTCTCCTCAATGTACCGCAGATGTGCAGAAAAACTCAGCGTGACGTCAAGGAAGGTATGATTTCAAATTACCGCTGTGATCAGCCACACCCTGCCCTGGCGCGTTAGACGCTTCCAAACAACTCTTAGCAGGGTTCGCCTTCGGTGGCGTTGGTTTTTTTTTTCCTTCCAAGCAGGCGTTTGTGCGTTGGAAATGTACCGATACCTTCAACGACGTCATCATGCGCCCCCCCACTTGGCGTTGTGCGCTACGAAGAAGCTTGAAGGGCGTCCGTATTTTAATCGGCGATTACTTCACTATTTCAAGTGCTAGCCCAAAAAGACTTCGCATGCTTTACCTGCAAGTTTCACAAATTCGACCCTCTTAAGCTCGTTGATTTCTAAAACTTATGCAGTTTCCCTTTAAAGCGACTCTAAACGTGCCACCACAAACTTCTCCACAGGCATGGTGGGAGTCTGCGTCTCTGCCCTGCCACCACTTAAGTGGAAACACACTCGGCTGAATGATCTGTTCGTTGGTACGCGGAACGTTCGCGGCGCGCAAGCGGGCATGTCATGTGGTATTTTTTTGTATTTTTTGCAGTGAGCAGAAAAAAACTACTACGTAACAGATGCAAGTTAGAAACTGTTCAATCGGACGTTTTGCGGACCGTTCTGCAAATCTCTAGGAGGAAGTTTCGGCTTAACATTGTTGCTAGCGAAGTTGGTTCATTAAACTCGACTAATTATGCAATTAGGCTTGGTACAAAAAATTGTAGAGTTTCTTAGAAACTCCATGACAAAAATAGTGCGACTTGCTCCATGCAATAGCCAGCAACATCATTTGGTCGTGTCGTCCAGGACATGGTGTTAGAGTGACTCGATCGGCATATTTTTAAACCCTGGCTACAGTTACCCGGGACAACCCGTAGAAGCAAGTATGAACAGGGAGATGATATTTGCGTAGCATGCGGAAGCATTGTAGAAAACATCAAACATTTACTGGTAGCCAGTTAATCTATGCAACCAGATGTGGGAAAGGGCATATTCAGCCTTCCAGTAGCTAATGAGTTTTAGGGATATGGTGAAAACAAAATTAACAAATCAGCTGTAGAGACGAAAAGGAGAAGACTGAAGTATCATCGGTGGCGCAAAAGCAGAATGGAGAAATTTCATGAAACGTCGCAGAAATCGTAGTAATATAACTTACAACATGAAAAATAGCCTTAAATGGCGGACCCGGTAAGAAAAATGAACAGGACAGGATTCAGTGTTTAAAGAAGGAGGCGGACGGTTACAAAAAACAAAAACAAGTAGCCATTTTATTTGCTGGACAGGATAGCACTTGCCACCCCTCGGATACAAAGGAGATGCATATATTTATCTATCTATCTATTATCTATCTCATGTCCAACATTCGTACAGAAAAAAATGTATATTAGAAAATAGTAAGGTACTGTTATTGGAATATTGAAGGTAATGGCCCATTCTTCCGATGTGTAGTAAAATATTTAATTTAAAGTTTTTCCATCGCTCGGATCGAACTCTTAAGACTGCCATAGAAAACCAGTAGGGAACGCTTTTGACGATAGCAAAAGCGTTAATAGCAGAAAAATGCGAGCCTGCCGCAGCTAGATCTGCAGATATGGTGATTGGTATAGCGAAATCTTACAATATATGAAGAAATTGCGTTCATAAACTCTCTCCTGTTCAAAAATGCTTTTGCCCAGAATTGTTCAGTATGAGGAACACTGGGGGGGCTATAGATGGGGAGCAGAAGGATGCAGTCTTGTCCTGTCGTCTTTATTTTCTTTTCTGGCGTGTCGGCGTGCATGAGTTGAGGGGGAGAGGGCGCATCATTTTTAATCTCCGATATCCTCGGTGTTAATGAAGCTAGCTCAAAATAAAAATTGCGGTGTTGTGAAGTGTAATGGAATACCGATCACTGGTGCACTTTTTTTAACCTCAGTATGCCGGGTGTTTCAGCGAACACTTTAAAAAATTCTTAAAAATAGGCTATTTGAGAAAAAAAAAGAAACACTCTTCAGAAGGAAACTGTTAGTAGCGGCGGGCGTCAGTAAGTGTGAAAGGCGTGCTAATTAGTTACTGGTCCATTAAAATTTACTAATTAACTTTTTTATTTAGCGAAGTTTGGCGATTTTGTCTATGCAGAGTTTGTAGCCGCGGAGACGGCAGTGTCATATTAGTGTTTAAAGCAAAGAAAAAGTGGTTCTATAAAGCTCTGGAGCCCACGAAATCTGGTGTTCTCTTCCGCATGGAACCGAAACTGGGCGCAAAAGGTGCGCCGGAAACGTAGCGCAAGCGCAACGTCCGCTGATGACGCGTTGCCATGGCTGCGGCGCCCAATTCGAACTGCCTGTGGTGATTTCCCCTGCCAGGGAGCCTCAACGCTCAGCTTAGACCGCGGCCGGCGTTACCTTTTTCTTCATCGCTGGACGCGAGAAAGAGTCATCGTCAAACATGCGGCCGCCCATCTTGAGAGCCTTGATAAGCGCTGCCGGCCATTTTGTTTCTTCTTCTTTATCTCCGCCTCTTCTGACGTGGTGCCAGATGTGAGGCGTTACCGTCCGTTCATCTGTACATTTGTTTCAGCTGCTGTTCGTTTATAATCGCTGCGTTTTAGGAAGCGCATCAGACAAATAAAGGTTCGACTGCGGAGCACGCAAGATTTTCGCGGCAGTGGCTGCATTCTGTTAGCTGTTCTAGGGCCAACTTTATAAACACGTTAACATTTGCCTTTGAAGTGCTTGTTTTGGAGGTGCGCATGTGACATAGCCATTGAAACACCACTGGTGTCAGGTCGTCCATGTGAGAAGATTTCAACTTCGCAGCGTAAACACTGTGTAAATGGCCGCTCCAGCGAAACTCCAGTACTCCTTGAAAGCACGAGCTGATGGGCGAGTTGGTTGTACATGATATGATTGAAACAGCGCAAGGCCGAAGGCCAAAAAAGAGCTTTTTAGAAATGTTATTAGCCTACCTTGAATCCACGTATACAGAGTGGGAAGGTCGAATTTTTATCCAGAAGAAGGGCATTTGCATAGGTTCCTGCATTGCTCCAATTTTGAGTGATTTCTTTTTAGCAATGCATGACAGAGAATTAAGTAACCGCTTAAATGGCACAGCTGTTGCGGCAGTTCGTCGCTTTGTGGATGACTATCTTGTTTTACTGACTTGTGACCGCGAAGCTTTTAGTAGGGAAGTGTCCAAAGTTTGTGGTGTATTTTCCGCTGTTCTTGCCCCTTTGGACGTAACTCATGAAGTTCCTGTAGAGGACACAATTAGATTTCTAGACTTGAGCCTGAAGTTTTCACCTTGCAGTGTGTGCTGGTCCTTCGAGCCTAGGGCCAATAAACCGTTGCTACCTTACAGTTCCGCGCACTCGAAGCTTGTTAAAAGAGGAATTGTCATGTCAAGCTTCAGGAGTGCACTTACAAAATCCTGTCTACATCTAACCGAACGCAGCTTTAGTAACCAGGTAGAGAGGCTTACTGCTAGTGGCTATCCGCTTCACGTGCTTTCTTCTGTGGCCGAAGTTTTGTTGAAGAAACTGAAATGCTCCGCCAGTTCTGAACGTCAAACAAGTAAGCGAGTAGCAGCCATTCCCTATATCCACAAGATATCACATAATTTGAAAAGTGTTGGTAAAAGAGTCGGAGTGGATGTTGTTTTTTCGGCCCCTGTTAAGTTATCTAGCTTGTGTACGCGTGTCAACAACCCAGGGAAAACTTCCCCCGATTGCCCCAAAAACCATGAATGCAAATTTGTGAAGTGTCAAAAAAATGTCGTGTATTCTATTCCTCTCACTTGTAATAGGTTTTATATTGGCCAGACTGGACAGTGTTTAAATGATAGGCTCAGGCAGCACCGCAACAATGTAGATAACAAAGAGTCTCGTAACCTTAGCATGCATTGCCGTGAATGTGATTGCACCCCACAGTTTAATTTATGCCGAGTTGTTGCTAGGAGCAAAGACCAGCTTTGCCGGGAAATTATCGAGGCTTCGAATATAAAGAAGTATGGTGATACATGTGTAAGTGCTGCATCAGTGTCTTTATCACAAAAAGAACTTCGCTTCCTGAATCGCACTTCTTAGTTTGTGTTTGCTTGCAGGGATCCTGGTGCATGAATTGCTCTATGCGTTGTTTTCTATTTTGGTGCCTGAATGTATTTATACGCGCAGCGTGCCAAATAAATGTCAGTTGCTAGTTCAGCGCTGTGTTGTCCTTTTCCTCCTTTCCTCTGCTCTCTTTTTTGGCCTTCGGCCTTGCGCTGTTTCAATCATATCCAGTACTCCGTTGCCGAGAAAGTGGACATTATGCTCGCTTATGTCAGCGCGCAAATGGACGCGGAGCTAGCATCGAGACTGTATGCTGACCAACATCCTAGCCCCCTTGTGCCAACTCGCCCCGCATTCATATCGATATTTAATCGATTTAGGACCACAGGATCAGTTCATGCTCAGAAAAGGAAGCGGCCAGCTAGTGCAACCGATGGTTTTGACATCGATGTGCTCTATAGCATACGTCGCTGTCAGGCCGGAAGCAAGCGTCAGAGGAATTACAAGCGCATATGGAGCGAGCCCGGCATCAGTTAGGAGGTCACTTTCAAGACACAGCTCCCACTCTTATCATGTGTGCCATCACCAAGAACTGAGACTAAACGGCTTTCAAGAACGGCTCGATTTTTGCAATTGGTGTCTCATTTAATGCGACGAAGATCCTGAATTTCCCAGCTTTGCAGGAATTCGAACGTCAACTTACACAACGCACATTATTGGTGCGATCAGAACTCCCCCCCCCCCCCCCCCCCCCCCGACTTCGTAAGCATAGGGCACCAAGTAAAGTGGTCAGCCAGCGTTTGGTGTGGAATTTAAAGCGGCCGCATTGTTGGTCCTTACTTCATCAATGGCAACCTTACTGGAAATAAGTACGCAGAGCGCATGAAACCCTTGCGCATATGGCACCGATGCACGGGATGCCGACGCGCGGCAAACGCCCGCGTTGCCGCCGACGCGCGAGCACCCGCGCGAGAAAAATGAAGCGGCGCTGTCGCGCCGCGTTTTTTCGGGTTGCCAGACCACACAACTGCGAACGAAGTGAATTATCTGTTACCGCATATTTAATATGCCCTTTAAATTACAGGACACTACAATAAAAACAATCTTCATGTAATTATACCTCGTTAAAGGTTGTCTTCTGCATGTTGGCCGAACACTACGCGCGAACGAACACGATGCGTGAATGCACGTGGCTCTTTGCACGTGCTCAACTAGCTCTATGTGCTCAACAGTAAAGCCAGCTCCTCCAAGGAAAGAGCAAAGTTCCCCCGAAAAGATGCCGCCGATATGCGCGGAGAGCAGAGCCATCTGTTGGCAAACCGAAAAACCAAAATGACACGTGCCTGCACGCTGATTGGTGGACGCTGGCCGTGACGTCAGTGGACGCGCAGCGCGAGGCGTTTTTTTCTACACGCGTAGAACCACGCGGCGGTGCGATTTCGTGTTGGATTATGCTGGGCACGCGTCAAAATGACGCGCGCGTCCCACCATCCGCGCGGCAATCGCGCCCAAAAACGCGCCATGCGGTTCCAGCTTAAAGGCGCGCTCACACTGGCGGGAAAACGCGCAACGCAGAACGTTTACCGCGCGCCGCTTGCCGCGCAAACCGGTTTTTCTCCCGCAGACAGGCTGCTGTGCTGTCCCGCAGAGCGATGGGTCCGGGAGCTATTTTTCCCGTGCCGCTGACGAGAACAGCCAATGGGGGCCGACCGTGAACCGTGACGTCGGTCCCAGTTCAGTGACCCCGTCGGCGGAGGCGGAGGCTGCGCGCGTCCTGCAGGTGGCTTTGGTCCTGCCGGGCGCTCGGCAATTGCTTTTCCCTCTCTCAACGCCTCCTCTCTCTACATTCCAAAACAACCGCAGCGAGAAAACGGGCCCAGTGTGAGCTTGATTCCGAGGAGCTGCGACGCAGCGGCGCCGTTGACGCTGCGCCCCTGCGGGAAGTTTACCGCTAGTGGGGGACGCCGCGTTCTCCGCGCGGCGGCAACTGTCGAGCTTCAGGCCTTCGGGAAGCTCGTCCCCTCACCCGCCGTACTCGAACTCGCTGCCCGGAGGTCTGTTGGGGTCTGCCTGCCGGGTGGAGGACTGCTAGGACGCTCGACCAAGAGTTTTCACTCGTTTATTCCATCTCGATTTCTCCCTCAAAACCTCCACGACAAGTCATTACTAGGGCCCGGAAATTTAGGCACTAAAGAACCCCGAAATAAGCAGGCATCTAGGCTCTAAAAAATATTGAAATAGGCGCTGTAAAGCAAAAATAGGCGCTTTGAATAATACTCTTTATTCATAAGTACAAGATTGGTAAGTCAAGCACGGAGCGTACGCAGTCCTAAACTGAAGCAATAAAGCGCATTCTCAGGTTTTAGAACTTGAAGCTCCTTCGATTTTCGCTAAGCATAGCCTTCTACTTTGAAAGGCTTCTTTTGACATCACATGAACTTAGTGGCGCGAACCTAAAACATGAGTTGATAAAGGCTTAGGCCTTCAGGTGATGTGGCCGTATCGTCTCCGCGCAGAAAGTCTCTGGTTTGGGAAATTGTTTCTAGGCATCTATTTTTTTCTACCAATTGTTGCATCTTCGTAGAAGCAGTAGCGCCCTTTCCTTCCAGTCCCCGAATTGCTGCTGGTACTTCTGCCACTGCCTTCAACGATTCATTGAGAGTACAGCCTTTTTCAACTTTGTCATCCTTTCCGTCATTTTTGAGAAGTTTGCGTCAATGTATGTCAGGTCTCTTTCCAAACTCGCCTCTTGCTACACTTCGAGATAAACACTTCGTTACACTACGTTCAAGTTACAATTCAAGAAAAACGTTCGGCGAGACCCGCGCCTTTTGTGCGTGCATCGGCGCGCGCCTTTCACCATACATAGACAGATGTCTCAAAATCGAAAAACGGCACCGAGGACCGAAGTGCCGAATTTAGGCATTTATAGGCAAAAAGTGCGGTTAAACAGGTAGTATTTTCTAAAAAATGACAAAAAGGCAGGCAAGTGCAAAAATCCCCGGTTTAGGCATTTATAGGCATGTTTAGGCAAATGACTATATTTCCGGGCCCTAGTCATTACATAGCCTCGTCAGACAAAGAGCATCCAACTTCTCCAGTTAGGCATGAGGTTCATGTCTGAGCAGAACCAGCCATTTCGTCACGGTTTCTCCTCGCACCCGCACGCACTGCACCAATCACGACTCCCCTCGCCCTTCCTCGTGGTCGTCAGTCACGCGCCATGCAGAGCTCGGAATCCGCCTCTCGCATCACGTGCACCGGTGCCAGACGCGCGCGTCTCGCATCCCAGGGAACGGGGTCTCGTTACCCGCCGCTCACCTCACGTGGTAAGTCCCGGCGCCGGAAGCTGTTGCTGATCGCGCTAGCCTCCGCGCGGAGAACGCGGCGTCGCCTTACGTCCGGCCGGCATAGGCTGCGTCGGAGAGCGCAAACGGCCGCAGAGGGATGCGCTTCAGCTTTCGGAGTCCGCGGCCGGCATCCCGTGCACCAGTGCTGGATGCGAAATGGCGTCGTCTCCGAGTCTGCATCGGAGTCGCCGCTCTCTGGGCTGAAAAAAATGTGGTTGTAGCATGATGGAGCCCCGCCGTATTTTTCTTCACTGGCTCTCGGTAATTCATCGACGAGTTCTTTCCCAACCAATGGATTGGGCATTGTGGAACCACTGATTGACCTCCTAAGTCGCCCTTGGACTTCTTCCTCTGGAGATATGTTAAAAATGAGATTTTTCAAGGCGGAACCAGCCAATCACGAGGATATGAAACAACATCTCTGGATAACATTCCCAGGCAGATGCTTTTATCTGCTATGAACGCCATGAACGCAATGGACGGAAAGTAATTTGAGCACACCATGTAGAAATTGTCTTGTCGTCCGAAATGCTATTGCTTTCGTGGAGTGCTCGAATATGGCGGCAACCAACTGAAACCTTGAAATATACAATTTTTTTTTTCATTGATGTTTGTTATATGACTCAAAACTGCTAAAGATATGAAGTCTAGTTTTCTTGATCGTAGGCTACCACTTCTTACAACAAATCTGACAGCAGCTTGTACGAAGCAACGCCGCGCTGCAATGCCGAAAACTTTCCAGTTACACAGTCCTCGTTTATTTTAGCTGTCAAGCTGATTCCACGCAAAAAAAAAAACCTTGACAGTTGCACGTTATGATACCAGCATCGCTAAGTAATACTCTGCACTGTCACAAAGACAGAGAAAAACTTTTATTTAGTCCTTGAAATTTAGACGGGAGGTTCGCCCAAATCCGAGAAACCAGCGTTGAAGGCGGCTCTCCAGGCTGGGCCTATCAGCTGTCGCTGACGGAAAAGTCCCGTGTGGGCCAACCTCTCCTCCCATTGTGCATGGCTGATTTCTACACTAGAATACCGTTCGAGGTGTTCGGCGCAGTTACAAAAGCGACCAGTGCACAGCGTGTGGAGAGGTCTTCGATCTATACACTGTCGCAGAAGCGTGGCTTTTATATCTTCAAAAAAAATAAAAAATAAACAGACTGCTTCTGGCGGTAACAGCGCCGGGCAAGTTACGATCAGTGTTTTTTTAAAATCGATGGCCGCGTAGTTGGCGATGACCAGCCTCTTAAATGGAGAAAAAGATAACGCCGGCCGCGGTCTAACCTGAGCGTTGAGGCTCCTTAGCAGACAGAGAGAGAGAAGACTTTATTCACACCGACATGGACCTCGGGGCAGGGGCTCAGCCAGAGGGAGGGTCTCCCCCTTGCCGGCCCTGCTGTGCCGTGACCGCAGAGAAGATCTTGGAGTAAGCTTCCTCCGCCAGGCGTATGACGATCTTTTGTACAGGGTCAATCACACTCAGAGGGACCACGGCTCCGCGTGGCCACGTGCCTGCGGAGTGCCACTGCATCTAACCCGTCCATGAATCAATGCAGAGTGGAGCACGAGAACAGGGACCTCGAAGTGGTACTTCGTGTCATCAGCCCCTTTGCACGGGTTTGCTACCGGCTTGGTCGCAGTGGTGCTTCGCGTGTGCGCAGCCACGCGGAGCCGTGTTCCCTCTAAGTGTGATTGACCCTGCACATCCGCATCTGGGCTGCGGATGTAGGACTCCCAGGCAACTCGATCAAAGGGGTCAGGCTTTTTAGCTTCCGGAGATTCGGGGCATTGCCAGATTAGATGATTTTGACTCAGAGGTGCGTTGCAGCGATTGCAAGCCTTCGGGTCGCCTGTATACTCATTATGCAGAGTAACAGAAGGGAAGGAGCGATTGGCCTGAATATTTCGCCAGGCCCTACAATCCGATGGTGTTCGGAACCTATCTGGTGGTGGATAGATCCTTCTGCCTAGTCTGGGAGTCTCAGAGAGCTCCTTGTAGTTGATGAGGGGGTCTTTGTCTCCGGATAGCGGGGTCTCTACGGCCGCTCGGATGTATACATCTCGAGCGAGGCGATGAGCAGCCTCATTGCCTGGTAGGCCCTCACGAGCTAGAACCCAGATTACTGAAACCACCGGGTTTAGCGGGTGCTTCCTCAGTAGGCTGGCCGCCTGCTTGAAAATTAGGCCTTTGCCGAAGTTCATAACAGGTGCCTTATTGTCTGAGAAAACAGCCCGCAAAAATCTGGTGTTTTTTTTTTTTCGCACAAAACCGAAACTCAGCGCATGGAGAGCGCCGGAAGCCTAATGCAAGCGCAACGTCCGCTAATGACGTATTGCAGTGACTGCGGCTCCCAGTTCGAACTGCCTGTGCTGATTTCCTTTGCTGCGGAGACCTTAGTACCTGCAGATATTATCGTTATCGCAGCCTCTTCATGTACAGGTACTGGCTCCCTAGCAGGGGCAATCACCACAGGCAGTTCGAACTGGCGCCGCAGTCACTGTAATACGTCATCAGCGGACGTTGCGCTTGCGCTAGGCTTCCGGCGCTCCCCATGCGCATAGTTTCGGTTTTGTGCGGAAAAAAACGTCAGATCTTTGTGGGCTCCATGGTTTTAGAGAATCACTTTTCCTTTTGCTTTAAACAGTAATATGGCATTGTCGTCTCAGCGGCTACAAACTCGGCATTGACAAAAAGCGCCAAACTTCGCTAAATAAAAGTTAATTAGTAAATTTTAATTAACCAGCAACCAGCACGTTTTCACACTTAATAACGTCCAGCGCAACTAACAGTTTTCCTCTGAAGAGTTTTTCTTTTTTTCTCGAATAACCTGTTTTCAAGAATTTTTGAAAGTGTTCGCTGAAACGCCCAATAGAGCATTTCATAGTATTTATATGTATTCCTATAGTATTTACCTGCAACCCTGCTTCGGTTAGGGCTTGATCAACCGAAAGATGACTGTAACGTGAGTGTCAGCTAAACGCTATCGCAGGGTGACGGAGATCACCATTTATCAACACGACCGCAAAGAAAAAAAACGCCTTTGCAGCCCTAAGGAGGAAACAAGCTGAAAATAAAAAGTGCGCCTGTCCTCCTATTATTCACACACAAAAAAAGAAGTTGTTCAATGCAAAAAATGGTGCGGTGTACGCGATGATGCTCATATGCTGAAAGTGGCATGCCGGCAAAATTGGTGGCTGACTAAATTAGAAGACTGTAGACACCAAATTTTTGCTTTTGTGTTTTCTTCTTTCAAGCGATGCGTAGACACTGGCATATATGGAGCACCCCGTGGCATTCGCCTACGACCGGCAAATAATCTATAATTTAATTTCTTCATGACGCTGCTTCGATTCGGTTTCATCAACTTAGAGATGGCTGTGACGTATAGTTGAAGTTTAGGTTACGTGAGGCAAGAAAAAAAAACAAAAGGCCATAAAACTGCTAATACGTCGTTGATGTAATTCCAGCTCTTGTAGCAGGCTGGTTTAAGGGCTGTAGTGAGTTAAAACTCCGTATAAGCGTTTATATTGCAGTTTCCTGTGCCTGACATGATCTGAAGTTCAACTGTACATCACAGCCATCGTTGGGTTGATTAAACCAAAACAGCATGAGAGAAGAAATTCAATTATAGATTATTTAATGGTCGTAGGCGAATACCACGCGATGATCCAGGTATTCTAATGTCTAACGCATCATTTTAGAACAAAACATACAATAAAACTAGGTGTCTATAGTCCTTTAAGGGAACGCGCTTAGAACGCGTTACAATACACTTTAAAAAAAAGTTAGTAAAAAGGTAGCAAGTGCAGCAGTTACTAACTCTGACTTCGTTTTACTACTTTTTATCAGCCATTTACTACCCTCTTCAAGGTATAGTTAGTAAAAGTAGCCCTTGCTACTTTTTGACTAACTATATATGGTAGCTAGTTACTACCTAGTTAGTAACCGTTCCTTTAACCCTAAAATAAAGTTAAATAATATAAACTGACACAGATTGTGGTGCTAATAAAATAGTTTTGTAATTAAACATTTCTGCAGGGGCATATGATTAGGTAGACTAAGCTGTTCCTAGAATCTCAACTTCATAATTAACGCTGGTATCTTAGCTCACCCGGTACTAGCCCGTAAATGAGAGTCTGATTTACGGAGTATATAGGACTGAGAAAGATTTCCCTACATGTGCACGCGCAGTGCACGAGTGTGACTCTTTCTGATTTCCTGATTTCTGAACTTTTGTGTGCGCACGGTGAGGTTGTTGACGCCAACATCTCGCATAATTTCTACATGCAATGCGCGATAAGCTTAAACCTAAGCGTGTGATTTACGGCCAGCACGCTCTGATAGCTCTGTCCGAATTCCGGAATTAGTCAAATTGACTGTGAAGCTTTGTTATTTTTCGAGTACGCATAAATTTGAAAAACCACGCCAGCACACCGTACGATGAATCTCGCAACATATGCGAGTTTCTATTCATTTTCTTTGTAACTACTACTAGCTTCCCGTTACTAACTGTAGGTAGCAGCCGTTCTAACTCAATGAGTTAGTAACTGTTACTAACCTTCCCGTTACTAACTGCAGTTACTAACAGGGTAGTAACATATGTGACAAGCAGTTACTACTCCAAAAGTTAGTAAGTACTACTACCTTTTTTCTGAGAGGGAGGCCTGTAAAGTCACCCAGCTTTGCAATTCCTAACACTGTAGTTTCATGCCTCTATTCAAAGAATGCGGTGTCCTGTTCTGCGATATAAAAGTTCACACAGGAGCGATGCAGAGGTGGCGTGGATTAGCCAGGCAGGTGAAAACTGCGTGAGCGTGGCGTCAGTGACGTGGTCGAGAAAATATGCTCCTTGACGCTAAATGGGAAATAACACACAAGCGGGACCATGTTCTGGCCCAACCAAACAATACAAACCTGAAGTCCTAATCCGCACACTTTTCAAAACCGCTCTCGGACTCCCATGTGCTTGTCACCATCTAGACTGGTGACTCTGGGCATCCGCAACACCTTCAATAAAATCCGAGATGCGGTCCTCTCCTGCCAACGCACGCGCTTACTCACTTCCTCCGCGGGACGAGCCAACCGCCAACACATCGGTGATCCCCAAGCAACCCAAACACTCGATCTCACAGGAATACTGCTCCCCAAAATCTGCACCCACCATTACCCAATCGCTCCAGTTAAGAGACACGGTACTAAAACAAATATCGGGCACTCGAGAAGGCGTAATCTTGGCCGTAGACCTCAAGGGGGCCTTCGACAACATCGGCCACAATGCCATTCTCACAGAACTCTCGGCAACAAACTGTGGGGAGAGGATCTTCGCATACGTAAAGGCCTTCCTGTCTAACAGAACAGCAACGATCGGCATCAACAACATTAGGTCAGAAAAGAAGACGACGCCAAACAGAGGGACGCCACAAGGATCCATCATCTCACCTTTGCTCTTTAACATAGCAATGATTGGATTAACTAGGAGACTGAAAAACATCAAAGATGTAGAACATTCAATTTATGCGGACGACATCACAGTGTGGACGACAAAAGGATCGACGGGAAACAAGCAAGAAATATTGCAAAGAGCGGCGGATGAGATCGGTCAATTTGCTTTATTTGGCGGGATGCAGTGCTCCCCAGAAAAATCTGAATTTATTAGACTTCACAAAAATAAAGAGGACAGGGGAACGATAGAATTAGAGATAGATGGACAACCCGTAAGGAGGACAAATAAGCTTCGCATCTTGGGAATGTGGCTGCAGGAGAAAGGCAAACGGGACCATACCATCCAGCTCTTGGAACACTCCACGAAACAGATATGCAGGATGTTAAGCCGGATTACGAACAAGAGAAAAGGGGTGAAGGAGCGAGATGCGTTACGGATCACTTCTGCGATCATCATACCGAGGATGACGTACGCGCTTCCGTACCTACAACCTAACAAAGGGGAAAAGAACAAAATGAAAACATGCATCAGAAGGGCGTATAAGCAAGCTTTAGGCGTCATGACCTGCGCCTCGACAGAGAAGCTGATGAACATGGGGGTGTACGGCACCTATGAGGAGCACAGCGAACCCATGCTCAGATTTCAAATGGAAAGACTTAAAAGAACAGCCGCTGGCCGCGCACTACTGGTCAAGCTAGGATACCCGGCAGAAGACGAGGACGAAGACAATACAGACATTGACAGCCAAATTAGGAGCACTTTCTTGGTTAAACCAGTGCCCAGAAACATGGACCCCAAGAACCACGAAGGAAGACGGGCGGCGAGATCATTGGAGTTGGACAGGTTCCTAAAGAAGAAACAGATGGTTCTGTATGTTGACGCGTCCAAGTACAGAACGAAGGAAAACGCTAGGACGGTAGCAGTAGTGAACGCCAATGGGAATATAGTTACTGGTGCATCAGTGCGCACAAGGACAACACAAGCAGCGGAAGAGATCGCCATAGCTCTAGCCCTGACTGAAGCCAATCGGCAAGGACTGAGTTACTGGATAGCGACGGATTCTCAGGCTGCAGCAAGGGCATACAGAGATGGAAGGATCGGCCGAAAAGCCGCGAGTATCCTCTTCGAACAAAAACAACACAGACATGGATCAAACAACACAAGCATTCAACACACCATCATTTGGGTCCCTGACACTGGGGTTGAGGGAAATCTCATGGCAGACACCGTTGTCCGAGGGTTCACGAACCGGAGGGCGGGTTTGCCGGTCGAACCCTTCAGCACGCCAGAATCTTACGGGGAGGCAATGAAGGCGTTGTTGGGAGCGCGCAAGAAGTACTCGGCTCCGGCGGATATCCTCGACAGAGAGCAGGCCACCACGCTCAGACGACTACAAACAGACACCTACCCAAGCAGAGCCATGTATCACAAAATGTGGCCGAACAGATACGCGAAAGAGTGCGTGTGGTGTGGGGGCTACGCCACAACGCACCACGCCACCTGGGGCTGCGAAAAAAGCCCTTTACTACCAAAGGTAAATAGCCCTAGTCTAGAGCAGTGGGAGGCCCTCCTGGCTGACTCCGACCCGAGCACACAGCTTATGCTGGTGACGAGGGCCAAGGCAGCGGCGGAGGCCAACGGGATCCTGGACTAGGGAAGACCGACCACTGAAGCTCCACATCTATCTATCCCCATCCCCCTACTCCCTGACTCTTCCTTTTGAAAAAAAAAATGTTTTCACTACTACTACTATCCCCAGATACATACACCATGAACTCCAAAAGGCCAGGAGACAAGCCCGACTCCGCCATCTGAGAAGATAGTACGGGCAATCCATTGCTATCTACGTTGACATCGCCTCCTATGCCCACCTACAGACATTCACCTGTGTTACCGTTGACAGCACCAACACTCCACTACTGGCAGCCTCTGTCCGAGCCCCAGATCCAACCGCTGCTGAAGCGATCGCCATCGCCCTCGCCACAAAAATGAGCGACACCCACTCCAACAGCGCTCACATATTCACAGACTTCCAAGTCGTCTGCAGAGCGTATAAAAGCGGTGGTGGCCCACGACAGGAGCTGCGCATCACGGGGCTCACTCTCCAACCAAGACCACGACATCACCTGGGTCCACGGCCACGAGGCCTTGATGGCACCGAGCGGGGCCACCCCATCATCCCACTTTGCCAGCTGGCTCGAAACCCAAAGCCTTCATATGCGCCTCTATCCTCTCCCTCGTCTCTCCCTCTCTTCTAAAAGACTCCTGCCTCCTACGGCGTCTTCAGATAGACACCCATCCAAACCTACACCATTTACATCGCCTACACCCAACAACCTACGCAGACAAATGTCCAAGGTGCGGCGATACCCCAACCCTAACACACACCACATGGACATGTCCCCAAAAACCTCACCATCTAAAGCCGTGTAATGCGGCCCTGGAGCTGTGAGAGGTGAAGCCGATCAGCGCACGTCTCGGCCACCAGGCAGCGCTCCTTCTCATCGCCAGAAGGTCAGCAGAAGCCTCCGGAGCCCAGGACTGAGGCCCACCCACATGCACTCCAGCAACTTTTACATGCAACTTTTATCTTCGTTGTGCCACGAGCGAGGGACATTACAACGACTGTACTGCCATCCGTCAATAAAAAAAAAAACGCTATTAAAGCTCTGACTAAAATGTCTGAATCTCAGGTTGAAAAGCCAAAGATAAGCCGATACCACGGCCGATACTCAATCGTATTACTTTTTGGTTCTATCGGCTGTATTCTCACGCTGTTGAATGAGAAGCAAGTACAGTCTAGCGCGATTTGAAGATTACCACGTTCGTTTCGGCTCTAGCAAGTGCAACCCCACATCCTTTCACGCAAAGCAGAAATCTGCCGACAGATTTTAAAACGACACTGAAGACAAATTTGTACAATATTTATTCTTCGTATCGATAATATGCCACCTTCTGGGTATGTTAATGGCTCCGGCAGTAAAAGACGCATTACTGAGAACTTTGCATTTAAAAGCTTTCCCGCCACTCGATTCAAACTCATGACGCCAACACCAAAAAGACTCCGTGGCACCGTTTTGAAGTGAATAGCCGGATAGCCTAGCCTCTGAGATCCGCACATATTTTGTCGACGCATCGCAGTTTTCTTGCGAAATCGGCCGGTGATGGCGACACCCGCATATTATTTATTTTTTTACTTTCCTTGGCATAAGCTGCGCGTTCAGAGACAATAGCGGGGGTTGGGGTATCTGTCCTTCCCGCTCCTTAATTAGGTGCTGGATTCAAGGGGCTTTCGCCGCTTGTGGCGAATCTGGGGTCCTTGCGGATTCGACGCCCGTCGACCTCCACCTGCAAGATAACTACTGCAGCGCTACTTTTACCTCTAGGTAATGCTTTTGGGAGAGAGAAAAAGTAATTTAATGAAAGGAAAGGAAAGGTGGAGAGTAGGTAATTTTGAGAAATTGCATGGGAGGAGTGAAGGGGAAGTAAGGTTGAGGCCGCATAAGGTGTGAGTACTGGCAGGAAAGGTCAGTAGAGCTAGGACCCAGTCGACGGAATTAGCATAGCGGAAAAGCATGACTGCATGGAGGAAAAAAAAAAAGCTGAGGAGGGAGCGCGCGACGGCAGTCTTGAAGCCTAGTCTTAAAAAGTAAAAATATAGTAAAAAGGAGAAAGCCGGTCCTTTTTTGATTACGCCACGTGATAGTGTGCGGTGATATCATGGAGGTGATATCTCCATGGGTGATATCTAGCCCCGCTGAGCGCGCGCATGCGCGAACTAGCGCGGCAAACTGACTGTAGGTCAACTAGTGCACTGCACGGGCTCGGGCCGGCCCGAAAGCCCGGGCCGGGACATGATCTGTTTTGCCGGGCCTGGGCCGGGCCCGGGCCTGAAGTTGCGGGCCCGGGCCGGGCTCGGGCTTAAACCTGCGGACCCGAGCCGGGCTTCGGTCCGTATAGAAACGGCTGGTGTCCGACTATTCATTCACTATTGCAGAGTGAAGTACACAATTGCGGCATTGGAGCAGCGGCACAGGTGAGCTATGGGTTATAGTAAGCGCTGAGAAAAGAACTAAGGTTTATTGATTGACTTATTTATTTCCTTGTTTCCGCACCGCGGTGGCTTAGTGGATAAGGTGTTGATTATTGAGCCGGGGAACCAGGATTTGCTCCTAGCCTCGGCGGCCGCATTTCTATTTAGGAGGCAAGCATGACAGCCATGTACTTTGTATTATCATTGCTCATTGAAGAAACCTATGTGGTCGAAATGATCCGGAGCTCTCTGCTTCGCTGTCTCTCACAGCCTGACTCCCCTTGGGCCCTTAAGCCCCAAAAACATCGCTTTCATTTTATAGCTATATTTTTCTCGTGTGAGAAAATTCACAAACTAAAGCGCGTTTGGTTTTCTTTTTGATCAGCTGACCGGAACGTCTCGTAAATGAAATAGTCACAAAAGCTCGCGAGAGTTTGTAAATCTGATCTGATAACCACATCTATCCCTCCTTGCTTCTTCAGCCTGGTTGACATGACAAGTGTTTTGCCCCGTAAGTTATCACGTGGTTCGCGCGTTATCTTCTGCTCCACCAACGAGAGTAAAATTTAACCGGTCTTAATCGCCCATTGATAGTTCGTCATCCCAAAACATACCTATACACTATTAGAATTGCATTCGGGAAGGACATATTAGTTTAGGACTCTTATAGTCTTCAAAACACACACCGTGAAATACTCAAGCCTTTTAGCTTTTCGTTTCTGCTGAAAAGCGACTAGTTCGGCTAAGAGTTAAACCTGTGAGATCGCGTTCACTAAAAAAATGTCACCCCACTGCTGGCTAGGCAGCTTTAATGTTTATACTTCGCGGGCGGCAAAATATAACTGATTAAAATCATAGGGGAATGCAAAGTAGTCTATTACGCGCGTATGCAGCCCTTTTTATTTGGTTCTCGGAACTTCCGAGTTTACCTTTGCGCACGTACACGAGATCAGTGTCCAGAAGAGGGCCTGGCGAGCACTACTCTTAATCGCTTCCTTCTGGGTCAAAAAGAACCAAGTTTCTGCAAGCCAAACTCAGAACCTTTGTCGGCCAGTTTCTTATCGGTCTAGTAGCAGTCTACTTGCTCAGAGTGAGCAGTATACCTCAAGCGGTACTGTGAAGCGGGCCGGGCCGGGCCCGGGCTGGGCTTCACTCCGGGATTCACGGGCCGGGCCGGGCTCACTAGAGCGATAATTTAGCGGGCCTGGGCCGGGCCCGGGCTTGAAGCCGCGGGCCTGGGCCGGGCTCGGGCTTCAGGTCGCGGGCCCGGGCCGGGCTCGGGCCTCAAATTCAGGCCCGTGCAGTGCTCTAAGGTCAACCTCCTTGCCATAGACGGCCACGCCACGGGCTGCCCAGACGCGCACACTAAAACATACCAAAGAGGGCGCAGTTATCTGAAGAGGAAATAGGCCAAAAATTGGAATCTTATCGACAAAAGAAACAGCAAGTTCAGGTCCTCGTCCAGGCTAAAATAAAGCAGTCCTCTGATCACTGGCTGGCTGAAGGTCGCGATGCAAATAAAGAGGGGCCAAGAAAACTCTGGAACCATATAAGCTGGTTAGGAAAAACAAATCAAAGAAAGCAGGAACAGATTAAAGATGCTGAGGGAAAATGTTTAGAGGGAGACGACGCTGTGAACTACATTACGTCAGTTATAGCTGCGTCATTTAGCAACGGCAATAGGATAATCTCCCCAAGGGAGGGAGCAACACACGACAGCGCAATAGAGAACAGCTTAGGACTGACTAGTCTTAACTGGAAAAAGGCGGAAGCAAATATCCCTAAAACCACATCCGCAGTGATAGACGAAATTCCAATTGAGCTGATTAATGAACTTGGCCCAAGAAGCAAGGAAACGTTGATAAAAGCATTGGAGACAGTCATAACAAATAAGCAAATTCCGCATAACTGGAGACAGAGTAAAATGAATTTGATTTATAAAGGGAAAGGAGATAAGATGAACATGAAATCCTTCCGTCCGATTACGATAACGTCTGTTATATATAGGCTGGCAATGCAGGCGGTGAAATTAAAAATGCAGTCATGGGTAGAAGGTAATAGGATACTCGGAGAACTTCAGAATGGGTTCAGAAGGGGTAGGCGCTTAGATGATAGCCTGTTCGTGCTTACCCAATGCATAGAAATAGCTAAGGCGGAAAACAGACCTCTGTATTTAGCCTTTCTGGACATAAGCGGTGCATACGACAACGTGAACAGGGAACTCCTGTGGAACATATTAAAAGATGTAGGTATCGGTCATGAGGTAATTGATTTTCAACCGGAAATCTACCGAGATAATAAAGTTGTACAGGTGCGTATTCGAAGCGCAGGTCGGAGGCCGTTGAAACCAACGCAGCACTTCGTTCACCTCTTCGTCCCACCGCGTGAACGGCTGCCGGTCGTTCCCATTACAAAGTTGAAATTACATGGTAAGGGATAAAAAGTACCACAACTGTGGCGGTATACAAAGGATTAAGGCAAGGTTGTCCTCTATCACCACTGCTGTTCATGCTTTATGTGAAAAATATGGAAATAAGGCTACAAGAACGTAATCTAGGTTATAATCTGTCGTACAGATTAAGCGGAAATGTAGCTGAGCAGCGGCTCCCGGGTTTAATGTATGCGGACGATTTTGTACTGTTAGCAGATAGCCAGGAAGATTTGCAAACTTTGGTTAATTGTTGTGGAGACGAAGGAGACGCTCTAGGTTTCAGTTTTAGCGCAACTAAGTCAGGTATATGATGATTTTCGCGATACAACTGATCAGGTGCTTACAATACAAGACCACGAAATACCCAGAGTGGCCGAATACAAATACCTCGGGATATGGCTAAACGAAGGGCAGATATACACGGAGAAGCATGAACAATCTCTTAGGGCAAAAGGACGAAGAGACGCCGGGATAATGAAACATAGGGCATTATGGGGGTACAACAAATATGAAGTACTGAGAGGTATTTGGAAAGGAATAATGGTGCCGGGGCTCACTTTCGGCAATGCGGTTCTCTTCTTAAGGGCAGAAGTTCAGTCGAGATTAGACGTAAATCAGAGAGCGGTTGGAAGATTAGCACTAGGTGCCCACTGCAAAACCACAAACGAGGCAATACAAGGGGATATGGGCTGGGCATCGTTCGAAGCACGGGAAGCTAAGAGAAGAACGCCTGAGGAAATTGGACGATAACAGGTGGGCAGCTAAGGTATTTAAATACTTATACAGAAAGAGCATTGACTCACAGTGGCGGAAAAAAACTCGGAAAGTAACCAGTAAGAAAGAGCACCAAACGGCAGGTTAAATACGCGGAAGTTAAAAATTGGATTAATTCAATAGGAAAGAAGCATAGTGTTGAACTATATAGATACTGGTAAAGGCAGATCAGGAAAGAATTTTTCTATGATAACTCAAGAGGCAGTGCCCTACTCTTTGAAGCTAGGTCAGGGTTTTTTAGAACGCGCAGGTACAAAAAAAAAAAAATCAACGAAGATGACCCATGTGCTGTGTGTGGTAGATCTGTAGAAACAATTTAACACCTCATACTCAAATGTGATGGTATCCATC
Source organism: Amblyomma mixtum (assembly GCF_055824585.1). Classification (NCBI taxonomy): domain Eukaryota; kingdom Metazoa; phylum Arthropoda; class Arachnida; order Ixodida; family Ixodidae; genus Amblyomma; species Amblyomma mixtum. Next base: position 41,086,611 of record NC_143014.1, read on the forward strand.
CGGATGTCGATGCAGGCACAGTCACTCTTCCTGAGGCTCTAGGGTTTAAAAATAACATTGGTCATGTAAATAAATGTTAGCAAAAAGCGATTTGAGGATTGGTTGCTGAAAAGCAGAGAGGTGACATAAGGTTAGAAGTGTAGGAAACAGTAGTGAAAGAAGATGGCGAATCTTAATGAGAATTAACAACCATGTTAACAGCACAGTTGTACAAAAAAAAAAGAAAAAAAAAGCTAAGCATGGTTCCCCCCCCCCCCGTTTCAAGGGGGGCGCTCGATTCCTATCCTATAAAAAACTTCAAACTTCAATCAATCCACCCATCCATCCACCCATCCAACACTGAAACTACCGAAACATAAGGGACTGACTGGGAGAGCCTTGGAGGAAGGAAAAACTAGGGAGAGCAAAAAACGGGAGGAAGAGCGGCTTCACGAGCACTTGGCTTGCGAAGGCTGGCCGCTTGGCGTCGCGCTCCCTCCTCAGCTTTATTCCACCATGTCTGTCTGCTTCCGTGCCTTGGTCAAATATAATAGTTTCATATTGGGTCTCGGGTACTGTGGCACGAAAAGGAAGCAACCACGGACATAAGAACTGCAAAGAAAACGAAAACTACACAAAGCGAACAGGGAGAGCTGCAGGAGGCACAGCAGCAGTGCCCGCATCCCGTCTTACCCGCAGGCCACCCGAAGAAGAAAATAAGCGTGTTTTTACAATGGGGCAGCAAGAAAAACACCCGTATATGCCCGTGCCAGAATTTGGGTGCTTTTACCGATATAAGGATGCTTTTTTCGATATATAAAGCAAAGTGTGACGAACAAGTGGCCACACCGTAAATGAAAGAACGAAACCGAAAGCTTGCTGAGCAAAATGCATATTGCAAATATTTTTGCGCATAAGTTAAACAACTTAATACTCAAAACAAAATGTGCAACCAAGTATTATAAGTTGTTTTGCGTATATAAGTTTTGATATTATTTTGTTACTGCCGCTCTTCTGTTGGTAAACAGCTTGCAAAAGTAGCAGCTCAGGTGGCAGCACCTTGGAAGCACGTGTGTTCCGACTGGCAAGATGGCGGAGGTACCGGTTAGCGAACTTCGAAAGTCAATTTCGGGTAAAAAAATGTCTGTTTTTACGTGCCCTCATTTTAGCGCTTGTGATCGGAAAAGATGCGAAGAGATGGTCTGCCAGATATCGTGCTAATTTTGTGCGTGCTTGTGATGTGCTTCCAGAGATGTTGGAAGGTGCCGATCTGAGCACTCTTTCATCAAAGAAAATCCGGCAACAGCTAGAAGAGAAGTATGGCATTGATTTCACTGACAGGTGAGCATTGCGTACGTGATATCGTACTCGCTGTTTTGTCAGCTGCTCAGGGCAGTGTGTCGTTAAGCTGCTTTATATAGACAGTCAAAATGCGCGTATGAGATGCGAGGCTTAGCTGTCGCGTGCCGAAGCATTTCGTGGTGATAGACGCCGTTCGCGATCGCGCCTTCTGTAATTGTTTTCTCAAGCTTGTGGCTGCTGTGGTTAAACTGCCACTTGGCGTGTACTGTTCATACTTCAAAAACTGAACCGTTGCAGGTGGTTATTGAGGCCTGGGCGAAAAAAAGAAAAAGAAAAAAAAAAAACGCCCGCCGAAATGCTGCCTAGCTCGTTCGTCGCACGAGCCGCTGCGACGCAAGTGACATCAGTTACTGCACAAGCTAACTCCGAATGGTCGCTGGCCTCCGTGCGCGTCTGTCGAGTGCCTGTCAACTTGTGAGTCGCGGGGCTTAGACTAGTGTGTGAAATTAGAACGTTAGCGTAACATCGTCGTTTCGGCTGCGTTCGGTGGTCGCGAGCGCGTGGGATTGTAGCTGAGGAATGAAGCCGCTACTGTCCAACTGTCTACGGCCTGTCGTGTTCGGCACCGTACTGCTAGATTGTCAGCGCCTAGCTTTCTGTCGCTTTCTTAGCATTTCATCCGCACTCGGCATCATCGCTAGCGCAGAAGTGTCAAGCGTTTTTGATCGAGCCTGAGCCCCGCGTGTGAGCCAGGTGCTTGCATTGCGGCGCCCTGCGCTCGTGTGAAACCTTTAGCTTTGTATCTTTTACGGGAACGTGCCGTTCTGCGATTCGTTCTTTTCGCTCGTCTCGAGAATACTGCGTGCTGCAAAGATAAATGTGTATTTTTAAGACGCGGCAAGGTGTCGGGAGGAGCTCGTGCATTGAATGTGTCGAGCGTCCATTTCATCTCGTGCGCCTGACCGTTTGCAGCTTTGTGTATAGTTTTTTTTTTCTTTTACGAATGAAATGTTGGCGTATGCTGCTGTCACGTAACTGACTGTTAGAGAAAGACGACGATAAAAGGAGACTTTCGCGCGAGATAACGGCCAGACGTGGTTTAGAAGCATTTGAAAAATACTTTTTGGTACTGTGATCGCCACTAATATTTTTGTTTGTTTAGCTGTGTTATTGTTTTTCCACAGCAGCGTGTGATCGCTTTAAAAATAGTAATCTTCATTACCTAGTATGTTTATAAACCTGTGCGTGCTAGGCGCACCAGAATTGCAATGACAAAATGACATGTGCTTAAGTTAAAGATAAGATTGTTTCTTTAATGCTTCTGTTCAGGCAAGCAGTAAATCCACATATTTAAGGCATTGAATAATGGTGGTATGTGAGTTGAGCTTGTTTGGGAAGGCTGCTTGCATTTACCTACTTGGAACATATAAGCTGACATTTTTAATCAAGCTTGACAGGGATTTCATTGAGCATTATTTTATTACTGTTGGGCTCTGTTTGTTCAGATGATGTGTGCTTTCAGCTAGGGACCATCCAATATATAGCTGTTGGGTGCATAAGCACAGAACTTATTAGTGTACCCAAAACATTTACTCTTGTCATTGTTGTTATTTACCGCAGGCTTTAATATTTAAAAGCTGTTCAGCCCAGCTACCCTTTTGGATGGCATGTATAGAATGGGAGCAGTTTTGCAACCAATGTTATTTTCTACCCGGTTCAGGCTCCATACCGTGTGTGTCATGAGCCAAGTTTGGTCTTGAAAGTGTGCCAGAAGTATGCTCCTGCTTTGTAGGTCTTCGTTGGGCTGTCTCCTTTTCTGTATAACCTTAGTCTTATGTAAGGGGTGCATTTTTTTTTAATGGTAATAAATTTGTAAATTTGTTAAGTTTAATATTTTCGCTGGCAATATCAAATTATGTGAGCTATTTTATTGCAGAGTGGAAATTAGTTTCCTGATGAGCTTTTCCCTTTCCTTATATTTAGAAAATTCTCACTGCCATTATAGTGGGCTCGCTTTTTGGCATGATCTTTATTTGTTTTCTAGTTCGTACTGAGTTCTACTTATTCTGTTGCATGTGCTAATTTCAAACGTAACTTAAAATTGATTGTATACATTATGTATTACTTGTGTCAGAGAGGTCTACTAATCAGTGTGGAGGTCATTGTCACTTCAAACCTCGTGATTTACAATTTATAGTTTAATCTGTGTGGAATCAGTGTTAGTATTGCAAGAAAACATCTCTTGGCTTGAGAAATGCTAGTTTAAATTATTGCGTAATTATTGATGTTTATTTTGTCTGGTGTATTTATATTGTTCAGTGTTATGCTGATGCTGTTATGGCTATCTGCACTTGCGTACCTGTCAGTTTGGTGAATAAACTAAACCTGTGTGTGGTTTGGGGAATCCACATTGGTGAAGATATTAACAAGTGTTGCAAATGCTTCGGGAAGCTTGGGCTAATGTTTCCTGATAATCGTGAAATTAAGTACGACCTGTAGCAAATGCTTTATTTCTTGGTAAGTCACTGAGCTCATAGCCTTATTTACTGACTTCATATGGACATAGAGCAGAAGCTATATGCGTGACGCAACAGCCACCAGTCAGGTTGGCTTTTTGTAAGCTTGTGAGAAGAGTATACTTAACGATGTCATCACCTTGTGCTCATAGCCTCCACCACAGAATAGCTGTAGGAGGTGGTCCTGGAGTACATTTGTGCCTCGTTCATACAACCCCGTTAATACAGACAACTCAAATTATGGACACTTTCAAGGGGACCAAACTTTTTCAGTGTATTTACGCCTCGTTAGTATGGAAACATGCTGTCCAAACAACAGAGTGTGAAAACGCACAGAGCTCATTGGGACCCCTATATTTTTGTCCCGTTAATATGGACAGCGATGAGGACACAATCCCGAGGGCATTGACCAGATGTTCTGCCCCTTGTATTTTGAGGGCAGAACATCAACAAAAGGTTGTGTGAAAGTGATAGTGATGGGTAGTGTGATAGTGGCAAGGTGCCCTGGCAATGTGCCTTACCATTTCGCATTGCATCAATGGCTGAAAAAAAAAAAAAAATTATCTGCACGCTACGTTGAAAACTACATTCAGCAGCTGCCGAATGAGTACAGAGTTCTTGGGATGTGAACAGCCGTAGTAGGAGATAATTTATCACGCCAAGAGGTACCATCACGCGTCTCATGGACCACGAGGCACTTCAAACATGCTTCAGCCTGCACCACGTGATTTTAAAGATAATGGCGATCAGAGTAATACACCTGGAACTTCCAAGATTGCCCGATTTCTCCTTCACTACCCGCCACTATGCTCATAAGCAGTCTGTAACCATAAAGCTTTTTTTTTTTTTATATTTCCGTTTGTTTTTCTTCATGATTCAATATTGCGGATGACTTTCTGTGTGGACACTTTTGCTCGGGAGCCAAAGTGTCCAGATGAAGGGGGCATGACTGTATAGCATAAGAGCTTGTCTTTGCTTTAAAGACTTGAATGCTTTTTTTTGTGTGTGTGGATGAGAGCTGATAAAGGCGTGTGAAGTTTGTGGTCCTAACTCCACACAGTTGTTAAACAATTGGCCGGGATGCAGACTGAAAGTTGAATTTTCAGCCTCCTTTGGAAAGTTTTTATCTATTAATTAAATATATTTGAACATTTTGGTATCCTCATATTTGAGGTGGTTGCAGAAAACGGACAGCACATGCAATAAAATTAACTAAGTTGAACAAGGCATATACATCAAGTCGGAGTTTAAGAAGGCAGTACATAAGCATTGAATATTCATTTTACAAATGCTAGAAGTTGACAACAAGCAGGTTTTAGTCTCCTGTTTGAAGATTATGCATACAAATGCAAAAAATAATAATGCAAGTGCCTAGTAAAGCTGAAGAGCTTTTAGGGCAAGTTGGTTCAGTTTTTAATGGAACTAGCTGCAGCGTGAACTGAAATATAGACAAAAGAGCGCATAATTACAATACAAGGGCAGTGATTGCTTTGCCCTTAAGGGTGAGCTGTCGAGCAGTGTATTCAGACTTGATTATCTTATGTATTGATTGACTGACTCTGCAGTCCCCTCTGTTATGGCATTTTTTGCTGGGGTGTAGGTGATAGCAGTGACAGCAGTTATTGGCAAGCCCCTGTGTGCAACATTCAACATCGGTGACCCTTCCTCTCGTAATCTTGAGTGACTCAGTGATCCATCCTAGTTACAAGGCCAGGAAATTTGATATGAAGCAAGCTTCTGTGCTAGTTTGGGGTCATACCATTTCATCTTTTGGATTGTTGCCAAATGCAGCAGAAAAATGTTCCTTTTTGATCTTAGAGTTCAACCTATTATACTATTATGTTGGGAAAAAGTTAAAATTTTTGAGTAACAGCTGTGTTGGGTTGGAATAAAAGTGATCCTTTTTTCCTGCAGTGCACCAGCAGCAATGGTGCACCTCCAGCTGGTTCTGGGAGGTTTTGTTCTGCCTTTTTGAGTATTCTGCAGCAGGTGGCATTTCATTTCAATGTTTCTGTGCAATTCTTATGTATGTCAGTTTTACTGAAGCTGCAATAGGCATATGAATTAAAAGGGAAAGCATAAAGAATTGCAGATGTCATTTTTTTGCTTTATGCATGCATTCTTGTTTTATACATTTCTGGAGTTGTGCTGTGCTTTGCTTATTGTGTTGCGACACATTGGGACTGATTATGGCAACTTTTCTAATTCATGTGACTTGTTTTGGTAGGAAAAAGGAAATTGACAACCTGGTGATGGAGCTGATTACACCCACCGAGAAAAAAGAGGAACCCAAAGGCAGTGATGAGCAAAACGGCGCTACGAGCTCTGCGTCACCTACGGGCAGCTCATCAAGTGAGATGGATGATGATGATGAAGTAAGTTTTTGCAGTTTCTTTGCTTCCACGTGATGGAGGCGTGGCATGCATACATGTTTGTGCATAACTATAGTTGAACAGTGAAACAAAATGAATGGAAGCTAGTTAATGCGAGGAACTTGCACACCACAACATAATAGGGAACAGCTAGGATAGCAGTAGATCTTTCGGTTTCTGGGGTTTAATGTCCCAAAGTGACTCAGGCTATGAGGGATGTCGTAATGGAGGGCACCATTTAATTCGACCATCTGGGGTTCGTTAACTTGCCTTGACATTGCCCAGTACACAGGTCCTTAGCATTTTGCCTCCATTGAACTGCAACCGCCACGGCCGAGGTCGAACCTGCGTCTTTCGGGTCAGTAGTCGAGCACCATAACCTCCGAGTCACTACAGCCCCTTTTCTAGTAGTAAAGATGCAATAAAAGTGTTAGTACGGGTGGTGTGATGCATGGTATTAGAGGGTATGTGGCAGTTCTGCCCTGAGGTGTGCCCAGCAGTGTATTTGAAATGTTATGTAGTGCAACAAAATGATTTTGGTCTCGTGTAAACAGTTTGTGATTACCTGCCCTCTAATAATACATGTTTACTTTGAACAAGAGTAGTCTCCCTCCAAAGATGGGTGAACTGCTGTTGCTGAGCACCTGTTTTAAAATCCTTTTGTTTAGTGGCTGCCACGTTGTATTTTGTGTATCTCCTGAATTGCAACCACCTAAGCCCAGAGAGGGACTGAAATGAAATTCACTTACCACAGCATGTCTTGCCAGAGTATTTATTTGTAGAAATAGAGAAGACAAGCAACTTAGTACCTTCTCGCATATGAGATGTGTAAAATTGTATCCCATTAGTTCACACCCTGAGGTTTGTGTATTCATTGCTCTTGCTGATGTTATGGTCATTTTCACACTGTTTTTTATACTTGCTGTACTATCTTCGTGCATATCTTGTGACTAATTTTTTGTTATGAGCAGGTTGTGGTGTCACTTGTTTCAAATAGTTTGTCTTGGTCTCGGAGCAAAGTCATATTCTGATGTCGTGAACGACATCACTTGCTGCTTTGACAATACGGGAAATGAAATGAAAATAGGCTGCGCGAAAAGGAAAAGCGTTGTAACTGTGTGTCTCTCAGTGGAAACCTCAACCATGCTGTGAAGGAAGGGGTCAAAATGGGAGTGAAAGATAGCAGGTGGCTAGATTGACTGACCGTGTTTTTCTAGAGGGAAAAAATGCATTTAAGCTTGCACAAAATGCTCTGAAAATGAGCTAGAGGTAGTGAGCATTAAGTTTTGAAGGCTACTGCTGAATACACGAAATCACCTTCAGAGTCTCTTTCAGGGTGTTTGACATGTTCATTGGGGTAGCAGTTAGGTCAAGTTGGTATCTAATGATGAATACTGTACTTATCATGGGCCCACGTTACGAGGGTAAGAGAAAAGATGTTGTGTTGTGTGGATAAAAAAAGTCTCCAGAGACACTTACGATTTCTTATGTGTGAGAAGGCATAAGCCCACCTGCTCACTTACCGCGCATCGTGATGTAACCCAATGCCGCGCTCTACCTCTGCATGGCTCTATGTAGCTGCTGCTGCGATGCCAACGCACCCCTTCTGACCTGCGCGCTCGCTCCGTACCGCGGGCCCTGCTTCGCTTTAGGGTATGACGTATTAGCTAATGGGTTAATGCTCGTATCTGCAGAATTTTTTGTTCTCTACTTAAAAGCAGACGCGGGTATAGAAATGATCAAAAAATGCGAAAATTTTGATTTTGCAAAAATGGTATATTCGGTATCAATATAAAGTTCCTGCCTAAAAGGTTTAAGGTCTAAATTCAACCTTCGGCTACTTCAATATCAATATATTTCGCGCCTACGAAGCCCAGAAATGGTGATTTCGGAGTGAAATGCAGCAGGACTTAGCACCCGTCAGTCCCCATGACCGTTTGAAAGCTGGACCCGTTCCTCACTACCTGGTATTACTCATATTTGTGGAACATGCACATTCTGCTGGTTTTTAGAGGCCTTTACAACAACCTCCGAATGGCTGGCGCGTGCATTTCAATTGCGATTTTCTCAGCTTTGTGTTTTTTGCCAACATGACTAGCCTTACGGAAGTTTTTATTATGTTTTTATGGTGCAATTTCAATTATTCTTATACTGTTGAATTCAGAAATAACTAACTTTCGAGCAATGTTGTTTTTGTTTGGCTGAGTCAAACATTTGAAATTTTGTGAACCATAATGTCGCCTAACTACCGTATTTACTCGCATAATGATCGCAGTTTTTTTTCCAAAAGATTGACGCAAATTTAGGGGTGCGATCATTACGCGAGGTAAGAAAAAATTTTGAGCACGGAAAACGCACAAAAGTCGCAGGCAGACAACCCTTATCACATGGGCGCGCTACCGCGGTTATCGCGAACCGATCTCGGCTTACGTCGTTAACCGATAAGGTAGAGTGCGAAAAGCACAAGAGCTGGCCCACTTCAAGAGCATACTTTCTTCACACTAAATCACGTTACAAGATCACGTTAAAAAAAGGCAGTGCGGCCTTCGATCTCTTCTGATAGCGCGGCAACAGCGTATAACAGCAACATCCCACGGCGCTCAAGCTATGCATTTTACCGCCGTTACGCCGAAAAATGTCCGGTCCCTGCCGCATCTTTGATGTACTTAGGTGACACGTTCGCAACGCTCGGAGCACTGGATTCCGCGCGCTTACCGCAATGGTGCCGCCCACGAGCGCGGCGGACGACGGCGCTCTGTACTCCCTAGTCGTAGCTAGGCCTAACTTGTTTTGTAACGAAGCCACAGTGGACGGCGCTTTTGAATTGACCAACGCTATAATGAATGTTCTACTTATGGCGCTGCCTTACTCACAACCTCATTGTTTCATATTAAAGGAAATATATACGATCGATGTCAGCGATGTCTTCGCAGCGGAACTGGCCAAGCAGATCGGGTCACTCGCGCTGCAACGGCAACAGCGGCTGCACGGCTGAGAACATAAAACTAGCTAGTATCGCAGTTATTACTTCTACCAGCAACTCGGTACAGTCCCGCGATCCTCAAGGATGATTCATTTTTGACGTTCCCGTATCCCAGGGCTTATTATTTACAAAAACAAAGTTCAGCCGGATCACCGCGTCACTTCGTTCGTTGCACCGCAACCCAGAACGGTGGCGAGACTTGCGACAACGGCGAACCGTGATTCGAGATAACCGCAGTTAAGTTTGGTATCCGCGGTTAAGCATAGCCGCATTTAGACTGCGCGTGTGACCGCAGGTCAACCAACAGGCGGCTGCCGCTGCAATGCTGACAGGGCAAGATGGTAATCTGCACGTGGCATCTATCAGACAGATAAGCAAGTACGATCATCGTCGCCAAATTGCCGCGGCGAGTTCGGGGTGCGATCATTACGCGGGGAATAAAAAAAACTGAATTTTGCCAACAAAATTCGGGGGTGCGATCATTACGCGAGTGCGATCATTATGCGAGTAAATACGGTATACTTCATAATTATGGCGCTAGGGCAAAATTTAACATTTTTATTTGATGGTATGCTTCAACAGTATAATTAGCATAGCACCAAATAACAGGTCCTTGGCTACTGTGCCATTTCAATCGAAACTGAAAAAAATGTTGTCTTAACTACCCATAAGAATTTAACTAATTAGGCTTCAGTTATTTTCTTATAACATGGGAACTAATTCCGATATACTGAAAGTAATTAAGTTTTTGAAAACAGGAAGAAGAAACACATATACACACCGAATTTCATTATCTTTAATAATAAAAATGTTCATTTCAAGACCAGAGTCTCCCCTTAACATTCATCGATCCCTGGGAGTCCTCATACCGCTCGTGGCGCTGTGGTGCAGCAGTTAAGCGGTGCGGCACTGCCCTGCGATGGCAGGTGCTGCCACTTGTGGAACTTGTGCAATCCCGGATTGAGCAACCTTGTGCAACCAATCATTAATTTAACTGCCAGCTGCCAGGTTGTATGAAGACGCCATCTTTTATGGGTGCCATCAAGTGTCAACACATACACATGCACACACACGCACGTTAATATGATGGTTATAGCTGGTTATTTTTGCTTGCCATCGCTATTTTTTAAAAAATAAACTATGCCCTCAGTTTTGCCCACCATGGAAGGGAGTGCTAGCACACATCACCACCACATGCCACCATGTGTTGAGTGAGGGGCTGTTGATGCATGCTGATGTTTTTTAACGTGCTCGCATTACTACCACCATCTTTGCAAAATCTGTCTGTCTGGTATTGTGTGATGCCACCGAGTGAAATGTGCGGAGGAGGTGTGAGAGTGGAGAAGATGAAATGTGGAGGCCAATCACAGAAGGGGATGAGAGGGACAAGAGGAAATGCAGTGGCCTATCAGAATAAGGAGAGGGTATGGAAAAGAGGAAACGTCGTGGTCAATCCCAGAGAAAATGTATCTCCCGCCTTGCCACCTACCAACTTCCACTCTCCAGAGGCCTCCACCCACCTTGATCGAACCTCCAGGTGCCTCCACCAACCCATTGTGAAAGCACTGGCACAAACAGATCATCTAGCAGTTGAAGCTGGGTATAGGAGACGCAAATGTCGGGCAGACTGTAATGCTAGCACATACATAACACTGCATGAATCACATTAATCACCTGTGACTTTTTTTTGTTATTATTATTTGCAGTAGTACCGCATAGCTCTGGTGTAGTTTTTGGTGCGTAAAAATGCATTTTTTCATTCTTCAATTGCGTTTAAGAGTATGGTATTTTATATAAAGCATCAATTATAATCGCAAACTACCGTATTTACTCGCGTAATAGGCGCACTCGCATAATAGGCGCACCCCTAGTTAGGGCGCGAAAAATCAGATTTTTTTTATTTTCGCGCATAATAGGCGCACCCCGAACTTGGCACTGTGATCAATACTGTATTTACACGATTGCAGGCCGACGCCTCGCCACCCCCCGCTTCCCAATCTTTATTTTAACAAAGTTTTTGCTGAACTGACTACTAGTCCCTACTAGTGCTGCTGCCGTCGCAGCTGCTGCGGACCCACAGCACGTACAACGACATCGCGTAGAACAGCCGCACACAGTTTTCAGGGATGCTCACTTTAAACGTCTGTTTGGAAGGCTTCATCTCCAGCCGGAAACGTTCCCGACTTAGGCCCGCGAAAACCTCGGCGCTTGGAGTCGCGTACGAAAATTTAGGGACGCCGCAGTCGCAACTGCCGCACTTCTCGGCCACGTCGTATTTTCCGACCTGCCGCACGTATTTTCCGACTTGCCGCGTTCGAGAGCAAACTCCCAGCCGTGTAGCTGTTAAGGTGCTTGCCCGCGGCAAAGCCTCATCAGCGCTCCGCGGCAAAGCCATAAACCACGATAACTATCGCGGTACCGCAAATCCCGGCACTTGACAGCAACAACAACAACAAAAAAAAAACGAGCTGGAGATGCTGATGGCGATATAGATAGCGAAAGCTCGCGGCGGAGGAAAACGATGATGATGATGAGCTTGGCCTTGGGTGGCGTCTGGAAGCTCCTGTGCGCGTGTGGCCTCCGCGATCAAGCGCCCGTTGCGCGCAGCCGGAGCCGATCGCGGAGGCCTCGGCGCGGCGCGTGCATTCCGAAAGTTTCGGTGCGGCCCTTACACGGACCTTTTTTTTTTTTTTAACATTTTCTTCGCGAAAACGGGGTGCGGCCCGTACACGAGTGCGTTTACGCGGTGTGTTCAATTTTGCGGGTCGAAAAATTTCCGGAAATTTTACCCCGCGTAATAGGCGCACCCCGAACTTTGAGCCGGATTTTCTGGAAAAAAAGTGCGCCTATTATGCGAGTAAATACGGTATAGTGGAACTGAGGTTATACAGCTTTTAAAAGACTGCATGGAAAAAAAAGTTGCATCTTTATGCTTGATAAGGTGTAAATAGCTGTCAGTGACTGATAGCATGGCTTCTTATATTAATGACTTCGTGTACTTGTGCCGCTGAGCTCCAAATTAATACAGTGAAACTTTGTTAATTCGACCCCCGTTAATTTGGAAATCCAGATAATTCGGATTACCGACGTGGTCCCAGCAAACGCCCATTGCTGTGGCATCAGACTCTTTTTAATTGGGATGCTGCTGGTGAATTCTAACGCATTCCCTGCCAGTGGCAGCGTCACTATGTGAACGACATAGCAAGTGGTCGTGCTAATGTCCATGTCGTTAGTTTCGGTTTCTCTTTTTTGAGTCTTGCTCCAGGTCATGGAAATGGCGGCCTGGCCATGCATCGTCCAGCCGAGTGCAGTTCTTTGCAGTTTTGTCACCAGAAGGCGAAATGCCGTCTGATGCGAAAAATTGTAATTGGGGGGTTTTGACGGTGGCACAAAGCAATGAAGGACACTGCAGTGGAGGGCTCGGGATTAATTCTGACCACCTGGGGTTTTTTAACGTGTGCTGACATTGCACAGAATAGGGGCGCCTTTTGCGTTTCACCTCTATCAAAACGTGGCCACTCTGGCCAGGATTGGACCTGGGTTCTCCGGCTAAGTAGCTGAGCGCCCTAACGACTGAGCCACTGCTGTGGATCTTTCCCTCTTCCGTCTACTTGATTTCTCGTTTCATTTACTGGGACGAAATTGCATGCTTGCCACGCGTTGTTTGCTTTTTGTGTGGTGGCACCTTTTCAGACGAGATTATGCAGTTTGTGTGGCGGCTCCACTGCTACCGTGTTGCACTGTGGAGGAAGCTACAGAGGCCTTTGTCATTCTGCAGCAGTTCTGCATTAACGATTGCGAGTGTGCACACAGTAATGCATCTGATGTTTTTCAAAAAAATTGTCATTGCTGTGCAGTTTTTGTCTCAAATGCAGATTACCGCCACCCTGGTTTTCATGTTAATAAATTTTTCTGGAAGCTTTTTATTTTGTGTGTTTGAAAGGGGGGGTACAGTTGTGAATTCGGGCCTTCAGATAATTCGGACATTATTTTCCACTGCCGCCTGAAGGTTGAATTGATGACGTTCTACTGTACAGTCGCCATGGGACAACCTCGCATGTGCCGAAGTTGGGCAACTTTTTTTTTAAATCATCCACCACCCACAAGGTGACCAAACTAGTGCTGCTCTTGTGCACATATTCATGTAATATTGTTGATCTTGCAGGACCGCAATGATGGCGATGATGAGGAATTGGCTCGCAAGCTGCAGGATGAGGAAGTTCGAAGCCGTAGCCGTGCGGTGAAGAAGTCTAGGGTGAGCACCCTCTCAGTGTGTTTAGCACTGAGAACTTTAGAACGGTGTTGTCTGTGACATGCCACCATGATGTGCTTACATGGGGACCCAACTTCACCTGCCCTAGGCCTTTTGGGGCCATTGCGCTTGTGCAGTTGGTGCTTCTTGGAAGTGCGCATGCACAGGTAGCACGTCGCTGAGTGTGGTACCGGTTTGTAAATCATACTATGCTGAAACCTAATAGCTTGTGCGAAATGCAGTAATAACATTAAGGAGAGATGGGGAGTTGTACCATGTTTATAAAGGCCTGTTTATAATCTAAATGGATACAACCGAAGACAGTGGAGTGCACAGGACATTATCAGCTGAATTTCTAATTGAGATTTTATTGACAGCCCACCAGGTATAAGTTTGCCATGCATGCACCATTAACAGTGCAAATGAGGACAGTGTGTGTACAGGTGCCCCAAAAGTAATACGGAGCACGCGAGCGGTGGTCGAAATGGAAAAAACTGCATGCCAGCGCGCTCTATCAGTAGATGTGCGGCAAAGAGCGAAGGGGCGTCGGCACATCTGGCTGACCCATCTCAATAACTTGATGCTCGCGTTATCGCCTCAACGAGTGAAGCTGCGCTGCTACCATCCCTGCCCGCCTGGGGCGCTTTCAATACCTCATGGTTTGTTGTTCGTCCGGGCCGTGCAGAAATGTTTGCCATCGGCACCATGCGCATATATGCTTCGTCAGGGGCTGCATTATCTTTTTCTGCGGAACAGCCGAAGTTATTGCTACACATGTCGGCGAGTTGGTGCGGTGACGAGTATAAGCACGCGAGCAACGTTTTGGCAGATGCGGTGAAGTTTGCTCTGTTTTCATTATCACAAACTCGCCGTGAAGCGAAGAGCGAACCACGGCGGTCTCGCAGGCTGAAAATGGTGGCATTCCTGAAAAAGCAAAAAATGCAATCTGCCGAACGCCACTTTCTATACGGCGCGGACAAACAACAAATCCTTGCATGATGTATTGAAAGTGCCCCTGGCGAGCACTGATGGTAGCAGCGCAACTTCGCTCGTGGCGGCGATAACGTGAGCATCAAGTTATCTAGATGGGTCAGCCGGATGTGCCGACGCCCCTTCGCTCTTTGCTGTGCATCTGCTGATAGAGCGCGCTGGCATGCAGTTTTTGCCATTTCGGCCATCGCTCGCGTGCTCCGTATTACTTTTGGGGCACCTGTACATATTCAAGAGTTAAGATTCCTTATTCATGAAAAGAAAAAGTGGTGCACCAGAATCTCCCCGTGCTTCTTTACCTGTCCTCTGGGATTTTGCATTCCGTTCATATTTTTCCATTGCCTTAAATGGAAAACTCATTTAAACGCATTGCACAGCGCATCTGTAGCTGTGAAGCGCCAGGTGACCCTCTTCACCGGTGGTAATCTTGTGTGCTCATGCATTCTGTTGCTTATAGCTTTTTTTGACTTGTGTGAACTTTTCCACCAGCCACTTCTGGGGTGCATTTCTCTGGTTTCAGTATTCTGTGCTGCAGATTCCCCCCCCCCTCCCTCCCTCATGATGAAAGCTATGGGAAGAGTTGGTTTATTGGCAACCATTTATTTGTTAAACTTCAGTTGTTAGTCCAGGTAATAGCCTTCGTGCTCTTGTTTCACGTTGCTCCAAGTGGCCCGCCGTTCAGCATTTATAATGGTAGCAGCAGCAGGGTGGTCACTTCGAGCTTCAATGCATTGTAAATTGTGAGAGCCAAGTGGATTATGAAGTTTTTAAAAAACTTATGGGTTCTTGGGTGTCATAGGATGTGTGGAGCAGTGGTGGTGGTGGGCATCACAGTGTCACTCACATTACTGAGCCGGAGACCTGGGTTCAAACCCAGCAGCAGTGGCTGCATTTTGATGGAGGTTAGATGCAAAAAACGCCAGTGTGCTGTGCAGTGTAAGCGCACATTAAAGAACCCCAAGTTAAGCCCTCTACTATGGTATCCCTCATATCCCACGTGTGTCGCTTAGGGACGTTATATTCTGCAATTACGTAGCAATTTTTTTGTAATTTCTGAACTAGCTATTCAAAATAAAGGGATCACAAGTTGCTGCAGTTCAATGTTTTCTTCTGGGCACTTCGAGAATTGGTGCTAAAAAAAAAAAAAGCTGCACTGCAGGCTTAAAAACAATGTATATTTTGGGCAAAAATGCAGTAAATAGTAATTGCTTGTACTTACTGAAAACAATGTTCTACACATGAAAAATGATGCAACAGTGCAACACAAATACTTGAGAGAAAGTGCTGCTTGTGCTGGTGTGGCGTGGTACAGTCGACGACCGATTTTTCGGACTCTCTAGGGACTGCGAAAACGACCGAAAAATCGGGCAGTCTGGAAAATCAAATTTCAGCGAAAAAATCACTAACTTAATACCAATGTGCCGGAGGAAGCGGCCAGCTGTATTGCACACATTCTAAAGCTCCTCATGACTATATTTCGCCGCACGACATACCGTATAAACGCGTATAAGAGTCGCACTTTCTTTTTCCAGATTCGAGGGCCAATTTTCGGGGTACGGACCATACATGCAATGTGCAAACTTTTTTTAAAAGTAAAAACACACCAACCAGGGAATGAGCGACATTTATTCTACGTTCAGTCGTCACTCGCGGAGTATTTCGAATCTTGAGCTGGTGCTGTGCTCTAGTGCACACTCATCCTAAAAGAAGCCGCGCAGCATGTCCGCTGTCAACGTGTAGCCGTTGTTTTGCACTTCTATCACACAGAAGAGCAGCTGTTCTTCCGATTCGGGAAACTCGCACGGCTTGCCTCGGAAAGCGCGCTTTTTGCAGCTGGTGTTTCTCTTTTGGTTGCACCATCTTCGGATGCACTTCTCGGCCACGTTGAATTTCCTGCCCGCTGCACGCTTATCGTGTTTCGAGAGCTAACTCCCAGCCGTGTAGCTTAAGGTGCTTGCAAAACATTCTAAAACTGCAAAGCTCGGCGGCAGCACACGAAAGCCACCATCACAACTATTATGGCGAACGCGCTAACAAGCCAAAAAAAGCTGGAGCTGGCGATACTGTTGCCGATGTGGATAGCGGAAAATCGTGGCGGAGAAAAAAAGTTGTTGATGGTGATAATGGCCTCGGCCGCCATCCATGGACGGCACTTGGAAGCTCCTGTGCTCGCGCCATGGCCGCCGCGATCTGCTCCGGCGGCGTGCCAAAAACGCGCTTCGATCGCGGAGGCCACGGCGCGTGCGTAGCCTCCGCGATCAAGCGCTCCGCAATTGTATTCGCGTTCCTAATTCGGGACGAAAGACTCGGCACAAATGAGTTCCGTGAACTCGGACTATGGTTCAAGTTCGTGTGGCGGAAGACATTCAAGAACAATAAGAATTCAAAACCACGCGGGTGCAATGTGCCGACTCGCGCAGAATTTCAGCATCGCAAGTTAAGAGGCTCCCTTTAAGCTTGAATTTCGTTTTGTTTGGTCAAGTTTTCGATCTCTCCTGCAGTTTGAATTCGTGAGGTTCCACTCTAAGATTATATGGCGGCTTGGGTACTGGCGGCGAGTGCGAACGAGGTCTGAAAAATCGGGTGGTCAGTTGCGGTGCGTCCGAAATTTCAGGCGCTCTTATTCATTGGCTCTATTGGCCATGTCGCGGTGCTGCGAAAAAGTCCGAATAATCAAGCACGTCCGAAAAATCAGCCGTCCGAATTTTCGGTCGTCGACTGTATATTGTTCAATGTACAGTAGACTCTAGATTCAAACTGATAAATTCATACTGTCGGTTAATCCAAACTAATTTCTAAATATTGGTTGGCTAGCTAAATCTTCAGGGCATTTTAAACTCGCCAAATTCGTACAGTGATTTCTTTTAAATTCGATGAAAGACAGAAAGTTTGAAAATTTGTCTTGTTCCTATGCTCCCGACGTGTGAAAAAACAGCATCCGAGGTTGGATACATCAGGTTTCCGTTGCCGCGTGAGCTGAATTCGACCCCTCGAACCAGTTAACTCATAAGCTGTCCAAAGGCAGGCCATGTCGATCGAAGTCACCCTGTCACCGCATAGTTTCGTTTTCTGAGCTTCGCTACCAGCCCACGATGGTTGCAACTGTTGAACCCGCTTCAGCGAGCCAAACCCAGTTTTGCGCTGGTTCGGCTGCTAACTGGTGTGTCGCTGTGTCTTTTGTTTTTCTTTCTTTTTAGAAGGCATCTCGCCTTTTGGGCACAGATATTCATTTCCCTTGCTTCCATCTGCTTGGTGCATCGATAATACGCGCTCATCACGAGCTGATCGTTACGTGGTGATGCCTCCTTACATGGGCACTGCTGCTTGTGAGGAGGCTGGTATTCCCGACAATGGGCATGCAATGCACCATGGCGGAATTGAGAAAAATCGTCATTGCCACGCATTTCTCTTAAAAGCAGATGACCATTGCCTATTTTTTCATCAATTAAATTTGCTGCGGTGTGAAACTGTTTCTGAAAGTTTTTTTTTGTAGCCTTTCGACTATTCAACCTTCGGGCAATTCAGACCATTTTCTTGTTCCTTGGCGTCTTAATGTTGTTTTACTCAGTTGGGAAACCAGCACATTATTGATAATTCTTTTTCAACTACACTTCTTTCACCCATATTACATGTGCTGCTAAAGCTTTTAGCACTTTTGCATAAATAGATCCAATATAGTGTCTGTATGCATAGGAATCTCTAAAGACGGTCGCATTTAGTTTTGGGTCATATCAAGGTGCACTTCTGAAAATTCAAACTTTGATGATTCTCTGGTCCCTTGAAGTTTGAATTAATGAGAGTCTGCTGTATTACATTTCCTGGTAAGCTTGGCATATCTGTACTGCACTGTTGCACTCTATTGTGGAATTTTCTAGCACACTTTTTATTTTGACATAGCAGCGATTTGGAATAGTGGGTTTTGATATGAGCAGTTTTGAGTGCTAAATGGTAGTCCGGAATGCCCATTCTAAGTCACACAGTTGTGAAAAGACAAGTTAGGCACTCTGTTTTTTCAGTTACACAGAGTTTATTGTAAGTGGAGCAACATGGCTATATGCTGGGTATGCATTTCTTAGAGTGCTTCATTTATGTGCTGCAATTTTTTAATGCGGTAGAACTACTTCGTGCATTTTCTGATTTCGGGCATGCATACATATACAGGGTGTCCCAGCTAACTTGGACCAAGATTTATAAAAAAACTAAGCGTTCTTCAGAACTGAAATCGCATGGATGTTGTTGAGCTCTATCTAAAGTTACAGTACCATTTTTTTGCTCCTAATATTTGAATAATTAGTCGAAATAAATAAATTAACTTTTTAAATTTTTAAATACAGTGGAACCTCGATTATACGTCCCCCGGTCATGCGACGACCCGCATTTTACGACGAATTTGTGCGGTCCCGGCAAAACCCCCATAGAGACAATGCATTAAAAACCTCGGTTATACGACGCAAATTTTAGAAGGACCCCGCTTCGTACGACGGCTGGCTCGTACCGTCCGTCAAAAAAGGTCGTCAGCAAACGTAGGCCGGGATGTACCGTATTTTCGCGATTCTAAGCCCCCCCCCCCCCCCCCCCCCCCCCTATTTTCTGAAAAAAAATTCTTAAAAAAAAAAAGAAAAAACTGCATGCGAATCTAAGCACCCCCTTTTTTGCGCGGAAGAGAGCGTTGCCGAGGCCGCCAAGTGCACTTGCTCTCTTTTTCGTCGAGCCTGTGCAGTCGGAGTCCCGAGGAGGCACGGCCTGCGCGTTGTTGTTGCGACTGAGAGATGGATGAAAAGGAAAGTGCACGGGCCCGTCTACTGGCTCGAACCAAGCCACCACCGCTGCCAAGTGCAGATAGAGGAGAGTTAAAAGATCAGAGGAAAGATAAAGAAAAAAGATAAGACGCGCGTCGTCGCAGCAACAGATGCGTCCGCTCCAGATAAGCGGGCGAGGCCACGCTCGCCGAAGCGAGGACAGCGGCGTCCACGGCGCTTTTTGTAATGGAAGTAATGGATGCCATGTGCCCCGACGATAAAACTTCGGACGAAGAGGAAGTGGACAACGATGCAGAGGTTTGCGCTCCCATTCCTAGTTACGCGGACGTGTTGCAGAGCCTCGACAACATCCGGCGCTTTGCTTGCGCGCGCGACGATGTTGGCGACCTACTGCCGGAAGTGGCAGCCCTTGAAGAAAGTTGATGCGCCGAGGTTGGGCAAAGGTGCAAAAAAAAAATTACCGATTTTTTTTAAACGGTAATAAAGATTTTTTTTTGCAAATCTGTTTCAAACAAATGCTGGGTTTGTCTTTTTTAATCTGATTGGCGTACTTGCCGCGGGCTTGAAGCCGGTCAACAGTTTTCGGCGCAAGGCCGAGCGCCACTGGCCGCATTCTTTCATTTTCGATTATACGACACCCGGATTATACGACGGTTTCGCCCGGTCCCCTGAACGTCGTATAATCGAGGTTCCACTGTACAGCTTGAAACGTTCAGGCGTCAATAGGAAAGTTGTGGAGCTCCACAAATATCGTCCAACCCAGGCACTTCCTACGAGATAGACATAGCCTGGCCATTTTTATTCGGGAAAAACGAAAGCCCGCGGAGTTTAAAAAATACCACGTGACAGCACGCTCCGTGCGCCCGGATGCGCCGCGATTACAGCGCTCTCATCCGTGCTTCTTAAGAAACATCACCTGCTTCGGGCCTTTCGTGCTGCCCAAGACAGGGCTTCGCGTTGTGCTTGGTTCCAAGATAAGCGCCAGTGGTTACGGGCGGGAGTTGAATGAAAGCGCGGCACCTGTTTTTCAGCGTAATTCACACGACGTTATCAGGATTGTTATATGCGTCTTTGCTTGTTGGGATCTTGCTCCCAACTTCAAACTCATGAGATTGTCATCGTTCCTCCGCATGCATTCTGCTAACGTGAGTGTGCAGTTATTGCCGCAGAAACGGGAGCTGCGCTTTCGTTCAACTCCCGCCCGTACCCACTGGCGCTTATCTTGGAACCAAGCACATCGCGTCTTGGGCAGCACGAAAGGCCCGAAGCGGGTGATGTTTCTTACAAAGCACGGATGAGAGCGGTGTAATCGCGGCGCATCCGGGCGCACGGAACGCGCTGTCACGTGGTATTTTTTAAACTCCGCGGGCTTTCGTGTTTCCCGAATAAAAACGGCCACGCTAAGTCTGTCTCGTTAGAAGTGCCTGGGTAGGACGATATTTGTGGAGCTCCACAACTTTCCTATTGACGCATGAACATTTCAAGCTATATTTAAAAAGTTAATTTATTTATCTCAACTAATTATTCAAATAGGAGAAGCAAAAAATTGGTACTGTAACTTTAGATAAACCTCAACAACATCCACGTGATTTCAGTTCAGAAGAACGCTTAATTTTTTTATAAACCTTGGTCCAAGTTAGCTGGGACACCCTGTATATGTCCCTGAAGCCTGCTTTATAGCAAGTGGCTCACAGTGTTGTGGGCAACCTGTCAGGTGTGTACACCTGGCAGGCCTTCACTTAGGTGAAGGCCTTCAAGGTAGATGCCTTCAGGGTAAAGGCCTTTAACACTTAATGACCTTAAGTGCCCTTTATAACTAGTGCTACTGCACAATATTCCATGCTTAGCCATGCTAGACCATCTGCCAGTTTTTTTTTTTTTATCTGTAAGGTTAATTAAAGCCGTTCTGGTTTAATAAGCTTTATGCACTTCTGCTGTACTGGCCTAATTAGTCTAGGTGTCATGTGATTGAATTACGTTTAAAGGAAATAGACTTTAGAGCAATGTAATTCTGCAACATTAAATTGAAGGTGTTAGAGGTTGTGAAAAGTTAGCATTCTTGTTTTACTGATGCACACTCATGAGCCTACTCTGGTTAAGGCCAGCTTATCCAACCTTCTCCTTTGTTGAAATAATTGTATTGCATGTGCTCATGATGGTTGTATGTTATTTTCAGCCTGCCAAGAAAGAGCCTGCAAAGGCCAAAAAAACTACGAAGTCGTCTGGAACAAAGCGAGGTAACCAAACTTGTCACATTTATTTCTGCCATCTTGCAGGGTGTAGCAGTTTGCGACTGTGCAGTGCTTCAACGAACTTTTCTGGTGGAATTCCAGAGCTCCCAAACAGATAGCAGAAGTGTCTTAATCACAGTTTTTGTTGCTCTGTCAACAACATAACCATTCAGTTTAGGTCTTTGGATTTAGTTCCACTTGCTCCTGCTGTTTCCAGAAAAGGGTTATAGCGCCGAAACAGACAACACACAGAAAGCTAGACTGGCTTTCTAGACTGGCTTTCTGTGTGTTGTCTGTTTCGGTGCTATAACCCTTTTCTGGAAACATGCACCAACAAGTATTGCTCCTGCCATGTCTGAATGGCTGTGCAAAGACAACTTAGAATAAGCAGAGTCCATTTCTGTGTGCAGTTTAATAGCAGCTTTCTTTTTTAATGCAGGGAAATTTCTTGATCATGACATGGAAAAAAAAATACTAATGCTGTCTGTTAGTATGAAAAGAGTGCTGCACAGGCAGTTTTAGACCTTATGATTGAAAATGCTGTTGCATTGTATGAACGACAATGCAGTAGAACCCTGCTATAGTAAAATTGACATAGCTGAGGTTCGTTTCGCCTTCCGTAGTCGACATTACTACTACTTTTTTTTTTTCATTTATTGTAAAGACTTTTTAATAAAGGAATGATTGTAGTAAAGAATGTCTGTCCATGGTGGCGTACTTCCTGCGGAATGACAACATTGCGGCATGCGCATGGTCTAAGACAGGTGATAACATAATCACAAGGTGAGCAGGAGGAGGCTAATAGATATCAACTTTAAACTATAAACCGGTGCTTTTTGAGATCGCTTAACCTAAGGGCTAGTGAGCTGCAAGGAGAAGCCAACTTTTTGAAGGCCTTGAGGCTGCGAGGCAAAGAACGCGGCATGCAAAAGAAAAAAAAAGCAATGCTGGCTATGAACGGGAAAAGAAGGCAGCACAGGTCGCTGTGGGAAAGGAAGACTGTAAAAGTGAGGAGCAGGGAAGAGAAAAAAAAGGGGGGGATGTTCACAGCACTGGGCAGCTGAAAGCAGTGGTAGCAGACAGCAAAGGTGCAGCAACACTGCGTTGGTGGTTTTGCCAGGCCCAAGTTGTGTTGCACACGTTTCTTAAGTACAGTATTGCCTTATAAATAACACTGAGCTGCAAAGCTTTGGTTTTCTTGTAGAATCAATCCCCCCCTTTGCATTATATACAGTTGAACATGGAAATAACAAAATTGAAAAAAGATCTCAATTTTTTGTTACATCCTGGTTTTAGATGTAGTTCTTGCGTGAAGACTTGGAAACGGAAACCAAAATAAGAAATAAATGTAGGTGAAATCACCTTGATGTTTACAGTACCCCCCCTCCTTGAGGTCATAAACACAGAGAAAAGTTTCGCGATCATGCTGATAAGGCAACTGCGGCTGCTGCCGCAGTATTGAGCGGCATGTATAAAGTTGAATAATTTCATCAGTTGGTGCCATTTGTGAAAACCTCAAGCAATTGGAATCTTACTGGAGTTCATGCGGATGAAGTCATGTTGTAGCTGTTAATGAAGTGTGGAAATGATACCATGATGCTGATGTCAGAAGGGTGAAGTAACCAAAGCTTGCTGATCTGTGGAGGTAATTCATGCACCGTCTGGTCATATCTGTCACTGTTCTCGGCAGATTTTGTGATGAGAGACCTGCTTCAGCAAAGTTCTCGTTGCAGCATGGTTTGACTGTACCACCTAGGGCCCGAAAATTTAGGCATTTGCCTGGAAATGCCTGTAAATGATTAAATGTGCCATTCCAGGACTTTCACGCAAAATTCTGGCATTTTGGAACATTTTTGAGGAAAATACTTACCCCTCCCTCTCTTCTTCTTTAAAGGAAAGAGTTTAGGAGAGGCTGTTGGATGGTAGTTAGTAAAAGTGTAGAGGGGGGAGATAATAAGCATCTCCCTTCCTTATTAGTGCTAGGTTACAAGTCCATCATTACAGCCTGCTGAGTAATTTACCTGCGTAAGGAATGGACTTGGTGAATGTCATAGCTGTGCTTGCCTGCTTCACAACGACAAGAATAGAATGCACCCAGACTGTCAGCAAGATTCCTGCAACAACGCACTGCCTGCCAGCCTTCCAGGCACTTGGTGGTGTGATGGTTGCTGGGCATTGCTAGGCCTTGTCGGCTTTGTGACAATCTAGCAAATGGTGATTTGGAAGTTGCCACTGTTTGTTATGAATGTTACTTGTTACCAGTTGTGTTACCAATTTACCATCAACATGCATGTTAAAATGAGATTTTTTTTTTTTTTCTAAAGACTTCACCAGAGATGATAGCAGAAAAGCAGGCCTGATGGGTGCCACCTTGCATTGATGGCCATTGCTAAACAGTTATGGGTGCTAGTTTTCATGCAAGGTTGCTGGTCAGACATGCGAGGATGTGTTCTGAACTGTCAGCTGAACTATCGTTTCAGCCAGCCGGCCACCTCATCACATCAGTGTGTGCACTCATATCTCTTTGCGATTCTTATTTGGAGTAACATGTGGTAATGCAGTGTTTGCCGCTAGTAAAGTGTGTTTTTTTTTATATATAATGAATATTTTTTATTGCGGTGAACCATACCAGATGTCGGTTTTCCTGTTTCGATCATGACAACTTTTTTTTTCCTAAGCATGTTGCCCTGCATAATTAACACACGCTCAGAATGGCAGTTTTTCTAAGGAAAACAAGTGTGGTGTCTGAATAAACTGATATTTACACCTGGAGCCTAACATCTGTTGATATGGTACAAGAAGGCAAAAATCAAAGTGGTAGCTAACAGCCTTATGACCTGTTTTGAGGACTGGACAAAGCAATGATGGCAGCTGCACTGAAATGCTTGCCAGATGCAACATGTGCATTTATACGGGCATCCATTTTTCCCTGCATTTCAAGCAAGCCAAAAATTTTTTGGTAGTGTCTGTTTTCAGTACCTTCGCTTTTCCTATGGTCATCTATTTTAACACGTGAATGATTTCTACTTTTATCAAAATAACACTCATTGTAGCCACGTTTTTCACCATCCTGTTAGCTCTGTGATATGTTTACAGTATTTACAACTGTGTTTAGCTGGCAATAATGGAAAGGGTGACAGAATAAGTGAACTTTCTAGTGAAACTAGAACATGGGTTCATCTTAGGATTTTATGACCGTAAGCAATGAACACACGCATTTAATTCATGAGTGATCTTGAGGTCGTATTGACGTCTTGCAAATGATCAGAATAAATGTCCAATATGAAAGGATTCTTACTAGTCGCTGTTGGTTTATCTGTTATAATGCCAAAGTCTTGCTATAAAATCCAAAATTCTACTTGTGCATTAGTTTTATTTTGTTCTTCAGGCATGTTGTATTCTGCTGATTATGGTAAAACCCCATAATTAAAAATCTCAATTTGAGTTCCTAATTGACCTGTAGATACCATGGAGTACCAAAATTTGCAGTGCAGATTGTACTGGCCTTTGACCACCTGTGCTTCTCTTAATGTGCTCTGAAAACTCACTACACAGGTGTTCCTACATTTTGCCTCTCTTGAAATGTAGCTGCTGATGCTACAGTCCCAGCCCACAAACTCGTGCCCCATAGTGCTACAGTAGCTGCTGCACCTTATGGTGGATGCTTATTTCAATAGGTTTCATATGAATGAGCCTAGCAACATTGTACCAGTTTGCATCAAAAAATCGTAAACAAGCTGTTAATGGGCATGTTTTTGAGCACGTTTTGGTATTCTGTTGTTCTGCTTGAACTTTCCAATTCATTGTACTGCTGCTGCATAGTTGATTCTTGCTTGCATTCTTTATTGCAGAGTCTGCATACTCCAGGAAGTGTGCTCTTTCTCCAGAGCTTGCAGCAGTGGTTGGTGCTGAACAGGTATTTGCTCGCTGATGGCCTTCACAATTCTGTAGTGCTTGTGGGCTTCTGCTGTGGAAATGCTGTGCTAATTTGCTTTTTTTTTTGTCATGCAATAGAGAGGTGTTTTGTTGAATCACTTTTTAGCATGGGCTTTTTGTCTGTACTGTTGCACTAATAATGTTGTCCAATAATGTGTACACAGTACAGGGCAAATCTTTGTCGCAATTAGTCCGCTTGGCTCAATAAGCTATGAGAGGCTTCCCTGTTGTCTTTATTTGTCAAAAGATGGTTTGTTATGTTACGCTATGTTGCTGCACAGCTGAAGCTCTTTCTGCTGCTGTTATGTTTCAGTGCAGCTGTAGACTTGAAAATATAGGCAGATATTTTTTTCACCCTATATGGTGTATAAAGAAATAATTTAATGCAGCTGTTTTGAATTGTGTGCTAGAATTACTGAAAGATGTACCGTATTTACTCGCATAATGATCGCACTCACGTAATGATCGCACCCCCGAATTTTGTCGGCAAAATTCAATTTTTTTTATTCCTCGCGTAATGATCGCACCCTGAACTTGCCGCTGCAGTTTGTCGACGATGGTCGTACTTGCTATCTGTCTGACAGATGGCACGTGCAGATAACCATGTTGCTCTGTCAGCATTGCAGCGGCAGCCGCCTGTTGGCTGACCTGCAGTCACACGGGCGGTTATGCTTAATCGCGGATGCCAAACTTATCTGCGGTAATCTCGAATCACAGTTCGCCGTTGTCGCAAGGCTCGCCACCATTCTGGGTTGCGGTGCGACGAAGTGATGCGGTGATCTGGCCAAACTTTATTGTTTTCGTAAATAATAAGCCCTGGGATACGGGAAGGTAAAAAATGAATGCTCCTTAAAGGATCACTGGCCTGCACCGAGTTGCTGGTAGGAGTAATAACTGCGATACGAGCTAGTTTTACGTTCGCAGCCGCGTAGCAGCTGCCGCCGTTGCAGCGCGAGTGACCCGATCTGCTTGCACGCCAGCTCCGCTGCTATGGCGTCGCTGAAATCAGTCGTATATATTTCTTTTATTACGAAACAATTAGGTTGTCAGTAAGGCAGCACTATAAGTAGAACATTCATTATAGCGTTGGTCAGTTCAAAAGCGCCGTCCACCGTGGCTTCGATACGAAACAAGTTAGGCCTAGCGACGACTAGGGAGTACAGAGCGCCGTCGTCCGCTGCGCTCGCGGGCGGCGCCATTGCAGTAAGCTCATGGAATCTGGTGCCGCGAGCGTTCTGAATTTGTCGCCTACTTTAACGATGCGGCAGGGACCGGACATTTTTCGGCGTAATGGTGGTAAAATGCGTAGCTTGAGCGCCGCGGGACGTTGCTGTTGTACGCTGTTGCTGCGCCATCGGACGAGATCGAAGGCTGCATAAAAGCGCCGTCGCGCAGTACTTACACACTGCCTATTTTGATGCGTTGCTCTTGGAACGTGATTTAGTGCGAAGAAAGTACGTTCTTGAAGCGGGCCAGCTCGTGCGCTTTTCTATCTTCTCGGTTAACGACGTAAGCTGAGATCGCCGAGCTCGGTTCGCGATAACCGTGTTTAGTGGGTAGCGGGTAGCGCGCCCGAGTGACAAGGGTAGTCTGACCTGCAACTTGTTTGCGTTTTCGGGGCTCAAAAATTTTTTGTTAAAAATTTACCCCGCGTAATGATCGCACTCCTAAATTTGCGTCGATTTTTTGAAAAAAAAAGTGAGATCATTATGTGAGTAAATACGGTATTTTTGATAGCTGAAGTACTGTGGTGCTGAATACAGTGATTCTTGCCCTAATCTGTCGCCCTTGACGGCTCTTTCCTGCGTTCATCCCTCACCATCTTTTATTTTATTTAGCATACTACTTGTAACAGGGAGCAGGAGCACCAAATTTTTTATTGCATTTTCTTTTTCTTTTTTTAATAATGTGTGAGCCATCAGTATGCACTATCGCCGTGTGGAATTTGCCTGTGCCTACTGTATGCAATTGAAGACCTTCATAACAGACTCTTGCTGGAGAGCAGATTTTTAATTTAGTCACATGAGAGGTCTCTCTCAAAAGCAGGCTTTCGTGTCTTCATTGTTTATTGACCACTCTTTATTTTGACGATGTTGTCTAGTGACTAGGAGTTTCACAGTAAAAGGTTCATTAGCTGCAAAGGCAGCTGTTCACTTTCATCTTCGCAATACGTAGTGTTCCTGAGATCAGTTCATGTCTTGTACTGCACTGCAGCTGGTGTTGCTAAGTTTTTTTGCGCTACTTATTTGCTCCAGAAAAGAAGAGGTAGGGGCACTTCTCAGTAACTTCAAATCATAAAAGCTTTGAAATATTATGAGGTGAATGGAGTTCCAAGATTAGCATAGTGTTGAAAATTTCTGTGTACTTATCGTGAACTGCAAAAATCTGAACCTTCTGGTTAACGTTGTTTTGCGGAGCAAACTCCGTTGTGCAAGCCAGGCATTTAGTTACAGGGAAAGGAGCCCCATGTAGTGGCACAGCAGCGCAAAAAACACAGCCAACAAAAGCGCGTGCAGTGAGCGCATGATTGCGTTGCTAAGGCATCTCGGGGGGGGGGGCAGTAGCTAGACTTGGAGCTGTGCTTCCTCCTGCGTGTCCCCTCCTTATGTTTGACCAGGCGGCATTGCCTTGTAGAACGGATTTGCTTCGTGTCCCACCATGAGTTCTCTAAGGTCTCAGCTGTAACTGTGCGAAGCTTCCAGGCTGGGAGCAGAGGCAATGTGGCAGTGAGGGTCGCGATACAGTAGACTCGCGATAATTCAGACTCAGATCATTCAAATTTTGGTTGACTTGCTGTATTTTCAATGCATTTTAAAGCTGCTTAATTCATGCCACAGACTGTCTTAAATTCGGTTAATTCAGACTTCTTGGCTTGTTTCAATGCTCTCAGCACGCGAAAAAGCGGTGGCCGAGGTCAGATACGTCAGGTTACATTTTTCGTTTTCTGAGCTTCGCTACCAGCCTGCGACGATAATGGCTGTCGGCCGCGCATCAGGGAGCCAAGGTCAGCTGCTTCCCGGATCTGATGCTGATTTGGGCGTCACTGGTCTTTTAATACAAAAGTGCTATACTTCGCTAGCAATGCTGAAAAACCCGAGGTATGTGTGAAGCCTCAACCTTTGATGGAGCGCCAGCCGCTGGAGGCCTTGTGCAGCTGCTCAGTCAATGCGTGGAACTGGCACCCCCCTCCCCACACGCGGCTGCCGATAGTGGCTGATGATAAGGTCTTGCATGCAGTTGCCTTTGAGGCAGTGTTGCCTCAAGTGCTTTTGCACATTTACTCGGTTTAAACACGTTAACACTCCGCCTTATTTTATTTTAGACGTCGCTCTATTCCCGCGCAAATATGTGTTCTCTTCGCTTCCCTCCGTGCGGTCATGTGCCAAAAATTCATGGTCATCGCGAGCTGCTTGTTGTGTGGTGGCTCCACCGCTACTGTGTCATGCCTGTGAAGGAGGCCTTACTATTTTAAAGCAGTTCTCCTTTGATATTCATGATGGTGGGCAAACAAATTCACCATGACGTACGTAGTTGTGAAAAATCGTCATTGCCGCACAGTTTTCACTAAAAAGCAGACGACCATTGCTTTTTTTTTTTTTTCAGTTAAATGTGCTGCACTGCAAGGCTGTTTTCTGAGTGATTTTTTGTAGCCATTCGACTGTCAGAACTTCGGATTATTTGGGCCTTTTTTTTTTTCAATCCCTTGATGTGCCATTTAATGTGGTTTTACTGTATTGGGAAGCCAATGCGTTATTGATAACTCTTTTTTTCATCCATACAACCTGAGTAAAAGCATCATTGCCTCTCACTCATGTTTTATTTTTTGCTAAAGAAAGAGTTCTGAATTACTATTCGTATGCTTAGATGTCCATGAAGCAAATCACATTTAGTCGTGGATCATATTAAGACGCACTTCTGATAATTCAAACAATAATCTCTGGTCCCTTGAGGTGTGAATTAATGAGAGTCTACTGTTCTAGCAGATGCTTGCTTGCTTGCACGCAGTCCGCTGGCAAATGGCCCTCTTTTTTTAATTTCGAACTTTTGACTGCATGGGCAGGAATCCCGCTGTGCACACCTTCCATGTCCTCCCACCATTCTCAGTGTGGACAGACACTCCCGCATCCTTGCCGGTACCCC
Organism: Amblyomma mixtum; assembly: GCF_055824585.1. NCBI lineage: Eukaryota > Metazoa > Arthropoda > Arachnida > Ixodida > Ixodidae > Amblyomma > Amblyomma mixtum. The sequence continues at coordinate 41,116,072 of NC_143014.1, forward strand.
CGCCAGTAGATTGCATGCGCGTCTTTACACAGCTCTCATATTTAACTCTTTGAGCGCTAGGTATGTATCCGGAGGACCCGTTTCTTGTGGGCCAGGTTTTTACAGCGGCAGCTGTCGGTGTATAGTAGTAGTAATAGTAATAATAGTAGCAGCCCAGCAGCTGCTGAGCTTTTGTGAGGCTGTATGACCAGTGTTATCTAGTGGGGGAGGTAAAGCACACTGTAACGCACATCCAGCTGAGTATGGCCGCCTGCGTGGAGCATCACTTACCCTGCTGGATTGCATCTGGCAGGTACAAGTAGTTCATGGACTGCCAGCAGTGAAAAGTAAATACCTTTGCAGCAGCTGGCAGTTGGCAAGTAGTTCGAGACTAAAAATCAGAAAAAAATAATTGGCATCTATTCCTAGTGGGGCATTTTTTAAATCTTGCGGTGGTTCATTATCTTGGTACATTGTGCTGCATAGTTTTGCTGTTGTATCATGCTATGGTTCTAAAATAGAGGTCACTCTTTTTTGCAGATGGCAAGAAGCGATGTTGTGAAGAAAATGTGGTCAATTGTTCGGGAGCGGAACCTTTTTGTAAGTTTGCCCATTTTTAATCTTGTTTAGCAGATGTTTCTCTTGTTTTGCTCTTTGCAATGAAAGTGCATGTTATACGTTGCACTAATTGTCCACTTGCCTTTCAGGACCCATCAAACCGGCAGTTTGCTCTCTGTGATCCTCAGCTCTTGAAGGTTTTTGGTAAGAACACCTTTGAACATGTACTTGGCTCTACTCATTGTTTGCACTCTTATACTTGAATAACCTTGTGTTGCAGAAAACCACTGGAAGCATTGCTCCCATATATATTGGCTTTGCTAATTTTTTTTAGTTTTCTTTACATAAGTTGGCTGTTTCCAAAAGTGCAAACTATTGCCAGTGGTCAACTGTGAAGAAAAAAAACCAACAAGCCAGCCACTATATATTAAAAAAAATTACCCTCAATTTATCTGGCTAAAGGGCGTGTAAGTCTTAGAATTTTTTTTGTTACGGTAGGATTCTTATTGAAATCACTATGTTTGGTTATGTAGAATCCAAATATGCAATTATTTGAATAGCACAGTTAGAATTTGAGTTACAAGCAGTTTTGTGATTTTATTTGGGCTCTTTCCGGATGGCACCGCAGCACGCATGCAACCAAAGCCAAAGCCCAGACTGTGCCGCATGCCTGCACTCCCACGCGTATGCCGGAGCCAGTCTGTGTGTGTCCGCGGCAACAGACGCTAACAGACGGAAGCGCGGTGCCCACATCTGTACCTACCTGGCTTCTGCCGTGCCATTTGCTTGCATGCGCCACCACTGTGCAGGCGATGATTGGTTCCAGTGGGGCAGGCGAGCAAACAGCTGGCCGGCGCCTGGCCCCTTGTGGTGTCCTCAGGGCAACCTGCGCATGCGCAGTGGCCTTCCCGCAGAAGCTGATTGCAATAGCTGCCGCTGACCGTGCTATGCTGAATCTCTCTAATTGAAGGATGCGCGGCTCCCTTGACTTCCGCGGAATGAGTCTGAGCTGGCTGCAGGTGCCGCAGCCCATCTCCTTCGCGTGAAATCTCCGAATCAAGTGCGATGGCACGAGCACCAATGGGAGCTACCACGATGCACTTGGAGATAGGCGCCGTTATCCAACGCCTGATGTGGGGTGACTCTGGGTGCGCGGTGCGTACACCTAGAAGGTGTTCATGGGGTTATCATTTAAAAGCAGTGGTCTCATAGATAGGTCTCGCACCCCACAAATGCGTCGGCTGCGTATGTTGGTCGACTCCCCCAATTTCCCATGGCCATTTCTGCAGGGTGTTGGCACAGCTTCAGTGAATGTGACAAAGCTTCAATGCATTCTCTTTTTTTTCATGTAATTTGTAATGACCTTGTCTATCCGAAAAATACTTGATTTTTAAAATGCCTGTTCTGCCATTACCCTTTTAGTGTGGTAGAAGTATTTGAAATATCCGCTTCAAAATTATTTGAAATAAATTACTATTTGCTTCGAACCAACAAACCACTATTCGCACATGCCTAAATTTAATGCAGAAAGTAAAAGGCAGTAAAAATAGCATCACTGCACAGCTCTACTCTTCGTAAATAAATTGATGCCAAGCTTACATCAGCTGCGCAATGCAAACCAGGGAAAGAACCCATAAGGCAGAGACTGTATTTGTAAAATGGAAATAAATAAGCTTGAAGTGTGTGTGCGCTTATTGGGTAGCAGGAAATTGAGTCATGGGAAAACGTCCATAGCTTTGGCTGCGCTGATGTGGTAACTTGAGGGTGTCGAAGGCGCGAAATGAGCTCTCAAACTAGCAGAATGGTGGCGATCGGCGAGCGGCATTGTAATTGCAATCGCAAATGGAACGTCATTTGAAGCTCACGCTTTGTTTTTAAATTGCGCGACTCTTTAAATATTAATATTTTTCTTACTTTGGGATCATTTTGAGTGGGGATATTTTGTGAACATATAGTTCAAAGTATGTTTAGTACGAAAAACTGTTTTTCCAAAATTCACTTTTCTCACAATTTTTTCCGGCCTAGAACCATGTGCCCCCCTCAAGCTAAATGCAACTTAGGTGCGCTAGCAAATTTGCCCTTGTTTAGCGTTGTTTATCATTGTTTTGTTTTTTAAAAGTTTGAAGATTCGAGTCGCACCCAAATGTTCCTGCAGTCGTTCCTTAGCTTTCCTCTTGCTGCTCGTTGCTGTTTGAGTCACCCTTCCCTCTGTTCGGCGGTTTCTGAAGCCATTTGTACGCACCTCTCTACTGCACATTCCTTCAGCGATTTCATCATTCGCCTCTTCATCAGTTTCCATATCCCGTTTCGCAAGGTTGTATGGTCTTCGCCGCTCTGCTTCAGTTTGGCACCTTGCTATAGCCCACTGGGTCAGTTGACTCACATTGGCACTCTTTTTTTTTTTTCGTGCTGCTGGTCGGCTTGCCGTGCACATCATTTGGCTTCGGAATCTGTCAAAGGACCGGCTTCAGCCATGATTTACAATTTGCTGCACTCCACGTTCCTCTGGCGACTTCATCCTTCACCTCTTACTGTCATCTGCACGTGCATGCAGTCACGTTTCTCGCTGTTCATCTTCTTTTTCTTCATCTTTTTCCCCATTGGTTGCAGCTGACTCGACGCTCCTCCAAGCTTACCTTAGTTACTCTGAGGCTTCACCCCCCAGAGAGGACGGTTTTCGCTAGCAAGGCGTCTAGTGCTAGTGCATTAAAAAGGAAACCTTTATTTAAACTCAATTCAAAGAGTGGACAGGTGCATTGTAAGTGCTCCCAGTCATGCTAAAGGCACAGAAAAAGAGACATTATATTGACTTTGTGAGGCCTGCACTAACAGGTCGACGTTTAAGTTCATAGTCTCCTAGCACCCCTTATGCTGAAACCAGGGAACTATCACAAAGGAAAGGGGACACTAGAAGTATGCAAAGGACCATGGAGAGAAAAACAGTGGCTGTCCTACTGAAACTATAGAGCTGTGGAGACTGTGCGAGAGCGTTAGCTGATAGTCCAGACAAGCTCGATTTTGTGCAGTGCTGCACAGCATTGAAAAGAGAGCAGTGGGGATGACTACAATGTGGGAGCTGCTGCCAAAGTGGAAGCTACACTTACAGGAAGGTGCTCAGTGTGTAAAGGCATTATTAGCAAAACTTCACAGTGCGTGTCAGTGTTGGAAATCTTTGACAGTTTTGAGCTTCAGTATGGCTGCAAACTTTAGGGATTTCAGGCGTGTAACTAAATTTTCCACAGGTTTGTAGTTGTCCTTTGACTTAAATTTCAGCAGTTCGAACAGATTTTTAGTGAGGGTGAATTAAGGACCGTTGACTATGTTCTGTTAACGTTTGAGGTATTTCTTAATCACAAGCTGTTATGACTATGGTCCACAAAATTTTTCATCAGTCTGCTTTGCCATACTATACAACATAATGAGATACAGCCACTTTTTAAGCTCTGTGTCAATTCCTGGTGTTTTTTGCTTCTTGAGTACACATGGAAATGTTGGCATTCAGATGACGGATAAATGTGGTAAACATTTCTGCAGCGATTGTGGTAACTTCGCAGCTGTCATACTCGCATGCCTTGTGTGAGAACATACGTGGCTCTCTTGTCTCCCTCTTTTTGTTTGATTTTAGGTGCTTGTAGCATACTGGCGATATTTTGTGTTGCAGCATGACCGGCTGCGCACAGAGACAGAGCATTGCTGCAAGACATTTCTAGATCAAACTCACTGCAGTTTTCACGAGTCTGAGTTGTCATTGCCGGAGTTGTAACAACGTACAATTTTGGTAGTGTATACATGTAGGCATTTGGCAGTGGAGTAGCTTTTCAGGGCGAAGCGATGGCGATGGTTATTGGTCAGTGCGAACTGTGCTAGCATTTCAAAGGCATTCCTGAATTTCGGAATGTCTCCACGGGGTTCCGTCGACTCGAATTACATCTGAACTGAATGCCGTTCAAAAGCTCCCTGTAGCAGCTCAGGTTGGGCAGTCGAGTTGAATGACGAGTTGGCTCGACGGCATTTGAAATGGCAGTGTATTAAGGAAACATTGTTCAACTTGAAGTGACAGTGGTCACGTGGTGGTCGCTTTCCCTGCTGTCTGCTCGATGTCCTGTGACAGTGCAGTCGCCGCTGATAGCATACAAAGCTCCTCATAGCATGATGGTGAAGCTTCGTGACCATTGATATTATTGATGGGCTCTGGCACCACTTCCAAACTGAAAACACAGCCAGAAACTGGAACTAGCCCGCTAGTCGAGTCAACTATCACAGTGGCAAGGTGCAAATGCAGACTGGCTGCCTCAGCCCCCTCACAGTAACCTGCCCCCCACTGAAAGCCATATGCTCTTGCTTCATGAATGTGAAAGAAATCATGAAGTTATCGAGGGAAGCCGCAGACTGTAGAACAAACTGCTGATGGGGCTGACATGCATATACATTGTCGATGACAACGTGAACGTGTGGCCTTTTTTTTGCATTGTGTGCTGTCGTGAAGTGTACATGTAAGCTTTGAGGGATTCTTAAAGGGGCCCCGCGATGATTTCCTCAGTACCAGTTAATATCATTAAATAGATTCGCCATGCTTTCCAGAGACCAGAGCAAAAAGAATTATTGAAATCTGAGCACGCAAACGAAAGTTATTCCACTCTGAAAATTCAAAATGAAAAGCTCAGGCGAAAACGCATTTCACTCGCCCATTTCACTCACCCAGTACCGAGATTGGGCGCTACCAATCAGAACCGCGCCTAGCGCACACGCAGCGGAAGCGTGCATGCAGTTGTTGCTTTGTCGGGGCTGTAGACAGCCGCGCATTTTGACGGCGTCTTCCCCCCGTGTACGCGGCGCTGTAGTCAGGGCAGGGGTGACTAATGACAAAGGAGGCTCCCCGAAGTTTCTTTTTAGTCGGACTGAAAGGCTGTCGGCAGTAGCCCCCCTCCTCCCCAAACACGACTAATGTCTTCTGTCTGGCCTTTCTCTTCACAATTTTGGGCAAGGTGTGTCGACTGGCTTTTTTTTTCGCTGCCGTCTTGGTATGGTCACGGCCGGTCTCGACGCGCGCGCTTTCTGGTTCGAGCCAACGTTTTTCGAACAGCGCTGGCCGCCACGAAGGTTTGAAGCGGAATGGAAAGTGTCGCCCCTAGCTTTATTCTTGTTAGTTTTCGTTCGCTTTCCCTGCTTCTTTCCAGTTTTTGTGGCATGCGAAAAGCTTTCAGTACTCAGAGACATAATATTTTGGATTCATTTCGCAAGTATAAAGGAACAATATGCAAACTGGACGCCCAACCAATGAAAAAGGCAGCGCCCTATCTGGATGCCACATCATTTCCGCTGCCGCAAATGGCCGCCGCGTTGCGACACCATCGGCTCGAAACAAGCATTTCTGGTGGAGATTAAAATATCAAATATTATCATTTCGGCGATCTCATTGCGCGTTCAAGACTTACAATGTCCCTTACTCTGCATACAAAGAATAAAAACCCCATGCTTTATCTACGTCGCAGGGCACCTTTAAAGTATGTGAGCAGCAGTGCTGCTCTATAACGTATTTCATTCAACACCATATCTGAATGAAGAATTGGATGTGCATTGCTCTTCAAGCGGCGCACTGTGCTGTCAGTTGTTGCGTGTTTGTTGACTAGCTATGCAGTAAGTATGATCACAGGCAATCTTTGTCATTGACTCTGCTGTGATCATTGCAATTTCAACATTTTTGAATTGCATCTAGCTGGTTGTAAGTGAAAAAAAAATCTTACGTTCTCCCCTCCTGTAGTCTGTCGCCTGCCGGCTATAGCTGTCAACTAGGAATTCACTCATAATCTGGTTGAACTTTTTTCTTACAGAAGCGTGTGTATTGTCAATACTAATTTAGCTGCATATTTTATCTGTATTCTACTGCTCCACCGTAGAGAGCGAGTGCTCGAATGAAAGGCATTAAAATCCACCCTTGCATGCCAGCACCTCACATACTGCATGCATGGTGACCCGTGCTAGAAACTTTTTTTCTTTAGTGTGCCAAATGAGAGGTGATAGTGCATGCATGTGGCACTTCTCAGATATTTTTCAGCTCATCTCAAAGCATATCTGCCTTCCATTCCGCAGAAAACATGGAAGACCATGCATACGTCTCGTGTCTGTGTGAGTGTGCACTAAGAAAAAAAAAACATAATTTCCAATTTTATGACTCCCGCAGTCTGTACAAAGTAGCTGATTCAACGGCTTAAGTGAGAATGAAACCACTTTACCGGCCGCTTAGCAAGCACAATGGAACATGAGTGCCATTAAGAGTTTGTGGTTCTGAATTTGGTGCACACACAGCCTGAATGCACAGAGTGCGAGGTGAAAGAATCAACACTGATGTTTGCGTCTAGCTTCTCCATCTCTGTTTTGCGCTGTTTTAATTATGAGGCTCTTCACATTCTTGGCTACTCTAGCTGGCTATGCTCGCCGCAATTCTTTCCTCATATTTCGAAGGTGATTGCCTATTGACGGCAAAATAGTGGTCTAGAAAGTGCATAAATATATCACCATCTGCAGTTGTGTGAATCCGCTAGTGGTGGCTTGACATGTGGTTTGCTTTTATACAATTTACACAACCGAGGCAATGATTTTAGAGTTAGTTGGTTTTAGTGAAGAGACCAAGATCTCTTAATATTCAGACCTACACAGACTACAGGGCTTTAAGGGGTGATGCGTGCTAACTTATTACAATAAAATACTGAGCATCCTACCATACTCGATTGAGCATGCATGCCCCTTTCTGTTTAGATTTTGAATTTTCATAAAAACCAAGCAAGCGCTCTTGCATTTATGTCTCATGTTGGGGAGAAATTTAAAAACACTGCAAAGACACATCAAGTGACCATTTTCAGTATCTCCGCAATGCTTATCATGAAGGGAGCAGTGGTGGAAGAGGGGGGGGGGGTGGCATCATGCTATACACTTAAGGTGTAATCACCCAGTTTTTATATTTTCTAATAAGCTGCTTGAATGCTTCCTCTGCCATTTTCTCTGTAAGGTGATATTAAACTGCTTGGCCTTGAAAGTGCCAGAAACAGTTGAGCAACACTTACTAGCTTATTTTGCATAAAGTGCCAAAAATACTTGGTAGTAAACCTTCTGCCAGGTCATTATAGGACCTTGCATTCAGTAATGCTTTGTACTTCTGCTGGTATGGCGATGTCCTTGCTGCAGGTTGTGTGGTCTTTACTCTCTGTGCAGTGCGTTAATTTTAATTTGTACTCATGTATCTTTTTAGCTCAGTATGATGAAAATGTTCTACATTGATTATTAATGTTACTGATGTTTTTCATGCTTTTTTTTCCATGCATTGTACCACAGGCCAAAAGCGTGTTCGCATGTTTGGGATGATGAAGTACTTGAAGAATCACATCAAGGACGTCAAGTAAATGTGCCCCAAAGGGGGTTCAACTGCGTGCCTCTTCTAGTAAACCTTCCTGCCTCTGTCTCCCTTCCTGCCGGTCTCCCTTCCCTCGTCCCGTCCTTCCCATCTTTTGTTTTTGTTGTTGTTGTCACTATAATGTGACTGTTGAGTGTTTATCATGTGCCGGAGCATGAAAGCATGCTCACCTACTTTTTCTTCATTTTATTTTTTTGTTTTTGTGGCCAGAGAGGAACTACTGCAGTTTGCTCATCCTTTTCTTGTGCTTGCCAGTTCAAGATGCACCATACATCTTCCAAGTCATCACTACAGTCTTGTTAAATAATATTCACCTCCCATAATCACTTCAAATTGTAGTATTGTTGCACAGTTGTAGTACCATTCAGAGAATTCAGAACGGCTTGAATGATTCATGTGTTTCCTCATCTTTGTATGCATTTTTCTTCATTTTTTAAACGTCCTTTTTTATTTACTCCTGGCCCTTTCCTCAGCTTGCAATCATTGCTGCTTGGAAATTGTAGAACAGGAGCCTTGGCGCAGCCATTCCTGTGTGATGCATTTTTTGCTGGCTAGGTAATTCTCCGATGATAGTGCTGCGTCTGCGTGTTTGTGCTCAGATTGTGTTGGCAGGTGTTGTACCAAGCTGTTCTCGAACATTTTGCTTTGGTTGTGTTTGGGCTACCAAATGCTCTTATACAGTCAAACCTGGACATAACGAACACGGCTATTAAGAATTATTGGCTGTATCGAACTCTTCATAAATATTTTTCGAAAGCAGTTGGCGGTGAAACGGGTATATCGAACTCCCCAGAGCCAAACGGTGTTCGGATAGCAGTCTTCGCCACACTACACCAGTGACTGGTGGCGATGCGGCATATCGCACTCCCTAGCGCCAAACGGTGTCGTTTCGGAAGGCAGGCTTCACCACACTATACCACTGACTGGTGGCAATGCGGCATTCCAAAATCTCTTGCGTCAAGCGGTGTTCGTTCCGGGCACAAGCTTCACCACACTACACCACTCACTGGTGGCAATGAGGCATACCGAAATCCCTTGCGCCAAGCGGTGTTCGTTCTGGTCGCAGGCTTCACCACACTACGCCAGTGACTGGTGGCAACGCGGCTTATTAAAATCCCTTGCTCCAAACGGTGTCCTTTCGGAAGGCAGGCTTCGCTACACTACACCACTGACTGGTGGCAGTGCGCCATATCGAACTCCCTTTGCGCCAAGCGGTGTCGTTTCGAGAGGCAGGCTTCACCACACTACACCACTGACCGGTGGAAGTGCGGCATACCAAAGTCCCTTGTGCCAAGTGGTGTTTGATTTCCCTGCAGGCTTCACTACACTACACCAGTTCCTGCGAAATCCCTTGCGCCAAGCGGCCTTCGATTTCACCGCAGGCTTCATTACACTACACCAGTTACTTCGAAATCACTTCCGCCGAGCGGCGTTTGACTTCACCTCAGGCTTCATTACACTACAGCAGTTACTGGTGGCGTTGAGGCATATCAAAATCCCTCGCGCCAAACGGTGTCGTTTCGGAAGGCAGGCTTCGCCACACTACAGCACTGACTGGTGGCAATGCGGCATACCGAAGTCCCTTGCGCCAAGGGGTGTTTGATTTCCCTGCAGGCTTCACTACACTACACCAGTTACTGCGAAATCCCTTCCGCCGAGCGGCCTTCGATTTCACCTCAGGCTTCATTACACTACAGCAGTTACTGGTGGCGTTGAGGCATATCAAAATCCCTCGCGCCAAACGGTGTCGTTTCGGAAGGCAGGCTTCGCCACACTACAGCACTGACTGGTGGCAATGCGGCATACCGAAGTCCCTTGCGCCAAGGGGTGTTTGATTTCCCTGCAGGCTTCACTACACTACACCAGTTCCTGCGAAATCTTGCGCCAAGGGGCCTTCGATTTCACCGCAAGCTTCATTACACTACACCAGTTGCTGCGAAATCACTTCCGCCGAGTGGCCTTCGACTTCACCTCAGGCTTCATTACACTACAGCAGTTACTGGTGGCGTTGAGGCATATCAAAATCCCTCGCGCCAAACGGTGTCGTTTCGGAAGGCAGGCTTCGCCACACTACAGCACTGACTGGTGGCAATGCGGCATACCGAAGTCCCTTGCGCCAAGGGGTGTTCGATTTCCCTGCAGGCTTCACTACACTACACCAGTTACTGCGAAATCCCTTCCGCCGAGCGGCCTTCGATTTCACCTCAGGCTTCATTACACTACAGCAGTTACTGGTGGCGTTGAGGCATGTCAAAATCCCTCGCGCCAAACGGTGTCGTTTCGGAAGGCAGGCTTCGCCACACTACAGCACTGACTGGTGGCAATGCGGCATACCGAAGTCCCTTGCGCCAAGTGGTGTTTGATTTCCCTGCAGGCTTCACTACACTACACCAGTTACTGCGAAATCCCTTCCGCCGAGCGGCCTTCGATTTCACCTCAGGCTTCATTACACTACAGCAGTTACTGGTGGCGTTGAGGCATATCAAAATCCTTCGCGCCAAACGGTGTTGTTTCGGAAGGCAGGCTTCGCCACACTACAGCACTGACTGGTGGCAATGCGGCATACCGAAGTCCCTTGCACCAAGTGGTGTTTGATTTCCCTGCAGGCTTCACTACACTACACCAGTTCCTGCGAAATCCCTTGCGCCAAGCGGCCTTCGATTTCACCGCAGGCTTCATTACACTACACCAGTTACTTCGAAATCACTTCCGCCGAGCGGCGTTTGACTTCACCTCAGGCTTCATTACACTACAGCAGTTGCTGGTGGCGTTGAGGCATATCAAAATCCCTCGCGCCAAACGGTGTCGTTTCGGAAGGCAGGCTTCGCCACACTACAGCACTGACTGGTGGCAATGCGGCATACCGAAGTCCCTTGCGCCAAGGGGTGTTTGATTTCCCTGCAGGCTTCACTACACTACACCAGTTACTGCGAAATCCCTTCCGCTGAGCGGCCTTCGATTTCACCTCAGGCTTCATTACACTACAGCAGTTACTGGTGGCGTTGAGGCATATCAAAATCCCTCGCGCCAAACGGTGTCGTTTCGGAAGGCAGGCTTCGCCACACTACAGCACTGACTGGTGGCAATGCGGCATACCGAAGTCCCTTGCGCCAAGTGGTGTTTAATTTCCCTGCAGGCTTCACTACACTACACCAGTTCCTGCGAAATCTCTTGCGCCAAGCGGCCTTCGATTTCACCGCAGGCTTCATTACACACCAGTTGCTGCGAAATCACTTCCGCCGAGCGGCCTTCGACTTCACCTCAGGCTTCATTACACTACAGCAGTTACTGGTGGCGTTGAGGCATATCAAAATCCCTTGCGCCAAACGGTGTCGTTTCGGAAGGCAGGCTTCGCCACACTACAGCACTGACTGGTGGCAATGCGGCATACCGAAGTCCCTTGCGCCAAGGGGTGTTCGATTTCCCTGCAGGCTTCACTACACTACCCCAGTTACTGCGAAATCCCTTCCGCCGAGCGGCCTTCGATTTCACCTCAGGCTTCATTACACTACAGCAGTTACTGGTGGCGTTGAGGCATATCAAAATCCCTCGCGCCAAACGGGGTCGTTTCGGAAGGCAGGCTTCGCCACACTACAGCACTGACTGGTGGCAATGCGGCATACCGCAGTCCCTTGCGCCAAGGGGTGTTCGATTTCCCTGCAGGCTTCACTACACTACACCAGTTACTGCGAAATCCCTTCCGCCGAGCGGCCTTCGATTTCACCTCAGGCTTCATTACACTACAGCAGTTACTGGTGGCGTTGAGGCATATCAAAATCCCTCGCGCCAAACGGTGTCGTTTCGGAAGGCAGGCTTCGCCACACTACAGCACTGACTGGTGGCAATGCGGCATACCGAAGTCCCTTGCGCCAAGGGGTGTTGATTTCCCTGCAGGCTTCACTACACTACACCAGTTACTGCGAAATCCCTTCCGCCGAGCGGCCTTCGATTTCACCTCAGGCTTCATTACACTACAGCAGTTACTGGTTGCGTTGAGGCATATCAAAATCCCTCGCGCCAAACGGTGTCGTTTCGGAAGGCAGGCTTCGCCACACTACAGCACTGACTGGTGGCAATGCGGCATACCGAAGTCCCTTGCGCCAAGGGGTGTTTGATTTCCCTGCAGGCTTCACTGCACTACACCAGTTCCTGCGAAATCGCTTGCGCCAGGCGGCCTTCGATTTCACCGCAGGCTTCATTACACTACACCAGTTACTGCGAAATCACTTCCGCCGAGCGGCGTTCGACTTCACCTCGGGCTTCATTACACTACAGCAGTTACTGGTGGCGTTGAGGCATATCAAAATCCCTCGCGCCAAACGGTGTCGTTTCGGAAGGCAGGCTTCGCCACACTACAGCACTGACTGGTGGCAATGCGGCATACCGAAGTCCCTTGCGCCAAGGGGTGTTCGATTTCCCTGCAGGCTTCACTACACTACACCAGTTACTGCGAAATCACTTCCGCCGAGCGGCGTTTGACTTCACCTCAGGCTTCATTACACTACAGCAGTTACTGGTGGCGTTGAGGCATATCAAAATCCCTCGCGCCAAACGGTGTCGTTTCGGAAGGCAGGCTTCGCCACACTACAGCACTGACTGGTGGCAATGCGGCATACCGAAGTCCCTTGCACCAAGTGGTGTTCGATTTCCCTGCAGGCTTCACTACACTACACCAGTTCCTGCGAAATCCCTTGCGCCAAGCGGCCTTCGCTTTCACCGCAGGCTTCATTACACTACACCAGTTACTGCAAAATCCCTTCCGCCGAGTGGCCTTCGATTTCACCGCAGGCTTCATTACACTACAGCAGTTACTGGTGGCGTTGCGGCGTATCGAAATCCGTCGCACCAGACAGTGACCTTTCGGAAGGCAGGCTTCGCCACACTACACCACTGACTGGTGCGAGTGCGGCATATCGAACTCCCTTTGCACCAAGCGGTGTTCAATTTCATCGCAGGCTTCACTACAGTACACCAGTCACTGGTGGCGTTGCGGCATATCGAAATCCCTCGCACCAGACGGTGTCCTTTCGGAAGGCAGGCTTCGCCACACTACACCACTGATTGGTGGCAATGTGGCATACCGAAATCCCTTGCGCCAAGCGGTGTTCGATTTCATCGCAGGCTTCACTACACTACACCAGTTACTGGTGGAAATGCGGCAAGCATTCGCGCCAAGGTTTGAGCTTTTATCTCGCACTCGCCAGCAGCACCGTGTAGGGTTGTAGTTTGGAAGTCAGCACGCGTTGTTGCCTCTGACATCCGTCAACAGCACCCTGGAAGCAGCAGCGCAAGCTTGCAGTAAAAACTATAGGCTGTCGCGGAGGTGGTTAAAACGGCGATAGCTTTCACCCCTTTTCACACGACGGCTGTGACATGTGGAAGCCACTTCAGCTGGCGCTTAACCTGCGCTTGCGGTACTGTGTGGCAAAGCCAAACTATTGCATTCGGTTTTTTTTTTGCCGTCTCCGGAATAGCCATGAGCGCCTTCGAAACGCTGCTGAAACCTTGGAAAGGATCTCTCGGTTTCTCTAGTAAGGATCACATGAATTGCCGTCCCTTCACTGACTGAATTTTGCCGCTGTTGCGTGAATTTCTGGCGTAATTTTGTGTTGGAAATTTCGGCTATGTCGAACTATTTTACGATTTTTTGCCTGTTCGCTATACCGAGGTTTCCCTGTATTGACGTTACAATGAAATCACTATGATGCCCAGTGAGTCTTGATTAGCAAGAAAATGAATTCTTATCTCTGTTGGCATCCAGATAGAGAGCCTGTAAATGCTGTACTCCTTCAAGAGCTTGTAAATGCTGTATTCCTTGAAGTGCTCATAAATGATATATTTCTTGGAGATCTGAGCCCATGTACCATATGCAAAGCATAATAAAGTACGCTGTGAAGAACTGTCTGTTACCATGTGCTTTTGCTTGGTTGGCTGCTGCTGCTGAAAGTGGGTCATAATCAAAGGTAACACTGCATTCAGGAAACCTTAAGCAGTAGTCAGTGCTGTTTCAAATCTACTCACGAATGGAAAAAGGGAAGCATACATATTGTTCTCAATGGGGTGCCACCGTCTGAAGGCTGTACCAGGATGCCAATAACTACTCAAAATGCAATTGCAACAGTACATTCGCTTGTTATACAGAATGGTTTTAAGGTAATAAGTTAAAACATTAAGGGGATTGAGAAAATTCTGTGGATAATGCTACCTGCTTGAAAGGAAGTCAGTAATGTTTGAAATTGAAGAGGTGGGCTTGACTTCATTGGCAGTGTTCTGAAATTTAGTAGCAGGTGAAGCAACTAGTTCAGCTATTAGTATGAGCCTTTGTCAGTAGGAAATAACCGTGTGCACTCAACTAAGAGCTGCACATTTTTTACTATTTTTGGCTGGGACTGCTTATACGAAAGGCGGAACTAGTTTATTCTGACGTATCTGGTGCCTAGTTGCAGATCGTTGTCATCGCTGCTAGTGCACGGCTTCTTGCCACCCTTGCAAATGGTTTGGTTTGGTTTATTGGGGTTTAACGTCCCAAAGCGACTCGGGCTATGGGGGAGGCTGTAGTGAAGGGCTCGGGAAATTTCGGCCACCTGGGGTTCTTTAACGTGCACTCGCATCGCACAGTACATGGGCCTCTAGAATTTCGCCTCCATCGAAATTCAGCCACCGCGACCGGGATCGAACCCTCGTCTTTTGGGCCAGCAGCCAAGCGCCATAATCACTGAGCCACCGCGGCGGGGCCCCTTGCAAATGAAGTCGCCTTTGTTTCAACCACTGCAGTGGAAATTTAATGATCATTAAACTTGTAATAGCAATATCTGGGGACACCGTAGCGCATAAATTTAAATAATCTCCAGCCGATGGCTGAAGCGCTCTTATAGCCGTCCTGCCGGCGTTGCCTTCTGCATTGAGTACAGGTGTCTGAATTCTGCTTAAATGGTTTGGTTTATGGAATTTAAAGTCCAAATCGACTAGGGCTATGAGGTATGCTGTAGTGGAGGGCTGCCAACAATTTCGAGCACCTGGGGTTTTTTGCTGACATTGCAGAATGCATGGGCCTCCAGTGTTTCGCCTCCATCGAAATGCGATTGTTGTGGGCGGAATCGAACCCACGTCTTTTAGGTCAGCAGCTGAGTACCATAACCACTGAGCCACCGCGGCCTGCTTTAAATGGCAGCCAGCTTGCTCAGTGGTTCATGCCGGAAGATGGTAATGATGGTCATAGCAGCAGGTAGCTATCACCCAGTAAGCGGGCCATTCAAGGAAATATTACAGATGAACCCCATTACAAGGGATATGGCTGTAGTGG
This sequence comes from Amblyomma mixtum, assembly GCF_055824585.1. Lineage (NCBI taxonomy): Eukaryota > Metazoa > Arthropoda > Arachnida > Ixodida > Ixodidae > Amblyomma > Amblyomma mixtum. The sequence continues at coordinate 41,131,320 of NC_143014.1, forward strand.
GCAATCGAGATCGGGAATAAGCGCCCACTTTGTTGGCCACCCTATTCCCCCCATTAAGCGCACCTCATTTCTAACGGACGACAGGTATAGAAGACATCGGGTAATTAACGACAAATTACCTTGGATTTTTGCTTACAATTTTACTTATAACAAATTACCTTTGCATTTTGCCTACAGACTTGCCAATAACAGATATGTTAACTTAAATTCGAGCTCTGCGGATGTGGCGCCATCACCTGCAAACCGAGCTGGCGTCTAATAGTAATAATCTGTTTATTATGCGACAGCATTAAGGGCCCCGCGTCGCAGAAAAGTTGGTGTCAGCGGCGTTGGCTGTGAGTGAAAAATCCCAGAAGCCCGCTACTTTTCCTCTTGGCTTGGCGCGCACGTAGTGCCATCAGACGGCGCCCACTAAAACCTCCTCTTCGAAATGTACACAAATAGCGCGCGACGGCAGCGCCTCCCACTCGTCTCGTTCGGGCGCAGTGGGGCCATGTGGGGACGCAGGATGTGACAACGCAGCACACATCCAAGGCGCGTTCACAACGAAGCTTGCGGCTTGCTGCCCGTTCGCTCGGCGCAGAAGCTATGCTGGCGTTCGTGGCATCGGGTTTGTTGAGAGGTCTCCCAGAGACTCCGAGTGATTTGTCCAACGGGCTAGGCGTCGCGCCGACCAGGCGATGGCGTTCCACGGACCCTCTGGCAGGCTGCGATACGTTGTCGCGTTCCACTCTTAAAGGCGAAGCTTAAGCGTTCTCCAGCTTTTTTCAAACAGCGATGTCTGTGCTTGAGGAAGACTGCAAGTCATGATCAGTCACGTGGTATCAAAGCTGCAACTAATACAGAGTGGGCTGGCTAACTGCAAAACATCGACGCGGGTCTCCTATAATGCAAGTGCTGCGTAAAGGCTTTCCAGCCTACTAATGGATGTACAGACGCACCAGAAGCTTGTGGCGCAGGGAGTTAACATGTTGCGCTTCGCGCGGCAGTTTTCCTGTTCGCGCCGCTCCTACAACCAAAAAGCTCAAAAACTTGGAGGACGCTTAAGCTTCGCCTTTAAGAGTAGAACGCGAGGGCGTTATCGGGCCGCAGCCTATCGTCAGCCGCTATCTGCAGCTTCGTGCGGGAAGGGGGCGCCGATTCCGCGCATTGCAAGCCTCCACCACGAAGAACACTATGGGGCCGCGGCAGCCCTTTTCCGCCTCACGGGCTCCTTGATGCTTTCATGTTAAAACTCGCAAAAGCGACCGTCAGCCAGTGGCTTGCGCGGCCCGCATGTTGTGCCGCAACCAACAATCTCCTCCTATAGCGCACCGCAATGCGCAACCTTGCCACCGCTCTGTAGCTTATGATTTCGGTGTCGCGTTGATGGCCGACGAGCGTTGCCTCCGCTGCCGGCTAGCTTGGTGAATTTACAGTGGGACACGAGGCGAGTCCGTTTCCGAAGGCAACATGGGCAAGCCTAGGAAGCGGACCAAGCCCCACCATCCCCCTCCTCCTCAGATAAGAGTAACGATCGCACGCCCAAAGCAGGTGCGCTTTTCGTCGTCGACATGTGTTGCCGTGCTGCTACACAGGGTCCCTTTTTATTGGAATGAAGTGCCCAATTTGTGTAACGAAGTCTGGTGTGAGAAATAAGTCTACAGAGAACGCTTAAATTTTTGCAAATCACAATCAGTATGCTCTAAAAGTTTCGGTTCTTCACTTATCTCGGAACTTTCAGTTACCGTAGACTAACTGTGCTTCTTTGCAGCAAATTGGCACACGAAAATTTGGCGGCATATCTGCAGCTGCACGGTGCAGTGGAAGTCGAACTGTTTTCAGGAACACCGTAAGTTGAGCAGACAAAGTTAAGCTCCTACTCTCGCGGGTAGTAAACTAGCTCGACATGCTTGTAGCTTTCTTTCGTGAAAGTCTTTCGCAAGGTTGCAACATCAAAGTAGCAGCACCTCGTAAATAATGAAAACATCGAAGGTTACTGATAAGAGGCCTCTCATGCAACAGACAAAAACTGCTCTTTGGTACGAGTGTGTTATAAAGGGGTACGAGAAGAACGTCGTTGTGCTTTGTGGATTTTTTTCTACATTATTTCCCAAGTAAGGGAAAGCGGTGACTGTGTAGCACCATTCTAGACAGTTCTTTATTGCAGTACCACCTTCGAACACAAAGAAAACTTGTCCCTGGGACTCGTACCAACTAGGGGGAACATAAAAATAAACCATCAAGCACCTGCCGCCCTAAATAATTTTTCGTGTGATCTTGAGTGCAGTGTTTCTCTGAAACATTTTAGTAAATAATGAAAGGCTACTTGATGAAAAATGAAATGTATAGTCCTCAAACTTTCGAGCTCCGATTTTCTGACACGATCATAGAATGCATAGTTGACATGTACAGCCTCCCTGATTTTTAATAATATAGCGCGAGCGTCGACCGAACTGCTGGTCAGCGCCTTATAACGGCGATAAGCGTGCAACAAGGCGAGAGTTCGCGCACGCGCACGAAGGCAGAGCGTCGTCTGCTAGGCTGTTCCAAGCACGAGGACACACGCCCTGCCGCAATATCAGTTCGCAAGATCCCGCCAAGCCGTAAAGCGCATGCGCATTATTAATATGTGAGACTGCATGAGACATGATTTCTTTCTCTCTTTTTTTTTTGTTTGCCTATTACGGGAGGCCAGCCTGGCGATGCAAAGTGATAAGAAAAAATAAAAGTAAAGAAATATAGCAGCACATTGAAACCATTGCCTGGATCGCGATAAGCGGGGTTCCAACCAGCTCTTTAATGAGCCTTGCAGTGTCTCGACGGTATAAAAAGGCACCGCAGCTCTCAAACGCCCACTTCGGCGGAGAATGCCTCCTTGCGAGTTATCATTTTTCGGTTTTTGTGGCTCTGGACCAAGGCCCACTTATGCTGTCTTTTTTTGTTGTCTCAATTCTGTAAAGTTTACCCGCTCACTCCTGAACTACTTAAGCAAAACCACGGAGCCACGAATGGTTGCGCCTCCTTTTTTTTCTGCAAGAAGGTTGCCGCTTTCAGCATGCGTCACCTGAGCTGGAAATGGCAGTCGCCACGTTAGGAGCGATGAATGCATTGAGAAGCGTGGGGTGTATAAGCTCGTTCTTTCAGGAGAGGAAGGGGTAGTAAGACACAGCTGCATGTATCCGCGAATGTAGAACACTTCTGTGTATTTTCATCAAATAACCTTTATTTCCTTGGTGCATTTTAGAACTGAAACAGGGCCTTGTCTCAAGGCTCTCACACATCATACATATAAGTTAATAGCGCTGAAACTCGCCTCCGGACTGAGCAACACCCGCGATGCGCCTGGGCAGGGAGTCGAAGAGTGCGGGTACAAGGTCCACGTCATCCTTAAGGGCATCCCATGCACTCTTCACGGCTTCCCACAAGCCGTCTGCCGATGCATCGTGGAGACTCATCTTTGACAAGTTGGACTTGAGGATACCCCAAACATTTTCAATTATATTCAGGTCCGCTCCCTGGGGAGGCCAAGACAACGTCATGATGCCTAGTTGTTCCAAATGTTCCTTCACGGCGCGTGCAGCATGCACCGGTGACAGGTCATGCTGTAGGTAGAAGCAACCATCCGTGAAAGGGCCGTCCAGAAGATGGGGAAGAAGCTCCTGATCAATAATTTCCAGGTATGCTTCAGCACAGAAGCGGCCCGATATACGACGGAGCGGGCCAAGGCCGTTCTTAGTTATTACGCCCCAAATGTTTACGCTCGTCCTGCCACTAGACTTGACCTTCTGAACATAGTGTGGATCATACCTGCAACAGTGGAAGAAAATTTTATACACAACATAAAGTGTGTCAATGACTCCTAGACAATATTAAACGACACGTAATGAAAATATTACAGCGACAATACACCCCCTCTTCACATGGAAGTATAATCCATCCACAATCTCAGCAAACATCTTTTAAATTTAACCAAGTATAAGTAATTCTATTTAGGAACCATTTTACCCGCCTGTGCTGCATCATCTATTTCTTGAACAGTGATAGCTGACATTGATAATCACATGTCACCCCGGGAAGCAAATGCCATATACTTTCGCAGGTTTAAGCCAAACATAGCCAAATCGAAAAAATGAACAATGATAAATCACCAACCTCATGAGGTCTGGCCGGTAAACTTTCTGTTGCTGGCTCCATTTTGTGCAAACCGTGGACTCGTCTGTGAAGACAACATTTTCCCAGTCCTCCACGATCCATTCAATATGGTCGCGTGCAAACTGTAGCCTTTTCTCCTTGTTAGTCGCCGAAAGCTTCGGCTTCTGCACCGCAACTCGATTGCGAAGACCTGCTTCTCGAAGTCGGGTACGCACCAAGTTGTCACTCACGTCCACTCCAGCAACCTGCTTCAATTGGCCAGCAGTCATGAAGGGCGCTACACAAGCCGCAGCAACAATGGCATGGTCCTCTTCTTCCGTTGTCTTGCGCTTCAAATGTCGAGGAGCGTCACAAATGCGCCCTTCGTCGCGATAAGCCTGAACTATTCTGCTTACGGTAGCCTGAGTGACTCCAACGCTCTTAGCAATTTCATTCTGAGACTTCCCGCAAAGCGACATTGCGATGACGCGGTGGCGTTGTTCCAGTGGCACGCGTGGAGGCATTCTCCGCCGAAGTGGGCGTTTGAGAGCTGCGGTGCCTTTTTATACCGTCGAGACACTGCAAGGCTCATTAAAGAGCTGGTTGGAACCCCGCTTATCGCGATCCAGGCAATGGTTTCAATGTGCTGCTATATTTCTTTACTTTTATTTTTTCTTATCACTTTGCATCGCCAGGCTGGCCTCCCGTAATAGGCAAACAAAAAAAAAAGAGAGAAAGAAATCATGTCTCATGCAGTCTCACATATTAATAATGCGCATGCGCTTTACGGCTTGGCGGGATCTTGCGAACTGATATTGCGGCAGGGCGTGTGTCCTCGTGCTTGGAACAGCCTAGCAGACGACGCTCTGCCTTCGTGCGCGTGCGCGAACTCTCGCCTTGTTGCACGCTTATCGCCGTTATAAGGCGCTGACCAGCAGTTCGGTCGACGCTCGCGCTATATTATTAAAAATCAGGGAGGCTGTACTGTACATTTTTCTGAGATCGGTGGAACTACCGTGACGCAGTCATGTATTTTTCGTGTATTTCTTTCTGTGTACAGATGAAATTTGGTTTTATGTCATGCCTTGTTGCTCTGCTGTGGCCACTTTTCAAGAAGTCTGCGAGCCTTTTTTTTTCTCTATAACTTGTTGCCTTTTTCCCACTGCGCTGTACTCCAAAGTGTACAGGAGAGCTATGGCCACGTCAGGCATAACGGGCCTTTTGCTTCACCTTCCTCTTTTTTTCGTTAGAAAGAAAATAAACTGTTTGATTTCATTTGATTTGGTCTGATTCACCGAAAAGGGGCTTATAGCTGTCTGACGTCAGCGTTATGCTATGGCTAGGAATTGTGGAAAGTAGCCGGGCCAGTTGGTACCTTGATTCCGTAGCGAAACAGCGCGAGAAAAACGGGACAGACTAGAAAAGACAGGCACAAGCGCTGATTAACAACTGAAAATTTATTTCAGTGCTCGCAATAAATACCGGAAGACTCATTCACATAACAACGAAAGGCAAGAATAAGTCCTTTTGTCACTTCTTGTCGTCATTAGTTTGCAAGATATTCTATTTCTTTTCTTGAAATAGCCATTGATGGGATGCTTCCACATGTCGAACCTATCATTTCAGCGACGCGGGCTTCATATAGCTCGTGCTTATGCTGATGGTTATATCTCCGCAGGATCTTGCAGTATCCAAGGTGTAGAGAACAATCACATTCAGACAAGTGCTCAGCCAGTGTGCTGCCATATCCCGCGTTTATCGATAGTGACGGCATGTTCTCTTAGGCGATCATTGATGCAGCGTCAGCTGTCTCACCCACAAAAGACACTCCGCAATAGAGCGGGATTTCATTCACTATCGCATGGGGTGAATTTTTTCTCGTGCCGCTTTTCGCACCGCGCTGCCCTTGGGCCACGTTATTAAGGCGGAAGCCTTTAATGCCTCATCGTTCTAAGCAGGAGTTGTCGACAGAAATGTCACGCTTTTCAATTGGTCGAAATGATCGTGACGTCACAGTGCGCGAATTTCAAAAGGGGCGAATTGTACTTTGGCTAGTAATCACGCAACCAATTAAAGGGATGGCATAGTGATACTCCAATTAAGTGGGACTGAGCTTAGTTACTTAGTTAATTGACCAATTAGCCTAATTAACCATTCTAATCAGACCAGATAAATAAAGCCGAGTAGGAAATTGGTCGAGTTGGGGAATCGAACCAGGGTCTCCGGAGTGCAAGACGAACATGCTAACCACTCCACCATGCCAGCTCGATGGTTTGGAATGAACAGAGGCGCGTCTAGTGGATACGGTGTCTTCATTCAATCCCATCTTCCTCCCTTCCCGTTACGGCGAGGTTCACCGAGATTTGCGAGACAGGTACATTTTCTTTTTTCAAAAACCAATTTACAGACGAGCAAGGTGTAGAGCCGAACGGGCGATGGCGTTCTGTGGACTCCCTGGCAGCGCAGCCATATGCTGTCGCGTTCCACTTTTAGAGGCGAAGCTTAACATCTTAACCACCCATCAGTGACACAAGCAGCAACACCGCGGTTAAGGAAGGCTTCCGCCTCACCGCACTTTAGGTCAACAATGTGCCCCCTTGAATTTTGAGCATCTGGCATAGCTTAGAAGCTTCTTGGGAGCAGCCAACACGAGACTTAGGCCAGGTCACCCTGCTACTTTCTTCAGGTCACAGCTCGTACCGCATGACTGCTGTTTTCTCTACTTACGTAACTTCGCAGGGCAGGGCATGTAATGCGATGGCATGATAACTGCTGGTCCTTAAGGGTAACGGAGTGGTATCCCAAGAGAAGGCAAGCTTAGCTGGTTGCGGCAGAAAGTTAGATGAACGGATGAGATTAAACAGTTTTCGGGGATACGGTGGTCGCAGCTGGCAAAGGACAGGGTTAATTGGAGAGACATGGGAGAGGCCTTTGCCCTGCAGTGAGCATAGTCAAGCTGATGATGATATAACTTCGGGTAGCTCAGTTGGTGCATTTCCTTCAAAATCTTGAAGCCAAGGCTGGATATGAGGGCATCCGGGAATCCCGCTTCGAGTAGACGTTTTAGTTGGGCTTCGAGCCTTCCTTGCTGACACTATCTGCTAACCTTTAGTGTGCCCGTAGCCATGCCCGTAGCCAGTACTGCTCATTTCACTAACTGTGTGTGTGGTGGTAGGCCTTTCTTCGATCACGGGGCATAGCACCAGCACAGGTGACTCGTGCTTCGTAAGTCGAGATATTGGAGCTGACCCTTATGTGGCAATTCTTTCATCGGCTCAAAGTCTCTGAGGTTTTCGGAGAAGACCTTGAAAATATCGCCCACGTCCTTATGTGGGCCGTGGTCAGGCAGCTAGTAGATCACCAGGAAGTCATCAACAAAGCGAAAAGTCTGTATCACGTTGATGTCGTGCAAGGCTTCCGTTAGCCGACGATCGGAGCGTGGAAGCAGGTCACTAAGTGGTGCAAAACAAGTGCCGGTGCACATTCCCTGCCTCTGAACGTATGCCCTTTATCAAACGTATAGTTTAGAAGAACTTCTATTTGGGTTAGATGGTTCATTGTACTCGAGCGTGATAGACGTGATTATCAAACGTGATAGGCTTAGAATGCAGATAGAGGGCTAGCACTTCGAGGAAACTCTCTGTGTTAATGCCCCACGCTGCTTCTTCGCTGCTGCTTCATTTTAATTCACTAAAACCTTTGCATTGCAAAAGCCGGAATGACAACGAATGAAAAAGCAGCTAAAATATCGCTGTTTTTGCATGTCTCACTTGACCCAAACTCAAATTCGACGTCGCAGCCACTGTTTGGCTGGTGATATTGAAACAACATGAGAGAGAAAAGAAATCACTTATAATTTACTTACTGAGCGTCGACGAATTTCCCGCGGCGGTTCATGCCGAGTTGGGCGTTATTACAAAGAAGACATACAACCAAAGTTTAGTGTCGGCGCCTAATTTAAGCCCTCCGTCTCAGGGAAAAAACGTTCTACGGAAACACCGCATTCCCCGTATGTTTCGGTGAAGGCAGTTCGAGAAATATAGTGTAGAAAAAACCCCGGCCTCATGGCTGCAAGCTCCTGGAAGAACGCGCCCTCCACCGAAAGCACCATACCAAGCGCCTCGCTGACCGTTGCCTTAGCCACGCCGTAATGTCCCGCCTCCGCTGACACCACACGCCGAAAAGGAACGTACGGCGAGCACAAACACTCCCTTATGACTTAGCGACACACTATGTTATAAATCGTGGCCAGCGAACGCGCCGGACATTGTGAGCTATGACATGGATGGCCAGAGGTGACAAACACAAATTCGACCAGTTTTATTCGCCACTGAGATGCAAAAGAAGATAAGTAAAATACTTGCCTATCTTCTTTTGCCTCTCAGTGGCGAATAAAATTGGTCGCATTTGTGTTTGTCACCTTTGGCCATTCCATAGCTCACAACTTACACCGTCACGCTTGTAGACTGGCTCGCGCGGGCGCCGTGCACCGTTGACATATAGACCTGCCGGCGCACTAGCTGTGGTCGTCGCGCCTTGCCAGCAGCTGATTTCGTTCCCTCAAGCCACGGTTGAGAGCAGCTCAATCGCGGCGCGCGAATGCGCTAGTCACGTGATTTTTTTTTTGTATTTCGCGGGCTTTCTTTGGAGCTCGGAAAAAAGATACACGTGAGGTTTTCTTTACCGCAAACAAATGGAATAGGGGTTTCTCAAGGTGCTCTCCAACTTTGCTGTTCACATTTTCTGCCTAAATTCAATATTTACGAATTTAGAAAAATTATCTTAATTGCTAATTAATTAATTGCAAAACAAAAAATCGCCTATGATGCACAAGCCGGTTGGTAGATGTATGTAAGTGGTTTCCCTGGCCTACCTCAAAGATTTTATTTTTTAACCCTTGGCTAAAGTTAGCGTGGACACCCTCTATATCTCTTTCTCCCTCTCTCACACACGCACACACATATGCCTTTTGCTCAACGGGGCAAGTAAGGCTTCCGACTTACTAAAGCATTGCCGGCCCCGGAAGCAAATTTATTTACCACCCCTCGAATTTACCAGGGAAAATTTAAATCTACAGGAAATAGTAATACGCGTTTGATAGGCGCTCAAGATAGCAGGAGCGCACGCACGTTCTGAAACCACACTCGCTTCAGTATTCATCATGCGCAAAAGTCTGCCGAGCAGATTCACGAAGCCTAACAGCGTACGTATGCCAGAACAGCAGAACATGTGAGCAGCCACAAAAATCCCCAAAGCAGCACAGCAATTACAACTAGGCCTATGTGGGGCAAAGTTGAATTCTGCTTTCCATGTGACACAGTCTGCGCCATTTTTGTAGAAAACGCGTGAACAACAACAACAAAAAAAAACGAATCTCCTATTCGTGTCGTTGCCCATGTGTAGTTCCAATCTTCGGTCTTTCACAGCTTTGCACGGGTCGGCTTCTTGTGCGTACTGGAAGCTGCGAGTCCGCGTTGGTTCCGTCGTTGTCCGTGTTTTTTTTTTTAATACGTTGGAGGAATGGACGCGCCATAGCATGCTTTGCTGCCCAACGAGAAACGTTGGTGCGAGGCTTTCGATGGTTGGTCTCAGCGCAAGGCATCCACTCACTAGAAATGGTAGGTGTAAATTTGGACACTGCGGCAAAGTCACACAAGACGTCCAGGTCGTGTAAACAAACCTCAGAAGTGAGATGAGTTTCGAGTGACCACCGGAGTTAGGGGCTTCCCAACTGGTACCCTCCGAAGCGTGACCTTATCTACGGGCAAGATCACGGGGAAGGGTTGCCGTACGCTGAAGGCATTAGTGCATGTGTGCGGCGTCGGCGGTGTTCATTTCTCGTCAAAAGGAGGGCGGTATCACGATGGGCAGCGGAGCACTGGAATTGGTAAGGGAACACACATCTACTTAGGGCAGGTAGCGACCACAGATCCGAACCACGAGAGTTCAATAGCTAGGAGAACGAGAATGGGGTGGGGTGCATTTGGCATGTGCTAACTCTCGGGTCACGAATAGCAGCTTTCCAGTATGATATCTCACAGGAAGAAAGCGCATAACAGTTGTACCTTGCCAGCACTCGCCTATGGGGCGGAAACTTGGTGGCTAACGATAAGGCTAGAACGTAAGTTGAGAACAGCGCAGCAAGATAAAGAAAGGGAAGTTATAGGTGCAACGTTAAGAGCCAGGAAGAGAGCAGAGTGGGCCAGGGAGCAAGCACCAGTAAATTTTGCCCTAGTATTTCAACTAGGGCAACATTTATTGGCGCTTTCATGGTCAGGGCATATATAATGCGAAGAGAAAATGGCGCTAGAGCCAAGCTTCCATTGCGCCATTAAAATCTATCACCAGAAGATGGCGTAGCGCATGGTCGACTACAAGGTAGTAGAGTGGGTTCCAAGAGAGGGCAAGCGTACAGCAGGGGTTGGCAGAGAGTCAGGTGTTATTGGGAAGTATACGGGAATAAGGTGGCCGCAGCTTACAAAGGACAGGGTTAATTTCAGATATGGGAGGGGGCTTTGACGTACATGTGGAAGTAGTTAGACTGATGATGATAATCGTACAGCTGAGGAGTGCAGGCGGTGACTACCGGCCGCCAGCCGGGTCCCTTAATCTGCCTTCTTGTGTTCACTGAGGAGGTCACGCGTGGCGCGCTCAGCTTGAATTCGCTGCGAGATCTGAGCCGCGAGACGATGGGTAATCTCGCGTAGGGCGAGGCTTGCAGTCGCGCATGAAAGTAGGCGAACTTAACGACGGGCATCGGTACGAATCACGTCGTTGGCTACAGGGTATATAGATAATTACGGCTGCATAAGTAGAACGACAAAACGAGCAAGGAGGTTCCACAACCATGAAGCTGGACGTCTGATTTATAGCAGTGTGGCCACGACAGCAAATTGTGGTTGTTACTCGAAAGCCCTGAAACAGAAGAATGGAGCCAGGAGGTACGTGAGCGTCTTCAAAAAAAAAGGTGCGGTATTCCCGGGATGTTAAAGGACGCTGCTTCTTGAATATCCATCAGCAAGAATTTTTTTAATGCATTTGGTAGAATCTGAGTTATCTGTTGTCAAAATTTTAATTTCAGTGTCTTCGAGCCTTTCCCTCTCCTCTCGTCACTTTTTGCACGCGGCGCTCTTCCGCCGACCGGGGGGCAGAGCCTCCTGACCCATCGGAGCGACGCTGTTGACTAACTGGTCGCGGCCATATGGTAGCTGCGTGACGTCTGAAAGAATTTAAGCAGTAGCCATCTCTGAACAGAACTACACACGAGCTTGCAACAGAGGAAGCTACAAACATGGAAAAGTCGCCGGAAAGGACTCGCCAACTTTCGCGCGTGATTGTTGGCTTTCTGCTGAGTGTAGAAGTGTATTATTTGTCTCAGGTGTTCATGACGAGAGAATGCAGTGATTGAGAGAGTTTATGTCCTCTCCTCAGAAGGTGTTCAGAGCCAACAGATCCATAGATTAGAACTGTTCTTTGTACAGGAACCAAATTATTTTTCTAATCAAATCCTATGTACGCAAAGTTTGTATTCGCGCTGATGTTGAAAAGCCGTGGTGTGCAAACTCATTAGGAAAATCATTCCATAAGAAATCACGGTTATCCAGGGAAGCACTAAGAAATTAAACCAGCCAAAAAGGCGCACCCAGGAAAAATGAGAATTCTGAAGAAGGGGAAGATAGGGAAGAGACTGGACTACCAACTGTTTATCCAAAAGTTCGGGGCTCAAATATACACAGGGCACTCATTCACATGACCCGCTCACAATCGCTATCGCATCAACCTTCCGTCGTGAAAACAGAATTTACAATGACCGCATCACCTATATTACAACCGATCTCGCAGTTACCGTTGCCTTCTTCTAGTGCAAAAACATATTTATAAAAGCAGCGTCAGATAATCATTGCAAAAAACAGTCATACTCAATAGAATATGAGAGGGAAAAAAAGTAACGCTTTCAGCACATAAGTATCAAACAATAAACAACGCGACATGCAGAACGGAATTTTTTTTTCTTAGAACACACACATTCACTATCAAGGCCTGTTGATCATGAAAAAGATTACACGAAGACGATTTCCTTACTTCGAAGGGCAACAGAACAATCACTACAGTATGCGTCTCCTTTCTTTGCATTCAGAAAGGCCTCTAGAACCTCACGCGCTGTCTTATCGCGACTCCTGCCAAGAATATTGATACCGTCAAACGCCGGCTCACGTTTGCACTCTTGGCAGTGAGGGGGCAAATTGGACCCAGTTCCCTCTTCTAGCAATTTAGAGTGCTCCCATACTTTATCGTTAGCGGACGTTGGGTTTTTCGTTTCCATTTAGGTTGAAGATTTATTCTATTCCGCGCCGCATGCAGAACTGTTTGAGACAGTACGCGAGTGTATTGATTTCAATGGGGCTACATCATTTCAGAATTCAGCAGGTATTAGGGTGGAAAGTTTCTTGTCGCTTTTAGAGTTTCACTTTCACTCCAGTGTTAGACATGTTTGTTAAAAAAAAAAAAGGTTAGGTTTATGGAGGTTTAACGTCTCAAAGCGACTCGGGCTATGAGGGACGCCGTAGTGAAGGGCTCCGGAAATTTCGACCACTTGGGGTTCTTTAACATGCACTGACATCGCACAGCTCACGGGCCTCTAGAATTTCGCCTCCACCGAAATGCGACTGCCGCGACCGGAATCGAACCCGCGTCTTTCGGGTCAGTAGCCGAGCACCATAGCCATTGAGCCACCGCTGTTTTCTTTAAAAGAGGCATTTGCATAGGATCCTGTGTTGCCCCAGTGCTATGCAACATATTTTTATTTTCCATTAACCATGCCTTAGCATCTTCTTTTGGCAACGGCTCCTTCCTGCGAATTTTTAGATAAGTTGACGATTTTTTTTTGGTGATTTTAAAAACTAACCGTATCTTGACGCATGCTAGTACTGTAGAAGGGATCCTATGCCTGCTTAGACAACTAGGGAAAGGCCCTGCTTTTACTTATGAACTACCGGAGAGCAACTGTTTGCAGTTTTTGGATATTAACATCAAGTTTTCAGGAGGGCATGCCTGTTGGAAGTATTTCCCCAGAGCAAAGAGAGAACTGCTGCCTTATGTTTCGACGTATTCCAACACAAGTCGAAAATGGCTATCGCTTCTCTTTGTTTAGAATCTGCGCTGATCAAGTCCTGTGTTCACATGGTTGAGGGTAGTTTCAACAATCAGATCAAGAGACTTCAAAAGACTGGCTTCCAGTGTTCTGTTGTGTCTGCAGTAGCAGAGACCGTGTTCAAAAAATGAAAGGGAAGAAAAGCACCAGAGCCAAACCACGAGAAGGAAGACCACAAGTGGTCCCTTATACGCACCGTGTGACCCACAGCCTAAAAACAAAGGTTGCTGTCAGGTATGACATGCCTTTCGTTTTCTCAGCCCCGAGAAAGCTGAATGGCCTGTGCGCACGTATCGGGCGAAGAAAGAAGCCCCAGTGCGAAGAGAGGCATAGCAAACACTTTGTGGACAGTGCAGTCGGTGTGGTGTATGAAATACCACTGACTTGCGGCGGGGTCTATATCGGCCAAACCGGTCGTTGTATTAACGGTACAGTATGGGAACACTCTAAATCGCTAGAAAAGGGAACTGGGTCCAATTTGCCCCTTCAGTGCAAAGAGTGCAAATGTGAGCCGGCGCTTTATTGTATCAAGATAATTGGCAGGAGTCGCGACAAGACAGCGCGTGAGGTTCTAGAGGCCTTTCTGATTGCAAAGAAAGCAGACGCATGCTGTAGTGATTGCTCTGTTGCCCTTAAAAGTAAGGAAATTGCTTTCATAGCATCTTTTTCATAATCAGCAGGCCATGATAGTGAGTGTATGTGTTCTAAGAAAAAAATTCCGTTCTGCGTGTTGGTTCTTTATTTTTTGACACTTATGCGCTGAAAGCGTTCCATTTTTTTTTGCTGTTTTGTTGTTTTATTGTGTATGACTGTTTTTTGCAATGATTATCTGAAGCTGCATTTGCAAAGATGTTAGGCAACGGTAACTGTGAGATCAATTGTAAGACAGAAGGTGTTGCAGTCATTGTAAATTTTGTTTCCATGACGGAAGGTTGATGTGATAGCGATTGTGAGATGGTCATGTGACTGAGTGCCTTGTATACTATTTTTGAGCTTCACACTTTCGAATAAACAGCTGGTAGTCCAGCCTCTTTCCTATCTTCCCCTTGTTCTTCTTTTCAGTTTTCCTGCATGCGTCTTTTTCACTGGTTTAATTTCTTAATGCAATGCACCCATTAGCGCAACAACGTGTTTTATCCAGGGAAGAGTAGAATTCGGTTTCAGTATCTAAATGGCAAACGTATTTTATTTCCCTGCGTAATTATACTAATTTGCTGAGGAGCACTCGAAGAAAATTTTACAGCAATGACTTACTTGACATCCTTCTTAATAACCCCCAAAGTTTCGAAATTTGTTAATTCCCAATCGTAGCGCTTGCGTAATATTTCTTTAATGGATCAAGGCGGATCTCAAGTCGCTCTTCAGCTGCTGCTAATTTTACCTCGAGAGTCTCTCACGGCTTAGTTTTTGGCCCGCTGCTTTTCTGATCTTTATAATGAACAATCCAGGCATTCCAAGAATCAGTAATCCAACAACTGAGGAGTGGGAGGAGGCGCAGCTCACGTTCGGAAGACCAGCTTTCGCTGGCGAACTGGGCAAGAGCGGCGGAAAAAGTCAATGCGCTGCTGGAATGAGGGCCCAGCCAGCTAACTGCGATTTCTTGTATGCATTAAACGTTTTTCTCAGACAATGGCGACAAGTGGCAACAGCTATTATTTGCAGCTTCCAGATGGCGCTACCATCTGTAAGCACCCGGAAAGTGTTAGTTGGGACTAGTCGCTTTTCGAAGCGGAGTTTCACAACTCCCCTTCTGCTCCTCCTCCAACTGGCATAATTTAAGAGCCTTGTAAGCCACGAGAACACGCGTGCAGTGACAAAGGCTTGCATTCCCTCTGCGAGCTTCGCGTCGTTGGTATACTAATTTGTCTAATGTGTTAAGTTGTGCATGCTCTTATAGAGATAATCTGTTCCATACAGTTATTATCTCTGATGCACCAAATTTTACCGGCTTGCTTTCTTTTTACGAATTTCTCTATCTTTGCCTGATTATTCTTTTCTTTTTGTTTTTGCTTTTTTTCTCGATTTCACAGCAACTGTTGTTGCTCGTTGGGGTGTTATTATGGCCCTCTCTCCTTTAATGCGCATACCTCGCGAGAGCAAAATAAATTAATAATTCAACAAATACCGATTCTCTCTCTTCGCCACGTCTCGTCGGCCACGACTTGAGTGTCTCGGAGCAAGGTAGTTCTGCATGATAGCGTTTCACCTGCTGGCATACTTTCGAATTTCGCCTTAAATTTTGAGTAACACGAGAGTGCACGAGGGCACACATATTCCTGGGACATCGTGGGGAGTGAGGCAACTTTGGTTTGACACGCCACGTCTCTTTGCCGTCTTATCGCTTGGTTGTTCTCATTGCGTGCCTAAAAGTTGGCGTTAATCTCAAGGTCCTGAGAGCGGAAAGTTTCCAACCACCCGGAAACTCGGTGCCTCACTGTTTCACTATCTTTCTGGTGTAAGCAGGCGCTCAGGTCACTAATATAGAAATCACTCCAATTTCAAGGTGGCCTTACGCGGCATAGTGGCGTGAGCGCGTTTTCAGCGCTCGGAGATTTCTGTCCCTTAGGCAGCGGTTATCTGGAGCTTAGGAAAAACTACACCTTTTTTTGCTTCCCGGTGATAAGCGCTCCTTGGTCGGAGCATCAATTGGCTCTCCGCCGTTACAACGCGGCCACACGCTCTGGTGCGTAGATATCGCGCGTCATATCAGACGTGTTTACCCCGCTCGCTCGTAGCCAAGGAGTGTGTCTCGTTACCCTGTCTTCTGCGCTGTAAACATGTCTGACCGCCGCGTCGACTGGAGTGCTTCCTCCTGGCTCGTAGCCACTATGCAAAAACGGTTTCTTTCTTTCGGCTGGCGCTCACTGCGGACGCTGGCGCCAATGGGGCGACAGCGGTTGCTTTGCGTGGCACGGGCTGCCGAAATGCGAGACAGTGGCCGGTTTTGGGTTTCACCCTAAAGTTAAACCACCCTTTCTTCTGATGCGATCCCGCCGCGGTACGGTTTGTCGTCCTTTCTCATCACGGCGCGGACAGGAAGGTGAAGGAACTTAAAAAAGAATGCAAAAGGCGGAGAGTCGTCGGCCGCGCCTTGCTGTCGGTGTTCGTCTGCAAATAAGTATGCAAGTAAAGGTTCGCTGCTCCTAGGACAATGCCACATCGCTCACGACGAACATGGACACGGGCCAAGGTTGTTGTTCTTCTGTGTTATACAAGCGTGCGTGACGTGCCTCATGTAGGCTGTGTGCGCTTGGTAAACTAACACTACAAAACAGAACTACTCTGCATGAATGTCACTAGCGTAAAAGCCCCGTACTCTTATAGCTGCACAGCATTCTAATGTGAACTAGACTCCGCGGTGCCTAGTGGACTGGAGTAGACACACAAGAAGGAGGCAAGCGAAGAAACGACACGTTTTGGTACGACAACACGAATCAGGCAGCTAGCTTGACTTGTACTGTATGGAGCATATGCCCCGCAGACTTCGACTAAACTTTATTGCGCCGCCACGTCACATCTTGGCACTGCGATGTGATTTGATCGAAGCCGGCGTGGTTTACACCACAGTGCAAGGCATATTGGCTGAGGGAGAAGGGGTGCAAGAGTCAGCGTGAGCGCAAGCATAAAAACTGTCAAAACAGAAGGGCGGCGCGAACGCAGGTGCTTGCCATTGAGTAGGTGGTTGAGTTACCGTACTATTATCTTCTGAGGAAATAGACCTCAAATATAAGAAGCCGGTCGCAGTCTGCCGTACGCAGGAAAAAATAAAAACATCGAAGGGCCCACGAGTGCAGCGGGTACGATACTGGAACGGCATTCGCGAAGCGAAGCAAAGTACAGGATAGAAAGGATTAATGCCGCAAAAAGTACACAAATCAGAAATTTCCGAATGCGCGCTGTGAGTTAGCTCTACCTTTGTGTCGCCGTCGACGCTTCATACGGCTGTAACCACACCGTTTACCTTTGGAACTGTCATGGTTTGTTAGTACTCCTCGGCCTGAAGTTGTCAGCCAAACACACTAGCTGGCCAATGGCGTCCGCAGAACTTTTTGCAGGGGGGGGCCCCGTTGGTGCCCCGAGGGGGGGGGGGGGAGGGGGGGGTATGTTCGTAGCAAAAAGGCGCTATTTGCGGAATAAATTTATTTATTTATATATAAATAAAAATTAAACAAAATGCACACATGAAAGAAAAATTACAAACAGCAAATTAAAGCGCGGCTAGGAGAGGTACATTGGAGTTTATCAACGAAGAAACAACTAAAATTAATAAAAAATGCAAAAAGATGCTATATCACTTCGTGGAGAAGAGTGCTGAGTCTTCCTGCATACGGGTCCTCGACTCACCCGGATTGATGACCAGCACACAGCACAATATGTTCGCAAACACGCAACTACAGTCACTCAGTCAGTCTTCCTTGAACAGCAACTGTAGGCGCCTCGGATTTTTCTGGGCGAATTGCGTAATTACACGTGTGATAAATTCACTTCTGTGCTTCATTACACGCTCTCGGTGCACACTCATCATACACATTGATTGGAAAAACTGTTGAACGCGTACGTTGAAAACAAAAGATGACTATATATACAACGAAAACTTATTTACAAGATAAATGCACGCTCGCAGCTTCATACACCTCGCTCCATCTTGCTTGCGCATCCGCACAGTCGAGCAACCCCACACACACTGCTCGCCGCTCGTCGTTTTCTCGTCCGCTGTCTTGGTTGTTCTCAGCTTCGCTGACAACCGGCTGCTAAAAACACCCAAGCACAAACACAGAGGCGCGCACACGTGCGAGGGCTTACTTGCCGCAGTATCCCCGAATGCGCACTTTGGGGGTGAAAGGAACGCCGCGCAACTTCCGAGGGGAAGGGACACTCGCCACTCCGGTCGGAAAATTTGTTTTTGTGTTTTTATGGGGTTCAGAGCCCCAAAACGACTCAGGCTATGAGGGATGGAGTAGTACAGAGTTCCGGGTAATGTCGACCACCTGGGTCTCTTTACCATGCACTGACACGCACAGTACATGGGCGCTGTTGTGATTTGAGGCCCAGCCAGAGGTGACAGGCGAGCCAGGCAGGCGCCATCGGGCTGCGTTGACCCAAGGCGCTGGTTTTGGGAGAAGGCGCAAGGAACGCTGGTGTGGGGGCGCCTCTGGAGACTGCGTCGGCGTGAACAAAAGCAGCTAATCCCCTTTGCCGAAGATTCTGAAAGCGGCGCTTCTACCGAACTGCGCTGTCCCGTGGATCGGAGGAGACAGCGAGCGGCGGCGGCGCCAACTCATCGCCCGTTTGCACCTGAGCAGCCCGACAAAGCGGGGGTGGACACGGCTGATTTGTCCTTCCCTCCTTAAGAATTCATCGGTGACCGGCGTAACGACATAGGCGAAAACAAGATGCCCCGTGCACTGTCTGCCTCCGTGTCGCTATCTCTCTAGAGATCAAAGAAACAGACACCCATCTCAAGGCGGCTCGAAACACATGCTCGCCGGTGCCGCTGTATGTCTGGAACAGGTCGCCCTTCAGTAGAGCTAACGATGGCGTGGTTTGAAAACGGCGGAACGACGCACGCCCGGACGCGGCATTTCGCAGATGTGACCATGCGGGGCTGCTTTTACCCTTTTGACTGAGCGCACCACCGCCCCTGGTGTGCGGCCATCACTCACGGTTCGAGTGAGTGATTTTCCAGGGGGGTGCAACCGCCCCCCCTTGCCCCCCCCTCCGGACGCCCATGTAGCTGGCGCTACCTTTCGGTAAGAGAGGATCAGTTTACGTCGGCGACGGCAAGGTAGTTTCTCCGTTTACACGCCTGCTTTGGTGTTAAGCCAACCTTAGCGGCAAAGCGCTTTGACTACAGCAAAACGATAGCGCAACAAACGTCAAAAAAAAAAAAAAATGGCGGTAAATAATCGGGGCGAGTAACGTGGCCCGTCTTATATTCAGACCGACTCGTCTTATATTCATACCGGCTCGTCTTATATTCAGACCGGCCCGCCTTGGTGCTTTGATAAAAAGAACAGTTTTGCCGGGTGTCACGTCTGGGAGTACTCTCGTGGGCTGAGACATGCGCTTGCACCGTTCGAGGCACGGTGCCAGCAGTCACGTGACTCCGAGAAGAGGCTCCGCAATCGCTCGTCGGCCTTTTTTTTTGTCCCAGTTTGCCTTACACTAGGTCCGCACGTCACCGCGGCCGAACATGAGTGAAGAACGAAAGCCAGAGCATGCCCTGCACGTCAGTTCCGACTTAGAGCGGCAAAATTCGATTTTCTGAGTTAGATATAGCCAGGCTGGCCTTATTGAAACTTAAACAGAGCTCGCCCCTGTTAAGTACGCGTTCAACGTTTACGATTGCAGTCTGCAGTAAGAAATTGTCGAGTAAAAAAGCTACTCCGCGGGTTTTACGCGATCAGCTTCGCGCTACAAGTGTTTCTAAATGTCTGCCGGTGCAAACAACGAAACTGCGAAGGTATTACCCTCCTGTTCTCTTTTTTTTCCCCTAAAACTATTATTTTGCTTGGACTCCGTTGTCACCTGAGCCGCTCTATATGCTTATCCGACTTAATGTCGACATACGATCGGCGCCGGTTTGTGACTGTCGAGACGACACAAACACAGTTGAGACGACTAAACAAAGTGTCGCAATAGAAAGGTTGCTGCGCAACACTTTCATTGCGGTATATTGTTCGTCAACGAGGGGTTTAGAAATCTGCTGTTTCGAAACGCTCATTGCGGCGCGAAATGACAGAAAAAGAACTCGCGAATCCGTCCGATTGCAAAACACCGTGAGTGTACAGCGTTTGTTGTTTCGAAATGCAGCTGTCTGGTACAGGAGGGGCCGGTGGCTGATTGCTCAGCATCGCTGATTGCACTGGTTCGTCTGGCTAGGACTCTCTTTAGCGGGGAGTTTTATCACAGCTCTATGTCGTAAAATGTCGCAGCGAACGAAGAAGCGACTTCAACAAAACTTGGGTTGGGCCTAGTTGGTACATGATGTTGTGAAGGTGTAGGTTGCGCAACCACGGGACGAACCACGAAGAAAAGACACATAGACACACACAAGCGCACTAACAACTGTTTACTTCTTCCTGGGAACGCATACTTATACACCTGGCCACGCATGCTAAAATGCAATCTTTAACCACAATAGTCATGCCAAGGGCTGTTAACGCAGACGAGAACGCAAAAAATTGACTTCGGCTACGTACAGATCCACGGACGTGTCACTGATACATTCTACAGCGTTTTCCTTTATGTGGAAAGCTTCCAAAGCCAGCCGCGCGTGTTCAAGAAGCGACTGGCCGTCGCTAATCGTGTTTTCACATGCGGCGTACCACACTCCGAACAGCATGGTATGATCGGAAGAATGTGCTTAGCAGTTAAAAGTTAATAGCCCTCCATTTATGTTCACTCGTCACTGTGTGTTGTTATAGCATCATCATCAACATCATAATCATCATCATCATCATACCAGCAGAAGGCTGGTGATTTTCCATTATAGTGACCTATAGTTCCATTAACCCAGTCTTGCCGTAAAGTTTCTCAATATTACCTAGAGGGAAAGCTTGCGCCACTGTCTACGCGAGCTTCTTAAAGAAGCACTTGATTCATCGCGGGAATGCCGGGAACAAAGCTTCTTTTTTGGCTTGGCTAGTGTCGGGCCAAAAGCGTGGATTCTGCCTCTGAATCGGCAGCTGCGCCGTGATGCTCTCGTCTGCGCGGATGAAATTATTTTAATAGTACACTTTTCTCTTCGATAAATTTAAAACAAGTACTAGGTTTGCCTCAAGAAGAGTTGTATTGTTACAGCTGAATCCAAGTTTCGTGCCCAGCAATAGCCAAGCCAAAAACGAAACCTCATCTCCCCGGAATCCCTGCGCCTCTCCATGGTGAATGAAGTGCAGCGCCGCCTGCTTTCCGTCTAGGTAGCACTAAGAAACTCTATGAATTATGCGCCAGCTTGAGCCACCATTCGTCCCCGCAGCGGGCCCCTCCGCAGAAGCGCCCTCGGGGATGAGCTTCGGATTATTTCCGACCACCTAGATTTCTTTAACGTGCCACAAAATCTCAGCACCTGGTCATTCTTGCACAATCTCGTGGTCAGCGGAACACCGTAGCCTCTGAGCTGCAACGGCGGGGATAGTTGTCCATAAGCTGTGCTTCAGACATCAGATGATTGGACGAGCTAGCTTTATTTTATCGTGAGCGTGTAACTCGCTTAGTGTTCTTTCGGAACTTTTTAGTTCATATGTTCCTCTACTAGTCGATCAATTTATGTAGTTTCGGCTGGTACTGATTAAATAAATCGTTCGCCGTTTCATTTATGGGGTTTAACGTCGCAAAGCGACTCAGGCTATGAGGGACGCCGCAGTGAAGGGTTCCGGAAATTTCGACCACATACTGACATCGCACAATACAAGGGCCTCTAGAATTTCGCCTCCATCGAAATTCGACCGCCGCGGCCGGGATCGAACCCGCGTCTTTCGGGTCAGCAGCCGAGCGCCATAACCACTGAGCCACCGCGGCGGCTCTGATTAAAGAAAATTCCCGGTCCAGATAGAACCAACTCAAATGGCGTACATTGCAGTCTGTTACCACAGCAAGAACACGTAATCTTATGCAAGTAGACGCAAGTGGCTTCAAGACTGCAATGGCAACATCTAGCGGCCATTTAAAGTGGGGTCATATTTTTTTGGCGATTCTTTAATAAATATGGGTGCAACTGGTGGCAAATCAAAACTTACGGACCCATAACTTCATGAGCGTATTTTCTGTCAATTCTGTATTGACTTTTAATAAAATGGTAGCATGTGTAAGTTCAAGTGTGCCGTGAAAATTAAAATGATCGGCGAGTACATGCAAATTTTTGGTAAACTCATTGCGCATCTACATATTACTGCATGCACACGATGAATGGATGTAAGCTGGGGCTGTTTGCTTCATACAGGCAGCAACGCTTATAAGTAAATAGATCTTGTTGCTAACATATCCATTGCCTTTAACAGCTATATTTCCAACGCAACGTGCGAGGCTGAAATATCTACTGTGCACTGGATCTCAGGCAACCGACAGCTATGAGCCGGAGGCAGTTAACAGCAAAAATCCTCTGCAGGAGCTTCGGGAAATTGCTGCTATCTGCGGTTAGCGTTCATAAAGCCTTGTGTTCACTGCGAAGAACGCATAGCCAAAAATAGACTGACCCTATATCGCCGCTAAGGTAACGGAGAACAAAATAGACGGGTGATGTATCAGTGATCCCGCTCTCAGATACTTCCTGAAAATACTGCCGGTGCATGTTTGCACGCAAAGCGCAGTGTTCATGATCATTTACGGTCGTTAAGACCGTAAAAGAGCAAAGCACCGCAAAGGCATTAATAGTACTTTCCTACGTATAGTGTACCTTGGAGCAATAGTACTTTACATAAAATTCCCAAATTATGGCCTTTGTACAGTAACTTGTGAAGGAGTACATTAAGCACATTACGCCACATTGAGGCAAGTCGGGAGATAGTGTGTGCCTGAAGTAACGAAGTTGATACCAAATTACTTAGACATACATGGAAGTGACCCTAAAACGTAGAGCGTAATAGGAGGTAGCATATATATTTTCCGGTCATGACAAGCGCTTCGAACGCCGCTGTTATAATTTTTATTTGTATTTAAAATACCGCTCTTTCTTTTTATTAGAGGAATGACAGAGGATTTGTTTATTAAGTGGGGGTGGGGGATTGGCAGTCCATTTCTCGGGTCACAATTATGGAAGACAGTGGGAACAATACTAACACACGACACGTCCCATATTTCTTCGTTCGCTGTACGAGACTAACGAAAAATGCTTGAATTCCGATACTGTGAAAATGGTTGAATTTGGGCAGAGTTTTTTTTTTTTTTTCGGCGTCATAGCAATCTCGTTGAGACGCTGCTAACGCAGCATTAGGCAGCGTATGAAAGGGTGCTTCATTAACTAAAATCTTTTTGCCGAGTCCGTACTTTGCTCAACTCCCAAGCTGTCAAGACGTCCAGCGATGCGGAACGCTCCAGTGGCACGAAAAAAAAAAAAGTAAACAGAGACAAACGGGCGCAGACAAAAACAGGCGCCCAGAAAGGGACGAAGTGAATAACGGGAGGCGCGCCAGATGGCACTGACTCTGCAACAGGATGTTTTTAGTGTACAGAGCGCACTCGACAACGTCGCGTACAAGTGTCGTGCCGCGCGCGAGTCCCGCGCTCAGCCAGTCCTCCCAAGGCGGCCGGTTAAACAGGCGCGCTTCACCGCGTCGTGTGCCACGCGGCGTGGGGACGTTAGGCGGATAAGATACTAGAACGGAGCGAAACAAAGGTGGGCGCAGAAAAAAAAAAAAAGCCGAGTGGCCGGGGCCCTGCGTAAACGGCAAAAACACGAATAAAACTATCAGGCCCTGGCGTCACGTGCCCACGCTGGATGCCCAAGTCTCTCCCCGCGGGTGGCGGCGAAGTGGTGCTATCTCGCTCGGCTCGGGGCCAGCTTCGAGCAGCGTGGTGTGTCCGTCGCGTGGTTGCGGCCGGGCGCGAGCTTCGCGTCGTCCCCTTGTTTGCGGAGAAGGGCGGATAAAAACTAGTGCGCCTTTATCTGCGCCCGGCGTTTCCTCGTTGACCCTCCTGGGCTTGTTCCCACGTCGGCTCTGCTAACCGCCGTGGCCACTCGCGTGCAGCAAACTGCGGCTATGCACACGAAGCGTGCAGCTTCCGATGGCGGGATCGAGTGCGTTGCTCCGCCCTTTCGCAACCTTCGCGCTGGCTTATACAAGCTTGGGAAGTAGCCGAGCGGCTCCGCACCGGCGTTCTTCGCCTGGGGAGATAAAAAAAAAAGGGGGGGGGGGGGGGGGTAAAGAAATAAATGGTAAAAGGAGGCGACAGACGCAGCCTATAGCGTTCACCGAGTTCCGCCCGAGCCGCGCTTGTCTGACCTCTTTCACCCTAGGCAAACTCTCTTGCTCGTTTGTATCGCCTGCTCATGTATTTTGCTACGGTAAATAGTGAATGTACGAGAAAAACAGTTTGCTGCGCGAGCGTAGACCTTGCGTAATGCTGTGGTAAAAGCAAATTTCAAATTAAATCTTGCTATATATCTGTAAACATGCGAGCGATGCAATAAACAGAAGAGACAACGTTCTTCCATTGTGTTGTGTTTACAGAGTGAAATTTCAGTTTATGACAGCATAAGCATTTTTCGTTTCGGTGGGCTGGGCATAAACTTCATGTAATTCTGGTGCATCGGTTGAGATAAAGGAAAAACTAGGCAAAACTTTGTAATAATTATGAAATACACTTACACACCACTGTCTGGCTTCAACTTAATAAAGAGAAGGAGAAAAAAAACTGTCAGTTGTTTACGCTGTGCTGAGCAGTTCGCTAAACTCGGCGAAAACTCTCGCAGTATTGCTGGTTGCCTCTGACGCCTGAGGTCCGCAGAAAAGTCTAAGGTCTACAGACTTGTTGCAACTTGCGCTACTACAGCGATCGCGACAGGTCCACGGTCATGTATCTGGCGCTGGGAACGGGACGCCGCTGTCACGTGACATTCAACGCGTATACCGTCAGCATCCGCCGGGTAGGAGCTACATATGTATCTACATATGTATGGGACGAGCATGCAGATTCAGTCCTCAAGAAGCTAAGCAGTACGGTTGGAAAGCTAAGTCGCAATCGACACATTTTTCCTACTTTTGTTAAAATACTTTTGTATAATGCCTTGTTTGCCTCGCACATTAATTATGGTCACTTAGTATGGGGTACAACGACACAATCAAATCTTAATAATATATTAATCATGCAGAAAAGGGCTCTACGTATTATTGCCAATGTATCCTTTACGGAACACACTGAACCACTCTTCGAGAAGTATAACATAAGAAAGATTCACGACATTTACACATACAGACTTCTGCGGGATTTTTACTATAGCAGCAGGAAGCATAATTTTACGTTAGTGAAAATCGCGAACCTGCATCAGAATGTACCTGCCTACACTACACGCCGCACGGAAATATGGAATGTTTCGAGATACAGAACTAATTATAGCAAACAGATGCTTGAGAATAATTTACCAAGGCTGTTAAATTCCCTAATTGAAATGGGTATCGACATTCTAAGCATGAACCCGTCAAACTTTAAAGCCTTCATGCGTTCCTATACTGCATAATATGTAATATATTTTTGTCTTTATTATTTCTTTATTACCTCTGTCTCTCCTTCATACATATTTGTGAATGTTTCTTTGTTTTGTTTTGGGCTTTCTTTATTCACTTCTTGTGTTCTGATGAGCTGACTGCCACCGCCGCTCTGCCAAGTGTACACCAGGATGCAGGACCGGTCAAACCTCTAGGAGGCTTTTTGCCTGCCATCCTCGACATTATATCTGTATGGTGTAATGTTGGAATAAATATTTGAATTTGAATTTGAATATAACAGCTGTCGCTGTAATCATTTTAGCTCACCTGCAAACCCTGCGGAGCTTTGTAGAATTGATGTGTTCCGCACTTGCGTTCCAGTTATGTCATATGAATTTTGTACTACAGGTTGCCACGTTTGCTTAGGGATATCATTTCGGGTAATATTGATGTGCTTGCTTTTTCCACAAATGACCTATATGAGGTTTGCTTTTCCTTCGAGGCTATGTCCTATACTGTCGTATTTTCTTATCCTTATTTTGTTGTTGATAAGCTAGCTCATGATATTTTTTCTGCATTTTCATCTTTTTCTGGAGTGCAAGGCATGAATATTTCAAATTTTACTTTCTTGTTCTCTCTTGTTGTTGAGTCTCTTTCCCGTTCTGTTGCAGCCATTGTTGAGGATCTTTGGGCCAGTAAAGCTGCCTCTGAGCGGCGTTTTCCTCCCTTCTCCCCCGCAATGTTGTGTATGCTTGTTTATGAAAATAAAACTGGTTTTAACTCCTAGGTGCCTGCAATTCGACATGCAATACTCATAGCTAAAAAAAAAAAATTCTCTCAAAGTTTTTATTTGCACTGAGAGACTATTTCACACCCCGAAAGCTTTCTAGTGGGCTGCTTATCAAGCTTGATAGCTCATTGCGTGAATAGTGGTTCGGAGTCTCAGTTTCACGCTTGTAGCTACTTCCTTTATTTTCATTCCTCATCCTTTAGGCATAATCGTTACAGACTCACGTGACCGATTACGGAATCTCAGACGGCCATTGGTGACAACCCGTTGCTCCGCAGTGCGCAGGAAAGGGCGCATTATATGCGTCTGTGAGCTCCTTACCGCCTATTTAATACGCGATGGTCCGCCCTATCGATAGATCCCTAAGCGGAACTCTATACACTGCAGCCGCAGCAATACTGTGCTGAACACTGACCACCCGGTCGTTCGTCCAGTCGGCTCGGAGATGCATGAAAGCGAAAATGAATCTGTCACTTGTCAAGCTGTCTCTGATCCGAGCGCAAGTGCCAGAGGCGCACAGGCTTCACCTACCGTGCGGTTTCTCCTCAGGCATTTGTCTGTAATTGATGAACAGTATAAGATAAACGTCAAATGCTTCGCGCGAGAGGACACTCGCAGTCTAAAAAAAAAAAAACCTATTCGTGAGAACTAACCACCTCGACCGAGACACGATGTCGATCGCTTGCGTGCTTTCATTCTCCTTCTTAGGTTCCTCGACACTTTGTGCAGTTTCCACGCTGCGATCGCTGTGTGGAAGCAGCGCGGGAGACGCCCGGGGAGTCCGTAATTGCGCCCGAGTCCAACGCCACACACCCGCTGCTGGAGACGAGTGGATCAGAGTAAGGTGACGACACACCGTCTGCAGGGAGAAAGAGAGGTCGCGAGGAGTGATCTGTCAGCCGCATATAGATGCCGACTCAACGCGCACGTCACTCGCGCGTAGCTGACGTCGTGCGGCCGCGGTTCAGCCACAGTGGGAGGCAACAAACCAACGCCATACGTACTGCATAGATCAAGGATTTCAAGACAGAAATGAGGGCAAGTGATGCGGTGCTCCCGGTCTATGATTTATCGACTCCCGATCGGAGGCCGGCGCCGATACTCGGCTCGCTCGAGCGTGAAATGAGCTCCCCGCGTGGCATGCAGCGCCTGCAGTCGTTTCCGACGGAAGCATTTTTCGCGCTGGAATCTGCTGACGCTCGCCGTGGAGTATAACTAAACAAGCAACACATGCGTGGTGTAACTGCGCAGGTCACGCTCTATTACTGGAGGCCGCGCGGTGAGAAGACTGCGGCGTGTGCTTTGGTGCTTAATTATTGAGCCTCTTAGGGCCGCCTTCTTCGGCGACAAAGGGTTTTTCCTGAAGAAAAAAGAAGCCGAAATAGGCGATCGCATGACGAGCTGTCAGTCGTTTCGTGAGAGAAGACGGGCTTTCCCTTGCAGATGCGAAAGGCGCGTCGATGTGCGGGTTACAATGGCGCTCTGTCCATGTTTCGATGGATGCCTGATCTAGCTGTGCTGATGACGAATATTGATTGCGAGCGCGGAGGTGGGCCAAGGTCAAACCTGTTCACTGCTGTTGCGGTTCGTGCCGAAGGCAATGTACGCTGCGAAGTCGTTTCGCCTACAGAAATTCTGCGCTAGCAAGCTGGGATTTAACAAAAGTTAGGGAAATGAAGAGGCCCTTTCGAAAATTCATTAAAACGAAACGTTGCGCTTTCTCATCGTCCCATCGTGAGCGTTACGAAGACGAAGAATAGGATGTTGACACCAATACTGACCAGGTCCCCCAGTAACCAGCCACGGTTCGTCATAGTTTTTATAAAGGAAAACGTGTAAACGCTATCATGTTCACGAGGAGTGCAGTATACTGTCCTTCTTGGCTGGGGACACAACGATTTCAGTTGTTTAATTATGGTTCATTTTTTAATGTACGCATGTTGCACGGAAGGGACGACAACAAACGCTTGTTTCGTACATGACGGTGCGCAAAATCCAACAAATTTCCTCTTG
Organism: Amblyomma mixtum; assembly: GCF_055824585.1. Classification (NCBI taxonomy): domain Eukaryota; kingdom Metazoa; phylum Arthropoda; class Arachnida; order Ixodida; family Ixodidae; genus Amblyomma; species Amblyomma mixtum. The sequence continues at coordinate 41,159,530 of NC_143014.1, forward strand.
AGTTTTGAAGATTGTTATATCGTGTTCTTTCATTGCTTTGTTCACCAGTGGCGGAGGCTACCGGGTCTGTAAACTTGACTGCTGTCAGAGCTGTGAATTAGTTGTAAATAAATACTGTGCATGTCGTTTGTGTTCAGGCCTCGTTTGTTACAGTATGTTTTGTGCAAGTAGCGAACACGCTAAAAAAAATTCTGGAATACACTGGCTGCCACGCATCGCAACTGTTCGAAACAGCGCAAAGAAGACGTGGTCGACGAAAACGAACACTTACAGCCAAGACGGGCGCCGAGTACCAAGTGATTTATTTAGCCAAACTGAGATACTTTATTGCTACAACCATCAGCCGTGCACAACATTTATCACACGATGAAGCAATAGACCTAAATTTTCTCCGTACAGTCATTGCTTATTAGCAGCACACGCCACAATTCTACACAGTAAAAAAAAAAAAAAAAAAAAAAAACAAGAAAACCCAAGATAAAACCGGCTTCTACCTGGAATAAACCTGGTTTTCTTACTTTTCGATGAGTACAACTGTGGCGTGTGCTGTTAATGAGCAAAGACTGCACGGAGAAAATACAGGCTTATCGCTTGATCGTGTGATAGATGTTGTGCACGGGGGATGGTTGTATCTCTAAAATATGTCCTTTTGGCTAAATAAATGAGTTGGTAGTCAGCGCCGATCATGTCTGTAAGTGTTCCTCTTCGTCGTCCAAGTCTTCTTTGCGCTGTTTCGAACCGTTCAACATGAACAAACGAGCCCGAACCATAACTTTAATTACGCATAGCAAGCAGCAGCAACCGCGGCCGAGCGAAGACTCCGTATCTCGGTGACATCTTCCCCAGCGCGTCGTTGCCAGCGGCACTGGCGAGCCCGGTCCGGTCTGCCGGCGATTCCCCGGCTCTCACGTGCCGCGCGTTATAACGCAGCCGTGTGGCATGGCCGACGAGCACCGAAGAGTTCAGCCGTCATCTTTCCTTCGCTTTGTGGCTTGCTAGCTTGCAGCACCGCTCTGAAATCGAGCGGACAGGAGTCATTTCCAGTTTGTCTTACGCTTGACGACTTCATTGTTCTCGAGCTGGGCCTTATTGTGCTGCAACCTGCGCCCTGATGTTCTGAATTTCCGGCATTCAGTGCTTTTATATGTGCAGTTTCGCCTCCCGCCATGTGCATCCTCCTCCTCATTCGATGTGGAAGTCTCCTTCGCCCACACGAAGGTTGCTGAGACGAGCTCTTGACCAGAAAATTTGAATGAATGAATGAATGAATGAATGAATGAATGAATGAATGAATGAATGAATGAATATTCATGAATGAATGAATGAATGAATGAATGAATGAATGTCACTGGCCTATAGCTCGAATGCATCTGACTCTCAGTCACAAGGTTCTCGCAAGGATTTGTTGGCAGTGCTAAACTATTACATATTACCGCATTGAAACAAAGTTGGAACCGCGGTACGGATCCGACTTCGTGCGTTGCGTCATTTTCATTATTTTTGTGGGAACAGTGCTGAGAGTTTCATAAAGCGTGCCACCCTCTTTAATTGTGCAGTGAGAAGAGCGTAAAAACGCGCTAAATGTTAGCTCAGGGCCTAGCCCAAAATGAAAAACATAACACACCGCTATCCTGCCTCTCGTGGGGCCTCTGAAACAACTCTCTGTCGATCGCTGGAAACGCCTTGGAAACATCAAGATATTAAAGCGATGCACGCTAGCGAGTGCTTTCCCGAAAGATTTCTTTCTTTTTTTTTTTTGCCAAATCCCCAGTGAGAGCGAACGTATTAAAATCGCGCAACATTTGCTTGGATTTAGAAGATTCGCATCATCTCCCGTTTTCGCTCGGCCTGCATCCCCCGCAGCGACGCCGCGCCGAGTCGGCACCCACTCGACGTTGCCCTCGCTATTATCAGCATTACCCTGAGATGCGGCGCACGGTGGAGCTGACGTAATAACGTGGGCTTCTCAAGAAAACGCTACAACTCCGCGCTCTGTTTGCGAGCGCTGTGTTGAGCCATGGCTGCAGGCTGAAATGTTTGCGCGCCGGATATGCCAACTGACCAGTCTCAAGGGGTTCAGTCCAGGGCACCTTCGAATCAATACTTCAAGTAACACTGAGAGAGCTAGCGGCTCTGCTCTGTAAGGGTCGAGGCTCAAATATCTTCCGCATTTCGCCTCCGTCGAAATGCGGAAACGTCTGTGCGCTGTGCGATGTCAGTGCACCTTTGAGAACCCAAATTAATCCGGAGTCCTCCGCTACCTCTTTCTCTCTTCCTTTTTTTTTTCACTCCCTTTTTCACCCCTTCCCTTACGGTGAGGTTCGCTGTGAGTGACAGCGATGCTTCGCTTTTCCTTTCTCAGTGATCCCTTCCTTTCCCCTTCGGTAATCAAATGATTTGCGCTCACGGTAGCTTTACTAACTAGCGGCCCCATAGAACGGAATTCGCAAGTCATTCAGGAAAAATGGCTTCTGTGGCGACTTTTCGTTGAGTGAGACGAGTGCGACGGAAATTCGGTCGATAACGTGGCACAGTGCAGACGAGGCTCTAGTAGCTCGAGTTCAATAGGCTGTGCGCGAGATGCGAGCTTCGCTCGCTCGCAGTGTTAACTGCAATACATCGAGTTCTTAGTTGGAGGTTTAATCTGTTTCTTTGTCCGTTAGTTATTACGGCACGAACGTTCAGATAGAAACAACCGACACGCGCACTGACAACCAAACGGACAGGCGTGTCCGCGCATTTGGGAAGGTTAAACTTAGTTGTGTAGGAATGAAATTTCGCGTATCATGGGAATGTCGAGTGCGAGGATGCGAAGCCATGGCGTGTGGCTCTAGCGGCGCATCTCGTCAGCGCTGCAGCGTATTATAGGCAGCACAGAGCTGTCGTGACATGGAAGTACACATAAAAGACGGAAGCAAAAACTTGATATCGAGGAGAGTAAGCAAAACCGTAAATAGTCCGACGTCCTCGTATCGAAGAGCTACGGCGTTCCCTCTTGTGGCTCGCGCCACCGCGCCGCCGTCCGAGGGGCAGGCGGCCGAGAGATACGCCCTGGTTTTGTAGTGCTCGGGCCGCACGCGGCGGCTGCTTCGAGTGTGCTGCCAGATCGGCGGGCGGAGGTGTGCTGCCGCAGCAGCCGTTGTCTGAGACGCGTGCGCACCTCTGCGCCCCCATCTCTCCGCGAGTGTGTGTACACGGAGTGGCAGGAAGAGCGGCGGCCATTGTGGCCGGCCTCCTTATCTGCGCGTCGCACAAAGGCACCTCGAGGACCCAGCCACCGAAACAGTTCTTGCGGCGCCAAACGGCCCGGGAGGAGATAGATCCGAGGTGGGGGAGGCTCCGAGCCTTCCAAGTTTTCAAGCCTGGAGCAAACCGCGGCTTGCGCCTGTCCGCATATGTGCGTCGGCGGCCTTTTTGTCACCGCAGGCGCGCGCGTCGAGATAGATGCTTGTGAGGTCGCGTGGGTTGATGTGCTTTGCGTGGAAGCCAGTTGCCGAGACTGGCACGGCCAGTAGGCGCCAATGCAATGCCAATGCAATCATCCTACCTCCCCTTCAAAGCGATTTTTTCGTCGCTGTTCATGTGCCGTTTCCATGCTCATACATCCGTCCTAATAAACCTGGCACAGACAGTTAAAAATCAGTGGCGCTTCACGCTTCGGGCGTGGCATCAGCTTATGCTGCGCCACTGCGAGGCTATATTCGTACATGTAAAAGACTGTGAGTGTGGAAGCAACCAGCGGCGACATTCCAATTTCAGAGACAATTCACACAGACGCATTTGAGCTTTCCTTTTCCAAGCAATTGTTTGCTTTCAAAATTTACCCCTCTCGGCACAACGTATAGTTGCCACTGGATAGTGGCAACTATACGTCGATTCGATTGGCGAATTTCACCGAAGCAGTTTTTTGCGCATGCATGTCATAGTTTATACTGCACGCGCGCTGAGTCAAGTTGTAAGCAATTCAGCGGGTATGGCGTTTTGCTGTTGAGCACGAGTTGGCGAGTTTGACGTCGAATGCTGCGGCCGCATTTTGACGGAGGCAAAGCGCTAAAGGCGGCCGTGTGCTGTGCGATGTCAGAACACGCTGGAGAACCCTAGGTGCTCTAAATTAACCCGGAGGCCTCCCATGCATGGCGTCCCTCATAGCCCACGTAACACCGTCCCATTGCAACATGCAACAGACCGGAGCAGGGAACTACAACCGGTTGTGTGCATTCACTGCCGCTGAGAAGTCACACAGAAAATTTACGAGAGTACGCGAGCTGCTCGCCGACGTCAGCGCTGACGCACCAGACCGAAATGCGCTCAATTCAGGAATGGAGGCTTCGTGTGCGGCGCCGCAAGCACCGCTTTCAGAGCGTGTCCGGACTGCTTCTGCAGCTGCCCATCGACAGGAGCAATGAATACAAGGGTGAAGCGATAGAGCGCTTAAAATACGCCTGCAGCTGCACCATAATGCATCTCAGCAGCAGGGTGGTTTGCCAGCGGCATTCCAAAGAGCGGATGCGGCGATGCAACGGGATTAGCAATGCGCGTCGCACAGCACGCGGTGAGCATTACTAATCCAGTTTTACTGTTCCAATTCAGCACGATAATCTCATGCGCATTGGATCCTCGCCTTCTTTTCTCGACAGTTGACTGAGAGCGGCTAAAGAAGAAAAACAAGCTAAACGGTCCAGAAAAAACATAACAGGGCTAGTTACGAATCAGTGAACTACAAGAATAACTTGTGTAGAGACGGTTACTGATCGCATCATTCAAGCCGTGACGAGGTAATTGTACCTGATTTTCTTAATTACTGTCTATCGCAGTTCATGTCTACCAAAGTTTCTGCTTTACTTTTTGAAGCTTGAGAAATATTACTCAGAGATCTGGCGTCGGAAGAGCTCGGTGTACTTTTAAAATCAGTTGCGATACCTATAGTGCCCCACAGTCAGATTTCAACTGGGGCCACAATAGTAATAACTTGGACCTTTAAAAGCAATGAATTTCTAAAACGTGTACCCTAGGCGGGCGTGTCACGTTAAGCGTTATAAAGCCATTTAAACCGATCAGTTACTGCTTGAACCATTCAAACACACAAGGCAAAAAACTACTGGAAGCTTCGTGTTGTAAATCCGAGAGGTAGGGTTAATTATTACCCCTGTTACACGGAATGTTTCACGGTTTAACATTATATGTTTACAGGAGCAATACTTTTTAAAAATCCAGTGTTCTGAAGGCTCCGTTCAACTCAGTTGAGATGCCACGTACGCACGTTGAGAGACTGAGTTCAAAGGCATGATCGTGAGCGCGTTTGCTTCTCACCGTCTGTTACCCTTCCCTTACCTCCCTCTTTTGTATTTCGTGTCTTCCGTTGCCTTTTAATGTCTTAGAGAGCGAATAACTGTTTTGGGCCGCGTTATCGTGCCGAACAAAGCTTTTTATCTGTGATCCTCCCACTTAGCGCCGCGTTTTCCTGGAAACTGTGTGTTTGCCAACCTACTGTCCCCGGCTGTGTCTCTTCAGATTGCAGTGAGCAAATGTTGAAGCTAGATTAGATAAAAGCGCTGTATCTACCCTGCACCTCGCCACATTCTTGCCTACTGTGTTTGCCTGCGGCACGTTTCTGAAAAACTGAGAAGACAACAAAGCTAGATTTCTCGCTGGGTGCGTCTTTTTCTCTTCAGCTGGTTTTTCTTATACTGCTTCTGTTTTTGTTTTCTTTCCTGGACCTGGGACGTCGGACGAACAGCACGTGTTCGCTGTATAAGCTTTACTCAGTGATGGTACACACACCTGCTAACTGAGCGCAGGAAAAAGCACAATAGAATAACACCACCGTGCACCGGTCTGTTTGCCTTGCTTTTTGCTTCCTTGACACGGCTTCGAACGTGCATAAACACTCTTGGCCTCTGTACCCCGCGTATCTTCTCGTCGGCAGGAAGCGTCACGTTTCTGCGTAAACTTTAATGTTTTCTTTGCATACTGCTAAACGGAGTCGTGCTCAAGATGCTGAATGTCCAATTCTCCACCACTCTCGTTGTACAGTCTTCCAGGAACGAAGAGAATAGAAGAAAAAAAACTTTTAAACAAGTTATGCGCAGCCCTTACAAAAAATTTTCTAAAATTTTCTGACTGCCCATAGACTTCTGTACATAAAGTATATAGACTCGCTGTAGACAAATCCTATAGAGTACTCTATAGCAATACAAATGCTATAGCCAGTACGTGTATAGAGTATCTATAGATTTATGCCCATACACTTTTAGTATTCTTCTGTCTATAGACAGTCTATAGACTATGAATAGACAAAAAGAAATATCTATAGAAGGCAATATAGTCAACACGAAGTCTATGGACTGTCTATAGACCATTTTTATAAGAAAGGAAGCAGTCTTACAGTTAGGTAGTTACAAGGCTGCAAATCCATTTACTACAGGGCCCAAGAATTCGTTTGAAACTCTTTAACGCTGCTGTTTCTTCTACATTGCCCGCCGCTGCGACTCTCTTTTCCAACGATTCTGAGTGTTTTGACTTTTGCAGCATTTCAACGTCTTACGGTAGGCTCTGCCAGTGAACTCCTTCCACGGCCGCCTTTATCGCGACGACATTGACCACTGGCGGGAGATTATCGCTGAAGTGCTCCTAAAATGGCAGGTCGCCTAATGCGGCCCATCCGAGTAGAGTGCTGTCAAGGATTGTTCCAGAAGGCTGTATGCGGCGGAAGCCTGCGCGTACGCGGGCTCACGCACGAAAACGAGCGCGTCCGGACTCCCCAAGGGGCACAATAGCGCCGTCGGAGCGTTATCTACTTTCTCATTTGCCTGCAATGACACGCTATCTCCTGCCATTGTACGTCAATATAACAGACTCAAGCCCCGTTTGGATGGCTTTCGCATGTATTAGGCTTCTCGCTTGTGGGGTAACGCAAGACTTAACCCCGTAGCTTGAAGGCTTGCAGGAACTGAACCAACGCCAACCCGCCGCGGTGGCTCAGTTTCTTTGACATTCTGCGGATACTGAGCCCAAGATCACTTATGGCCGCATTTCGACGGAGGTCAAATGCGAGAGTGCTCGTGTTCTGTGCGATATAAGCGCACGTTGAATGCTCCACAGGCGATCAAAATTTGTCCAAAGCGCCCACCGCGTCTCTCGGGTGCAACTTTGGGGCATCAAACGCCAAATACCGTACCGTATACCGTACTGAACTTGGTACTGAATCGCCCGCACACGCCACGCAGTGGTAGGGGTCCGGCCGGGGGGTGCCACTGCACGTGGGCAGCCGGCGTCCGGTAAACCCGTATACGTCTACGCTAGTTCGTCTCTGCTATTCCCAAAAGTCTCTAATACCAACACGAGGAAGTGACAGCAGGAGGAGCACATAAGCGGCGTAGCTGACGAGCTCATTGGTGAGTGTCGCTTTGAATGCCCCGCCGGCCGCAGAAGCCGCTGATTATCGCTACCGTTCTAGAAAACTCTGCAACCACCGCGGTAAAATAACAATTTCTTATCGGGAACGCGCCTTGCGCGGGAACACGAACATGGCATCACGTACATGCGATAAACGCAAAAGATAAAACGTGATCCACGTGCGCGGTATAGTGCACGGATTCAGCGCTGGGTGGTTCCGCTTGCTTAAGAATTGTATATATTTCATTCAAGAGAGAAAGGTGAAGCACGAGAAGTGGAAGCAAATGTTGTTGCACCACGAGTGCCGCAGTTTGGTTGTGGTCGCTGACTGGATTTCACCCACTATAGGGACTCGCGGCAGAAGGCGGCGACAGCGGCTGGCGGTTTCGTCAGTCTCTTCCGCGGGATCGTGCGAGACTTACATTCGCTTCTCCTTAAGTTCCAGGCGAGCCAGCCCGCAGTGCATGAGAAGACGCCGCGCTACCGATGCCCACTTGGCGATACATTATGGCCTTTTTCCATTTCGGAAAAGCGTTGATGCACAGCCAAACCGGTAGGAAATAAAACCGCCGACCTTGAGACTCGCTAGCGGTGCTCCACTGGCGGATACGTCTGCACGTTTTTGTGCCCTTGTCCGCTTCTGCATTTGAAACGGATGTCTTTGCAACGCTGATATCCTACAGTGTATTGTCGTGTCTGGAGCTAATATGTTCAGCATACGAAGGCTGCATTAATGCACGGGAACTCCATGTATGCTCGTGTATGTGGGACAAGTATGTGTGTGCTTGCAAGTACCACTTTCCGTGTGCGTGTTTCCGTTCGCAGCGCCTATGTGCGTGCTCTTCTGCGGACATATGTGGAAGAGGCGCGTGTTCATGAAGAGGGGCTGCCTGCCCGTATTGTAGTCGACCCCACGTACACGGTGCTCATCTCTATGTCGCCTTATACCCCGTGTGTTAAAGGGCTACATACGCCTAATTTTAATTGCATGGTGTCATCTCTGTAATGATGCATATGACATTAGAATACATGGAACACCAGGTGGTATTCGCCAGTGACCGCTAAATAATCTGCAGTTGAACTTCTTTTGTAATGTTGTTTCGGTTTCGGTTCCAGTAACCCAACGATGGCTGTGACGTGTAAGTAGTGTTTAGGTTACACGTGGGACGAGAAAAACTGAAATAAAATCGCTGATATGTATTTTTAATTCACTCCAACAATTAAGCCAGCATGCTTCAAGATCTGGAATGACAACAAACGACGTACCAGTAATTACATGCAATTTTTTTTCATTCCTCACAAAGCCTAAATATTCCATGGCTTAAACATTGATGCTTACACATCACAGCCTCCGTTTAGTCGATGAAACCGAAACAGCATCAGCAAGAAATTCAATAATAAATCATTTAGCGGTCGTAGGCGAACACCACGTGCCGATCCGTGCATTCTATAAAGTGTAACGCGTCATTTGAAGGAAGAAAACAAGCGAGCCAGAACTTGGGTGTTTTTACTCGTATAAGAGTCGGACGCATCTCTGTCCCCCCTTTTTCCAGTTCCGAAAAAACGTCTTGCGCTACGGCGCCGCGTATGCCTGTACCTAAAATATGCGTGTTTCCGGTACAAAACTGCGCAGGCATATTTGAGACGCAGCGTCTATCCTCTGTCTATAAGAACGATCGAGACGCGTCCCTTCTTTTCTCTTCCTCTCTCTTTCCGCCCTTTCTATTTAACCTTATTATCTTTCGCTGTGTGCGGAGCCGCCGGCGTCTCTTTCTGAAGATGCCGACCCATCCACTATTTTTTTCTTTTCTTCTGCACGTGAGAAATAAACCTCACCAGTCTGGGTTCTTCAACCGGTTCTGCCCTCTCCTCGTCGGAGAACCGAGCAGGTTGTGTGCTGCTGGTGAATAAACAGAAGATGCGACTCCTTAGATGGCACGAGCGAAAGCAATCAAGCGGAAAAAAGGAATTGGTGCAAAACCTAACCCCCCAAACTACTGTCTCAAAAGAGACACATGCAAGGTTCTCACTTTTCCCCCCGACGCGCCGCAGAAGAAAAGTCGTCCTCGCCGCAGGGTGCTCATTCGTTATCCCCCGCATAATTTTCAACGCGGTCCGGCCGCTGATCGCGTGTTGCTATTACGGTTCATTCGTGCTTCATTTCGCGGAGACTTTGCTTAGTTGCGCGCCTGGCAGGCGGTGATTAAGTACTGCTGGGAACGTGCGCCTGTCCTTCACTCGCCGTTTTACTTCGCAGGATGCCTCGAGTTCCTCTGGGCCATTGACGACTGTGCAGTGCTGGCTCGTTACGATCGCGGACGCAGCGAGTCAGTTTCCTTGTGCAGAGCAGGAATGACGCGTCAGAAAGATGGAAGACGAAATAAAAATATGTAAATGCTGTCTTTTTCTTGTTTCTCGAAGGAGATCTAAATCTAAATGCTTCGCAGCTATAGGATATCTCCGGAAGAAACATGTATGCGCAGGAAACTATACGTACAGGATGGGCACAGAGGGACACGGGAGAAGTATTTCACGCCATGGCACCGAGCGTGAGCTGCGAAAGATATGGTCTGGCCTGCGATGCCGCATGCAGCGCTGCGGCAGCGAGCGCTTTATTTACCACCTGATCTGGTGGTAAGTTTCGTGGTTCGATTCCCCGCTGTAGGGCTCCACCGCACTACACAACGGAGAGCGAGCATACACCAGGAATGTCCCGAGGCTGTACCCCGTAACGCTACTGGCATAACGCTGCAGGAAACTATTCGCCGTAGCCCGCAAGCAAGGAGGTCTTCGAACCAACTTTGCCGACTAGGAGCAGGCTGGCATAACCTACAGGTGTATAGCGCTTCTTTATGTTTATCCAAACGCCGCCGTTCGCATGCCCCAAACACTGGCCAAACGTTCGCACGCGAACGTACTTCAAGCGTATTTTTGTTTTACTCGGAGTTGATGATTGCATATGCCGGTTAAAAGTCATTGCACCTGCTAGTTGTAACTCGGCCTCCTCTCGGAAGCATGTGCTTACTTGCTTGCTACAGCATATACTGACCGAATAGAGTAGCTTGAAGCGTGATTTACGCGCGTTCAAGCTAGGTGTGGTTCCAACTGTGCATTACGCTCTAGGGCATTCACACTCCGTTTGGAAGCGTACGCGCTGAAATTCTATGAGTATAATTGGTTTTGTTGAGCATAAAAATCCTGAAATTACTTTGGTCAGCAGCTTTTCGGCAGAACGTCTGAGCGTATTTTCTTACTCTTGGAATGGGCATGAGCTCAAATATCTGCAAAACAAATGCACCAAGCTCGCGCCCACCTCAGGCCGGTTTTATTCACCAGCCACATTCAGAAGCATTCATGTTAGAACGTGATTGACATAAATAACTAAGTTTCCTTTCTTGAACAGGATATCCGCCAAGGTGCGCATGTTTTGCTGTTACAGTCGCGGTCTCTGTTCAGTGATGTTCATTTATTGTTATCAGTTTGTGAGGAACCACACACGATTCACTTTTTCAGATTTTGAAAGCATTGGACACTTGCACGAACACGCCACTTCCTGCACGATTAGGCAGCAAACTTCGCAAGTAAGGCCATCTCTGAGACTGAGCGGAGAGTGTTCCAGCGGAATCCCAGGTCAATGTAGGTAACTGAAGGCCGGATGAAACGTCCCGCATAGGTACTCAGGGCCGTAAATTTGGGGAAGTAGTGATCACAAAATCGAAGGCATCAGTAATGGCAAAAAAAATGCAAATGAAAAAAAAAGAAGGATTGCACCTCAATTTCACGGCCTAATCACCATGTTTTCCTAGATTTTATTGACCGATGCCTAAACATAACACTTCCGCTTCTACTTGTTCCGAGGTGTTTTACCCATTCCGGTCATTTTGTTGAGAATTATTACGTTCCCGGTGGTTTTAACGCCCTTCCTAATGCCATATTTTCCGCAAAAACAAAAACTTCACTTATGCACTTTTGCGTGAAAATCTTTGTTGATGCGTTATATTATTTTACTTTTTGTAAATAGTTTGTAATGCGCCAGTGGTACTGGCTGTCAGGTACATGCCGAAAGGCCCTTGTGGTTTGGGCTGACTAGACGAAATAATGTACGAGATTGTGATGAACCAATAACAGCTTCTTCTTCTTCTTCCTATTATTATTATTATTATTATTATTATTATTATTATTATTATTATTATTATTATTATTATTATTATTATTATTATTATTATTATTATTATTATTATTATTATTATTATTATTATTATTATTATTATTGGTCACTTGAAATATCTGCACCATCGACTTCGGTTGAATTCTGCATTGACGACTGTGCTGTTCAGAACACGGAACTAACCAGTACTGGGACAGATATGTTCCGTAGAAACAGAGCTCCAGATTTCCATAGGATTCTCAGCCGGACGAGGGAACTTGTTATCAGCTGAAAAATGTGACCAGTTACTCACACAGTGTAGAGCACACGGGCTGTTTGCTACGCCCTACGCAGCAACGCAAAGCTGTGGTCTCCACGGTTTCTTTTTTTCGAGAAATGGTATGCATGCTTCGAAAGCCACAGACTCCGTTGAGATCTGAATTATCTGCGTTCAAACTTGATGACAATCATATTACATTTTTTTTTTAAAGAAATTTGTTTCATTTTATGCCACTGTTCTTTCCTTCTCCCTCCCCTCAGGTCCTCTTCTGAGCAGAGAAGCATGGCGACGATGTTAAACACGCCGACAAAAATTTCCTTCCAACCGAGAGCATTCTCTCTCACCCTCGAAGAGGTTGGCAGCGAACGCTTTGGCGAAACTGCGGAACCGTTCACGCCTAGGTCGTGCACTGTAAAAACGTTTCCAGGCCTGCTTTGTAGCTAACACTGTCTTTAACGACGAAACTTGTTCGGTTCTTCAGCAGAGGAAAAAAGGACACAAGCGCAGTAGATGAGAGAGGAGAGATAAGGGGCCGCAATGCAGCCATTTATTGCTCCACTGAGTGCCCGAACCATCTCGTCGCACGTAACCTCAGCCGACACCAAACTATTGCGATTTACGAGCGAAGGAGGCTGCTACCGTCGTAAAAGGTCGTGCTTCTCAAAAACGAAGAATCGACGCACACAGGAAAATATGAGAACGAAAGCGCAGAGACCGAAACGGAAGGGCACTGTACTGTACTGAGCTGTGCGGCGCACAGCTCAATTGACGTACGTTGTGTATTATACTAAACAAGGTTAGGCAGTAGTCGACGTTGAGATTTCGCTCGACGTAGAAGGCTTGTCCTACTCGCTGCTTCACAATGGCCTCTTCGAGGCGGTTTGTTAGTTGACTGACCTGTCTGACATACAGCGTATTTCAGAATCAGCATGTCTCGGTGGTAATGTGCTTTCTCGAACTTTCCGTTTTCTATTCCGTTCATCGACTTTCTGCCGTTCGTACAAGGACCGAATTAGCCTTCGGAAACGAAGCGTTTACACATGTCGTTGTACAGCCGCAATTTTCACATATATTGATATCAAAACTCCATATAAAGCTGGGAGGCAACTTTGAAAAGCTGCGAGGCAATTTTGATGCTGATCACATAACCAGTGTAACAGATGTGTAGTCGAAATTTTAATTCTTCTACACTGAAAGTTCCTTCTGTGTTGGGAATATACCGCTCGTTCTCGGCACATGCTCTGAGATTAGCGAAAGAGTAAATAGTGACACCACCATAAAGTTCCTTCATTTAGTGTTTTCCCCGAGGATAAGAACACTCAAGGATATTGAAGTCTATCTAACATATTTTGCAGAGTGAAATATGTTACTGGCGCATGCGCTACCTGTAGTTGTATGGTGAATTTCAACCATAAGAATTCAGCTCTTACTCCATACTTCGCTCCACGTGTCCTTCTCTTTTTGGTGCTTCATTCGCTTTCCTTTTTTTCTGATTTTTTTTTTTTTTTGCGCCAGTTCGAAGATGTAACCAGAGCGCCAGCTTGCGACTTAAAGAACTGAACGCTGCCCGTCGAAATTTGTTCGAGTTGGTGGAAACTGTCTGGGAACGAAATTCTTTTGATCGCCTGTCCATCCTCTTCATTCCGTTAAATTAGCTAGGTTCGTGATGCTTCATCGTATAGATGTCGCTACAATTGGATTCTACGAGTAGCCTGTTGATGTGACATCCAAGCAGGGCACATTTTTCGCGACCAGCCTAGGCAATGGTGGTTCATCTCCATGAAGCTGGTAGGAAAAGTTTACCGACGAGAATATATCACTCCAGCTGATTCGTGTTCGGGCGGTTTGTGTCAGTATAGGAACCACTCAGCTACCGCGACCCTCGAAGAGCATGCACGGAGTAAACGTGAGGACCTGGCTCGCTGCTGCGTTCCCACTTTGCTTTGTACAGAAAGAAGAGCAGCATGAAAAACAACTTCTGAACTCTGGCAGAGAATAGCAGAGAGCGCTGAGGAACTGACGCGGCATCTGAGCCACGACGACGTGTCGTCTCTTCGCCGACAACAGCCATGTATGCTTTGCGATGATTATAACCGCGGCCCTTCTGTTTTTCTGTCGTTTAACTTCGCTCACTTCGCCTTGACACGCTCGTCTCGAATCGCAGTTTCCCATCGGGCCGCTCCTCCGGTTGGCAGAGGAAGTGTCGTGCCTCGGCACCGCGCCGAGACCCGTGTCGCCTGCACGCATCGCCTGCCGTGTGCACGCACGGGTCCGACGGGCCCTGCGCGCGCCGTCCAGGACCGGCCGTAAATTCCTCTCCTAGTGTCGCGCGCCGACGTGCGCAGTCATGCGATCGGACAGTCAACCCAGCGCACGACACGGCGACTGGCGCGGGAGCATCGCGCAGCCGCCGGGTCCGGTCCGGCAAATCCTGGTTCGGGAGAACCGGTTAATGCCCGGCGCTGAGCGATCGCCGCCGCGCGAGCAGCAGCGCAAATGAGCTGGCGCAGCCGTGCACAGCCGGCGAGAACGAGCATTGCCGCGGAAAAGAAGGCCCGCTCGCGAGTGTAATGAAGTGCGCGCGGCTGCCGCCGAACAACCGCACCCTCGTTTGCAGCGCGCTCTGAGACACCCCGCGCCTCGTGTTTTCCGCATTGCCGTGCGCGGAAGGGGACAAGCGAGAGAGCGCTGGAGGCGCGAAGTCACTTCATCTCGCGGCTGCGCGCGCTCACCCATGTGGACGCGTTAATTGAAGAGCCTCGGGTGTGCGTTATCTGCAAAACCGTGGCTTCGTGCGCTTTTTCTTCGTGTTTCCCCCGTGCCCGAGTCGAGAAGGCGCGAGTGGGTCGTGACATCGGCCAAGAGTTATTTTCCATTACTGGAGCACGCAAAAAGAAGACGAAAAAAGGAAACCGGGGCCATATTAGGCTTCTCTTGGGCGTTAATGGAGTCGGAGGGAACGAACGCTTTACAGAAGCAAAGAGACAAGGGAGCAGACGAAGCGGTTTCAGCGCTGTCGACAAGAGCTACGGGAAAAAGCATCTCAGTGTAAACTGCCCTGTGGTGCACACTTCTAACCTGCGGGCACGCATCGGAACTCAATGTGTGGCCAAAATGTAAGTGCGGGGTACCTGTTGTGAAGAAAATCTGCCGCCGCCGCAAAAAAAAAAAAAAAAGGAGTGCTGTCCTATTAGTCCCCGACTTCGGAATGTCGTCACAGCAAAGGTAGATTACTGGGCAGCCAATATGCATGGAAATAGCTTCCTAAGCACAAATAAATCTTTGCAACACAGTACGCGGAGATGAACGCGTATGGAGAAATAGTAGAAAAAGTAGCGCCCGTGTCTGTGTCTTCTTCCTTCGTGTTTTCGTCCCGTTCCTTGCGCTGTTTTTCATCATGGATTACCAACTAGCCCGGCATCTTGCACTTCTGAAGTAGAAATAAACTGCTAGAGAGCTAAGCTGCGTTGTGCGAATATTTTGGCAACAGAATTTCTATCTCTACTTAGCCGGCGCAGGGATGTTTTCTGAAAAGCACAGACCGTTCATGCAGCTTTTTTGTAGCCCCATAGAGAAAAATCACGTATAAGTGGTCGGCAGGTGGCCGAAATTTCCGGAGCCCTCCACTACGGCGTCTCTCATAGCCTTAGTCGCTTTGGGACGTTAAACCCCATAAACCAAACCAAACCACGTATAAGTATACTGCCGGAGCAATTTGCCGTGGCGGTTTGGTGAAGCCAACATCCAAAGAAGACGACCATGCACGAGCCAGAACGTGAGAAATTCTGGTCCGCCATTTTGAACCGTTGGAGTTTTGCTGTTCCTGTCTAGGCGCGCACCAAGTATGCAGAACGGTGGACAACCCACCGCCGCGGATGGGTCGCCTCGAGCCCCCGGCCTGCCCGCTTGGCCGCCGCCCTCGGCTCCAGGCCCAGCTCCAGGGGGCTCCAGCCCTGGACGACTGCGTTCGCCTTCGCCGCTCAGGCCCCTGGTGGGCCTGCGATCCAGCTCACCCCCGCGGCCACCGCTGGCGGCGCCGGTGACGCCTTCACCGCGCTTGCGCACTGCTGCGGCCCCCAGCGCGCAGCCACCGCCCGGCTCGTCACCGCTTGGAACCCAAAACGTCCCACCACCGCCGAAACCGGATGCCTCACCTTCAACCGGCGTGCCACCAATAGTCGACGTAGCGGCATCAGCAGCTGATGCTCTTCCACCACCGCTGAAGCCAGATGCCTCGCCGTCTGTGGGTGTAGCCCCAATAACTGCACCACCCGGCGGACCGTCAGCCGCAGAAGCTGTACCGCCAGCCTCGTCGCAAGCAGAAAAGCCGGCAGACGAGCCCCCACTGGCACCGCTAGTACCGCAGCCTACCACAGCTCCAGACATTCCTGCGGGCGTCGCCCCTTCCATCACTCCACCCAAAGCTTTACCACAGGAGCCTCCGCCAGCTGCCGTGCCGCTCGCACCCGCAGAAGGCGCCGCTGAAAAGGCGGGCTCAGGTTTCGTGGACGTCGCGGCTCCGGCGGCAGCAGCCGGACCGGCTGCACATTTCGCCGACGTTGGGGCATCTGCCAGCGCTGCTGGTGCCTCGGGTGTCTTTGCTGGGCCAAACGAAACTCGACCTCCGAACGCGGTCGCCGGAGACGCTCTCATCCTGAACAAATTGACAGAAATTCAAGACCTCCTGACGAGGAATGCTGCGGAAGCACCAGAAGGCACTACGGGTGGCCTCAGCCTGAGAACCAGGAGCAACAAAGTGGCATTTTCAATAGCCGCTCAATCCCTGCCTTTCCTGCAGTCCGTAGAAGGCCAACGACTGGACGCTCAAGGTAGCGGGTCTCAGCGGAGTGGCAACGTTATGGAATCCCCATTTGCGTTTGGTTACGCGCCTTCCTCGTTGCCTGCGCAGAACATCGCACGTTCAGAAGCAAGAGACGGACTGCCTCTGAGGTATGCATACGCGCCTGTGTATGCATCTTCGCCAGGAAACGCTGCCAGACCACCTGTCATCGCGAGCAACGTCCCGCTGACGTTTGCTTACGGGCCGGCGCTGTCATCCTTGGGACAGGGCACCAGTCAACCGTCGGTGCCGCCTGAAAATCGCCAGGTACCGTATGACCAAGCAGCAGCTGGTCCAAGTAATGCTTCGGGACGCAACATGACAAGGGACGTTCCGCTTACCTTTGCTTATTCGCCCTCGACTTCCATGGGAGGACAGAGCAACACTCCAAACTTGCATCCGACAGGAAACGACATTCCACTAACATTTGCCTATGCCCCGGCCATGTCGTTTGGGCATAAAGAACGTAACAGCCCCCAAGCAACGGCAGACGGCACTCCGTCGAGGTTCACTTCTCCCCAAACTTCCTATCCTTTTGCAAACAACCCCATGAGCGAAGCAAGGGCAAACGAACTTCCGATAACCTTTGCATATGCTCCTGCTTCTTCTCCGCCACACAATTCGGCCCCGCTGCCTACTGCCGCACCGAGGCAGGCGCCACACCCACGCTACCGGTTCGCGTTCGGACCCCCATTTTCGGACCCGCGGGACGTATCAAGGGATGCACATTACTGGTCACCTACGCGTGACGAGACGCCGGTGGTGCAGACACAGCAGCCGGCAGCTTTCCCGCCACCCACAATAACGATCCCGACAACACCAGATCCGCCACCTGCGCCTCCGCCGCAAAAAACTGTGCCCGAAAAGAAAAGCAGCGCAACTCCTCAGACGGCCCCAATGTCGAGAGAGAAAGTTTTCGTCGAGGAAATCACAGAGCACAACTCCAGCGAAGCAAGCTACAAGGAAAGGCGGCGCTTCATCAGAGACCGACGTTTCAAGCAGACCGAGGAAGACGATGACGAGAACGTCGATGAGGAAAGCGATGATGAAGATGAGGAAGAGGAAGGTGAAGAAGACGAAGACTACGATTACAACGCTTTCAGGGAGCAAACCACTCGCAACCGCCGACGAGCGTACGAACCCCGATCACCTCCCAGGCCAAGCAAGCGCAAGCGTACGGCAGCTGTGCCCATGACTGGAAGGCAGCCGGAGCCTTTTGCACCCGCTATGGGCATGTACCCAGGGGTGACACCGTACTACATGCACCAGGCTCAGGTGCCCGTGGGGAATTTCTACCAACCTGGCCCTCCCATGGCAGCCATGTGCCCTCCAGTGGAGGGCTACCAGCCGTCTGGTCCAATGATGCAGCCTCCACCACCGGTACCAATGTACCAAGCCGAGCAGCCTCAAGGCTGGGCGAACCAACAGCTGTTTCGGACGCCAGCCAGTGCGCCAGCTCAGAGAAGTTACCCGGATGTCGGCATTGTACACACGGAGGAACAGATCAAGTACGAATGCACCCATGGCCAGTCAAGCCAAGTGCAAGCCGATAACCGCACCATTATCTCGACCAGCTCTGCCACTGTGAGCAGGGCGCCTGCTCAGCAGCATGCTGCTCAGGGTGATGGAAGAGTTCCGTGCGTCTCTGCACAGCAGGGGAAGAGCCAAGTCATTGCAGAGAAGACGACTGTGGCATCGCCGATAAGTGAAAGGCGGCTGCAGCTGACGCCAAACGTAGCGCTGAAAATTTCCAGAGATGCTGAAGACGACAGAGTGACCGCCTCTCAAGCCGACAGAAAAAAGGAGGTCGAGATCAAGATTACAGAACAGGTCTTAATAGCAATGAAGGGGGACGAAGAGGCTGAGAGTGTCGAAGAAGCAACAGCAGCAAGTTCTACGCAGCTTCGAGTCGAAACTCCTGGCGTCGTCGCTGAGGCCAGAAGTGAAGTTGAACTTGTGCAACACGCTACCTCCATGCCCGAGAAGCAGAAAGGCGACAAATCCTCAGCCAAGAGGTCTCACCGAAATCGCCCCGAGAAGAAAGCAGAGTCTGAAAAAGGAACCTCATGTTGCAGGACACTGAGTCCCTGTTTTCAGTCGGCGTGTCAGTCTAAGCCCGGAAATTCAGGCCAGGAACAACCTTCATTCTTCAGCTGGATCATGAACTCTTGCGCGATGCACGTGCCTTCAGAGTCGTCGGAGAGTTCCTCGTCAGAGCCTTCTGAGGAAGCGCACGAAATACCAGAGAGGCAGAAAAGGACGAAGGCACATCTCGAACGAAAGCGCAATCGCGATATACGGCTCCAGCGACTAATCAAGCTAGAGAGGATGCTTAGGGAAAAGATGGCGAAAGATCCCGAGCTCCGTAAGATGCTCCCGGAAGAAGTGTTTATGACCAAGGAAGAATCGGCGCGCATGCAAGAACGCCAGGAGCGTGAAGCAGCCGCCGTTGCGGTTCAGCAGCGAGATGAGGCAGCGCAGACAGTTGACGCAGCACAGGCTGACTTGAACATGCTACTTAAAATCGAAGCAGAACTCAGGGCCGAACTGGCGAAGCTAGAATGCATTCTGAAGGAGCCATTCTCATGTAACACAATGGTTGAAGATGGCCGCGAAAAACTCAAAAGCATTGGTGACGCCATTCTTCTCGACCGGAACGTCTTCGAGTCGCCCAGAAAGGAGCGTGTTACGATGAGAGATTTCGCGGTCGATGTTCACTGCGAGGACATCGATGAAACGCCAAAAGCGCCTCCCCCTTCACCAGATTTTGGACGCTCATCTTGGTTGCCTCGGCCGCAGGCTTCCGGTATGTTTCGGACGAAGGGAACGCAAGCGTCGCTGCTCATTGAAAGCAGTACCGCTTCCGAAGACGAAAGTGAACAAGGACTGTACTTTATTGGGAGCAGAAAAGTAAAGGACGGAGGGCTAGAAATTCTGTTATCTACACAGCACAAGAAGGAATCAAATCGCGGAGACCGCACGGCCACCACTACGCACCGAAGTGCCTCATTAATCCGGTCGTACAACGAACGCAGTGGAAAACCAGCACGTCCCAGCATGTCGCGGCCGAAAAAGAAAGGGCAAATGAAAGGCATTACACCACCAAGAGCTGCCACACCAGAAAGGCATCCTCTTTCGTTCAAACATAAGGCATCACAGACGACAGAAACTAAGCCAGGAATGAAGATTTCGCGCCTAAAAAGCCAGAGACAAAGTACCTACTCTGAATTTAGCCTTTCCACCGAGGAGAGCAGCGATACAGCAAAATTCACGTTCACTCATAAGGCAAAGCCTAGTGTGTCAAGAAGCAAGCGTAATCGTGACGACACTAGTGAGAGTACAGATTCTTACCAAGAGTCTCGACGCTATTCAGTCCGGCCTCGCCTTTCTTCCGTGAGGATTACCACGCGACCTTCGGCCCGTGTCCACGTTTTCAACAAAGAATCGAAAAGAAGGTCAATCCTGGCCCCCGCGTCAAGCAAGCCATCGACCCGCCTTGTGTCTACTAGGGCAACTACGAGGACTTCTACCAGGGCAGCCACGACCATAAGTTCAACGTCGAACGCTGCAACACTGTCTCACAGAAAGCGAAGCCAATCCGTGATGCCCGCATCTCCGTGCAGCTATTACGAATATGCAAGGACGTCTCGTTCTGTGTCGCCGCGGCAGCGCGCGCGGCAGGAACGTTATGCCTGGCAGCAGCTGAGCGATGGGCCAGCACATACGTACGCATCGGTGAAGAGCAAGCCATCGCACAGCACCGTTCTGCTGATAAACACCGCTCAGATCTCATCGGACCCACCGGCAGTCGCGTGCTCAGGGAACTTGAGAGAGTCCCGCCAGCTTCCCCTGGAACCGCACTTGTTGGAGCGTGAAGGTCTCGGCTGTGGTCAAAAGCAGAAGTGGGACCAGCCGATGCAATGGCACAGCAAGCCGAGCAGCTTCCGAGCTCACCGTGGAAATTCAGATCAGGACAACAGACAACCAGACAGCAAACAGTGGAAAGAGGAGGTCCTCATCTGCCACCAGCAGAACAATGACACGGGACAGGGGGATCTAACAGCGGCACTTGCTTCGCGGCTGGCTGAGATACCTGAGCGGCACAATGCCGTAGTAGCGTACCCGCCCCTTTTCGCACCAGAGCAGGCAGCTGCGCTTCGTCCGCCCGAATTCGTCCAAGCCCCGGGACCTGCTGCACCTGTGGAGCCCAAGGCTCATGAGAAAAGCGATTCACAAGAGCAGCAATCTGAAACAGTCAGCTCCAGCTCATTGTCACACGCGACCGGCAAGTCAAGCTACGGAACACCTGCACAAAGCCTTCCTTCTTATTCCTTCTCAAGATCGAGAGAACCACGTGTCAAACACGTCCATGAGCAACAGACGCGTCGAAGCCACACAGAAGCTGTCGTCTATTTCCTTTTGTTGTTGGCAGCCCTAGTTTGCCTTTTGGCTGTTGTGGATCTTTTTGCAAGCAAGGGTGTACGTGCTGGTAACGAGGTTAACACAAATCAAACCGTTGCAGCGACAGTTGCCATACGCAAGTTCGCCCCAGCACTACAACGTCCTCTGCGAGGTCTTTCGCCCTGTCATGATTTTTATAGTTCTGCTTGTTTCAAGCCGACTGCGCGGATTGCCACCGACGTAGCTGTAGTTAGACACCTTGAGAACGTCCTTCTACAACAACATGATTCTCCACTGAGAACGCTTTGGGAAGAATGCGTGAACGCTTCACAAAGACCAGATGCTTGGGCGCAGTTCCGGCAGCTACTTGCCACAGTCTCTCTTGAAGGTTGGCCCTTCAGCAGGACCGCCCCAGCAAGGCCTCCGGCAGCAGTTTGGGAAGCTGCAGCGCACCTACTGCGGCTCCTGAACCTACCAGCATTAGCGTCGCTTTCTGTTTGGGACCACCCTGACCACCATGGAAAGTTCATCGTAGCCCTAGAGCCACCCCGTCTCCTCATCAACTCGAGCGCGGCTTCTCACAACTGGAGCGTCTTGTGGCATACGCGGGCCGCGGGCGCGGTGTTGTCGGCCTTCGGCTTGGAGGACTCTGATGCTGCGCCTGAGGTCACTGCCCTTGAGCGGCGTCTCGCCCAGTTGGCGGAACCACTCCCCACCGGGTCGTCGGGCCGCGTTGAGCGCATGGCCGCGCTGTTCCGTTTCAGGCACTTTGTGGCGCAGGCCCTGCACCGCCTCGTGCGCGTGGCAGATTCGACGGAGATCTGGCTGCGTGAGCCGTCTTTCGTGCAGGGGCTGCTGCTCCTGCTGGACGAATCCTCCCCGCGTGTGCCGCTCAACTACCTGGGCTTCCGGGTGCTGGTGCGCGTGGCGCCGTTCCTGCCTGCGGTGCCCGGCGACGTGGGGTCGCTGCTGGCGCTTCACTTGGCTCATGGTCGACCGCTCGAGCTGGACACAGCTCACGCCTGTCTGCGGCTGGCTGCGCAGGCCCAGCCGCACCTCGCTCTTCTTGCCGTGTACCGGGGCGGCCGCGAGCTCTTTGACCGGCTGTGGCGGCTCGACTTCGCCGGCCGACTGCGGGCAGCGGTCGAGGCGCGCCTGCAACGCTCGGCAGGCTTGCTGGACGCGGCCACGCGCACCCAAGCATTGCGGCGGCTGCGGCGGCTCGAGGTGCGCGTCTTCTTCCCGGACTGGGTTCGTGCCCCACCCGGGGAGGAGCCGCTGTCGAGCCGCGGCCTCGGAGCCTTCGTCGAGGCCAACTCGCGTATGACGGCTCTGCGCCAGGCTGTGCGGCCTGAGGCCCGCTGGCTGGGTTCACCGTTGGACGGCCACTGCTCACGGGGCTCGCGGAGCCTCTACGTGCCGGCGTCGCTTGCCGAGCCTTCAGTGGCGCGGCTGAGCGCCCGCGCCAGTGCCTGTCTCCTGCGAGAGCTGCTCCTGGACGCGCCCTCTTCACTTTTCCAGCGCTGCTTTCCTTCTAGGGAGGTGTTAATCGACGCCGCAGCCCTGCCCGTAGCCTGGGAGCTGTTCCAGGCGACCCGTCATAACACCTCTCGGAGCAGCTCGTCAGGCGACCTCTTCTTCACTCATTTCTCGGCCGACCTCTGCCAGTGGCGCAGCCGAGTGATTCTTCCGCTGAGCAGCTCGTCTGAATTCCGAAATACTTTTAACTGTAGTCGGAAGGACGCAATGGCTAAACTGGAGACGTGTGCAGTGTGGGGATCTTGACTTCGACGTGCCTTAAACCCTTCTTGTCTGTGTTGTGTTGTGGCGCTTCTACGGTAGGACGGAAGCAGTCTGCTTATAGACGGGAGATCTGTTGACCTATTACAACTGTCTTGTTGCAGACTTCAGCCTCCACTCTCTCCTGAAGTTAGTCATCCTAAAATGTCACTCTATACTCCAAATCTTGCAGACGGTGCTGGCTTGGAATCAAGAGTTAAGTTTTGGTATGACAGGAGCATCTAGTGTCATCTTGAATTAAAGCACGACTAGGGCGATAAGCAGTACAGTGGTACACGAGTGAAACTGGATAATACGAGCTCATGTCAATGGGCAAATTTTGCGTCGTTGTGGTGTACAGCCTTTGTCAAAAGTATAGAGCTCAAGGGGTTTGCTTCTTAACCGTGCAGAGAGTTCCTGTAGCATCCGTGGAAGTCCTAAGCTTCGACAGGGCGAGAGAGAGAGTTCTTTTCAATTTCAAAGATTTGGAAAGTCGGCGATGCATAATAAGCCGCAGCATGGCCCAGAACAACAGCTCTTGGGCTCTTGCTTCGGTGATGGCCGAATAACGTGCAGCATTCTCTTAGCTTTTATGGAAAGATTTCTCTTCGTAGCAGCCCTCCCAGTAGACATTACACGCGCCAAATTCACTTTATAAACCTTTTCATTGGGCGAGGAAGATGCCGAAACGCCTCCTTATTAAGCTGTTGCAAACCCGTTCCCCTGCCGCTTCCACTGTGCTTGCTTCAGGTGCACGCAACAGTCCACTAAAAAAAAAAAGTGGCGGTATAACTGCTAGTACGTCATTTGTTGTCATTACAGCTCTTGATGCATGCATGCTGATTTAAGTGTTATAATGAAGCAAAACTACGCATCAGCGCTTATATCTCGGGCTTTTCCGTGCCACACATGGCCTGTAGAGGTCATGTCACAGCCATCGTTGGGTTGATGAAACCGAAGCCAGAGCAGCATGAGAGAAAAATTCAATTATAAATTATTTACTCTCGTGGGGAATACCGCGCGTATGTTTTCTATCGTATAACGCAGTATTTGAAAGAAGAAAACACGCTACTAAAATAGGGCGTCTATTGTCCTTTAAGGACGCGCGCTCGTATCGTGTTTCATTCACTGATAGCTGTGCAGTACATTATGGTGCGCAAAATATTCGCACGACAACGTTAAGCAATGTAGATATGTAGGCCTATGTACACACTGAGTATTACAAAAAGCACTCTTCTTTCATTTAGCATTAGCGCCACCGCTAAGTAACGTTACGTTGATGAAAAGATAAATTTCTGGTCTCGTCATTCAGAGGTTTCTTTTCGACTTTTAGCTACTCGCAACGATTTTGATGCCATTGGAAGGTTTCTGCTGCGTCAGTGGAGTAAAAAATACTTTGGTGCTATGAAACCGCGCTTGCGCTGTGACGCAACAGAAGCAGACGCCACACTTATTTGTCACGCATGATCACTGCAAGCCACTTTTGAGCGCTGAGAGTGCACGGATGGAGACGAAGGCTTTGCGAGAGACCTGTCTGCGCAGAGCTCTTGGATCATTGCTGAGTTTGGATTTGGAAAGCCGGCTATTCCCCCGTGGGAGATAACCAGAGGCTGGCGCCACCTGTGGCGGTATTTGGATAAGGGGTTTTTAACATTTTTGCAGTTTCCACACCTACTTCATGTACTTGACTTAAATTAACTTGTTTACTAAAGTTGTGGCAATAGTCACCCACACATGTGAAATTAGGTTTCCTGCCGCTGACTTTGACCATGAGTAGGGGTGTGCGAACAGTAGTTTTTTTTTTTTTTAACAACAGAGTCGAATACGAATAGCGTAGCTAAAAGACGATTCGTATACGAATCGTATAGTCATTGAACCGAACCGAATACGAATACATTATGCTCGTGGCGTGCGAGTGAAAACAGCGAAGCGCTAGCGGCAGCGCTGCGTTATAGTGCTGTAACCAATGGAGTTGTAGCTGTGAAGAGTCGCAGCGCTGATCTGGGACACAACATCGATTCAATACATCACCTCTATGACCGTCATCTCACACGTCTAAGAGTATCAACTTTTGCTGCTGATTACCACATCTTGTAAACTAGCATCTCATCACAGCCGATGAAAAGGAAGCAGGCTATGAGCCATGGCCTCCGAGATCGGACGACCCTGCTGAACCGTCCGATCTTGGAGGCCATGTATGAGCATTGCGAACGTCGCCACACGAAGAGACGGCGTCGCAGCACTGAACCCTCCTTCTCGCACAGACCAATCGCAGCTGCATGCTGTGTGGCGTAGTAGTGGGGTCTGTTTTCGAAGCAGTCTTCGTAGAAAACTACGGCGTAACTTCGTGCCAGTTGTTCGCAATTTATTCAGAAACGTGCGAATATATTTGAACAGTTTCGATTCATTTTGAAAATTCGCACTGTTTAATTCGTTCAGCGAATCAGATTGGAGGATATTATATTTCTTATTCGAAATTTTCTAAGATTCGCACACCCCTGGCTACGAGCTTTCATTATTCTGAGCCACCCGATAATTATGAGAGGAGGTAGGTAGCTCGGTGTAGAATTTACTTGTTAAAAATTGGAAGATTGCAACTATTCATTGTGTCGTGCCCGCATATGCGAATGAATGTGCTCCATGCGCTTTCCAGAATTTTGGACTGAAACTGGCATCCTCTAAATTTCAAGCTGAGTACCTAACCGAAAGAGCTGTAAGCTGTATGAGACATACACGAGTGAAAACTCAGGCCTTTGTTTCAGCTGTGAGGACACAGCTGTGCGGCGCGCGTAGCCACGTGGCGCAAGAGTGGAGACACGAACTTGCAGGCTGAAATTATTAAAAAACTATAGACACCAAATTTTACTGAGCATTGTCTTCTTTCAAATGATGCTTTAGATATTAGAATACATGAATCACTCCGTGGTTTTCGCCTGCCGCTGCTAAATAATTTATAATTGGATTTCTTCTTTCATGTTGTTTCTGTTGCGGTTTCATCAACAGAACGATGGCTGCGACGTGTAGTTGATGTTTAGGTCACGTGACGGACAAAAAAACGCAATATAAACGCCGATACATAGTTTAAACTCACTACAGCACTTAAACCAGCCTGCTTCAATAGCTAGAATTAGAACAAACGACGCATCAGCAGTTATATTGCCGTTTTTTTTTTATGCCTCACGTGAACTAAACATCAACTACATGTCACAGCCATAGTTCGTTTCATGAAACCGAAACCGAAACAGCGTCATGAAAAAATTGAGTTATAAATTATTTAGCGGTCGTAGGCGAATACCACGGAGTGCTTCGTGTATACAAATGCCTAGCGCGTCGTTTGAAAGAAGAAAACACGTAAGCGAAAATTTGGTGTTTATAGTTCTTTAAGAGACGCGCACTACACTACCATGCCCATTTTAACTGCATGTCGAAATAATTTTGGAAATGATTCCAACAGCCCGGCACTTTGTATTGTCGGGATGAATGGGCTCTAAACGCCTGCAGTCACACCCTTTGCTAAGAAAATCGACCAAAGACACCGCCAGCGAGCGCTGCGACATAAAAGGCATAGAAGGCAGCGCAAAGGCGTAACCGGAAGTGAACGCAGCTTCCAGCCGCATTTTGTAGGCGATCCTGTGGAAATTAACAACTGCGCCCTGCTGGTATGCGTGACCGTGACCCGCGAGAGCTCTCATCGCCTTACCACAGCTGATAACCCTAGCTAAGTCGAGCTCATTCAGCGTAGCTGGACCACTGTTTCCTGCCGTTCGACTCCACCGCTGCTATGAATGGGAGCGTCGGTGGAGAGGCCGCTCGAAAGAGCGCGGGGCGACGCCTCCCTTGCGCCACGTATTGAACAGCTCGTCGTCCAGCGCGTCGTCCCAACCGCCGAGCGAGCGCACGTGTCCGCGTCCACGGCGCAGCGGACAGCGGCTCGGTTCCGCGAAGTGAGCAAAGGCAGTTCACCGCATAGGCGCCGGAATGCGCCACGCGGTCAAAAGAGCAGAGAGAGAAAGCTCGCTTTTCCTGCAGATAGTATTGTCACTGCGGAGCAGGATTTAAAAATAAAACGATGCTGCGGGGAGTGAGTCGACAATGCAGGCCGACAGCCTTTCGCCTCCTCCCCCCGTTACGGACCTTCTGTCGTTTTCTTTATTCGCTCGTACCTCCCCCAGAACTACGCAACGCACCACCAGCACAAATCTCCGTCCCGATACAGTGTTCGTTCCCGCGTACTTGACTCAAGATGTTCACGGTGCTGGGGACGGCATCATTGCGATAAGGGTCCGCGCAGCGAGAGCAGAAAAATAATGTTGCGGCAACCGAGTTCGCTCCTGACTCCGGAAGACGGCGCTCAAACACAGCGGTAAACTTACTCCACTCTTTGAAGCTAGGTCAGGGTGTCTTAGAACGCGCAGCTACAAAAAACCGGCTGCGGTTTAGCTCTGGTTAAACCTGGAGGATTGCGAAAGCAACATCTGCGCGTAGCCATACATTGTTGCCTGAGCTACGAAGGGCGTTCATTAAAGATTTCCCCTGACCCACTTCCTGTGGACGGAGAGCAATGAAACTTTGCAGATTTATTAGTCCTTCTCTGCATAGGTGCCACACAGGGACACACAATTCTCCC
The DNA here is from genome assembly GCF_055824585.1 of Amblyomma mixtum. Taxonomy (NCBI): domain Eukaryota; kingdom Metazoa; phylum Arthropoda; class Arachnida; order Ixodida; family Ixodidae; genus Amblyomma; species Amblyomma mixtum. The sequence continues at coordinate 41,186,999 of NC_143014.1, forward strand.
ATCTTTTTATGCAACTGCAAACACCTCGCATGTAGAAGTCGACAGGTTCCTCCAAAGGTACATGTTGTGACTTCAGAAATCAGAGTCTCATCATCTGGAAAATGCTTGTCCTTCAAATATTATTTCATTGTTGGAAAGGGGAGGAAGTCCGATGGTTCGAGGTTGGGTGAATAAGGGGGATGTGGTAGAATTTCAAAGCCCCAGCAGCGTGCTTCCATCTGGGCAGCATGCGAATTGTGAACTGGGGCATTGTCGTACAGAAGGCGGACACCTTTGGTGAGCATGCCACGTCTCTTGCTTTCGATGGCCTTCCGCAATTTCCGCAGCAGTGAAGCATACTATGCCCCAGTAATCGTGGCACCCTTTTCTAGGAAGTCCATCAAGACTACTCCGTGCTGGTCTCAAAAGACTGTGAGCATAACCTTGCCCGCCGAGGGCTGGTCGCGTGCCTTCTTTGGAGGCGGTGAGTCCAAGTGCTTCGTTTGCACCGACTGGACATTAGTCTCCGGATCAGAGTGATGGACCCAGCTTTAATGCTGTGCAATCAGTCTGTTGAAAAAGTCCTCCCGGCTTCCACGGCACGTGGTCAAAAGAGCCTGAGAGCATTCGACTCGTTCCTGCTTTTGCAAAGGTGTGAGCAGCCGGCGAACCCAGTGAGCGGATACCTTACGGATGTGAAGATAGTCCTGAATGATTTTTTTCATGAACCCCACACTAATTTTGACATTTTGGGCTAGGTCTCGAACGGTTACGCGGCGGTTTTCCAAAATTGCGGCCTCCACTTACTGGAAGCTGTGTTCATCGATAGCGGAGTGGGGTCGCCTTGCAATCGGAGCCGTTTCCACCGAAGTCCAACCACATTTGAATTGACGATACCAGTTATTCACTACATCAAATGATGGAGAATCCTCCCCATAAATCTCTTCTATCTCATTGAATGTCTCCTTGGAATGCGGCCTTTCAGGTACAGGAACTTGATGACTGTTCTGTATTCCAATGCATCCATTATCACACCTCACACCACTTCAGCACCTCTAAAACAAAGACTGTTATTAGTTCAGAGCTGCACATTGCCACCTCACCTATAGTGGGCTAAGTCATTACACATGCGCAGTTTCAGCGTCCTGCAATAAATGGAAGTGAGTCAGGGGAAATCTTTATTGAACGCCCTTCGTACATTGCCCACAGTCTCGCCGTTTCGCGTGCTCTTGCACGACCATACTGCGCATGCGCGAGGAGCTAGTGACGTCACTACGCACAGCTGGCGTGCCGGCGGCCCCGGCACGCTAGCTGTGCGCCACCACTGCGCATCGGAGAGGAGAGAGAGAGAATCGATGGAGAGCGCGCGGCAGCGGCGGCGGCCCCGGCACGATAGCTATGCGCCGCTACTGCGCATGCGCAACCGGCGAGCGCGGCGGCGGCACCTCAGAGTCACCCGCGCAGCGACGGCGGCGGAGCGCCAACTGTGCGCCATGTGACGTCACTGCTCCTCGCGCATGCGCAGTATAGCCTTTCCTCGGCTCCGCGAAATGGCTCGGCGACTAGCGTGGTGTTGCTTTCGCAACGGAATAAATTTAACGGAGATGACACATGCGCAGTGTGTGGTAGATCTTTAGAAACAATTGAACACCTCATACTCAAATGTGATGGTATCCATCCGGATGTCGATGCAGGCACAGTCACTCTTCCTGACGCCGTAGGGTTTAAAGATAACAGTGGTCATGTAAATAAATCTGCGGTTAGCAAAAAGCGATTGGAAGATTGGTGGCTAAAAAGCAGAAAGGTAACATAAGGTTAGAAGTGTAGGAAAGCGTATTTAAAGAAAATGGCGAATTTTATTATTAAGAAAAGCATGGTGGCAACTGCCACCACCTCGTTTCAACCTGTCTTCCATTCATCTATCCAAACCTGCATTTCCTTGCCCAAGTCTTTTGAGGACGTTGAGCAGAACTAGGGACGCACTGTGCTTGCAGCGCTTTAAAAGGAAAATTCGCACATCGCGTGTTGGTTTTTTAGCTGGAGTAACACTTTTCGTTTCCAGACAAATCTTCAGCGGCATTGCAGATCGGTCGCTAACGGCAGCCATTGTTTGGTGGACATATAAAACAGGCCACCTCTGGCACTGAGCTTCCGGCGCGCAGTACTTCGCGAGTCCGTGTTTTCTAAGCTCTGCCCGCGCGATGCGTCATGGACACAGCCCACGCGGGCTGTGTAGAGCCCAGCAAAGGTGGGTGCCAACCTTTCGTGACATCCATGAAAAACTGAAAGTGAAACGAGGTGGTACAAGCGTCCACACTTGTCGATAGCGCTCTAACGGCGCATTGGGGAGTGCAATGCCGTTATTTGGGAGTGACCTAGGGCTGGAGACATCACTTTATCGAGCATACTCATTCGCATGGATCATGGTTTATTTTTAATTCCTCAAAAAGCACCCTTGAGCCAGGCAGGCAGCGACAACAGTGTCAAATACACAACGCTGGGCGCCGCGCGAGCGCTCAAGTGTGTGTACGCCTGTGCGTTCTCATTTTAGGAAGACACCGTTCAACTTGAAACAGGGAAGAAGCTTCAGCATTGGATGAGACGTGAGCTGATTCAGTTTCAGTTCTAATTATATTTATTTAGCTGCGAATGTGCGGGAGGGTAAGATGGGTTAAATAAAGATGCACCTTTACAAGCACGTGATCCGGTCGGCACCCGTTCTTTCGAATGCGTACACCATTCGTTCCCTGTATCGAATTTTGCAAAAGTGATGACCTATCACATGCGCTGGAAGTCAAGTGGAACACTGCTAACTATGTTTACTCGTGAGAAAGCGGACGACGATGATATTTCCGCGCAGCATTTTCCCAGTGGCCTCCACGACCAGCGGCAATGCTTAAACTGCTACGGATACCCGCAGCCGAGCGTTTCTTTTTGCGTTCGTGGTCTACACCTCACAGCGGCCGGATCGAACACGCGCGAAGCCGCGATTGACGACTCCGTAGCACGCAGCGTGGCGCGCGCACAAAACGAGGTCTGCAAACGTCCCGCAGCAGATCTGCCTCAAACGAGGCGCGGGAAACGGGCTGCCCGTCAGCAGACCGGCGCTGGAAAATGAAAGTCGGTAAGCGGCCGGCCCCGGCCAGTTAATCGAGTCGGCAGCGCACCGTGCCTCCGATGACTGACAGTCGACGATTGAGAGGCTCCGTCGAAGAGTGGCAGTCGCGCGTCGAGTGGGCACCCAGCTGCTCTCGAGGAAGTCCGCCGATCCAGGCCAGCGGGGAATGCCGGGCCTCTCTGTGCGGGCGCGCCGGGGCAGGCTACCGCACCTCGTGCATTTCATCTGGCCGCCGGGCTCCTGTAATCAGATTCCTCGGCGGCGCGTTAAAAGCACGTGGAATGCAGGGGCGCAACGAGTGGACGGCAAACGGCAAGCGTACCCTGTGGACGCGTGGGGTTGAACGACCGCACAAGGGCGCCAGCGCTCGCGGTCGTACAAACAGCGGCCCACCGAAGTCGGGGCCGCGCTCGCGCGCTTCACTAAGCTCCCTGAAACAAGTCGACTCGAGTGGAGTCGAACACGTTCGAGACGGCGGCGCTTCCTATGCGCGCCAGAGCAGGTCCGAGAGATCCGCTGTCCAGTTGTTGCACTGCGACCCACTGTCCGTGTTTGCGCGTCAGATGTCTGTCGCTCGTACAAACTGTTACAAATCACCCGGTTTAGCTGACCCTCTGTGCGTGCCAGGCGGGGGCCTCTCAAGAACCATGACATCCCGATTCAAATGAGCGTACGTGGCCAGCCTCGTTGGTCGCGTGAATCTGTGCCGCCCTCTGTGTGCGCGGTGAACGCTTCGCCCAGCTGCACGGAGCCGCCCATTTACGCTCCTTGAACGTTGTATTCCTTGAGAAAAAAAAATGAAAATCGGATTCACCCAGGTTGTAACACAATATTAACTTCTCATTACTTTCTACGGCATTTGTAATCTAGAGCTGAGTGTTCAATGCAGTTGAGTTGCCGTTGTTCTCGGTTTGCTGGAGAGAAATTTTTGACGTGCAAATAAATCTCATAAGCAAAGCGATAACCTATCATCAATCGTCTTATCAGTGGTTAGCTGGGCATGCGCTTTCAGTTCCTCGAGCTCCTAATTCTGCTTCCTTTTCTTTCAGTTGCAAGTTAGCGCTCGTCCTCTCTTGTCCTCGTTTGTCTCGCGCTAAGTCAACCTGTAAATCCTAAATCTCATGAGCAGAGCATATTTACTTAAATTGATAGAGCGCCTTTATGAGTCAGAACACAAACTGAAAAAAATTATCAACAACACCTAGTAAAATTAGATGCAATTAGCATATCCTGCGACTGCAGTCGCCTCAGGCGCCTTCTCTAGCACACGGGGTCAGTATGCGCACGTACTACTTGCAATGCAACGTGAAAACTCTCCCTCCTTGCGCAGATCAAAGGGCATTAGAACACGCGTAACCCCTCCGCCTTTTCTCCACAGAAATAAATCATTGATTTTCGTCAAAGCGTGCTGTCGTAAGGGCAGCGTTTCCTCGCGCACGCAGCCGCCACAGCCGTACACTGTAAGTAATGAAAACAATGGTTATTGAAATAGTTTGGTCGTAGCCGTGTTAATAGCGTTTACAAAAGCAGGGACTGCCCGACTTGCATCACTGGTGTGCAAAAAGTCGGCTTCAAACCCACAAACGTGCCCAGAAAAAAAAAAAGAAAAGCGAAATAGAAAAGACATTGACAAGTCCCAAAAGGGATGCTGTTCAGTGAAAGCTTCTCCCGGTGCCCCACATGTCCTTGTGATTTATAGATTTCATTCACATGGTTTGTAAAATCGCACGAAACAGCTGCCGCTCCGCCCATCTTTCTTTCTATCGACACGACACAATGTACTCAAAAAGCATTTGTTGTAAAATAATCGTCCTTTTTCTGACTCTCTGGCTGTGAAGTATTACTTTTGACAGTGCCGTACGATTGTGAGTAGGATCTCTTTATCAGTGGCGAAGTACTGTAACACAGGGGCGAAAAAGAGGTGAAGCTGCACCTAAACGCGACAGTTAAATCTACAGAAGTTAAAGAACTCAAAAAGAGGAATAGTGAAAATCCGGTTTTACAGAACAAGAAAAGATGGAAAATTATGAAAGGTTCTTGTGCTTAAAGTACGAGCGCTACGCAAGCGTTCATGAAGGGGAAAGACGAGGGGACCCTGGGCGAGAGGACGACGAAGACATGTGTCATAGGGAGGTAGCATCGCCAGTGCACGACCATTGTTCGCCATGGCGCGGGGGCTCCGCAAGCGGGCGTGAGCAGCACGGGCTCGGAGCTCGCGGTCACGGCCGCACGCGAAGTGCGATGCTGAGTCGAACCGAAGAAACGGCGGGCGTTCAGCGCAAGTCCCCGCCTTAAGCCCATCCCGTGGCCCATCAAAGGTCAGTGGCCTCGGCAGACCCCCGCAGGGTTTACCATCTCCACCCGGCGCGGGTCGCGACCGCGCCGCTCCAGCCCAGTCTAGCAACATGGCCGCTCCTCCCGGCGGTTCACCCCGGGCGCCGCCCCCGGGCTTCCCCCCTGGCCCACCGGGCTTGCCACCGGGTGGCTCTCCGGGCCTGCCACCCGGTGGGTCGCCTCGACCCGGGTTCCCGCTGCGTCCCGGCGGAACGCCCCCTCGCACGGGACTGACGCCGCCCCGGCCGCCGGGAGGCTCACCCCTGCGGCCCGGTTTTCCTCCGACTGGTCTCACGCCTCCCCGGACGCCGGGCGGTGGACCGGCGCCGGTGCTGCCTCCTCCGCCGCCGGGACTTCCGCCGCCGCCCGGACTTCCGCCACCGCCGGGGGAACCCGGCGCGCCGCCACCTGAAGGAGCTCCCCCGGCCGAAGGGGCTCCCCCAGCCGACGCGTCCGCTCCACCGCCGCCGCCGCCACCTCCTCCTGCGGCGCCGGCTCCTGCGCCGCCACCACCACCGCCACCAGCCGCATCCGCTGACAACGAGCGGGACGTGCTCGTGAAGAAGTCCAAAGAAGAGCTGCAACAGCTAATCAACAAAAAGCTCGAGGCTTGGGACAAGCTAACACTCTCCAAGGAGAATGAGGAACGCATTGAAGCCTTACGCAAGCTCATGACCATTAACAAGGACGAAGTCGAGCTGGCGGGCAAAGTGGGCCCGAAGGACAAATTGATGGAGGTAATGGATACAAGACTAAAGCTTGCAAAGGAAACCTTGGACCAGATCAATGCCGAAATCAAGAAGGAAACTGCCGACAGACTCAAGACTCTAGACAAATGGGAGCAGGGCGCCATACAAGACATCAGAAAGCTGAACCGAATGGAGTCAGAGCTGGCGATGCGTTTGGCCAAGCGAGGGCGTCGTCCCATGGGCAGATCATCAATGGATCAGGTGGATGAACCCGACATGGAGGATATGGATGGAGACATGGACAGAGACATGGACCGCGGACGCGACAGGGACTGGAATCGCGACAGAGGCCGGGATCGTCCCCGTGGTCGTGACCGAGACAGAGACTACGACAGGGACCGTGGTCGAGACCGAGACAGGGACTACGACAGGGATCGTGGTCGAGATCGAGACAGAGACTACGACAGGGACCGCGACCGAGACAGGGACCGAGACCGAGACAGGGACCGAGACCGAGACAGGGATCGAGACCGTGACAGAGACCGGGATCGAGATCGAGATCGCGACGGAGATCGTGACAGAGACCGTGACAGAGATCGTGACAGAGACCGTGACAGAGATCGTGACAGAGATCGCGACAGAGACCGCGACAGGGGCCGTGACGACAGGGGACGCGACAAAGACCGTGAAAGCGACACAGATAAAGACCGAGGAAAAGGTAAAGACAAGGACAAGGACAAGGACAAAGACAAAGACAAGGACAAGGAGAAGGAAAAAGAAGATGCAAAGGAAAAAGCCAAGGCTGAAAAGGAGGCACAAGAGAAAGAGAAGAAAGAAATGGAAGAAAAAGTTGAGGCGAAGCAAACTAAAGTGCAACGAGTGAGCATGATAGAGCTTGAGACCGGAGACTCTCAAGTGTGCGATGATAACCTCTTGAAGTTGCACGAGCTTGAATTTCGAATTGCCAATGACATGCTCAAAGGAAAATACAAAGGGAAAAAGGGTCGTGAGCTAACCTCCAAGGAACTGAAAGAAAAACTGCGCAGGTTGTGTGACCTAGAAGTTCAGATCGCAGATGAGCTATTTGGGCAGGAATCAGAAGCTTCAGGAACAGTGGAAGTTGATGGCACCATCACCAAGGCTACCCTCAAGCGATCGCCAGAGAGGGGGCAAAGGAGGGATAGTCGTGACACTGATGACCGTCGCGATCGGGACAGGTATGCAGATCGAGAGAGATACGGAGATCACGATAGCGACAGGCGAGATTTCTCGGATCGAAGAGAATACTATGACCGTCGAGAGTATTCCCCGGAGTACATGGACCAGTACGCAGGCCAGATGGATTACAATCCACAAACAGCTGAGTTCCGTGCTGACTATAGACAAATGACAACCCAGATGGCACCGCAAATGCAGCCCATGCCTCAGATGCAGCCCATGCCTGCGATGCAACCAATGCCTCAGATGCAGCCGATGCCGCAGCCTATGCCACAGCCTATGGCGCAGCCTGTGCCTCAGCCTGTGATGCCTCAGCCTATGGCACAGACGGTCCTTCAAAGAACAGGCCCAGGACCGACTCTGGGGGCCATCGAAGAAATTGGCAACGACCTGGTTCGGCATCAAGAAAACATTGAAGTGTCCGGAGAATCGGGTGTTCAGGTGATCAAGCACACCACGCACTCTGAGCTTATTCGTTGCGGGTCAGCGGAACCTCATGCAATGGAGTTAGCGTCCAAGCCTGCTTTCTCCATGGAGAGCATCGATCCTGGGCGAAAGCCGATTGTGGCCACTTTCGAGCAGGTGGCCGATGACCAGACAACTGTCGTGAAGCTGAAAACAGCCATTGATATCGAGATCATCCCCCAAGGTACCAACAAGCCTTTGTCCATGGCGGAGAAGACCGAGGCGGCGACGCGGTCTAAACCTGAGACCGAGGAGGAGGAGCCACCACCGCCGCCAACGCCACTTAAGAAAAAACGCTCCACGGAAGCGCAACGGGCACGTTCTCCGACCACGCTTCGCTCACCAAGTCCACCCACCATCGAGGAGGAAGATGATGACGCCCTTGACGACGATGATGAGCCTTTGGCGCCGCAGATTCCGGAGCTGGGCGACCGTCGCGTGGCCGCCGACGACGAAATTCCTCCAGGGCCGTCCTTCTGGCAGTGGATCTGCCAAAGCATCTATTCTCCCCGCGGCGGCGCCTGCACTGTGGCCGCCGAGCGGACCGAGCGGGCCGCGGCTCAGAACCGCGGCCGATCACGGAGCCGGGACCGCGACGATCGAGTCCGCGAGAAAGAAGAAGAGTTACGCCAGCTCATAGACAGCGTAATCAAGGTCTCCCAGGACGTGATTCTAGCGAGGCGCGCAATTGAGCTGGGTGGCGTCGGCGAAGACCGGTGCATGGGCAACATGCTGGAAGCGGAAGGAAAGCTCCGCAACTTAATCGACTTGGAGATGAGACTTGCGAACGAGCTCTCGAACTTCAGGAACTCCGACATGGTGGCGAATGAGGAGTCTCGTATTAGCGTGCTGAACGCGGAGGAGAAAATTCGTCAGTTGATCGACGTCGAATCTCGCCTAGCGGAAGGATTCGTCGCTGAGCGCAAGTCCTCGGTCAAGTCCAAAATCTCCGACGCCATGTCTGAAGGCGCCCTGCGGAGCTTCGCGTTTGAAGAAACTGCCCACGGTACAGAAGTTCGAGGGATGCCTCGAAACGTACCGAAGAAACCCCGCAAACTGCTGCCTCATATGCTTCCGGACAGCGCACCTGGGCGGAAGTCCAAGGCCACGGACGACGAAAGCCGCAAAGGCCGGCGTAAGAAGTGCGCCGACGCCGACGACGAGTACGAGCCGGAGGAGCGGCGCAGACCGGTGCGCACCAAGTCCCGGCGGAGGCCGGATGAAGACGAGGCACGGGCTCCGCGACGCAAGGGCCGAGACCAGGACGACGACGAGAAGCCAGCACGGCGGAAGGGCAGCCGCCGAGGCCAGCAGGACGAGGGCGATGAGGACGATACGTCGCGCCTCCGGGCGCGCAAACGACGCTCAAAGTCGCGCAAGGCGGACGATGACCGTGGAGAGGACGACGACTCCTCCAGGGTGCGCCGGGGCAGCCCACGGCTGCGCGGTCGTCGAGACCATTCTCCGAAGAGGCGTGGAAGCCCGACCAAGAGCCCGCAGAGACAGCTGATCAGGGTCCAGGAGGGAGTACCCGTCAAGATCAGCCTCAGCGGAAAGGTCAGAGATGAACCCCGAGAGAGACTTAGTTCTCTTAAGTCCCTTGTTACAAGCGTGTCCGGTGGTCGTCGTATTAGGGAGGGGCTGTATTGTACATGGACTGCTAAATGCGGTGAAGTGTGTTCGTGTTATTTTTAATCTTACTGGCACGCAATTTCCTAGGCTCCAGCTTAAGAGTTACCTAAATTATCCTGCAGGTGTTATTTTCATTAATGAGAATACTTGCAGTCGAATTTGAGACATAATACGCCGAGATATCCTATGCTTCCCGTCGTGAATAACGGCCGCGGCATTCACGGCCGGCGCACTGAGTTTTCTCAGCACTGCCATGATGGGGTTAGCTTTCGTTCAGCGGTCGTAACTGTATCACTAACTGTGAGGATAAGGGGACAAGAAGGAAGGCGATGAACTCGCCTGAACTAAGCGTAAGAAAACAGCCATGCACATTCTGACGATTTCAGGCAATGGCACCAGCAGATCGGGGCCTGGACTATCCTCGCACGTTTGCGAGTGACTCGCCCCTGTTACTTCAGCAATCGCGTTATGCCGGCGTTTCGTCAACAAACGAAATTGCCTAGGGATTCCGGCACCTGATTTGCTGGCACCACCTGTGATTTAGGGGCGTAAATTATTCCAAGACATGCTATCGTGCGCGTGCGTCGAAGAAAGCTCCCAGGCCCGCCAGTTAAAATGCTATGTGCTTAGATATTTCACAACTTTCAAGGTTGCCGCGAACCCGAGCTTAGCGGTGAATTGCGGTGACCATGGTGAGGTCGGGTCTTTCGGGGGCTGTCCGGAGAGAAGACTGAAAGCCAGAAAGGTCCTGCCTCCCTTGGCTCACGCGATCTCGGTTGGTGGTTGGCGCATTATGGCCAGAGCTTCCCTGCGCCAATGGGCACCAATTACTTCAGCTACGACTATCTCGGCTTGCTAAACAGCTGGCGAGAAAAGGTAGCATAGATCGCACTGCAGACAAGTAAAACTGCCCCCCCCCCCCCAAAAAAAAAAAAAAAACAGCTTGCGTTACTTGAATGCAAGCGCGCCGGATGCTTAAGTTATTCTTTTTCCTGTCTAGTTGTGCCAGTGCTTGACTGTGGGGCAGAAATTTTGACTCTAACAAGGAGGCTTGAAATTATAGTAAGAACTTATCCATTCATGGAAAGACAGTAACGCATAACGGTAAAGCAACAGGAACTGAGCACAGTGGGCTCTGGGACGCGCACGGTTTAATGATATTCGGCTGAAACAAAAGAAACGAGCGACATGGGCAGGGCATGCAACGGGGAACAGATTATCGTAGTATTTTAAGGCGGAAGCCTTTAATGCCTCGTCGTTGTAAGCAGAAGTTGTCGACAGAAATGTCACGCTTTTCAATTGGTCGAAATGGTCGTGACGTCACAGTGCGCGAATTTCAAACGGGGCCAATTGTACTTTGGCTATATAGTAACCAATTACAGGGGTCGTATAGTGATGCTCCAAGTAAGTGGGAATGAGTTGAGTTAATTGCTTAATTACCTAATTAACCTAATTAACCTTTCTAGTCAGGTCAGATAAATAAATAAAACCGAGTAAGAAACTGGTCGAGCTCGGGAATCGAACCCCGGTCTCCGGAGTGCGAGACGAGCACGCTACCACTCCGCCATGCCAGCTCGATGGTTCGGAATAAACAAAGGCGCGTCTGGTGAATACGGTATCTTCGTCCACTCCCATCTTCCTCCCTTCCCGTTACGGCGAGGTTCAGGTGTCCACCGAGGTATGCGAGACAGATACATTCCCTTTCCTCAAAAACCAATTTACCGACGAGCAAGGCGTAAAATCGAACGGGCGATCGCGTTCTGTGGACTCCCTGGCAGCGTTGCAAGACGCTGTCGCGTTCCACTCTTAAAGGCGAAGCTTAACATCTTAACCACACATCAGTGACACAAGCAGCAACACTGCGCTTAAGGCTTTCGCCTCACCGCACTTTAGGTCAACAAAGTGCCCCCTGAATTGTTGTGCAATACACTGGATTCCAATCGATGGTATACGTGGGCAAGGGCCACAGAGTGAGGTAGGCGGATGAGATTCGAAAGTGTGCGGGGATAACATGGCAGCAGCTGCAGGCGCACTAAGAGCACTTATTAAAGAACAGTAGAAGAGGCCTGCAGTGGGCGTAGCTGGGGTGATGACGACGACGATGATGATGAACGCCAGACAGATTACAAGCACTTCTACGGACGCCGTGGTGGCTCAGTGGTTACGGTGCTCGGCTGCTGACCCGAAAGACGCGGGTTCGATCCCGGCCGCGGCGACTGTAATTTCTTTGGAGGAGAAATTCTAGAGGCCCGTGTACTGTGCGATGTCAGTGCATGTTAAAGGGCCCCAGGTGGTCGAAATTTCCGGAGCCCTCCACTACGGCGTCCCTCATAGCCTTAGTCGCTTTGGGACGTTAAACCCCATAAACCAAACCAAACCAAAGCACTTCTGCGCAGGTACTGAGCACCGTAGTTTCGCGCCAGTTTTCGGGACCGCCAGTCTTTTCTGCAGCCTCCCGGTCTTCATTAGTGCGCGATAAGACTCGGGGGCCGATCGCGCACAGTTTTGCTGGCTGTGCTAGTATTGCATGTACTTAAGGGGAATGCCCGGTGTTTTGCCTCTTGATATGTAGCTTTCTAAGTGATCAAACCGGAAGTGGTTGCAGTCGCATGAAAGTGTAGATTTCCCTCCCCCCCCCCCCCTCCTCCCCCCCTTCGGCCTCCCAAGAGCGCATCACTTTTCGACCCAGTCTTCCGACACTTCCGACACCAGTGTACTACTGCCCGAATGAGGAAGGCTTCTACGACGCCATGCAGAGACTAGCAGCACAGGGGGCCGTGAGTGCATTACCGCTGGTGGGGATTACGTTGAAAGATGATGCGTCTCATCAAAAAATTACATTCCAAACGTTAATGTGACTGCAACACCTCGATTCTATCCCATTTGAAGAAGTGCGAGCCAAGAAGGCAAAGCTGAGCATTCCTCGCAGTTTTTGTCTCTGCTCATTTCCCCTTCACATTAACACGTATTCGCACTTCGAAGATATGGAGCCCATTCAGCCAGCAGTGGTGGTCTCGCCGAAGTTCACTGACTCTGCGGCTGCTGCGTCGCAGAGGTCAGACTTTTCTCCAACCTACATGAATTTCATACCCAAAAATTCTGGACAAGCGCATTTTGCAACGCGAAGTTGTTTATGAACGAAATTTTTTCGTATATCTTAAGATTCCACTACAACAATCAACATGTCCGCAGATCTTCCTTCGGGAGGCTCGTATTATTTTTTTGCTATTTACGTTATTGCTATAGTTTAAAACGTTCCCCATTGGATTTCGATGGCAGTTTCTCGATGCGAGCGATAGAGAAGACTTAAACGAAATATTTTGCTACGTATCGGAAGAATGGGCTATTACCTTCAATATTTTCATTATGGTAGCTTACAATATTCCGCAGTTTACTCACAATTAAAACTGATGTCCGAGCACGGGCCCTGGACTTGTTTTACACTGTTTACGGTACGGCCACGCACGAACCGTAAATGCAAATCCAGTTTGCTGGACTCGAAAAGCTGCAGAGCTCCAGAAATCGGGCAAAAGCCCACACCAATCGAGGTCTGCGTTTTTCGCCTCGAAGTGAGTTGGAATCTGCTGCAAGCTGCCTCTCTGTCATCTTCGCACTTAGGTAGAATAGCCTCCGTTCCGCTCGGGACACCCTTTGGGTCGGTCGCTAAGTAACCAACTGAATTTCATTTCTTTACAGTGTGCCTTCAACTCCCGCGCTTACTCTCGCTTCCGCCTTTGGAGACGGCGAGGGAAACTAAAACACGCGTTTGTGGAAATTCCTGCAGCTTGACCGCCCAGGCAGTCGGTACATTCAGCCCGCCCGCCTGCTCCGGGAGGTAGAGGTACTTAGTAAAGTCATGCCAGATCTCTCTGGCGCTGTCACCATGGCGGCACCCTGAAATCGTCCAGAGTTCGGTGGTCGACGTCCCCCTTTCGCCACTCCGCTGTGGCGTCGCGCATCAAACGAAATTCCGATCTCCACTCTGGTGACAGCTGCAGGGCTGTTGAATGTCCTTCTCGAAAATAGCTGCTGCGGCAGGTTGCGCAATGGTTCTCGGCTAATTTCCTTAGTCTTGGTATCTCATGGCCTTCTATTGTAAGTAATTTATTAGTGGCCCTCACTTATTTGAGCGCTAGTGCCCCGCATTGCTTCAGTGGCCTCTTGGTTCGAGGCAGATTGTCTTACACATACCCGAGGCTTTTTTTAGCAACGACCAGAAGCAACTATTCGCAACGCCTCTAGCGCGCATGGCGGCAACCATTGCCTAGCGTCGCTTTCACGCGTAGGTGTATGCCTCCGGCACTGAATTATGAATCCCTTCTTTTAAGGGCACAGTGTTCGATGATGATGATGCTCGAGGCCCTGGGATGGATGGAAGGAGAGAGTTAGCGTCCCCTTTGACACGGGGTGGCGGCAGTCGCCACCATGCTCGTTTTTTTTTTTTTTTTGTATTTCCCTAGGCAATCCGTCAAACTTAACGATGTTATCTATAAATGCGCAATTTTTCTTTAAATGCAATTTTTAATCCTGAACTTGTAACCTAACGTCACTGCCCTGCTTTTGAGCCACATATATTCCAGTCGCTTTTTGCTAACGTCTACCACAGATTCATTCGCATGACCTATGTTATCGATATACGCTAAGGCCTCGGGGAAACTGTGTGCCTGCATCGACATCCGGATGGATACTGCCACGGTCTAGTATAAGCTGTTCAACTGTTTCTACAGATTTTCCACACACTGCACATTCGTCATCATCTTGGTTAAATTTCTTTTTGTAGCTTCGCGTTCTAAGACAATCTGATCTAGCTTCAAAGAGTACGGAACTGCCTCTTTAGTTAGAATGATTCCATCCTGATCTGCCTTTTCCAGTATCGATATAGTTCTACACTATGATTCTCTTGCATTGAATTAATCCAGTTTTTACCTTCTGCGTTGTGAGTCAACGCTCTTTCTGGGTAGGTATTTAAATACCTTAGCTGCCCGCCTGTTATCGTCGAATTTCCTCAGACGTTATTCTTATAAAATTTAACTCTGAGCTTCCCGTACTTCTAGCGATGTCCAGCCCATATCCCCTCCTACTGCCTCGTTTGTGGTTTTGCCGTGGACATCTAGTGCTAGCGTTCACAACAGCACTGAATTATTTCTCGTCCCGAATGTACGTCGGCCCTAAGGCACAAAACCGCATTCCCAAAAGTAAACCCGGCACTATTATTCCTTTCCAAATACTTCTCAGTACTTCATACTTGTTGTATCCCCATAATGCCCTATGCTTAACCCTTTGACGGTCGAATTATTTTGAAGAAAACTTTCCCAGGTGGTCAAATTACTTTATTGAGGATCTTGAATCTACAAAATGTATATAATCGAGAATAAATAGTAAAAAAAAAAATTAGGAACAGTACTTTGGTGACAGCATCACTCACAACTGGAAAATGTTCAATAGAATAGAATAGCAACGCTGATAAGCAAGCTAAGAGCAGCACCAATAAAGATAGAAATCAACTTTCGCCGCCTCTGCAAAACAGTGCCCACAAAGAGAAAACACGTTTCGCGCGACTCCGTTGCGATCCCGTTGCGGAATCGAAACCGCGTAGGCGCGTTGCCACAGAGGGCGAGAATACCTCGCGAGCAACGTGATAAGCAAGCTAAGAGCAGCGCCAATAAAGATAGAAATCAACTTCGGCAGCCCCTGCAAGATAGTGCTGACAAAAAGAAAACTCAAATTTCGCGTGACTCCCTTGCGATCACGCGGCGAAACCAAAACTACAAAAGGGGTGTTGCCGCAGTCTGTGCCGCCGCGCTAAAGCTAGACATAAGTTCTGCTTATCTCCGTAAGAAGGCAGCACAAAATTCAAACACTTCTTGCAAGTCCTAAGAGGTGGCAGCACCCCCCAGTGAGCACGCATTGTTCTTTTGGCGCAAAATTTCAAACGGAAGATCGAAACCGTACCCGTACGGCAAAGACCTTGCGGGGCAGAAAACCGCCGCCGTACATATACGGCAAAAACATTCAAAGGGTTAATTATCGCGGCACCTCTTCGTCCTTCCATACTGTCTGTTCGCGCTTTTTGATGTATAGCTGTCCTTCGTTTACCCATACCTCAATGTATTTATATTCTGCCAGTCTAGGTATCTCATGGTCTTTTATTGTACGTACTTGATCAGTGGAATCGTTAAAAATCATCAGACCAGATCTAATTGCGCTAAAAGTAAAGCCTCTGTAGAGTCTTCTTTGTCTCTACAGAAATTAACCGGAGTCTTTAAATATTCCTGGCTATCAGCAAATAGTATAAAATAGTCGGCATACATTAAACCGGGGAGCTGCTGCTCTACGATCCTTCCGCCTAATCTGTATGATAGATTATAACCCTGATTACTTCTTGTAGCCTTCTTTACATATTTATCCTATAGATAATGAACAGCAGCGGCGATAGAGGACACCCTGCTTTAATCATTTCCGTACCTAGACAGTTGTCGTACTTATTATCACTTACCATGCAAATTCATCTTTTTTATCTCGGTGTATTTCCTTTAAAGAATCAATTCTCATGGCCGGTACCTTCACCTTTGAGTATGTTCCACTGGAATTCCTTATTGATGTTGGGATACGCGCCGCATGCCTATGAAGGCTAAATACATTGGCCTGTTTTCCGCCCTAGCTGTTTCTATGCTTTAGATAGCACGAATAGGCTATCATTATGCGCCTACCGCTTCTGAAGTGCTTCGAGTAACTTATGGTTTATGGTTTGGTTTATGGGGTTTAACGTCCCAAAGCGACTAAGGCTATGAGAAACGCCGTAGTGGAGGGCTCCGGAAATTTCGACCACCTGGGGTTCTTTAACGTGCACTGACATCGCACAGTACACGGGCCTCTAGAATTTCTCCTCCAAAGAAATTCAACCGCCGCGGCCGGGATCGAACGCGCGTCTTTCGGGTCAGCAGCCGAGCACCATAACCACAGAGCCACCGCGGCGGCCTCCGAGTAACTTATCACTTTCTATGCATGTGTGCATTTTTAATTTCGCCGCCGGCATTGTGTGTGTGTGTGTGTGTGTGTGTGTGTGTGTGTGTGTGTGTGCGCGCGCGCGCGTGCGTGCGTGTGTGTGTGTGTGTGTGTGTGTGTGTGTGTGTGTGTGTGTGTGTGTGTGTGTGTGTGTGTGTGTGTGTGTGTGTGTGTGCATGCGCGCGCGCCTGTGCATGTGTGTGTTTGTGTGTGTGTGTGTTTGTGTGCTTGTGTATTCGTGTTCGTGTTTGTGTGTATGTGTGTGTTTGTTGTGTGTGCGTGTTCGTGTGTGTGTTACCTGCTGGGCTGGATTTTGAGCCACAGTCGTCGTTTAACATTCTGTGAGACAAGGTGGGAGGCAAACCGGAAATTAGGGTGTTTTGCCCTGGAACAGAATCCGGCTTTTTATCAAGATTTGCGCCCTCTGGGGAGGGGCGAAAATTCGACTGCTACTGGTTGAAATCAAACGCTCATGGTAGACGCAGGCGCGATCTGCTTCCACGAGGATGCCAGCGGCGCTTACAAAGTGGCGCGTGTGTGCCGTGTGTTCTTGACAGCTACCGCCATCTGTCGCATGCGTCTGCAATAACATGAACTGCGCACGCGCAGTAAGAACAAGTGGTTTCATTTTCAACTAGTGTGGCTGTGTGAGAAGTGGTGCGCATGCGCAGAGCGTCCTTGCGAAAGAGGCGGATTGCGCGCCGCTCAACGTTGCGCTCTAAGCGTGTGCTCTGAAACCAGCCACTGTGTACCCAGATGAAAACGTTAGGTGTCAGCGACGCGCTACAGAAAACTCCGTTCAAGCGTTTTAGACAAATGTGAGGACATTACAGTACGCGAACGTACGGAACGCTGAAAAAGATTGTTTGATTGCTCTTTTTAACTCACTTCGTCGTACAAGATGATTAGATTCATTATTACAGCGCAAAGACGGCACAGAACAAGAAGGGGACAGTTGCCAATTGCGGAGTTTAACACATCGAGGCGACATATTGGCTATGGGGGACGCGGTAGTCGAAGGCTCAGGATTAATGAAGATTTTCTGGTGTTCTTTTACGCGCTGACATCGCGCAGCGCACGGCCGTTGTTCTATTTCGCCTCCGTCGAAATACGGACCCGGATCGAGCCCGCAATCTTTGAATCAGCAGCCGATTGGCAAAGCCACTCAGCCACCTTGGCGGGTCACGTCAGGTTACTGTAGGTTGAGCTTGTGTTACTCAGCTTATGTGCGTAGAAGTGACCCCTGTCTGATGCGCGCGTCAAAGTTGCCGTCATTCCTTGTGACAACTAGGTTGGCGAAGTGGCGATTCAGTATTTGTCCATTGCGCGTAAGCATCGCAGAAGAAAGACAAAAATTGTTTGTACTCCGTTCTATGTTGCTGATGCGGACTTGACGAGCATAAATGCGTTTTGTGCGAGTGGCTTCCACTCTACCGCATCATAGGTTCACGTGGTGCAAGTCATGCATGGTCGCGATGTCTCTGTGCAGATGCTAGAAGGCAAAAAGAGGCGCTCCAAGTCTGGCGAGAATTTCACGGAGATGGCGTCCGCCCCGGAGATGACTAGAAAGGCCGGCATCTCAACGACAGAAGTGTCATCGTCGATCTCAATCAGCGATGACGTCACCGAGGCCACGACGACCGTGGTGAGGAAGTCATCGAGCGATGGAACAATCATGGGCAAGCGCTCCATCTCGTTCGGCACTCCGCGGAACAGACCGGCTAAGGCGCGAACACCTTCCAGCGGTGCTCGCTCGGGCAAGGGTTCCAGCCAGATTTCCGTTCTGACCATCTCCCTGAGCGACAGCGATGAGGTAACCCCCCAGCGGTCGCCATCGTCCCAGCAGAAGAGAGCTCGTCACATCATGGCAGCTCGGTCCCGCCCAGAGAGCCCCCAGTGGACGCCGCCACGGCCCCCTCAGCATGTGACGCGTTCATGCAGCCGCCATCTGGCCATGCAAAAGGCTCAGTTCCGCTCACCACGGGGCTACTCCCGGAGCCCTTCTCCCAAGCCCGGTTATCCGGTGGCGGCGGCTGCAGCCGCGGCGGCGCGCATGTACTCGGCGAGCCCCCAACGTGTTCGCAGTCCTGTCCGTGGCGGCAGCCCTCGGAGGACGGTGTTCGAAGTCGTTGACGAGACGGCCTATTACGCCGAGCCAGTGGTTCGCGACCGCGCGCGGCTTATGCGTCGAGAAGACCAACGTTTCCAGATGAGCGCAGATGAGCCGAAAACTCAGCGCGAAGGCAAGTGGCGCGAACCAAAAATGCGCGTCAGCTACGTGTCTCGTGTGCCATCCCACGGCAGCCATTCGACGTCCTCTCTAAGTGTATCCTCCACAACGGCGCTGAATAACGAGCGGGGTGATGATCCGCCCAGGCACTACCGCGTCACTTCGCAGCTGGACCGGTATTGCGAACCGCCGAGGGTGGCATCGTACGATTCGTCTCAACGACTTCGCCGCCAGGCGTCGTCCTCAAGACCGTATAGTGACGCTTCGCCAATGAGGGCGTATCTGGCCGCGCCGAGAAGGGCCCGTGAAGTCTCCTCCCAAGGCCGCGACACCTCACTGTCCAGAGCCAGCAGAGGCTCACCGCCGAGAGCCGATCACGAAGGCTCGCCTGGAAGGCTGCTTTTCAGAGTTAGCTCGTCAAGAATGGCCCGTAGCGCGTCTCTCCCGAGAGACAGCCCTACCGCCTCTTCACCGAGACTTTCTCACAGAGGTTCTCCGTCGGTACTCACGCGGAAGGCCAGTACTTCAAGAGAAGTTCGCACTCCGTCGTCGCCTCGCCGCAGCCGCAGTTTGTCCCCTCGAAAACAAGACTTGTCGCCAGCCAGGCTGCAACTACGTGTAGCATCATCGTCGCGTCTCGGCTGCGACACGTCCTCGTCAGAGCTAGATAGTCCCCCTAGACCATCCCGGAGAAGCTCGCCAGACTGGCTTGAACGCGATGATTTCTTTCCGCGCGGTCCTTTGTTTCCCCCGCCACCGAAACCTCCCGTGCCGCCACCGATGCCCCCTCCTAAAGGCTTCTCAATGGCACCACTTGGTCTCGAGAGCACGACCACGTCGGCTTCAGCCATCCGTATAACAATGTCCCCCCCACCAATGCCACCTGTTCCACCTATGCTACCACCACCAACACCCACTGAAATTGCAGCCCTACGAGCCACTACAGCTGGTATGAGACGAGAGTCGAGCTCCTCTGAAAATGAATACGGCGCAGGGGAGGTTGCGCACCAGGTATATGAATACCAGCAACTTCAGTTTGAAAAGCTATTTCACCAGGATTCTAATGCGCTGCAAGGTGTTGACGATCAGCGGCAGCAGTTGCAGCAGCAGCTTCAGGAGCTGGAGAGAGTCCTACAACAACAAGATGGTGCACCTGTACTGCAGGTTCAATTTCAAAGCCCTGTTGACCCGTCAGGAAAACCGTCGACTCCACTAGCACAGTCCGTGCTTCAAGTACAGTTTCAGAGCCCATCGCAGCCAGTCCCTCAAGTTTTCCAAGCTCAAATCCCGACAAGGGCGGAGAGTCCGGGCGTGATACAAGTACAGCTCCATAGTCCAGCCGTGCCTTCAGAACCAGGACGGATAGAGTCTACCAGTATTTCACGGACCACGCAACCCGAACAACCAGGAGTATTGCAAATACAACTTCAAAGTCCACTAGATTCACCGTCTACTCAAGGCACTGCACAAACCGATCAACTTTCAATTTTGCAAGCACAGCTTCAAAGCGCTGTGGATTTTCCCACCTTGTCAAAATCTCCGCAAAGTGACCAGACTGGAGGCATTCAACTCCCGAGCCCCCCAGAACCGCAAAGCACCATAGCGGATCAATCTGCCTTGTTTCAGATGCAGATGCAAGGATTGGCCCAGATGCCACAGTTAGATCAATTAGCACAGCAGAAACAGTTCCAAAGCCAGCTAGGCTTTCCTATGCAGGCGACTGGTCAGGTTCAGCAACCCGAGCTGCCTGGAGTGCTCCAAATGCAATTCCATAGTCCATCGACAGCTTCCATGGGGTTCGTTAACCAGCAAACGGCACAGACAAGAGATATTGACCAGTCATTAATGGCACAAATGGAGTTTTCTGGCCAGTCTATGCCACCGGACCATGTTCCTTGGTCATCAGCGCCGCAAATGGGACTTCCAAACCAAACCATATCTCAGCTCCAGCTGTCAATGCAGCAAGCAGGGCAGCTTGAGCAGCCTATGCTTCATTCGTCGATGCAGCAAATGGGAATGTCTGGTCACCCTGTGTCATTCGGCCAACAAGCTGACCAGCAATTCCTCGAGATGCAGTTCCAAAGTACACTTATGCCTTCAACAGACTTCCCTACCCGACCTTTACCTCAGCCTCCGTTTCAGTGCATGCCAATGGATCAAGGGAGCGCTCAGGCTATGTTCTTAGAAAATCAGCAAGAGCAGTTCCAGCGACAAATTCACCTCGGTGTATCTTCAACGGGGACTTATCCTCACGGACCAGGACAAGCCATGCAAGGTTCAATACATCAGCTTCAGCCGCAAGGATCGCCTATGCAAGAGATGCGAGACTGGGCTCACCAGTCAATGCAAGGAGAGCCCGTGCCACGAATGCAAGATTGGGGATCGCTGATGCATATGCCTTCGCAGAGTCTGCAGATGTCGGGGCCAATGTCAGGGCCAGCTATGCGAGATGGCGCACGTCAGGCAATGGGCCAACTCCGCCTGTTCGATCAGCCACTGCCATCACGGCTGCCATTTAGCCCTCGAAGACAACCGCCATCTCCATCAATGCAAATGATGAACGAAATGATGATGCAGACAGAACTACCGGGAAGTCGTTCATCCCCGCAGGTGCACCTACCTGGGTCGAGAATGCCTTCAGCAGAAATGCGTTTTCGGGATATGCGCCAAGAGCAGCTGCTGCGACAGAGGTCCCAACCTCACACTCTGGTAATGGTTCAAAGATCTGACCGAGATATCCGCCTTCCAAAACCAGAGAGAATGCCACGGCCCAGGAGCAGCGAACCACGGATGCCGCGGCCTCCTAGGAGTGGTCCGGACGAGTTCGCAATGAGGCCACCGCCGTGGAGGACTCGCATACCGATGCCCCCCCGAGGAATGCAACCGGCATCTCGACCCGAGATGCGCCCTGCCATGCCGTCTCCTCCGCAGCGCCCACCTCCGCCACGGATGGTAGCGCGCATGCCCCCACCTGGTCCAGTCAAGAAAGAGCCGGAGCCAGCGAAAACTCCTCCACAAGGTGATGCGCCCCCTGCACGTTCCCAGGAGCCATCTACTCCTGCTTCAAGCCAACAGCAGACACAAAAATCTCCAGAATCCAAACCTGAGCAATCAGAGCAACAGAAACCACCGCCGCAACAGCAGCAGGTGCCACAGCAGCGAGAGCAGCAACAACGGAGGCTAGCATCGCAAGCCAGCGAGCCTTGCATGCAACAGATTCCACTGCCTGTGACAGGCTACGAGCCTACGACTCCTGGACCTCCTTTCCCGAGGTTTCCGTTCCGCGTGCCCCGTCCACGGTCGGCAACGCCACTGAGGTCATTTTCTCCCCTTCCGCCAAGGCCTATGTCTCCTTCGCAACCCCGCCTGCCAGATTTTCGGCAGCTGGAATTGCAAACAAAGTTACAGCAACTAATCCTGGAGAGGCAGCAGCAGCAAATGCAGGAGCAAATGAAAGCTGTCGCCCGCCTCCAAAGTTCACCTAGGCCACCTAAGAGCCCTGGCAGTCCAGTGCAAATACTGGTCCGAAGTTCACCCAATCTGCCACAGTACGGCCAGCAGCAGATGCTCCTGCAACAGAGAATGCAAGAGCAGTATCACATGCAGAGGATGCAGCAAGCCAACCAGATGAACAGACTTCGAAACATGGCGAGTGCCACTGACGGTGGTGGATACATGCGCCGCAAGATGTTAAGCGCTACGAAAAGCAGCATGCCGGACACTGACAGCGCGTCAGATTATGGCAACGGGACAATGGACTCGAAATCAGTGGCGGCTCTGTCCAACATGATCGAAGCGCGCAAGCCACCACTCTCACCACACGCTCACGCGCATGCCCACACACAGAGGAAACAGAACTATCGGCACACTACAATCGAAACAAGAATGCGCAATTCTCAGACCGAGATGGTTGTTTATTTCGTAGTTTTACTAGCGACAATTATTGGCCTCTGGACAGTACTCGACATCTATGGAAGGCGCACAGCTGTGCACTCATTCAATGGCAGCTACATTGCAGTTCCGAACGCTACCATGAGGGGTTTCAGAGACAACTCGGGACAGAGCGGCATGCCAGCGAACGTCAGCGGTCAACCTACCTTTGAACTGTGCAGTTCAGCATCATGCCTAGCCGAAGGCAGCTATGTGTCGCATCAGTTGAACTGGAATGTAAATCCGTGCGAAAGCATGTACGAGTTTGTGTGCTCCAACAGTCCACCAAAGCCGGCTGATGAGCTGCTCTTGTCCGACCTGGAATTTTCGTTGCTGCGCAAGCTACGAGGTTCTCCCGCCACGGGAAGCCCTGCCGCTAGAGTCATGCAGGACCTCTGGAAAGAGTGCCTAGACCAAGAGACACGAAATCGCCTGGGTTGGGGTCCCTTGAAACACATGTTTAAGGCAACATCATTGTCAGACTGGCCTTACTTGCAGTTCACTACTCAAGGGGAACGTGCGGTGTGGCTGGCCGCAGCGCGTGCACTGCGCTACTTCGGTCTGGCCACGCTGGTTTCGTTGGAGCCAAGTGAACACCCTTTGCTGGGGCGCAGTCCTCTGCTGGCTCTGGACAAGCCTGTGCTGCTGCTTCAGCCCGGCAACGACAGCTCCTGGTACTACGAAGCGGTATCCCTGGCGCTCTCTTCGGTGGCTCACAAGAATGTCGCCAAGCATCCGTTGGCGCTGGACGTAACCAACTTTGCGCGGCAGCTGGCCAGTGTGGTCCGATCACCCGGCGCCTCTGGAGACCTAGGGCGTGATGCCAAGCTGGAGCGGCTCCGCAGTGTGCCGCGCTACCGGCCGCTACTCGTAGGTTTCCTGCAGAACGACAGTCTCGTGAGCGACGACACGGAGTTGCTGCTGAAGGCCCCTGAGTACGCCATCCGCCTTGGCTACCTGCTGGACGACACGGCACCTCACGTGGTGCTCAACTACGTCGGGTTCCGGCTGCTGGTGCACGTGTCGCCGTTCCTGCCCGAGTCTGTGCGCAAGCTGGTGCCGCTGCGGGCACGCCAGCTGGGACTGGGCGACCACGGCCCGGGCCAGTTGGTGTGCCTGCGAGCCGTTGAGCATGCGCTGCCGACGCTGTTCTACCGAGCGGCGTACGAGTCTCACCGGCCGCTGCTGGACGCCCTGCTGGCGGCCGACCTGGGCGGCACGCTCAAACAGGCGCTGGCCTCGCGGCTGGCGCTCCTGCACTGGCTGGACAGCGACACGCGGGACCGCGCTCTCCAGCGGCTTCACCAGCTCGAGCCGAGGCTCCTCTTCCCCTCCTGGGTGGCCGACGCGGAAAAGGCCGAGCAGGACGTGCGCCAGGCTCCACACGTGATCGCAGGCGAGGGCTTGCGCTCGTACGCTCGCATCACCAAGCACCTAATGCAGCGGCGGCTGCACAGCGCCGACCCGTGGCTCGGCCAGGCACCCTCGGACGATCAGTGCTGGCTGGGACCCGGCCGGCGCGTGCTCTACGTACCGCTGACGGCGCTCAACGCGAGTGCGCCAGCCCAGGAGCCCTTCGTTTTGCTGCAGCTGGCGCGACTGGGCGAGCGGGCGTCGCGCTGTCTCGTGCGCCTGCTGCTCGACGGCGCAGGCAACCGCGACGAGGACCCGCGCGCCTGGTGGACTCCTGCGGCGCGCCAGGGGCTGGCCGAGCTGCGCAAGTGCTACACGCTGCAGAGCCGCGGCGAGAGACCCACCGCGGCCGAGGAGAGCGCCGCGCTGGTGGTGGCTCACGCTGCGTTCGAGGCGCGCATGCCGGCGCTCGACTTCCGGCTCGAGAACGCGGTCTCCATGTCCCTGGACCAACTGTTCTTCATCCACTACACGCTTGGCTACTGCGCCGCCGATTCCGACGCGGCGCGCCGAGTCAACCTGGCTTTGCTTAACTTTGGCGGCTTTCAGCGAGCGTTCACCTGCGACGTTGGCACTCCGATGAACCCACGCAAGAGCTGTGACTTCTGGTGAAAGGCACCGGCGCGCGGCCGAAAATTCTCACGAGGGCTGGAGGGCGGGCCGCGAGTTGTGTAATGCATGTTCTCCCACTTGTTCCATTATGCCGCCGACCTGTGTGCCAGAAATACAGCGGCCTGTTGCAGTACTAAATTTGGTGCATGCGCTGCTGAGGAACAACCACCAAGGAATGTGCTAACCACGAATAAAGGAAGACCCTGGCGGGCGGCCATGGCTTTGTTTTTTAGGCTGTGCTTTGAATACACTCCTAATTTACCGGTGAAGAAGTCAGTCTAGTATAACTGAGCAGTCTAACCCGGTTCCTTAGCCCGGAACCCTGAAAGCCAAAGCCTAGAAGCGAAGTACAAAAGCTGCTCATAGTATTGCAGGCTATGTATACGCGATGCCTTGACCTCGAGCGTACCAGAAACTTGGAAAAATGCTAAGGTAACTGCTAAAAGTCGGGACAACCTTAGGCTTCAAACAAATGATCAGTCAGGCTTTCGTAATGGATACTTGAAAATAGACCGTATTTACACCATCATTCGGGTAGGAGAGAAACTCGCAGAATAGATCCATATATAAGCTTTCATTGATTACCAGAAAGCATTTGACTCAGTGGAAACCTCAGCTGTCATGCAGGCTTTGCGGAATCGAGGTGTAGAAGAGTTATGCGAAAATATTTGGGATATCCATAACGAATGCACAGCTACCATAGTCCTTCATAAAGTCAGCAATAAAATTCCAATACGGAAAGGTGTCAGGCAGGGAGACACAATCTCGCCTATGCTATTCACCGCCTGTTTACAGGAGGTATTCCGGAGCCTGAAATGAGAACAGTAGGAGATAAGAGTTAATAGATAGGTAATCTGCGATTCACTGATGACATTGCCTTGCTAAGCCACCCAGCACATGAACTGCAAAGCATGATCAATGAGTTTGACAGGCAGAGCCGAACTGCGGGGCCAAAAATTAACATGCAGAAAACCAAATTAATGTAGAACAGTCTCGGACGGTAACAGCAGTTTACATAGGTGCTGGAAGTGGAGGAGGATGAAGTCTACTCATGGTAGGTAGTGACCGCAGATCCGGATCCCGAGTGTGAAATAACGAAGAATATGAATGGGATGGAGCGCATTTGGCAGGTTCTCTCAGATCATGAATGGCAGTTTACCGGCATTCCTCAAGAGAAAAGTGTACAAAAGCTGTATCTTACCGGTACACACCTATAGGGCAGAAACGTGTAGGCTAACGAAAAGAGTTCAGGTTAAAGGTGCACTGAAGAGGAATCTAACTCGTATTTTTACCGCCGGAACTCGATCTACACGTTCCGAGCGATCTTCGAAACTTCGAATTTGCCCTGTGCGACCGATTTCCTTAATTTAAATCGATTAAACGTCCCGGCTCCCGCCTTTTTTTTTTAATTCCCCGCAGACGGTGGGACGAGTCGACCAACCTTTCAACCAGTCCCGTGGCGGCTTACTGCTCTGCCATCGGCGGAGTGATACGTAGTGATCGGCGAAAGCAAAGAGTCCACGCGTATTTTTGTTTCTGTGGGCCTAATTTGCAGCTATGTGGTCTGTGACTAGATCTATTTATTCACGGAAACCTAAAAAGCAAAATAAAAGAGAAAGCAAAGCCGCCCCGCGACTGTCCGAAAGGGACTCCATGCGTTGATTGACTCCTCCCACCATCTGCGGGGAATTTAAAAAAAGGCAGGAGCCGGACGTTAATCAGATTTAAATTAGAGAAATCGGCCGCACAGGGCAATAATTCGAAGTTTCTAAGAATGCTCTGAACGTGTAGATTGAGTTACCGCGGCAAGAAGACGAGTTTAGATTTCTCTTCAGTGCACCTTTAAGTCAAGGACAACGCAGCCAGCTACAAAAAGAAAAATGGTAGTTATGTTAAGGGACGGGAATGGGGCTGAGTGGGTGAGGGAACAAACGCGTTTTATTGACATCCTAGTCGAAATCAAGAGGAAGAAATGGGCTTGGGCAGGGCTTATAATGCGAAGGCAAGGTAACCGCTGATCCTTAAGAGTAACGGAGTGGATTTCAAGAGAAGGCAAGCGTAGCAGGGGGCGGCAGAAAGTTAGGTGGGCGGATGAGATTAAGAAGCTTGCGGGGATACAGTGGCCGCCACTGGCGCAGGACAGGATTAATTGGACAGGCAAGGCGGAGGCCTTTGCCCTGCAGAGGCCGTAATCAGGCTGCTGCTGATAATGATGATGAGTATTGAAGGGTATTCAGACGCCTCTGAGACGGAATCCTGCTAACACAATTCGAAATTTGCTGCTGGCAATCTGTCACTGATGTGCAGAGAACGTATTATACGGTATCGATATCAAATAACACCATCAGAACGTGATGAAAAACAGCGCGTAGAAACTGGATAAGAGGCGCACACATTTTCATGCTTCTTTATCTTAAGCAGCTCGCATACTCTCCTCATTAGCAGCGACACGAAGTTGGTTCCTCGGTCTGTTAAGAGTTGGCTTGCAAATCCATGTCGGAGCAGGATCTGTTCGACAAACGCGCGCAACCGTGTCTACCTTTTGATCTACGATTGCCAGCGCTTCCGCGTATTTCGAAAGGTGATCTACAAATACTATTATGCGCCTGTTTCCGGAAGGTATCGTGAGCGACGGGCCGACTATATCCTTACTAGTCCGCTCGAAGGGAGCCTAAACCTCAGGGAACACCTGAATTATCGCTGGCCTGCGACCCTTGGGTGTTTTTCAGTCTGGCACTTTAGCACTTTGCTCAGTATTCCCTAACGTCCTATAGCATGCCACTCCAGAAGTAGAACCGTTCCACCCGCTTGCGCTTCTTCGCTACTCCGAAATGGCCGGCGCAGTGCGCATCGTGAAACGCACTAAGAACCTTTCTGTCCACGACCTAGGCCCTCTCCCAAGTGGTTGGCTCTGGTCTCCCTTTCCTCGTTGGCCGCGTCCGCCGGCACAGGATTTCGTCTTTGCAAGTGAAACAGCCTAATTGTTCAGGGTCAGATGATTTTGAAATCCTGGCTACATCGCGCCAAAGCACATGCGCTTTCGAGAAGCTTGCAGGCAAAGCAACCTCTCTAGTGCACGTAACTTGTAAAAGTAACCAAAATTTGTTTGGCCACAGCGCCGATGATAACAGCGTTTTCGAAATTCTAAAAACTGATATGGATATTGCTTGCCGTGGGCTACACGCCTCTGAATAACTGAGGAGCCTAATATTAATAGTTAAAAGTTAATCGTTCAATATTACTTAACCAGCCTGCTAGTTTGGACGCCTTAGCTGTATTCTGATGTACAACATCGCTGACAATGCTATGCCGAAAAAAAAAAGCGTTCTAACTAAAAAGTCTATTTTTTAAAATTGTGAAGTCTTAGGTGAAATACCCTCTATAGGGGTTGGTTATATTTGGCGCATTTCTCCATCACCTTATTGATAATGTAAATATGGTTTATTGTCGAGTACCCTTTACGAAGGCCTGTCTGATGATTTTGTTGATTGAAGTCTAAGGTTGCCCTGACTTTATTAGCAATTATCTTAGTAAATACCTTCTAGACAACAGACAGTAAGCTGATTGGTCTGTAATTTTTCAAGTCCTTGACGTCTCCTTTCTTATGAATTAAGATAATGTTAGCGTTCTTCGAGCTTCTGGTACGCTCGACACCATGAGGCATTGCATATGCAGGATGAATAATTTTTCTAGAGCAATCTCACCTCCGTCTTTCAACAGTACTGCCATTACCTGATCGATCCTCACCAGCTGCTTTCCCCCTTTGCATTGCTCCTAAGGCTTTCTTTAGTTCCTCTTTCGTTACTGGCGGGATGTCCCATTGCAGTGCGTTAGTGCCTCTCTCTTTTACGTCCCGATTACATTAGCTACTGTATAGATTTGCGTAGAACTCTTCGGCTACTTTAACTATCATCTCCATATTGCTAATGACATTGATCTCTTCCTCTCTTAACGCATACATCTGATGCTTTCTATCCCTAGTTTCCTCTTTACTGCTTTTCGGCTACCTCCATTCTTTAGAGCATGCTCGATTCTCTGCATATTAAACTTCCTTATGTCGGCTACCTGGCGCTTATTTATTAACTTAGATAGCTCTACCAGCTCTGTTCTGTCTGTGGGGTTAGATGTTTTCATGCTTTGACATTTCTTGATCAGATCTTCAGTCTCCTGAGATATCTTGCCGGTATCCTGTCGAACCATCCTACCGCCTGCTTCTATACTGCGCACTCCGTAATGACAGTTGGGCGATCATCTTTCGCTGCTTGAACATTAAGGTCGTCGTCCTCAGTTAAAGCCAAATATCTGTCTTCAGCAATGCCCTGAATTCTTCTACCTTCCCTCTTACCTCCAACTCGTTAATGGGGTTCCGTTTCACTAGTTTCTTACGCTCCCTCTTGAAGTCTAATTCGAGACCTTACGTACCATTCTGTGAAGTCTGTATCATTTTGAGTCTCACCAAAAGGGCTTTTCCACGTCCACTTCCTGTTCTCTCGCTTGCGGAAGAAGGTATTCATGATCCGCAAAATATTTCGCGCTGCGAACTCTGCTAAAACTCCCTTCTGCTATTCCTAAAGCTGCCATAGTCGCCTACCGCCTCGTCTCCAGCCTGCTTCTTGCCTACCTTCGCATTGAAGTCACCCATTGGTACAGTGTACTGCGTTTTTACTTTGCTCATTGCAGATTCCACGTCTTCGTAGAATCTTTCGACGATCTGGTCATCATGGCTTGATGTAGGCGCGTAGGCCTGCACCACCTTCAGCTTATTCCTCTTATTAAGCTTAATTACGACAGCTGCCACCCTCTCGATAATACTACAGAATTCCTCTATGTTGGCAGCTATATATCCTGGTTGATGAGGAATCCCACACATTGTTCTCGTCTGTCCGCTAATCCACGATAGCACAGTACGTGCTCGCCCTTTAGTACTGTATACGCCTCATCTGTCCTCCTAACCTCACTAAGCCCTATGACATCCCATTTAATACCCACTAGTTCCTCGAACAGCACTTTTAGACTAACTTCACTGGATAAGGTTATAGCGTTAAACGTTGCCAGGTTCAGTTTCCAATGGAGGCCTTTCCGATGCCAGAGATTCACAGCACCTTCCCCTGCGTCACAGGTTGGACCGCCGCCTTGGACAGCTGCTCCGCTGCCGCTGGGTACTGATGACCGAGTGTTAATTAGTTTGTTCTTATAGGAGGTTGTGGCCAAGTAGTACACCAGGGTGGCCAAATCCTGTCCTGGTGAGGGAGTGCGTTGTCGGTGCTGGTCATCGATGTCATGCCACATCTCAAGCCTGGTTATGCATTTCCATCAACACGCGTTTTTTTTTAATATGGTGGAGAATTGCGCGGCACCGGGATTCGAACCTCGGTCCTCTTGCACTCGAGGTGGATGCTCTACCTCTATGCCACCGCTGCTTTTTCTTTCACGGTCTTTCACGCCATCTCTGCTTTCATGGACAAGGTGAGGCTGTACTACTTCGCCTCAGCACTGAAGTGCATTAGGTAAAGGCAGCTTAAAGGTAAAGGTAAGTTTGTGGGACATACCCTTTTCGTGACGAAAATACGCGACGGAAACGCAGAAGCGACTGATTTTTTTCGAATGCAAAGTCTGAACAATTCAGGTTAATACAATCGGTCAAAAGCAGCGCCGCGACACAATTTTGCAGTGGAAGCCAGCCGCAAAAAATTGCAGCCGCTTATCCTTAGGGTACTACGAGTGATCTGCGCTCGCCGGTTCTTGAAATGTTTGCCGCAACGAGGATGCCACGGACGACGTTTCGAAAAATGTGTTTGTTTTATGTTGCAATGAGTGCTTTGTGGTTTGAGAAATGCGTGCGCATGGATGTTTGTGGCTGTGGTCATTCGTACGAGAGGATCTTGTTAAGCAGTGCCTTTGCCGGCTCGGACGCAATCTTTTTTTCCGGAGTCTTCCTACGCTAGTGCATTCCTTTACTGCCACTGTGCTGGACCACATAAGCACAAATAGACGCAGAAGCCTATGCACGTTTGGGCGCATTCTTGTCTGAGGGGAAGCATACTCTTGTTGTGAAGGTGTAGGTTGCGAAACCACGGGACGAACCACGAAGAAAAGACACAGAAACACACACACCGC
This sequence comes from Amblyomma mixtum, assembly GCF_055824585.1. NCBI lineage: Eukaryota > Metazoa > Arthropoda > Arachnida > Ixodida > Ixodidae > Amblyomma > Amblyomma mixtum. The sequence continues at coordinate 41,217,741 of NC_143014.1, forward strand.
ACTAACAACTGTTTACTTCTTCCTGGGAACGCATACTTATACACCTGGCCACGCATGCTCAAATGCAATATTTAACAACAACAGTCATGCCAAGGGCTGTTAACGCAGACGCGAACGCAAAAAATTGATTTCGGCTACGTACAGAGCCACGGACGTGTCACTGATACATTCTACAGCGTTTTCCTTTATGGCTTTGGAAGCTTTCCACATAAAGGAAAACGCTGTAGAATGTACCGGTGACACGTCCGTGGCTCTGTAGGTAGCCGAAATCAATTTTTTGCGTTCGCGTCTGCGTTAACAGCCCTTGGCATGACTATTGTTGTTAAATATTGCATTTGAGCATGCGTGGCCAGGTGTATAAGTATGCGTTCCCAGGAAGAAGTAAACAGTTGTTAGTGCGCTTGTGTGTGTCTCTGTCTCTTTTCTTCGTGGTTCGTCCCGTGGTTGCGCAACCTACACCTTCACAACATCATGTACCAACTAGGCCCAACCCAAGTTTTATTGAAGCATACTCTGCATCACGTTCCCGAGTCACGGCCTCCGGTTTGATACCAGTTGCCCATGCTGGCCTTCGCCGGAGAGTGGAGACAAGGGTATATAAAGTAGCCGTGCCCCCGAGCTGGTAGCTTGGTGCATAGGCAAATAATTGTGAAAACAACGACGGCGACTACTCTAAACTTGGAGAGCTAGGCTAGAACAGCTAGCGCTTTAATGGTATTTGTTTCTACTCCCACCGCGGTGGCTCAGTGGTTATGGCGCTCGGCTGCTGAGCCGAAAGACGCGGGTTCGATCCCGGCCGCGGCGGCCGAATTTCGATGGAGGCGAAATTCTAGAGGCCCGTGTACTGTGCGATGTCAGTGCACGTTAAAGAACCCCAGGTGGTCGAAATTTCCGGAGCACTTCACTACGGCGTCCCTCATAGCCTGAGTCGCTTTGGGACGTTAAACCCCACAAACCAAACTAAATTAAACTATTTGTTTCTACAACGGCTGCACTAATTGCAAGACTGCTAGCGATGACCAAGTGACCAGGAGGAACATTTTTAAGGCCATGTGAAGGGGCATCGTATTTCGGTACTTTCATCTTGGCTTCCGGCGGTTGCTTCGTTGTCCTACAGGTGTCTAGTGGAACTACGCAGATTGAAGAATCCGCAAGGAATCGGCCGATCGGTTGCATTCACCAGTCTCCACTCTAGCGGGCATCAGTCTTTGCACTGTCGTTGTTCTTGTTAACCTTTCAAAAGATGGCACATACCCACACTGCGGGATCGGCTAAGAACCTGTACATAATAAAAGCAAAAGGAAAGCACGCGGGGTAGCAACACCAGTGGGTGGTAACCTCAAGTAGGGCATGGACTGAAAAGGGAGAAGAGTTTGGATCAGAGAGAGAGAGAAAGAAAAAAGAGAAATAATTGATTAAGTCAATATGTAAGAATAGTGCATAAAAAAGAAATAGTGGAACATTTAGCAAGGCAGTCGATGAGATTCTAGCAAGAAATTTTGAACAGCGTCATAAACAGGCCTGTGGTTGAACCCAAATGTGGTGGCCCCAAATGATAGCAAAAGCGGGCTGCTCAAACTAAGGCCAAGATGGTGCAAGGGCTCCTCCAGCAATCTTCTTCTCAAACAGGGAAAACGGCGACAATGGAGCCAAGAATGATCGATAGACTCAGGCTCACGGCAGAATGCACAGAGGGGGAGACAGCGCCAAACCAGACCTGTGTAGATAGAAATTTAGAAGAGGGATACGGCAGCGCATCCCTCCTTGTTTTCTTCTTTCACTTTCGTTCTGCACTGATAGTTGTACTTTCTTTTACTTATTTTATTAACATCTTCCTGATGCCCTTCCAAAGCTGCTTCGCAGAGTGTGCAGTTATCTTTTTCTTTTGTTTCGCCGCTCTTCTCAGACATTTGCCGCCTCGCTGCGGGTCAGCGAGTGCGCTGCCGTGCTGTCAACACCAGCTTCGTTTTTCTCGCCGCCCGCGTGCCGTGAGGCGCCGGGTATCGCCAGCGTCGCTCGCAGCAGTGCCTCGGTCGTGTGGCGGCTGTGAGCGTCGACTATGTGTGCCGCCGGGCAGCCGGCTGCAGCCGCGGCCACTGTGGCCGACGAGACGGCCGCCGAGCCCTCGAGCGAGGAAGACTGGGACACGAGCGCCGTGCAGCTGGCCCCCTGGAGCGAAGAGCGCGAAGTGTTCGCCTACCTGCTCACGCTAATGGCCGTACTGACCGCTGTCATCACGGTGGTGAACAACCTCAACGGCAAAGGCGTGGCACCCGTGGTTCTGGAGCCCCGTCGCAGGGTTCCCGACAGCGGCACGACGCCGCCGCCACGCGGTGCCCTCGAGAAACCGCCTTACGATCTGTGCGTGTCGCGATCCTGTCAGGCCGAAGGACGCTACCTCGTCGACCTGCTCACCTGGGAGTACGACCCGTGCGAAAACTTCTACGGCTTCGTCTGCCAGGGTTGGCACCAGGACCAGACTTCGGGGGACTCCCAGCTGCGCCGGGACCTCGAGCTGCGGCTGTCGGCTCTGCTTCGGCGGGCCTCGCCTAGCCCCGTGCTGGAGCCCTTGCGGCGCCTTTACAGCCAGTGCAACGAGGCGCACAGCCGACGAGACGGGCAGGCGCTGCGCCAGGCGCTGTCCATGGCCGGCCTGCCCGACTGGCCGTACGCGGCGCCACTGCGCAACGCCGTCTCGCTGTGGTCGACGGCCGCCCAGGCACTGAAGCTCACAGGGGCCGAGAGCCTGTTCAGCGCAGTGCCCAGCTCCCACAGCTCGCGGCCGGGCCAGAGCCTGCCGCAGCTGGGGCCGCCAAACCTGGGCAGTGAGACGTCGCGCGAAGCGCTTACCGCCGCGCTGGGCGCCTTCCGGCCGCGGCTGCTAGTTCCCTTGTACGCCGCTGAGATTTCGGGGCTGGAGCAGCGCTTGATGCGCTGCAGGCCCAGTGAGGCGCAGCTGACGCGGCTTGCCGGCTTCCCGCAGCTGATCGAGTTTCTGGGCCGGCTCCTGGGCAGTGGCGTCCATGAGGGGACCGAGGTGCTGCTCCAGAAGGACGCTGTGCGCTGTGTGTTGGAGGCGGCAGCAGCGACGCCCATCGACACCGTGCTTAACCTGATGGGGTTCCGGTTGCTCATGCAGCTGGCCTACTTGCTGCCCGACAAGTTGGCGCTCCGACTGGCCGACTCGCGAGGCCCACGCTGGCGCGGCTGCCTTTTGCAGCTAGAGCCGGCGCTGCCTCACCTCTTCCTGCTAGCCAGTATCGAAGCCCTTGGAGCGCCGCCTCGGGCTTCCAGACTTGCCGAAGACGTCCGACGCGCCATCGTGCGCGCATTGCCGGGTCTGTCGTGGCTCGCACCGGGAGACCGGCGAAAGGCAGCCGCGCTCCTCGCACGTACGCGCATACGGCTGTTCATGCCCGACGAGCTACGCAATGGCTCGGCGCCCACAGCAGTGCCACCGCACGAGCTGGACGTTGGAATCGTGGCATTCTGCAAGCTCCACGCTCGCGCCTTCGAGTACAAGCTGCGCTCCCCCGAGCCGTGGCTGGTATCTGCGATGGATAGCGACTGCGTTCTGGATGTGCAGGCGAACCGTGTCGACGTGCCTTTGCTGATGTTCAACCGAAGCGCGGTTATCCTGGACGACTTGCAGAGCAGCCAGCTCCCGCGGGCTGGCTTCCGCCTCGCGCGCTGCCTCCTGCGCCTGCTCTTCGGCTGGGCAGAAGCGGACGCCAACTGGGACGAGGGCGTCCGCGCGCGCCGCTGCCTGGCCCGCCAGTACGGCACCATGGCCAAGGCGGCCCCCGTCGAAGACAGCCTGGCTCTCGCCCCCGTGCTGCGTCTCTTCCGCGAGAACCTCCGCCAAAGGCGACGGCTGAGACAGGACCTGAGGCTGCGCTACGCCGAAGACCTCAGTCTCGACCAGCTCTTTTTTGTCTACTTCGCGCTGGGCTTCTGCAACGATGCAAGCGACGCGGAACGGCGCACCAACGTGGCACTTTGGAACACTCCTTCCTTCCACGCTGTCTACGAATGCCGCACGGGGTCACCCATGAAGCCTGATCGCTCCTGCATACTTTGGGTCTCCCTTTAACACCCGCGAATTCTGCTTTCGCGCAGTCTGCCACGACAGGCTGTCTGTCACGGGTACCGTGGTCACGCAGTGAATTCCATTAGCCGCAGTGCACCTCGTGCGATGGAAGGGTCTTTTAAGCTTGAAGCTGTCACCATGCGGCCGCGTCTTGTGCGCCATCAAGGCACCACACAGGAACGGCGTTGCGCAAAAGCAGCGGGCCTGAAACAATGACGCTCTCTCTTGGAGACTGGCCAGCGACGCCTGACTACCGCTTCTAGTGGAAAACTCCCCCGGTGTCCCCTTCCAGCGCATTAGGGGTCTCGCAGTGATCCACGGTGGACCCAGCGTTTGTGTGGATGAACACGTTCATGTGAAGGCAGGTGTCGTTCGCTCACACAGGCGCCCGTCCGACGCCTATTGCTCAGGTGTACTGCTTTAGTTATTTGCGCACCTCTTGCGCGTTGCACATCTCATGGGAGCATAGTGGACTGATACAGTGCACTCCCTGTTGTTGTCTTTGTGAATTTAGCGGTGTCTACTTAGCTTGCCACAATTCGCAAACGTGTCTGCCTCACTCTTGTCTCACTCTTTTCATGCTTGTGGCTTACTTGCTCGTCTAGCGCCGTTTCTGCGGGCAAAAACGCACCGTACCACGGTAGCGCGACGCCTAATGAAAAGCGCCAGAGCCCGGTGGTACAGCGGTGCTTTTCGTTACGGCGCTTAAATTAGGGCGGACCACAACGCTCATTGTGATGTGCGCCTTGTTTACCGACGTCCGAGGCGCCCGCGCCTTATCGCTGATCTGCGGGCGCCGGGGGGGGGGGGGGGGGGGGGGGGGCGAATCTCTAAAAAAACGGGCCTGTGATACACGCAACGGTGCGCGGATGCGTGCGCAATCGCGCTGCGCGTGGGTGTACGTACGTGTGTAAACGCCCGGGCGCGCGCCGAGAGAACGACGCGCATAGACGACGAGTGCCACGTCGCGGTGATTACTGCCGAGAGATAGCGACGTCTTTATTCCCGGCATAGGTGTTTTTCCACACACACGGGGGGCGATGCTTCGCGTCAACCGCGTCGAGGACCGATGCAAATTTTTAATACGACAGCGTTAGAACGGTCATTCTGAGGAAGAGCCGTGCGAGTTGTCACATTGATTCAGGATTGGTCGAGAGAGTTTTGACGTCACGGGTTGAGCTGCGTAATGGGATCAAAACGAATGAAACTGTCACTGTGAGGTCGTAGCATGACTGAAATGTCATTTTAAAATCTAAGATATACATTTAACACCCAGAAAAGAAAATTGCGGCAATTAGTTGGGAATCGAACTCATGACCCTTAGGTTGCCAGTCACACACTACCTTGATGCCATTGAGGCACGTTCGTTCGACTTTGTTAAACGAAGACCTTGTGTGCCTTGTGGTGTATCACGTGGTCTAGTATGCCTGGTCATGTATGCTAATGAGTGTTTCTTGGAAAAAACAGCGCTAAACGAAAGGACAACGAAAAAGAGTACAACAGGACCGGCGCTCTTGTACTCTTTTTCGTTGCCCTTTCGTTTAGCGCTGTTTTTTCCAAGAAACATGTGCCAACTAGCTCAACTCTCCGTTTTATTGAAGCTAATGAGTGTGTTTAATTCCAAATAGGCTCTAATTTAGAAAGTAGCAAATAATTATTACCGCTCTCGCGTCATACCCTTCGGGCGAAGGTTAGAAGTCTCCCCAGTGCTTTAACTCGACCGCCTCAAATGAGGGGATGCACGGCGCCCCTCTTCTCGTATTGAAGGGGTCTATTCCCAGACTCCCTCATGTTTCTACCTCGTGAAACCCGGAGGCGTTCTGTCTAAAGACAACTCTCATACATTACTCTTCCTTTTCACTGGCCGCTCTTACCAGGTTCTGAAAAAGTTCCTGCAGGCACGGCATTGCGTTGAGGCTGGGCACCAATTGAATTCAAAGAAACATTATACAAGCCTGATATTTCTGCTGTTATCAAGGAGCCCAGTGGCACATGCAGAAGGTTTGAGAGTTCGGTGAGCGGTTACATTATCACCCACGCCTCAACCAGCGAAAGAACGCAGCCCAACAGAGTAGAACGCGGGGCGCCTCTTGACTTTCAACTGAATGCAGGTTGGAAACGATCGCATATAAGCCCATCTGCAAAAAGCTGTACACATGCGAAAACGTCACGTGATATGCAGCGCTGTGTGGATCCAGAACAGCCCACTGAAGTGAGATGAACTAGTTCATGTCTTCAAATTATTGCACCACGCTCACTTTACTGTTATAAGAATGCAGTGGAAGCACGAGCTGAAATGCGAAATCTTTCTCACGCCACGCAGCAGCTGAAAGCCAACTTTTGCAGCATGCAAGACAGGAAAACCATGGGGGCATATCCTTATCCAGAGCCTCCAGTGTACACGAGGCTGCCACATAGATGCGAGAGCCTGTTCGTTTTTAAGATATCCAGGGCGGGGTCCGTAACAAGTAGTATAAGATTCAAGTAATGGGGAAGAGCTAAGAAGTATATTCGCTTGGCAGACAAGGAAAGATTGGAGGGGGCTCTTAAACTCCGCCTTAAGGGCTTGACGCGATAGCGTTAACGGGTTAATTCCATGTATTGTCAGGAACTGAGGCCACACAAGCCCAGCTCTGGAACCAGAGTTGAAGACGGAGGGGTCCTGGAGATGACTAACTCGTTTAGCCTCGCAGGTACCGGCTCCGAATGACGATGTCGGACTGCGTTATCGAGGAAACTGTACAGAAGGGTTTATTCTACATATTTACAGATGAGAATCGAATGCACTGCTATGCCGAATGCGAATCCTGAATCCTCCGATCACACAACAACATCCCGTTAAATACGGTTCGCGTTCCCTAGATCCCTGACTGGGGAACTTGGTTCGAATAACGTTGTCCAATCGGATGGGCCATTGATGACGCTGGCGGTACCACCCACGGCACGGGCGGTGCTGAAGCTCTCTCGCTCTCTCACAGCTCGGGGGATGAGAAGGGGAAGACAGTCATCAAACACAGATGCGTCACCTTGACCACTGCCGCAAGTGTTCTGTGCGTTGCCTCCGTGGGAAAGCAGAATCCCGCAGTCTTCTCGCAGGTGGTTGAACCTTCTCGAACTCCCCCGCCGGATGGCCGAAGCACGAGACTCCTTCGACACAGCGTCTTTCAATTAGCAGCCTCGCTCAGCGTGGCCTTGCGTAGCATCATCCAGTCCGGTGACCCGAAGGTCGACTCGGCCAACGTATACCGCTGCTTCCGCCGTGCTGCTGTGCAAGCTCTCGCCGCATCTTTGCCCAACGACGACACTCGTTTGACAGTAATTTCTCCCAGGCCCGTGGGAGACAGCGTCCTTCGATCGGTTCGGAGGTTCGGTGATTTGGAGTGCAACAGCCCCGGCCGTCGTCGTCTATGCTTCTGCCGCCGGCGCCAGGCCTCGTCATATCCCTTGCTTTGCGATGAGTCACACCCGGCCTCCAGGACCACGTTGTCCACTCTTAACAGCTCGTCCGCGGCCCGAAAAATCTCGAATGGCCAGCGTTCACGACCGCTGGGCAGGAAGAGATGAGGCCGGAGTCGGGTGGAAGGGCTGGTTTCCAGAAATCGCATCCAAGCTCGAACATTCAACAAAGAATGGCATCAGTGGACTGTTCCACGAGACAGGGCACTGACCCACAAGCAAGCGCTCGGAATCTGCCAAAGACCCACCAGGCTTCCCACAATGACAACAAAGGTTTACTAAAACATGACTGAATTTTGGCGTAATTTTGGTGCCGAGAAAGCGCAATATATCCCCTTTGAAATCGCCAAAGACGGACTGCTTGGACCAAGGTTAAAAACAAAAACCCACACATAGTAGGTGGTCCTACCAAGTACTCCTGTCTACAACAATCGGCTGAATCCATCAGCATTTCCGTGCGGTTTTCCGTTCCTGAAACGCATCGAGAAATTGTTTTTGGAGAGCAGGACTCCGTCTAAGCAAGCGACCATTTTTGGGGGGACAAAACTGTCATAATCATGTTTGAGACGATGGTCAGTCTCAAATATGAACTTTGCGCCGTTCAAGTAGCTCTGGTAACCCGACAACATCTGTGCTGCCTAAACCAAACGCGCGCTCTTTGTCTAAAGCGCTTAACGCTTCTCTACATGTCACCCTGCGGCTGACGTACTGAACATGGTGCTCTTCGTGGCAGTCGCCAACTTGACTTAATTAAAATAGCACCCAGTCCTCTATCATTGACGTCACACTGGACTAAAAACTCTTTACCATAGTAAGTGGTCTGAAGCAAAGGTCTGGACACGAGCGCTTCCCCCAGACGAGTTTTCTCTTCGGTCATTTCAGTGTGTGTCAGTGAGGCTCCCTTTGGTAAGGTGTCAGACAATTAAGGGATCAAATCTCCGTCTACGCGACTCTAAGCGTAGTTCTACGCGAGCTGCACTCCTGTGAGTGCCGTTATCTCTTGGTAGCATGGGAAATTGACACCTGTGATTTCTCTCAGTGACGCCATAGCCTTTGTCTAAGGTAAGGAAAAAAAACAGTAACCTCCGATCAACTTGTTTTAACTCAAAAGTAGCCTTTCCCTGTCTGATTTCATAAACACACAGAAAAAAAAAGAGTAATAAAAAAAAAACGAAACAGCTACTTCGAGTCGCCACGCGGGGGGGAAAGCTGACTCCCCGCCGCCGAGTTGAAAGGATTAGTCTTTCAGACGCGCCCGCCGGGGTCGCGCTTTGACTGATTGTACTGCGGTCAACTCGTGACAAAAGGCTGCAGAAAAAAACGATCCCCGACTCTCACTGTCGTTTCCGCGCCCCCTCGAGGCTCTCCGAAAACCTTGGTCATGCCTACAATGTCGATAACCGACTCTGGCTCTGGACGAGGAGCAGTGACCAGCGCGAGAAGGTACCTCTTTCTCTCGCCCCAAGTACGAAGCTCGGCCACCCTTTCGTCCTGCGCGCTTCCTAGAATGGGGTGCCAAAAGTGAAGGACGATTCCCCTTCAAGTGCGCCCGCCGAACTCGCCTGCCTGCGTCGTCTCGGTTGTTCGACGCCTGCGTTTGCATGCGCTGAGTACCGTGCAACCTGGCCTTCTGATCTCTTGGGCCGCTTCGCCTTTTTCCTAACTGGCTTTTTGTCCGGACGGCGCGGTCTAGTCTTTCTTACAGGCCGATGCCCCTTGAAGCACTTCGCGCCTGTTTTGCTTGGAAGATGTGCTCTCCCCTTTTCATTACTGCGGTCAGCCTTTGACTCGCGTCCCGCCTGACCAGTAACTGCAAGCGCAAGTTTACGAGGCGCAAAGCGGGAAGGCTTCGCCTTTCCTTCCACCGCATTTCTTTCTTTCGCACCTGTGTGCGCAACCGAATCTAGGGCTTTGAATTTGATTCGTTTTCTCTTGGTTCTTGCCCTTTTTCTTTTTCTGTGCCTAGACTGTACCGCGTGCGTCTCCTGATCGCAACTAGCTCTCTCTAGTTTTTTCGTCGCACCTCGGAAATTTTCCTCAAATTCCAAACTGGCCTCTGTACCTTCGCAGCAGAGTGCCAGCTCCACGCAGCTGACAGACGGACATGAAACTGCCCCTGAGATCCCTGGCTCATTCCTTAGGGAGTTGTCCTCTACCGCGTGCCTGTCGCTTTGCGCCCTATTCTCTGCATTGCAGTGCTCAGCCACAACTGAGCCCGCCTGGCTGTCGCTCTGCGCGCCATTCTCTCTAATGCAGTGCTCAGCTACAACTGAGCCCGCCTGGCTGTCGCCCTGCTCAGCTACAACTGAGTTGTCCTCCCGGGAAGTCTGGCTGTTGCCCTGCTCAGCTACAACTGAGTTGTCTTCCCTGAAAGTCCGGCTGTTGCCCTGCTCAGCTACAACTGAGTTGTCTTCTCTGGAAGGCTGGCTGTCGCCCTGCTCAGCTACAACTGAGTTGTCTTCCCTGGAAGCCTGGCTCTTATGGCTATCCTTTTCCTCGGCAGCCTCGCACTCTTCTTGTGCCAGTATTACCAAGGTAGCCTCTCCGGAGCCTTTGCCACTGAAGCCACTGTGACATTCCAATTCGCTCTTACCGCGGTTGTTACTCTCAAAAGGGGTTTCCGCTGTTTCAACTTCGAAACCTTTCTCGCTAGGAAAATCTCCCTTTTCGCGGTTCTGCCGGTTTGACGCCTGTATCGACTCTACTGAAAGTGTCGCGCTCGCAACTGTCCCGACAAAGTTGTCCGTTGCCACTGCTACCTCACCTGGAGGAGAATCCTCGCACTCGTGTCGTTGAGACGCTATCTCGGAATGCTCTCTCTTAGCATTACGTCCAACTACACTGGACACGGTCTCGAATTCTGCGGCTTTCCTTGGACTACCGTACCGGTTGCACACGTTCTCTGCCACTTCCCTCGTGGTGTCGCGATTTACCAACTCGCCTACGGTCACAGACTTTGCGGGTCTTGCCTGCGGACCTATTTCATAAGCATCGCTTGCTCTTTCAGGAGTTCCGGCTCTCACTCTACCGCCCTTTCTTCGTATTTCGTTTTGAACTTCTAATATCTTTAGTTTCGTTGTTTCAATTTCAACCCTCCACTGTTGCCGTTGCCGTTCCTTCTCTTTTTCCCACTCTCGATCAGCTTCCTCTTTACGCGCTTTTTCCTCTGTGCGCGCTTTTTCCTCCTGTTCGGCTTTTTCTTTACGGGCTTTTTCCCCCTGTTCGGCTTTTTCTTTACGGGCTTCTTCCCCCTGTACCAAATTCCACGTATCTACCAGCAGTTGATCGTTATTGTTGACCTGTTTACGAATGAATTCGCACAGTTCAATTTTGGTTATTTTGCTAGGCACTTCAAAAGACAGTTCCTCGCATATCAACAGCAAGTCCGACCTCCACAATTCCATTAGTTCCATGACAACGCCTTCTCCGCTTTGGCTCTGCTAACTCCACAATGCCTTGAGAATAACCCCTCTCAAACGACAAAGCCCTGATTCCCAGTCAAGATTATTCTCTGAATCTTACAGCCTGGCGAATCCCATAGCAAAAGCCAAAACGCTCACCCGTGGAGAAAGTACGATGTCGCACGGTCCATCCCAGCTGCTGCCAACCAGTGTTGGGGATGGAGGCCACACAACCCACCGCTGGAACCAGTGTTAAAGATGGGGCTTCTATCCCACCGCTGGAACCAGAGTTGAAGACGGAGGGGTCCTGGAGATGACTAACTCGTTTAGCCTCACAGGTACCGGCTCCGAATGACGATGTCGGACTGCGTTATCGAGGAAACTGTACAGAAGGGTTTATTCTACATATTTACAGATGAGAATCGAATGCACTGCTATGCCGAATGCGAATCCTGAATCCTCCGATCACACAACAACATCCCGTTAAATACGGTTCGCGTTCCCTAGATCCCTGACTGGGGAACTTGGTTCGAATAACGTTGTCCAATCGGATGGGCCATTGATGACGCTGGCGGTACCACCCACGGCACGGGCGGTGCTGAAGCTCTCTCGCTCTCTCACAGCTCGGGGGATGAGAAGGGGAAGACAGTCATCAAACACAGATGCGTCACCTTGACCACTGCCGCAAGTGTTCTGTGCGTTGCCTCCGTGGGAAAGCAGAATCCCGCAGTCTTCTCGCAGGTGGTTGAACCTTCTCGAACTCCCCCGCCGGATGGCCGAAGCACGAGACTCCTTCGACACAGCGTCTTTCAATTAGCAGCCTCGCTCAGCGTGGCCTTGCGTAGCATCATCCAGTCCGGTGACCCGAAGGTCGACTCGGCCAACGTATACCGCTGCTTCCGCCGTGCTGCTGTGCAAGCTCTCGCCGCATCTTTGCCCAACGACGACACTCGTTTGACAGTAATTTCTCCCAGGCCCGTGGGAGACAGCGTCCTTCGATCGGTTCGGAGGTTCGGTGATTTGGAGTGCAACAGCCCCGGCCGTCGTCGTCTATGCTTCTGCCGCCGGCGCCAGGCCTCGTCATATCCCTTGCTTTGCGATGAGTCACACCCGGCCTCCAGGACCACGTTGTCCACTCTTAACAGTATGCAGAATTGATCATTCTTGGTTTTACATTCATACGGCCCTGGTAGTCCACGTACCACTCCTGGCGCAGTGGTGCAGCGGTTAAGCGATGTGCCACTGCCCTGCGATGGCAGGTGCTGCCAGCGGTGGGGCTTGTGCGACCCAGGCTGCCATTCACGAGCAACCTCCCGCGACCAATCCTTAATTTAACTGCCACCTGCCACGGTGGGCAGTTTGCTCACAATCCGGTGGGCAGGCTTCGATGACGCCGTAGGTAACGCGACCTAGGTGGCCCCCCTAGGTGGCGTATCCGGCGATTTTTCGCTCACAACGCCGACGTGGACGATGCCGGATTTTTTGCAGAACGAGAGCCTTCGTGCTATCGCGTTAACAGACACAGCGAATTCAAAGAAACGTTAGAAATTATCAGCTATGTGACGACTGTCACCACTTTGATATGCAGGTGATACTGCCTGCCTACCTGCCTGCCTATCACCTCCCTATACCTACCTACCTATCCATGAAAGAAGCCAGCAGCCACAGAAACCAAGGACCATAGGGGATGTCCTTTTTAAATTTGTTGTTATCATCAATTGGAGATTGATAAAAGCAGAAAGCAGTGTGTTCAGGTCACACGTAACATAAATACCCCCGAAAGCAGAAGATTTGACAGCCGTCGCCGTTGCTCAGTTGGTAGAGCATCGGACGCGTATTTCGGATGTCGTGGGTTCGGATACCACCTGCGGCATGTGGGTTTTCTTCTGCTTTTATTAATCTCCGATTGATGAAAACCACAAATTTAAAAGAAAGACATCCCCTGTATTCCTTGGTTTCTGTGGCTGTTGGCTTCTTTCATATGTATGACGAACCCCTCATTTCCTTTCCCTTACCTACCTACCTATCTAAAGTTTGTACGTTTTGGGATATGTTCTGCTTCATGTTCGGCTGCATGTTCAGCTTCATGTTCGCCTTCATGTTCGGCTTTAGGCTCTTCACGATTTGTTGACAATTTTCGCTTTATCTCGCCCAGAATGGGGGCTACAAGCATTTCATAATAAATAGCAGCGTGTAATCGTCACCTCCCTTGTTCGAAACGAGACAAAGCCCCACGGTCACTGGAAATCTCAACTTGAAAAGTAGGGTATTCCGGTAAAATATCCTCATAATATCTGGCTTCCTCGAGTAGCGACTTTGAAAGGTGAGCTTCGAAGACTCTGCGCTTGTATCTATTAAGAAGACAGCGCTCGGGACTTGCGTCTTGGTAAGCGTAGAACAGCTCGAAGCTCCTGGGACGGAATTTGAGAGATGTGAAGCGCGGCAGACCGCGCCCGAGATGCACACTGACCTAGCATTGTACTTTCCGAGACCATCGATGAAAGTTTAGTTTTTTGGTTGCGCAAGGCTAACACTCTCCTCACCTCTGTAAAGTTCTGCGACTTCAGATGGCGTGATAGAGCTCACTGTCCCAGCAGTCAGGATATCGGCTCATGTAACTCTGTTAAGACCTCCCTTTATTTCCCTTACCCTCTCTCTTCCTTCTGGGGGGCTCGGCTTCATCCATTTATACCCGACTTAAAAACTGTCAGGTGTCGCTTCCTCTTAGTTTTCCTCCCTCTATGTGCACAATTATGTGGCGCCGACGCTCACTTGAAGGTAACTCGACACTGACGGATTGATTTTGGCTCGTGTTCTGGCCCAAAGTTCAAGGTAGAATGCCGGTGGCCCCGCCTAAACAAAACAAAAATACGTGTAAACGATCAGAGTGGCGTCAGGAGTTTTCGTGAAATGTGGCGCTTGGTCCACAGCTTCTTGGTGCTCGATGACGCCTTTGCGGCGCGATATATCGTGTCGCTGCTCGCGTTGTCGCCCGCTGCAAGGCCGGCTGGAGTGGGCCACCACGAGAGTCTAGGTCGAGCCGAGAAGCGCGCACTCCATCTCGGGGCCGCGTGCTCCTTCGAGCAGCCGCTGGGCCTCGCCGAGCTCTTCCGGCGCTTTGTTCGGTGCACCGATAACCGATAGCGGACTAAAAAGAGGAACCCGTATCTCCCTTTGGATAATAGCCTCTGTGAGCGGGCCCTCCGAGCCGGCCTCGCCGCGAGCTCTGTTCGATGTGTGCTCTCGTCAGCCACTCCCGATGCGCAGTTAGCTGCGGGGCGTCAGAAAGAAATGTTTTGGGCTTCCGAAGGGACGCTGGGAGAAATCTCCCCGCTGGGCGAAAACAAACAACACGAGATAATACATGAGCCCCATTCCTTTGCTTTTCTTTTTTTTTTTTTGGTGTACCTTCGGACGTGCTTTTCGCTGTTTCTTTTTTTAATATCCCTAAAAATATAGCACAAACTAGCCCTCCGACTCCCATTACATCTCCCTGCTTATCATCCCATATCAGGATAAGCATTTTTTAAAAAATAGGAAATTCGGCTCTTGGATTCTTCCTCTTCGACAGGGACTAAAAGTTGGTGGCACACTTAGCTTTACCACATCCCCCACTCCCACGCACGCGCGCAAGCACACGCACAGACCGAGACCATGTGACCACACTCGGCACGTTATCATTGGCCATTATTTGGAAGCTGGCGACGTGATTAAGAACCTGAAACCTCGTTGTGAAGCCCGAAGAACCCGCTTGATATAGCTGCTGTAAAAAATAAATGACGAACTGTAAAAATAACACAGCCCTTGACACGGCTCGCGAAAGTAATGCCGTTATTGACTCGTTATGCCGTTATTGACTCTATCTCAAGGCTACACCCTACGGTCGATCGCAATACCAGCACCAGTGCACATAAGAGCTTCACATGGTCAACACAATCCCCCCCCCCCCCCCCCTTTTTTTTTTCCTTCCACTTACGCTATCTACGGTACTGCAATTAGCGCCGTTTAGGCATGCAAAGCCTCGATATCGTCACGGAAACAGCTTCCTTTCTTTTGCTGTAATGACATTTTGGATATCCGCAGATATCTACATGACGAAAGCCAACAGTCGCTGAAACCAAGGAGCATAGGGATGTTTTTTTTTTTTCTAATTTGTGGTTTTCGTCAACAGGAGAATAACAAAAGCAGAAGAAGAAACAACCACGTGCCGCCGTTGGGATCCGAACCCATGGCCTCCGAATTTCGCATCCAGCGCCGGAGGTACTGGGTTTGGATCCCACCGGCGGTGTGCTGTTGTTTTTTCTTCTGCTTTTATTATTCTCCCATCGATGAAAACCACACATTTAAAAAAAAGACATCCCCTATGATCCTTGGTTTCGGTGTCATAACGAGCAGGTCTTTCCATTCCCTTGTCTGCTGAATAGTCTCACGAGGGCCTCGAATCTGACAGTTTTGTTGCCATAGGCAGGATAAGAGGGTTCTCGCACAGCTTCCACCCTCACTGTTCGATCACGTTTCTACGCGGCACTCGCCCTAATACACGACATACTGCAACTGCTGCTATGGACAAGGGTGGCGCTAGTGAACACTCTCAAGGTTCGGTTACACGCAAACATAAATACGTCCGAAAGCCAAAGACTTTACAGCCGTCACCTAGCTCAGTTGGTAGAGCACCGGACGCGAAATTCAGAGGTCGTGGGTTCGGATCCCACCGCCGGCATGTGGTTGTTTTTTCTTCTGCTTTTATTAATCTCCCATTAAAAAAAAAAAAGACATCCCCTATGCTCCTTGGTTTCGGCGACTATTGGCTTCCATCATGTATGTCATAACGAGCACCTCTGTCCATTCCCTTGTCCACATATTTTAGCTGCCAACACCAACACCTTGTACTCATGATGTCCTCACTTTCGCAGGCGCTCTGTTTCCAGCGTGGTCCTGCTACCGGCGGCGCCGGTCACGACACAACCGCATTTTGCTGGGGCCAGCATACTGAGCTTTCCAGCGCTGAGATATTTCGAACAAGCGAAGAAAAAGTTTCGTTTGTATGGCCCAAAGTACAGGGACACCTCCACTGCAGCAGAGTCCGCGAGCTCCTCGGTAGAGCCAACTTTGCTTTTGGCGTTGAGTGACTGGCGTAACGCGTGCATACCAAAGGCAGCACGTGCGCAGCACCTCGTTAGATAGCCGGTACACCCGCGCTACTTTGCGCAACGATAAGCTCGCCGCAAGCAAACTGCTCTGGCCCAGTTTCGCGCCCAAAGGTAATGCGCCGGTGCAGGCGACAGGCGGACATAAACACCGAGACGCCCCGCTTCCCGCGAGTAGCTGTGCTCCTCGGAAGCAGGAAGAAAATAACTATAGTCGGAGCGTTTTCGTGGGTTTCCACGGACCAGTTCAACATGAACGATCTTTTTGAACAGAAAAAAAACATGCCAGTGTTTTAAACAGTGTATCAGACCCAGCACCACTAGCCAAAAGAACAATATTACGCAGGCTGCACGGCGTGGTATACATAGATGGCTTGCGCGTTGCGTCACGGGCGTCATGATAAGGCTCCGGAAACAGCTTTCAGAGTCGAGGCTGGAGCAAGTGGCGATTTGGGAATTGGGAAAACGAGCAGGTTTTCAAAGTGCTCCGTAGTATCCAGCATGATGACATCGGTGCAAGTCATCTGTGCTGTTGGTTTGACATGCGCATTAAAGAACTAGGGCCGCTTTGGCTGTCCGATTTCAACTTGTAGCGAGGCGACAGCCAGGCCACCGGCCAATCACAGGCTGATTACGCCCGCGTGTTCGGCGTCGAGTCTATGACGCAAGCAACATCAATGGCACTCGTTCTCAGGACTCCGCATAGAAAACTAAATTTCTATACTTGGCATTACGTTCAAACGAAACGTTGCGGACAGCGGATAAATTTGAAACTTATTTTTATCAACACGAGCTTTGTGTAAGTAATCACGCCCGCTCGTCTACCCCTGCAACAGAAATCACAGGTTTTATATGTTTTCTTTCGTGAATCGGCGGTTTGTTCTGAATGCCAACCGCAGTCAGGACACTTCAATTCCTGTTTTGTCGTATTTAACGTCACCGATAGTTCCAAGTTTCGTGCCGTTGTTACAACGAAGGACGAGAAGTGAAACGATGAAATGTTCGCTTGGAGAATTTTATGTGCACCAAACCAAGCGCATTTACTGCTCCCTTCCGCCAGCGCGAATGTATCCCAGGCACGGCGGAGTGGATCGCTTCAAATGATAAAAATCGCTAAGTACAAAAGCAAAGTGGCAAAAGTGAGATCCTGATATTACAAGACCAAAACCAGGAGTCGGGCCCTCGCGCCCCACATTTACATGCTTTTAACGCGAAAATTGTCTTTTTTTTTCTCTTGGATAGACGCAGTATATCCACGCAGGGTATGCGGGCTCAGGTGTGTTTCCACTATATCAGAAATGCTTGAAGGGGGAATGCAAGGAGACTTGAGATGTTTGGACCAACATCTATAGCTTTCTACTAGAGATGTTAATTAGACGCGATGACATTGATGATTTGGTTTGGTTTATTGGGGTTTAGCGTTCCAAAGCGGCACAGGCTATGAGGGACGCCGTAGTGAAGGGCTCCGGATAATTGCGACCACCTGGGGTTCTTTAACGTGCAGTGAAATCGCACAGTACACGGGACTCGAGCATTTCGCCTCCATCGAAAATGCGATCGCGAAGGCGGGGATCGAGCCCGCGTATTTCGGGTCAGCAGCCGAGCACCATAACCACTAAGCCACCGCGGCGGCTGACATTTCTGGGCTGGTCGCGGAGCTTACAGTGGGGCGAAACAGAGACAGGACCGCTTTGTGGCTAGTCGAGAATGCGGAAAACATTCCACATTCCATGCTTTTCATTCCGGCCAGTAAGGGACCAAGAAAAGCTGCTAGTGTTGCAAACGAAGTTGCCGCTGCTCCTGAGCTATCTTGGCTGACAGCTGGCTGCTTAATAATTTGCTGTAATAAATTACCTATTCCCACATAGTTAGCAACATCTCATATGTTCATTACTAATTTGATGCGAAATATCAGCCCATTGGTTATTACCTATTGAGGAGCTATGTAGGCGATAACTATTAACTAGTTACTGCGAAGTAAACAGGTGATCAGTTTTTATTTACTGCCTGTTAGCAACTATTCTTAACTGCCCCGTCAATAAAATTTTGAATTACTAATCAACCTACAACAAATTGAAGATAAGTTCATGAATAAAATAAGTAACAATTAACTAATTATATTGTCTGATTAGTTATTCACTGATAACGAACCAGTGGACAGTTAACTACGAATTAATGAAAGAATATCTCATCAACTAGCGCTTACTGGGCATATCGCTGATTGCTGATCACCAAATAACTACCGTGAATAGCTAACCCTCCTACTTTGCTAAGTTAGTAATGAACTCTGGCGTATTGAGATTGTTATTGAATTGCTGAATAATTTTTGTAGTTACTTAACAATCACATGCTAACTACAACTATTATTAACCAGTGTTGGGTTAAAACAAAAAATTTCTGCCTGTTCTTTCCGACTTGAGTACCGGAATTATCGAGGTGTTGGCTGAAAGACATACTCTCCATCTTACAAAAAAGAAGAAACGCGTGCTTTTATTTTTAAACTTCTTGCGTCGCGAAGCACGTAAAGAACACACAAGCAACGCCAACGCCCTGTGTCAGCCTGTTTAAGGTAACGCTTCAGCTGAGTAACTTGTCTCGCACGCAGAGCTCGGTTAAGGTTTGCACAAAAACGCCATAATCTGAAGTGGTTTGAAGGCTCGGCTTCAAGTGCTTTTTTGTTACTATATTATCGCTTCCAACTACACGGGCTGGACCAAAATGGGCTAATCACTCCAACCGAAGAGGGTAAAACTATCTGCTAGATGATCCAGTTTCTCCACACTACGCCGTCACTGAGACGGAGAAGAGAAATATTTATATGCATGGTCACGTCAGTGCTAGCACGCTGACATTCACGTCTTCTTAGACTATACCGACAGTTACGGCCCACGTGAAACTGCCTGGAAGAAGGGCGGGGTCCCGGTAGTATAAGGTCCGAGTGAGACCCGTTTCGTGCCGTCGTTTAGTGGTACTGGCCTTCAATCGAACAGACTGCGAGGAAGGATCGCGAACAACGGGGTCAGCTCCTGGAGACAAGCTACAATATGCGCGAGACCCTAGTCAGCCTCACGACAACACGAACCATCTGGCAGCGTCAAATGCGACGCTCGATTGCCGCAAATTTCAAAGGAGCAGTTTAGGTTCCTCTTTGCTGGAAGGTTTCACGCAGCATAATCAGGCCCCGCTGTCCCCGCGGTGCGCAATCTGCTTGAAGAGGGCCCATCTCGTTGTTCGGTGTGTGCCGCAGTGTGCGCGAAGCTATTTCAGCGAAAGCTGCAGCCCTGGTTTGTAAGAGCGGCCATTGATAAAAGACAGAAATAAGAAAAACCAGATAGGCCACGCCTTTCCGGAAGGGCTGCTCGCAATGTCCCAAATTCTCGACACCGGTGTATAATCGCCTACGCTGACCAAAAACGCCTCCGCTAAACCTTTGTCAGCTTGTTAGTATAACGGGCTGATTGCGCAAGTGGGCGGCTCGTTCGGGGGGCCTTCTTTCTGCTCGAAAGCTGCCTCTCAGCTTCCCTTACAAAGGGTTTTGATATTTTTTTCCCGGCTTAAGATCGGTATCCGGAAAATGGCTTGGCAGTTTAGGTCGTAGTCTTTTTATTGCTTCCAGTGATGTCAGAAATCGGGCCGCCGGAACTTGTCTTCAGCGGCGCCGCGCTGTTCAGCAGGCCACCCTCTTTGGCTTCTTTTCACCCCATACCTGCAAACTATGGTTTTGAATAACTCCTAGTATTGCACCTTTCTAAGTCCAGTTCAAAGATACACAGTGTTCATAAACCGAGTTATTTTTCTTCTCAGAATGGTATACTTCCTTTTGCTTTCGATGTTCACTATCATTTGCAGAAAATATTTCTACTTTATTCATTTCAGACTTGTGATGACGTTTTCTTTTATTTATTTTCCGCCGCGCATTCAATACATTAGGAGAGAAAGATTAGCCGGGTCCGATAAAGAACGCCAACATCTGAAATCACGTCTAAGTAAAAAAAAAAAGCTAAATAATGTTGGCAAACTACTTGAAGGCGACCAAAGTTTTCTTAACGGCTCAAAGTGGCTTAATAAAGAACAACCGAAAGCGGCAAATAGCAACGTATTTTTCCATTTTTCGATAAAACTGGGCACTAGGTTTCGTTCTTCTGCGAACTTACCCTCATGAGCAAACGCCATCCGCTATTATGTGGTGTTGACAGGTGGCGTCAAAACTTACCTTGGCTCTAACAATTCAAAAACGGCTGATCTTTCCAACACAACAAATTGGGCGGGAGAACGCTGGTCCTATGCACGTCCGGGGTGGCGGCCGTATTTGGGTGAATTCGGAGATCGTGGGTTTCTATAAACGTTCGATAGGTCGTAGCTGGTTAAAAATAATGAGGCCCCGCCTGCGTTTTTATAAATAGCCAGGATCATAAATAAAAAAAAAAATTCTTGAGCTCGCAGTTAGCGTGTGTGAGGATCTCGGCATCAGCACGGGCGTTTGCAGCGCCATGAAACACGATGGCCACGGAAACAAAGAAAAATAACTTGAAACCCCCATGTGTCAAATTCAGTTATTTGGAAGTTTTATGCTGGAACGATGCATAATTTTCATTATGTTTGTGAACATGCATTGTGTCTCCCTGAAGTGAAAATAAAAAATGTTGCCGAGGAGCGAGTTTCCAGTATATATGTTGTGAATCACCGCCGCGGTGGCTCAGCGGTTATGGTGCTCGGCTGCTGACCCGAAAGACGCGGGTTCGATCCCGGCCGCGGCGGCTAGAATTTCTTTGGAGGAGAAATTCTAGAGGCCCGTGTACTGTGCGATGTCAGTACACGTTAAAGAACCCCGGGTGGTCGAAATTTCCGGAGCCCTCCACTACGGCGTCTCTCATAGCCTTAGTCGCTTTGGGACGTTAAACCCCATAAACCAAACCTATATTTTGTGAATCAACATCGCTTCTATCTTTCTTGTAACTGCTGCTTAGTTTCTTGATTTTTGAAAGTTTTGATAGCCGGAAATTTTTCTAATCAAGTATGCTTTAGATACAACTCATCACTCGCTGCCGCTTTGTCACTGGGCGATATAAATCAGGTGAACTAGTGCCACGAAACAGAACTCAGCGGTCATCACAGCTAGATAATCACAAAACTTCCTCGTACCTTTCTTCTTCAGTTCACTGTAACTACAAAATAGGAAACATTGATAAATTTGCCAGAAAAGCAGGGAAGAGAGCCGCGCTTGAAGCTGAATGCGCTTTTCTACCATGAGCACATTCTTTTTTCTGAACATAACTTTCCACTTTTACTCTTGGTTTCTAAATCGTAGTTCCGATGCGTACAGAAGCAAAACAGAAGCATTCCTTCTCGAGCCCTCTTTCAGGCGCTGTGGAGGGTAAGGGGCGGGGGCGGGAGGCCCAGAAATTGTCTGCTGAAAAAAAGAGTAAAGATTTACAAATAAACGCATGCAGACGTTTTCAATTTAACTTGTGAAATTATGCGTGCTTCTTACTAATGCAGTCGAGCCCACTTATAACGAACCTGGCGGCCACTCGGATGGCGTTCGTTGTATCCGAAGTGCGTAGTAAATATGCTTTCCATTTTATGGCAGGCCATACAATGTAAAATACCGTCTATCAAAAGTGGCGTTTATTTCTTTGAAAAAGCGAGCTGCATGCGTCTACTTCTTCAAAGCAGACCCTCTCGTGGCGTTTTCCAAGCTCTCCAGCGTGGTCATGTTTTCCTCGCCGAAACCCTTGCTGCCAGCACTCTGCTTTACGGGCATGATACATGTAATCGCGGATGAAGCGTTCACAGCAGCTGGTGGCAAGTAGGCCTCCTTATTCAGATTCTTGGCGACCAGGGAGTGGCCGCACTTCGCGTAGAATTGTCTTAGGGCGCGTCGCTGCGATGTCGGTGTACCCATCAACGAAGTAATACCAGAAAGTATTGAGGGACTCTGGTAATACTAGGCGACACCAGCTTCCGAACGGCGTGGATCAACTATACGCATTGCTACAGATCCACATGCGCCTCATCACGTGGGTTTTCGCGAGCGTCATCTGCAACTCCTGAGCACATGCAGCGACGAAGGTAGCGCAGCGCGCCTAAGCACAATACGTATCAGCTGCACTGTTTCCTGTCAGAACGCTATCCACACTCTGTATCAGCACAAAAGGGGGAGAGCCAACTGGGCAGGCATCGCGTACCACGTGAACAGCAGGGGCCAGCAAGGCATTCAAACTTCGCAAATCGCTGCCTTTGGTCGGTCCCAGACTGTCAGCAGATATCTCCGCTTTCCACACTACTCCTCTCGCTCGTCCACGGCGTTTCTCCTATTTTAGACGTTTGTTTGCCCAGCCGGAACACATGCACGCATTGATTGAACTCGTAGGTCATCGGCGCGCTCTTGGCCGGTAGTTACCCACAGTTTAGATGTCACCATTTTTATTGCTTTTTTATATCACCATGTTCGTTCTGGGGTGGTGCCACGGGGGCTAAGGCACGCTGTTCGGTTTCGGCGCTTGCTTGAAGCGTGAGTTTTCCTACTGCGGAGGTGAGGTTACGGCGCCTCCCCGTTAGTGATAACCGAGTGGTGCGGCCAGAGCTGTTTGCTTTATCCGAGATTTATTGCCACTGCCACAATACATGGAAGGCGGCACCGCCCTTGTTTGTAATAAACGAGCGTTCGTTATATCTGCCGCCGCTATAAGTAGGCCTGTACTGTTTACGAATCGATAAGGAGCGAACTAAACCGTTGAGTTGAGTACTTCCCTTCCTCTACAGACATTTCTTCGGCGAAACTTGTAGCGCTTGGCACACAAGGACGGAACGAAGTGGACAACACGTGCGCTATCGAGCAATCTTCCCAGGAGAAATCTTCTAGGCTTATGCTGACAGAGATTGTATACCCTTAGCATGTGCACGAGAGCTGTTGTGCCTTGTGGTTGTTGCTATAAATATGTTGTTTTCTGAAAGCAAAAAAAAATGTAGTTGCGAGTCAGCGCCCATCTGTATTATTTTCCTTGCTCTTTCTTTTTTTCGCGCGGTTGCGCTGTTCCATCCATTGTTCGCCCACTCCATCCTAGATGCAGTGCTTCACCAGTTCATCAGTAGCTATAAAGCCCCTCCATGACGTTTCCAGCGACAATAGAGGGGTTTTAAGTAGTATAGCCAGGATACTAGACGTCCAGTGGTTAACGACTCCTCGGACGATTTATTTGTATCCACAGCGAACTTCGAATCGGGCAATAAGGCTTCTGCTGGTCATGGCAAAAGAGTGTGCAAGATCCAGAAATTTTAGTTCCATCGCCAAGCGCAGTTTATTTGGAAGCAACTGGAAGTGCAACTACAGGAAGCAGCACCACTGGAGATAGCCCCTAAACTAAGTTCAATACTCACAAATTAGGAAGAGTAAAAAAGAAGCAGTGAGATTTATTTATACTTCCTATAGCCGCACCTCTATTACCAACCTTCTCAGAAAAAGTGGCTTACCGTCTGTTGCTAATAGGAATCGTATTTTGTCGCTTGAAATTCTTTTTTACACTTTATCAGCGACATTACACTATCAACAACTCTCAAATAATTAGTTACTCTGCTATGCTACGTTCATACGATATTCTTTCTGAGTAAAACCTTTGTTAACAAAAACTAACTGCTACAATTATTCCCGTTTTCCTAGCACCATTACTGAACGGAACAAGCTTGCTGATAATATGGTAACACAGAATTCATTTACATTGTTTGAGACGCATCTGCAATAACCGGTGATTTTCTGAATCCTGATGTACTCGGTAATTTTAATTGTTTTGTTCAAACTACTACAATATTATCATAATGTTATGCTCCTGTGCGCGATGTCATTATTATGATGTCGTATTCTAATGTTGTAGTAATGATGTGGTATAATGCGTTGTGTGTACCTTTGTTGTTGGCGACGCCTTGCCTGCTGTATTTCTTCGTGTAATTGTGCAACTGTGCGCACCCGCCTACCATGGTCTTGTTTTTAAGACCGCATTATCTATAAATGAAGACAGTAAGACAAAGCCATCGTCGAAACCATTCTTCAAAACTCTCGTCAAAACAAAACGACCACAGTGCGAACGCACAGCCAAGGTGCCCTACTTGAGTTCGCCACCAATACCCTCCTGGTACATCTTCATGCCCCTATCACCGGGCCAAAGACGGAAACGAACAGGTTCTCTCCATGCTAGCGAGACGTTCCCAAGCAACCCTTTGGCCTTACTGGAAGATTGCAACACCAAGGACTAGTGAGTCATGCACCAAAAACTCAGAATAGAGAGATTCAGAAACTATGACACTCACACAGCCCCCTACCTTCCCCACACCTCTCTCCCCGCGAATTTGCTCACAACAGACAAAACAAAATTCTCAACCTTGTAACCCTCTACAATCACCGCATGCTGGACCATGCTGGCCACCCTCGCTGTCGGCTATGTGGGGCCTTCACTGACCAAACAGATACATATTGGTCCATTGTATGCGCCACTCTATCACCGTATTACCTCCCGTGTGAACTCCTTCTAACCACCCCCTCCCCTAATTCCCCATGCACCCTATTCGTGGGAAAGCTAGACCCTCCCTCCTCCTGCACTCCCGCCCAAAAATGTGGCCACTCTTGGTAGCTCATATCGCCTGCCTGGTGGCTAACCTTCACACCACGCTCCACCCACTTCCACGTGCGACCTTGACCTGCAACGCATATTAAAGTTTTCTCTCTGTCTAATCCCCAATCAGGTAATCACGTAGCCTGGCTCCAGAAAGAGTTGTTTCGGCTATCCAAGAGGACCAAGTGACGCCGCTTCGTGTATCTGTCGGTCTCAATCCGGCTGCAAAGGGTATTTCAGCGATGGCTGCTCCTGGCTGAAAGCTGGCAGGTCGGAGAAGGAGTGGCGTCGATACATCGACGCCGGATAGCGTGGATACACGGTTTAACTAAGGCAGGTGTACGTGGTCTTTTCAGATCGCTGAATGACTCTTCTGTTCTTGATTTTTTTGGGGGGGCCGTGGAATGTCGGTGTAGAAAATGAAGCCTGTCTGAAAAACTCTGGTGGTTCCGTCGACTTTGTCGAGAAAAACAGAGCCTTCTCTCATTACGCTTGACTCGCGTAGTTGTGACCTTTGCCGACAATGACGCCCGGCCGTGGCGCGCCCTTGGCACGGGCGGGGGCCGGTGCCGACGTGCGTCGCGAGCAGAGGCGAGCCGCAATGAGGAAGGGAGGCGACGGTGAAACGGTACAAAAGCGCCGGTCACGTGACCGCCAGCCTCGTGCCGCAGGGCGTACGAGCTGCTGCCCCGGCGCAGGCGGGGGCCGAAAATCGCGCAGCTGCTACGTGATTAGCAGAGCAATAATTCTGGGGACGAGGAGGCCCGTCCTCTGCATATGCACCCATGGAACCTTTCAAGAAATACTGAAACAAAGGACGGCATGTAAAGTTAGCTCGGGAAAGGAAGCATTGTTTGATGCTAGTCTATGAACTGTACATAAAGAAAAATACAGTACGCCACTGTTGGTGTCATACTGTGGATTCTTTTTTTTTTTTTTACTGTATCCACAATCTAAAATAAAGATCTAAATAAATTCCCTTCTTGTTATTAATGCCTACCCCAGCTATTGGTTTCAGGTGTGACTGACGCCATCGTTGCCAGGGTTGTGCGTAGGCATGCGCACAGACTTGTGAATCTTGGCACACGGTTTCAGCCACCATACATAGGATATTCGGATGGAGATGGCGAAACGTTTATAGTTTATTTGGTTTATGGGGATTTAACGTCCCAAAGTGACTCAGGCTATGAGGGACGCCGTAGTGAACTCCGGAAATTTCGACCAACTGGGGTTATTTAACGAGCAGTGATATCGCACAGCACACTGGCCTCTAGAATTTAGCCTCCATAGAAATTCCACCGCCGCGGCCGTGATCGAACCGGCGTCTTTCGGGTCAGCAGCCGAGCGCCATAACCACTGAGCCACTGCGGTGGCCCGCGAGGAGTTCATCTTAGGAATACAAGACGACGCTTCTTGATGCAACAGGAGTAGACCTCGGCTAACGAGCCGCCTAACGACCGTGTCTCGAGACATAGTTAGAGCTTCCAGACGAGCTTGCTCCACTGCCAAAAGCGACTACGTTGCTTCATTATGAAAGCTCCGATGTCAACTCCCGCGCTGTCTGTTTCTTCCGGGACAGTACACTAAATGGTGTGTTTGTGAGTGTGTGTGTGTGTGGGGGGGGGGGGGGGGGTCAAATTAAGCAGACATCAGTACACGTGTCATGCGTATACTAGGTCCTCCTCATGCACAGGCGAAACTTCGGGCGAGTCGTAAATGCACGCGCATTTCCTTCGGTCAACGATCTAGTGCTTCTATACGGACAAGGTCGGGGAACTGCAGAGTCGCACTGGGGCGAACGGCGTGACGGCCGTTTGGCGACGCCGACGCGCGGACACGAAGGTCGAATTCCCAACTGCTCCTTCCCCGCTGCCGATTTGTCCAGCGTTCGAACAAGGTCAAAGGATTTAGCCGAGCTCCTAGAGGCCAGTTCTCGCAAGCATCGCGTCGAATTCGTGCGAGGGGTCCCCGTGGCGAAGTTATAACGCTTGCCTGCTCGTGATTTTTTTTTCTTATTTTTGCTTGATGACACCTTTGGATTGAGCGTCATTTTGTGCTTCACGCGGTAGTTTCACCCCTTCTTTGTTTTCGGAATACAAATAGCAATAAATTTCTTGTAAATGCGGCGCTCTCACGAAAGGCATCTTTCTTAAAGAGATGCAGGACGCAAACCTAATGAGTTACTCTCTGAAGCAATTACCTCGGCCACCTTGACTAGACGCCTGACCCATTCGCCGGCGCCGTTACATCATTCGATGCTACAGCCCTACGCTGGAGCTTAATAAGCGGGTCGTCTAAGCCGCTAGTATCGCGCTGGTGATCTAACCTTTCCATCGCGGGTTTCACGGGTGACTTGCGTTCAACACTTGATGATTCGCATCGTTTGTAAATGACAATTTCTAGGCAGTTCGCCAGAACCAGTTTTGTGACATTGGAAATATCCACAATATAAATGGTCGTTCTAGTCTTCGCAGCCGAAGATCAGCACAGCTTGCAAGCAGCCAAAGTAGTTTGTATACTGAACGTGTCAGGAAACGAATATTCGCACATCGAAGAGTTCGCCAGGTACAGGCAAAACCGTAAAGGAAGGGAAGACAGAGAAATACGCCGCAATTCGCCTCAAGGAAGAGGAAGCATTTTGAAGACGTGGTGAGCAGCTGTGAATGTTTCGTTGGTGAGTGCTGTTCACTGCTTCGATATTGCCAAATGGTAGGCGTCTATCAGCCAACCTAGTAGATCGGCTATCCTTATCAAGTGGTGCTAACGGGCTCAATAACCTGACCAAGGCAATTTACCTTCTCAACAGCGAAGTTAGTTATAGAGGGGCCGAGTTGGTTTCCTATGTGACCACATGGCTGCAATTAGCCGCATGACATTTTTTTCTTTTCAGTAGACTCCTTCCAAGTTGCAGATTTTCCCGGAATAAGTCGGCTCACACTTTGTGGTCACGTACCAGAAAGTTGTTGAAAGCACGATGCTACTATGTGTGTAGACGACAAAATAATTGTAATCTTCAGGTCACACTTAGGGTTGCAATAGCGCCAGTCGTTATCGTCGCGACGGTGCTGGTTCTGCATGTAGCATATATAGCTCTCGCTCAACCTAAAGGGTGCACTTAATCAGCAAGCATTGTTTCTGAAGCATAGAATAGACAATCTGCTGACACGGTTCACGAAGAGTCCAACAAAAACGACGACACAGCGTGAAAAAGACCGAGGAAAAGTGCGCGATAAACAGGAACGCTTCCGTTTTTCACGCAGTTTGCGCGCCGTCTTCACCATGCCATGCTCTCGCTTTTTCCGAGCTTCCATAAGCTGTCGCGGGTGTCACTTTTCTCGGGCTGCAAGCGACATTTAAAATCACTCGGTGGAAGGCTTCGTTTCCAAAACAACTCAGTGCGGCATCACGCGGTGTATACAGGAGGCCCTCTTGTGTACACACGCGTGGCGCCGATGCACTTTCGCCTTTTTTTTTTTCTGGGGGGGGGGGGGGGGGGGGGGGGGGGGGGGGGGCTTTTTGTGTGCCGGTATATCGGGATGCATCTACTCGAGAGCGGCACGCATATCTCACGCACTAGGCCTTACGCCGCGCGATATCAGAACGCTGGGTCCATAAGGCCCCTCTATCGTGACTCGAGTGAGAGCCGTGCAGGTGTTTGCTCGGCCTCCGAGATAAACGGCGAGCAATCACCCGTCACTGTGTATGCAAAACGGTCACTTCCCCCCCCCCCCCCTCTCTGTTCTACGGCGAGAGAAGTGTAGAACGACGAACGATGTGGGTCCTCTTTGTTCTGAGACGATTGCGCTCTCGTTCGAGCAGACGCACGGCCGAGCAGGGCCAAGTGGCCGCGCGCACTTGTGAGGGGTTCGTCGTTGACACTGTTAACGGTGTTGTTTGCCTGGTGGCGCGATGGACTGACCGGGACTTCGCGACTCAAGCCCAAAACAATGCAATCGCTGAAAGTTTTGGCAAGTCGAACGGCGGCACGCTATGCGAATGTGCCTCTATCTGACTTAACCCTTTAATTAATGGGCAAGTGCACCACTTTTATCAGAATTCCGCAATATTTAAGGATTCAAATCTATGCAGGCTGCAGGTGAAGCATGCCAAATGTTTTTTGCGCTAACATTTAAAATAGCAACGTAACCGACGATTGAATTGTCGGCTTCTCCTCAAAGCAATGAAGGAGTGCGGGGAAGTTTGGTGTGACGTCACGGAAGGTAAGATTTCAAATTGCCGTTGCCGTCAACCACACCTTACCGTGCATCGTTGGATGCTGCCAAACAACGCTCGGCGGGCTTTGCCTTTTGTAGGGTTGGTTTTTTTTCTTTGCCTTTAAAACAAGTGTTTACGCCTTGGAAATGCACCGGTACCTTCGATGACGTCATCATGCTCTCCCCACTTGGTGCTGTGCGCTGCGGAGAAGATTGAAGGCCGTCGCGATTTTAATCGGCGATTACGTGACCGTTTCAAATGTTAGCCCAAAAGGACTTGGCATGCTTTACCTGCAACTTTCACACATTCGACCCCTTTAAGCTCTTCAATTTCTAAAACCTATGCAGTTGCCCTTTAAGGCGTTTTGCACACATTGTGGATACTGCGAACTCACAGGGTTTTTTTTTTTTTTTCAGGGTGTGCTCTACCTGCCATTCACTCATTTCTTTCAAAAGAATCTCTCATTTAAAATGTCTTAGAGTGCGCGAGCTATTGGCACCATCTCGAAAGAAGTAACTGTGCAGAGGAGTTTGCTTTTCAGGGGAACCCTTACGGCACCCCGTCAAGACTAAAAGGCCTCGGAATGTGAGGACAAGGATTCTCTTTACCTTGCACAGATTTAGAGCGTAACGGGTGCCGTAAGTGCCCCACTGCACCACTAAGAGGAGCCGCCGCGGTGGCTCAGTGGTTACGGCGCTCGGCTGCTGACCCGAAATACACGGGTACAAAACAACGGCGGGCTCTACATTTTTTAACACGGCTCCTAACGGATGCGTGTAATCGCTTTATGGCTCCGTCCCTTCCTTCACCCTAACGGCCGCCCTTTTTTCCCGTTTCCGGGAAGGATTCTTCGTCCCTCGAAGCGGGGGAAACCCCCGCAGACGCTCTCTCCGCGCTGCACCACGCCTTGTTCGATCTTCGGCTCGCCACACTGCGCGTCGCCAACTGTAGGGTCATAACAGCCGCTCGACCGTCGGAAGCAGTGGGTGTCGAAAATTCTTATACTGGGGTCATTGTCCGGTTATCTTCCTGTGCCTGCTCACTGCCCCCCCCCCCCCCCCCCCCCCCCCCGCCCCCTCGATACTACCCTATGCCCCTAGCCGATAGCGTCACCCTATTCTAAAGGTCCCTATTGACGTGCAAGCCCACATCTGAAACCATGATCGCGGTTGTGTTGCTTCCATTTGCGGAGAACGAGCGCTGTGGAGTTCTTCCATATAGCATGCACACGGCTTTGACCTTGCTCGGCTGAATACATCGACAAATAGTTCCTTGTAGCGCCGATATGGGCCTCGTTAACCGAAGAGCCAGCTTTCCAAGATGTGGAACCCTTTCCTCACTTTTAAGAACATTCATATTGTCCATAGCCGCGACAGGTATACGGTGGAAATCGTGTAAGCCTGGGCACTGACACTGGGCAGGTTGGTGTACTTGGTGGCACCATGTTCATACTTAATCGATGTATTTACGACTTCGGTGCAGCTACCGTCATACACCGTGTCTCCCTATTCTGGTAAGGTGGACGATTCCGGGAGCTGTGAGGTGACTTCGTTTGCGTTTAGCTGATTTGTAGCTTACAAAATCTTACCCAAGGTGGACAATGGAAGCGGCGGGTATTCCGCCATCGTTTTGGACAGTGCACCTGTCAGAAAGGAGCCAGTATTAGGTACGCAGTAAAAAATAAGTTCACGGGAACACCAAGGCAGCTACGAGGGCGCTGTTATGCAAACATCTAACAGCAATTAACCGTAGCGCAGTATCGGCTAAGAATCAGCGCAGCTTCTCTTCGTATACAGGGTCTGTTCTGAAAGTAGTAGGACTGGTTTTTTCCTGGGCGAACTGGCGGACGAGAGGTGGTCTGCGCGTGCAGGATCGTGGAAGGGGAATATTGGGAATGCTGGGGAAAATCGGCAGTCGGCTCTCGGCCGTTTAAGAGAGCAGGTCGCTTGTACTGTGAACCCCTGTCGAAACGTCTCGTCACGCAGAATCATAGAGCGTTTACTGGATCAGCAATACGCGATCAAATTTTGAGTAAATCTTGGTAAAACCGGCAAAGAGACTCGCAACATGATTAAGGAGGCCTACGGTGACGCTTCCATGGGTAGATCAGGTGTTTTTTGAGTGGCACAAGGTGTTCCGAGAAGGTAAGGAAAGAGTGGAGGAAGACGACCGCTCTAGACGCCCTTCGACCAGCAAGACCAACGGAAATGTGTAGCGAGTGAGACATTTACTTAACAGAGATCGTAGAATAAGTATCAGAATGATTGCTGATGACTTGAGCATTCCTCAAACCCAAGTTTTTGAGATCGTGACAGAAAACTTATCCATGAGGAAAGCGTGCGCGAAGTTGGTGCTGGGAGTGTTGTCAGAGGAGGAAAAGGCCAACCGGTAGGATCTTCTTCATCATGTGAATGAGGACCCCGATTTTTTGCCCAGCACATGGCGGCAACGCTGCCTCAGCCCCCCTACAGCCTCGACTTGGCCCCGCCAGACTTTTTTCTATTCCCGAGAAAAAAATCGACGCTCAAGGGGGAACATCACGGATCGGTAGAGGTGGTTCAACAGGCCGTGACGAGGGAGCTAAACAGCATTCCGGTCCAGGCGTTCCTGGAGGAGTAGGAAAACTGTAAAACTCATTGGCAGCAGCGTGTAGGTGCGGAAGGGTGCTACCTTGAAAAATTGTAATCGTTTGTGCTATTCTCTTGAATAAATTTTGTTTAAAAAAATGAGTCCTACTACTTTCAGAACAGACCATGTACGTGTCTTTAAAAAGGAAAAATTCCACCTTCGCGGACTTGGCAAAGAAGATATATCAGGACGTGAAACTGCACAGACTGCAAGAGAAGAACTCCTAAAATGCAGTGCTAAGTGACCAAAACCAGAGTGAACCAGAAAGTCCTCTTGTATGCGTATTCTATGGAACTCTCTGGAGTGTTCCATAATCCTGAAAAACAGAGCGAACCTAGAGGTATTTTGGAAGTGCCGAAACCAGAATTAACACCGCCAAAGAAAGTTACTTTTCACGATATCTATTACAAAAATCATAGTCACTGAAACTGCCCTGCACCATATATACCATGCCACAATGCAGGGGCCTGTGTGCACGCTAACTTTTGATGAACGCGCATCTGCTCCCATTAAAAAAGGAACAAACAAGGTGTCTAGCAGGCTGGCACCAGAGGTGATTAATAAGGTAAGCAGCCTCCTACATTATAGCACGCTCAAAGACGCACAGTCGTGAGGAGGATAACTGCAACTGATGCTCGCGGAGGCGTCGCACCCATCGCCATAAAGCAGCGCGTTTATTTGCTTCCGCGCCACAAGTGGCGTGGAAGCCCTCGTTGTCCGTCACTTCCCTGGTGGCAGCCCCTTCTATCATCGGCGCCTAGCTCTCGGTCATTACTGGCAGGCGCGGCACACCCTGTTCTGGACTCAAAAATTGATTCAGCTGTGCTGTCTGGCGAGCTATTGAACCAAAATAATCACCGAGCCGGCTGGCCAGAGTGTGGTAGCATGGCTAGAGTATGGTACTTGAACTTTTTATTGCTGGGCTCGGCGTTATAATCTGTCTCACTGGAAGCTGACAGCGTTGCCGAAGCCACAACCGACACCATCAAATCAAGGTATGAATCCTCCGTGACCGCGCCCGTGACCTCGGCCCGACAGTCCCCGTGCCATCAAATCTCAGGCTGTTCTAATGTCCGACCGCTTTTGAAAATTAAGTTTTCGTGGGCTGGCGTTGCAACAGATAACCGCTGGTCGCTTCGAGTGGCGCAATGGACAACGAGGAAAAGAAAACACAGTAGATGGCGCCAGAGGTTATAGGGTGTAGTGACGAGCTTGGGAAGTTCGGAAGGCTTGGGAGAGAAATAAAACTGCGAAATAAATAAAACAGCCACTTTAATTCACTAGGCAAGGTGGCGTCCACCGCCACCACAATTAAAAGGGGACGCCATAATATCGATCTATCAATCTATGGTTGCTGGAATAGAGCTGCCGTGGCTAGCGCACCACAGATGTGCAGTTGGAGGTCACTGGGAAAGGCCTTCGTACTGCAGGAGACTGAACCTGGATAGCGATAACATTTTCTGTCTGATATAGAGTGCCACGAGTTCAGTCGTAAGCGCGAATCTTCGCTTTGAGATCGGAGGCAGATCAGTTAGCCATGTGGCGGTGGAGCCCGATAGTAAGCCGTGCGAAAAGCTTCGTTCGTTCGATCTCTGATTTGGCTGCCCGGTGGCAAGACGAATCTATTAGAGGCAGTCTTGCTTGCTCGAACGAACTGCCAAAATCTCGCCTGTAACTATAAGAGGTTCCTATAGTTGCAGTGCTTTTTGGCTAAAGGCACTGGACAGCTCAACCGAGAATTTCGAGTACTCGGCTTGTGGAAAAGGCGGTGTGTGCCTGGTGCCGCTAGGAATAGATATCAGCGCATGCCGTACGCGATACGGAGGCTCTATCATGAGCCCATTCCTCAGCGTCAGCAATTTAACGCCGCTCCGGAACCAAGACGCACGAAGAGGGGCCGGTAGTGGGCGTGTATTGAAAGAAAGAACAAATGAGTGAGGGGAAGGTAGTGGCAATTACGAATTTGTTGATGAGAGGCCGAATTCACGAAGCACTTCGTCCGTATGTACACTCCATGTTGAAGAGTCACGATAGCCAGCGTGGTTTCAGCCGAAGCCCTGACCAACCACGAAGCCGCTCACGAAGACGTTCGCCTAATTGGCCACGCGACTCATCCCCGTGTCTCTATTGAAATCCCTCCTTCTCGACATTTGTTGTCAGGACGGGTTTTGCTTCGTAAATGAAAATACCATCATTGATCGGTGTCCTTGTACGAAAGAAGAAAGCATGTTTTCCAGCGGTGCGCACCGTCTTTGAAATCAAAACCGAGACAAGGATCGCGGCGAGATGCATGGTCGACCGAAAATACGGAGTGCTACAAATACCTGGCCCACCACCTTCCAGTGCACTAGCAAAGCTGAGACAACGGGAAAAAGCTCAAAGTCAAAGAAGGAAATTTGAACGAACGGCGTGTCAGTATCCTTAAGTGATTACGCGTTAGCGTATGTGTACTTTTTTCCTATCCGGCCCCGCTCATTTACCACAGCCCTCTAAACGAGCTCTGCTTAATAAAATCTGCACTTTTTTAATTTGGCGCACCTAAAAAAAACAAAAGGTAGCACTGGCTCTCTAAGCAATCATCGCTTGCTGCCAAGAGGCCCTGCCGCCAATGTTTTGCTTCCTCGACATTTATTTATAACCCCCGAGCAATAGCAACAACGACAACTCACGTATTTCTTGGCCCCTAAAACCTCTTCTGCCTCTCCCCCCACCCTCCTCCCTCGAGCGAGCGTCCAAGCGCTCTGGGCGCCGCACCAAGAGGGGGAGATCATTAGCCCGCCCGCATCTCGCCACATTGTGGCATGGACCTCGCTCGCTAGCGTTTCCTCGATGGTGCCCCGCCTTCAGAGCAGAATGGCGCCGCGGCGCCGCCGAGTGGTGCCCATCGCTCCTCTCTGGAACGCGGCCTGTCAGCGGGGGGACTCTATCTTTGCTCTACGCCACCTGGCCTGTGACGGGGCAGCCGCCCTAAGCGGAGAACAACAGTGGCTCTGTTGTCCTGCTGTGTTTGTCGTCACGGGTGGCGCGGTGCCTGTTGCGCGCGTAAACTGGCCGTTCACATAAACCGGAAGGCAGTGACAGAAACTCTTAAGAACGCGTCACGCAGGCGACAGTGCTGATCACTGGAGAAGCGCGTCGGACGGTATAGGGAACAAAGTATATAGCAGAGTTGAAGATTACGCAACCCGCTCACCTGGCGAGATGCCTCCTGGCTGAGAAAAGTTGGCGCTATCAGCTTCTTGTTTGTATTACGGAACCCGATTCGTAAATAGCCCAAGCCATTCATTCTACGTTTCAGCACATCGCGCTATTTAAGCGAGCACACAGAACTCTGAAATCTTTCTAATCATACTATACATTCCTTATTGGTCACTGCATGAAGTGATCGGCCGCTGTGGAGAACCTTACAAATGGCGTGGAATGAAAATGCGATTCACGAAAGACAAGAGCAAAAGACGCCTTAGGGATAATGAAATTTAAAAGCGCACCCAGAAAGCATAGCCTCATGCCGGGCGGCAGGTGTGAAGTTAAGACGCTCGTCTACCGAGCCAGAGTACCCGGGTTCGAACCCGACCGCGGCGATCGTTTTTCGATGAAGGCGGCACGCAAAAGGCGCCCGCGTGCTGTGCGATGTCAGCGGACGTTAAAGATCCCCAGGTGGTCGAAATTATTCCGGAGACCTCCACTACGGCACCTCTTTCTTCTCTCACTCCCTCCTTTATCTCTTCCCCTACGGCGCGGTTCAGGTGTCTACGGAGCTAATTGAGACAGATACTGCGTCATTTCCTTTTCTCAAAAACCAATTCACCTAATGAAATAATAAATAATTTATGACAACAATAATTAAAAGAAGCGGAGGAAAAGAGAGGAAGCACTGAAATAGAAAGAACATTGCAGGACAAGTGCTGTGCACATGGCAACTTTGATGAGGCTTGTTCGACGCATTAAGTGCCTTTCCGCACAACAGCAGTACGCAAAGGAACAGCGTACGCAAGGAGTACGCAGAACGCAAGAGATGAAAAACAAAAAAAAAACCTACGGCAACCTTGAGTCATTAGCAAAAAGGGAAATTCAAGGCAGTGAGAGAGAAATAACTTAACCAAAGAAATAAATTAGAGGAGAAGTAAAACCAGTACACATCTGCATGTTGCTGACTTCAACAATTCGCCGATAACTGCAACAGCGCAGATTCGATGTGTAGCGATTGATAAGCATCTCGATCCACTGGCAATTAGTGCTAGTTATTTGCACGTTTTCTGCTGTCGGTGACAATGGTTCTCGGACGCGCGAAAACTCGTATGCGAGAGGTGCGGTGTTCGATCCCCACTGCTTGCGTGTACCCACCAGATTTCTAATGCATACAAGCTTTTACCTTGTGCCCAGCTTCTCACAGGCTCTTTCCCTTTTGCTCAGCTTCTCGGCAATGCATTGTCTTGCCATGCTCCAAATTTTCCTTACTCAAATTGGATCTTTCGCCATATTTTTCGCTCCGACCAGTTTCAAGCCCCATGATTTCGTATTTTATCAGCTTATGCCCGTGATAACTCCGTTCGGTGCGGGCTTCCTCCGCTTTTATTGTTTCTTCTTCTTTAATTCCCGAAGGGCCCTAAACTAGAAGTGAAATGCCTAGGGATTAAATGAGTCTTCAGGCCCACTTCATAGAGACTGAAAACGCGTTAGCCATGGCACCCTTTGGGCCAGTGGCCCTTGCGGCTATTAAAATCAAATCATCATCGTCGAATGGGCAACAATGGGTCATTATCCCTTTTCTCGTGTCTGTACGGGTGTACTTTGAGAGGAATAGCTCCGTGCCGACGTTCATACTAATTTCATTGCTAAATAAGCATCGCCGATCTTTCCGAGCAGGGGGTGTGCTCTGACTTAACAAACAGAACTTTGCAAGCAGTGCTGGAAAGGGTAATTAGCACAGAGAGGTCAGGAGCCCGAACCGAAATGTGCCTCCGCTATCCGTTTTTAAAAATTGACAGCCATTAATTTTCTGATAACCTATATGCAAAAGTTGCGTTGTCGATGCAGATTCAGCATAGGGCGGAAACTGTGCTGTTTTTCTTTGTTATCCACTCAACGTCCAGCGTCGCGATTTCGCGACGTGCCGTTTGTGGGCCATGTTATATCGTTACAATACGGAGCTTGTGTAAAAAGTTTGATGTCAACGTGTTCTCAGTAGCCAGCGATTTGCGATAACAAAGCCTACCGTCTCTCTGAGGAAGTTGTGTGAAAATAAAGGGAGGCGCGAATGTGTGACTGCCAGTTAGCGTTCAACGCCTCGTCTGTCACTTAATGACAACTTTTTCGGGAGAAATATGACGACATTTGTCGGGTAAAAAATTCTCCGCGGTCCTTGGACCTTCGAGCTGGTTTTTCGCACAACTCGGCCTAGATGAACTAAATGCGCCAAATGGCGATTGCTTCGAATTCACGACACTCTCATATCTCAAATTTTAGCGGAGCTAACAAATCTTTGATATTGGCTTTTTAAGTGGGTTGATAATGTAAGCTAGTATAATGTGGAGGTATTTAATTTTTTATTTGATTCCGTTATACTATGGGCATTAAAGGTTTAATATCCAAGATGGCCGCCAGCTGTGCTTTACTATGCGCAGCTCCCTCTGGGGTTTGGAAAATGTTGAAGCGGATTCAGTTTTATTACGTTCTTGCAAAGAAAGAGGGAGAGACCTCACACGGCTAGCGATTTCAATTTCGCCGCCTTTAGTGTTTGCCAGCATAACGGAGCTCACGAGCAAAACGTGCTCACAAAAGGGTTGCTATAGTAAGAGAACACCATAGATTATGTGTGAAGTTTACAGGTCGAGATTCGTATACTAGGATCATGTAGTGTACAAACGTGTGCTAACGTCACGTACTAACTGGCGCTTCCTGTTTCCTGCAAGGACGGCGTAGGAGGGTTGTTTACGTTCTGAAGGTCGGTGTTTCTTTTCTTTCACGCCAAGCGGCCTTTGAGAAGCGAAATGGTCGCGCAGGAATGAAATTATGGCCCCCGCGGCGACAGGCGAGAGCTGGCCGCTCGCGCAGACCATTCTGTTCCCAATCTGCAGCGCTTTCATTCGCGCAGCAGTCGTAACGTCGGTCCATTCAGCGCTGCTCCACGTGGCCTGAATGGAAGTGACCGAAAGCGGGAAATTAAAGCCCGCGTTACAGGCGGCAGTGCGCAGCCGCTGAAAGGAGCGACTGCGCGTTAGAAAAGAGGGCAGGAAGCGGCGAGGCTTTGTGCGCGCCTGTTTTCTTGGGCCAAGTCCTTGCCGCCGCGTTAGCTTAATATGCACGGGAACTAGCACTCGCTCGTTCTACGCCGTTGCGAAATGAAGGTTTCTCGCTGCGGCTGCTACTCAGAACAAGAGCTGAGCCCGAATCCGTACACTGTAGTGAACATCGCACGCACAAAGACCGACGCAGTTTGTGGCGGGGCGAGCGCTGTGAGCTCAAGCCCTCCATTTAGCGGCGCTTCGACTGCGATTAATAGTCTCACAGCATTCTCGACCGTTTTAAAGAGATGGTGTACGTACATGAAGGGGTCTAGTGTTAAGCTCAACGGCGGAGTGATATGCTTGGTTCTCCGAGCCATAAACAGCGCAGTATTGATCATTTAAGTACCCTACGGCCCATTCGAATGTCCATGTCGTGCATGTACTCAAATACACCAGATGGTCACTCACCGCTAGGCGTTCGCGCGTGCAAAGCACCATACGCCAGAATGCGCTCCGCTCCCTCATTACTGCTCGACGAACAATCGTTTGCTTTCTTAATTAGCCCTGTTTTTCGGCCGAATGGTCGGCCTGGGCAGCCCGCTACAATGCTGGTGGCCCCCCCGGCCCGCGTACTGATTCTCCTACCTTGTCGGACGGGCTATGTGCGGGGATGTATTTAGGGCATTCCAATAAAGACGTCGGGGAACGCCCTCGCATATCCTGGCACCCGTGTGTGAGCACGAGCCAAAAGCTGACACCGCGCGGGGAGGTTATGAAGGAAAGCATTACAAAGTCATTAGCGGCAAACTTAATCAGCGATGAACCTGTTTTGGAACACACCCAAGCAAGGCGTGCACGGGGGCCTCGCGAGTGGGAAAAAAGGCCGCAGCGGCTGCGGTAGCCGTCGCGACCTCCACGCCTCCCGCGCGGCCGCCGCTGCCCCGGCGCGTCGGAAGGTATGAGGGCTTCGAGTACGCCACGACGAGATGTGGACGTCGGCAATAACTTGGACGCGTTCTCGTAAGTGTAACGAGTACAGGCTGCGAAGAACGCACGCTACGTGTAATGTGTACACGTGCCAACGTACGTTTCCTCATTCCTCCAACTTAAGGTAGTATAGACGCCAAATTTTTACTTGCGTGTTTTCTTCTTTCAAATGATGCGTTAGACGTTAATATACATGTATCACGCCATGGTATCCACCTACGACCGCTAAATAATTTATAACTGAATTTCTTCATGATGACGTTTCGGTTCCGGTTTCATCGGCCGAGCGATGACAATGGCGTGTGGTTGGTGTTTAGGTCTTGAGCTTAGAAAAAAAAAACGGCTATCCCCCTCTCCCCTTATAGGGAAGGGTAGGGAGAGGCCGTGAGTTCGTTGCCACGGGATGAACCCAGAGCGTGTCTACCGTGGACTGAGGCGGTCTCCACGCGGGCGGATACATGCGCAACCTCAGGGTGGTTGCCACAGGAACAGTCCGGCGGGTGGCTACATTAAAGATGGAGGGTGAGGAGGAAAGTGAGTTGAGAAGAGGAGCGGAGATAACATAGCGGCGCGCGCGCGCCGTATGCCACTCTTCCATCGAAATGGTTCACCTCCACGACCAAGTGTCGACGGATACCGGAGATCAGACGTGGAACCCAAGTACAAGTGCGCAAGGGAGTCAAGTGTAAAGAAGTACAAAAAAGACTAATTGTGCAATAACGGTTGACGTAAAGAAATGTGTGTGATGTGCCGTGTCATACAAAGGGGAATGGAACTCGAATGCTGCGCATTTCTCTCGAACCAGCCCACCGATCGCATGGAATTTTTTTTCTCCCCCAGGAATTGGAGGGGGGAGGGGGTGGTCTTCAAGTGGAGACCAATATTAATTGTACGTGGTGGGACTAGAGCTGGCAACAACTTCGACAGTCTCGAGAGCGTCCTTAAGTCTGACCGCTAAAAAAAAAAAAGCATGCGAAAAAGCTACTCGGGAAGCAAACGTTTTCTCCGTTTCCTGACCGCTTCCTCTCCCTTCGATGATGCCGCGGTGTAAATCACACATCCGTCTCGAGCTGCAGACTGGTACGGTGTCCACCACAGAGCCCTCTCACTCACTCTCCCTTGCCCCAGCATCGTAGCGGAATGTAGGAATCACTCCGTGACAGCCGCTGAAGAAAGTGGTGGGTCAGACACCCCCAGGTTCTCCGCCCTCATCAGGCTCGAAGCGAGAACGGCACCTGCAACGAAAATGTACCGACAATCTTGCGATCAGTGAATTCATCTCAGTGGCGGTGCAGGGTTGGTTCCACGAATGTCAGAACCGACGTTAAACGGAGCGACAGCCAAGTCAGTCGTTTCTAAATGCTCGCGTGATGAAATATTGCGAGCAAGCGACTTCACAAAATGCCATTAAAACTGTTTCGCGCCACCCTGTTCTCCAGGTGTACGGCGCTTTATTCTTTTCTATTAAATCCATGTTTCCCCAATCTTGCGCAGTTAGGCTCAAAGAAATCTGTCTCTCTATTCTATCGAAGCGCATGCACTGCAAGTAATTTTCGCCCCCCTAACGCAAACCTAAGCTTTATTCTATTTTTATTACTTACGCAATAGAGCTCACAGCTAGTACTTTTCCTTGTCGCATTGTTATCGCTGTTGGAGGCCTTGACATTGTCGGGCTACAGCTAGAATGAATTTAAGGACTCCGCTAGTGGCAATGGCAGCAAAGAAGGACGCGCTTCAAGAATCCCAACCTTAATGAGTTTAGAGTTAAAGCCATGTGACCCAAATCAAGGCCGTCCGGGCAGAGTTTTCCTTGCAGGCAGTCTGCTCTCTCTTCTACGTGATTCTACTTGCGCGAAACACCGAACGGGGGTGCCAGCTAAGTGCAGCTCAAAGCGCGCGTACGATGACAATGCTGGTCTGGAAATAAATTTAGTCTTACCTCATTTGTTTCGCCATTTACCTCTGCGCTCATCAGCCAGCCAGCGGCTGGAATGAAAAGACCAAAATAGGCTATCCAAGCCATAAAAGATCGGAATTCAATTTCGTTTCGCGATAAAATGCCGCGAAATCAGATAAAGAGGCGTCGGCTGAGGCCCTCTGTTCGGTCTCCGCGGCCGCCGCCTTTGGAGAGGCCGCTCCTCCTCGCGAGCACACACCCGGCCGACCCGTGAGCGGCAGTGCACCTCGCTGGGGCGGTGCGATGCGGCGCGGCCGGCCTGAAATTGGCTCCGCGTCGGGCGGCGCGTTTATGCGAGCAGCGCCGCAGATTCGGCCCGGTGCATAGCGGTTCGCGATCAAAGCTCATCGCTCTTTCAACGAATCTAGGCCTCCCGCGCGTATACTACACGCGCGACGATTAATGGGAGCCCTTTCTGGCCGCGGTTCGATCGACCACTGTACACGCTGCTTGCCCGAGGAGCTCTGCTATGGCCAGCGCAGCGTGTGGCATGCCCCTGAGACACGATGTGTGGCGGCGATAACGAGGCGCGTCTTGTTCGGCCCAGGAGAGGGCGAGAATTAGAGCAGGGGATGATGTGTGCACACGCGGCACCCTTATAGCGTGGCGGTCCTCACGACAAGCCGCGTAAACGCGCCGACGCTGATCACGCGTGTACAGCGAGCGAAGAGAGACGCACGAGGGTGTTTATGCATGCGGCCGTACAGGCAGCGCTGCGAAGCGGGAGAGAGGAACCGTTCAGCGAAGCCGTTGCGCGTGAGAACTCGGTTTCGTGAACAATCAGTGCGCGCCATCGCGAGAAGTATACCTGATGGCCAAGTATAGTTGAGGACACTTCTGAGTGCGAGCAAGAGCACGCGCGGCTCGGTTGCTCTCTGAGATACCGGAGATAGCATCTCCTGCCCCCGCCGGCTCGCTCCGGTGCAGCGCAGATCTCCCTTCCTGCCAGATCAATAGCAACCCTTCAGCGATCCGCGTGCCGCTCAGCTGAACTTCTGCTTGCCCTGGCACTGACCCCGACTGGAAAAATATAGGATGAATGGGACCTCGTCTCACCAACGCGCCACTGTGTCTGTCCCTTGGCCACTCGTTCGATTAGAGAAGTGATGTTCGTGGATATAGTTACGATATTCGCGATGTGTGTCGTTTGTTGCGCGCCAACTCGCGACTGAGCTAAAGGGCTTTCAAGCTGCGTGCTTAAAGAACCATGTTCGGCCCTGTCGTAGTATTCTTCGTAGTCGAAGGAGCAAATGTAGACGCCAAAAGTGTGTTACGTCCTCATAAAGTGAATCAACTGGCACATAAATGGGGATGTTCGGTGTTCTACGGCGACCTCCGGTATTGCCGAGGAAGCCCAGTGGGTCGGGCATGAGTTGGCGTGACTCACATTCGCGAGTCCGCGTGTAGCTTCTTGCCCTTATCATCTCCTGCTTCTTTTACGGAGGCAGCGGTGGTTGACACGAGAAGTGGAGAAATGAGACGGTGCCCGCGAGGTTGAGCACGTGTGCGGAGTGGCAGCCATTCGAGCTGGAATCGAAGTGTACTTGACGAGTTAATCCTCGAGACCTTCTCTGTATTCTGGTGCTGAAACCGGAAGCGACGTACTGGACTCTGCTGACCTTTCCACCCGCGGAGAA
Organism: Amblyomma mixtum; assembly: GCF_055824585.1. Classification (NCBI taxonomy): domain Eukaryota; kingdom Metazoa; phylum Arthropoda; class Arachnida; order Ixodida; family Ixodidae; genus Amblyomma; species Amblyomma mixtum. The sequence continues at coordinate 41,260,092 of NC_143014.1, forward strand.
GAGTCGCGGCGCCGCTGTGCTTCGAGTAGCCTGCGCGCGTGTGTCTGGACAGAGTAGGCAGCAGTCGAAACGCAACCGCCACCTAAACCAGCTGTGAATACAGAGCAAGATGCGGACGCAATCGAAACGATCGCTAACCGCCTTGGGCAGGCCAGACAAACCGAGCAGAACGAAGGAGGGGAAAAACCGACAGCGGAGCCGAGAGGATGACAGTGCAACGCGCCGCCTAACTGAGGCACGAACGCAATTGGACAGTGGTCGATTTGGTGGCTGGACCTTCAAAGCGTCGATTGTTTAGATTTAGTGGCACACTTCAGTTTTCATAGGCCTGCTGTGCGCGTTGTGTGGTATATTTGAGGGTTACTGGAGGATGCGTTCGGCCAGTGTGATTTTGCGCGTGGTCTCTGTGCAGCAGTGTTTGCAGCCGCTGTCCCTTCGCAGGATACGGCAAGGAACTTTGTTTGAAGCAGGCAGTTAATATGAAGCTAACGTTGGCATTTAGGACCCGCAAAGTTAAATACTGATCTCACCGCGACACGCGCATCATTGCCCCTGACTGTTTAGCAAACACCACGAGGCGCGCTGCAGTCTGTGTAAACGCAGGCTTTCTTTTTTTTTTTATCATAGCACAGCGCAATACAATGCAATACAATCTTGTTGTTCCACCTTATGATTTACAGTGCTTTCCCAGTAAAAATTTATTTTGCGCGCGCAGTCCGTGTCTTTTGAAAAAAAAACTTCAGCGGCTCTCCTTCCAGCGAACACAAACAACCGACCCCGCCCTATTTCAACGTTGCCACATTTACCCTCTTCACCGCACACGCATGCACATACGCCCACGCGTTTCGCTTGAGCCCCAAGGCCGCTCGGTGTAGTGCAGCAGTGACGCCTCAGTGTTTCTGTTCTCAGCTCAAGAGGCCAAAACAACGCGCTAAACGACAGGGTGCGCGCAGGCCTGGGTCATATACCGTGGCCGACAAGTGTTACGGCCCGGGGAGCAATCACTGTTTATGTCCCGTCCGACGGCTTATTTCGGACTCCTCGGCGCGACCTCGAGGGCGCGCGCGCGTCCTTTGTCTCCGGCGTCCCACGGCATTCCTTCATTTTGGGCCGGCACCACCGTTCCTCCTCAGCGGATCAGAATTAGCGTGGCCCAAAGTGGTGACGAAAAGCGCGGAAAAGCAGCGGTACGTTTCCGCGCGACCCGAAATGTCACGGACGCACGGATGACGTACAACCCTTTTGACCCGCACCTCTGGTTCGACCCGGAGGCCCACAACCACTGTTTGTCCCGCCCGCGGGGCGGCCAGGTTTAGCGCCGCTTTTTAGCGCTTCGGCAATTTAGTCTATCTTTAGATGAGCCACGCTGTAAAAATGCTCTCGCGGGCGCGCGCCTAAAGCTGTGAGCTGGAGGCGCGAACGTGACGGCTCGCCCGCTGGCAGCGATTAGAAGGGCGCGAAGTTCCCCGCTCGCACCGAGCGGCTTTCCGCTGAAGTGTCGCGCGAAACGGGGAGAACGTTGAACGCGTTCTCTTGGCGGAGAAAACCGCGGGCGAAGGACGAACATAACCGCTGTCGCACACCCGCACGGTTGTGGCTAAGAAACGGCGGGTATGTGATGCGCAGATGCCGAGATACTCGGTCGCTCCGTAGCCGACGTTCTGAAGCGGAATCAGAATTCAAGCGCCCGGGATGGACTGAATAATTCAGGAGCTTTTCACGGTAGACCCTCTGATAGTCTGCGTAGTTGGCAAGAGCCGTAAAGCCCCCGCATGTTTTTCGCAATCGCGACATCCATGTTTGAGGTTCTGGGATATGTATCTGGTGTTGTACTTCAAAGCATCTCAAGGGTACCGGGCCGGAGAACAGCGCTCAGCTGTGACGCCGATGACGCCCCTGCGAGCTGTCAATGCTTATTTTGAAGCCAGCCATCTGAAGCATCTATAAAAAACAAACAGAAAATAAATACACGCAAGAGAATGCTGTGACTTCGAAGCCATTTTGTTTCTCCTTCGTTTCCTTCTTTCTTGCTTTTTTTTTCTGCTGTAAGACCGATAAAAAACATGTCGCGTTGTTCGTTCAGTGATATTGCATAATAGCGGCTGGACCAGCCCTTGAGCTCAGTAGCAGGCAACACTGCACGTATCAGCAAGACCACCAATAGGTGCTGTTGATATTGCTACACCTACTAATACTATTACTAGTTATGCTACTACTACTTTTTTGCTACTACTAAAGCGCCAGTGGCAACAACTCTGACGTGTGTATCACTAGGGTGTATTCGTGGTCTATGGTCACACAAAGAATACACACTAGTGACAATGGCGTAAACCAAGGACCTGTCAGCCAGCGGAACGCGTTGTGGCGTAGGTGATGGCAATGGCAGTAGCAGTCAAATATGCTTGTTAGTATAAAAAAATCTTGTCTGGTGAGGCACAGCCTTGGCTAAAATTCCCTCGGGCACTGGATCTGCTGTTGACACAAGCTATCAATTCCCGCCTGAAGTTCCAAAGACCCGGAAGTGCAAAAGAACGCTCCCTACAGCAAATGAGCTCGTCCAAACGGCCTCGAAGTGACACGCTATACACATATGACAAATACAGCGTGACCAATTACCTTGTTATCTCTATGCTCTGCAGCCGATGCAGGTGCACGGCGTTATGTTTCCCCAACCTAGTATATCTTGCGCAAGGACGAGCGTTTGTAAGTTTTTCTACTCTTTTTTTCGCAGGCTCTACCACGAAGTTCCTTCGGTAGGAGTTACTTTCCAGTCATTTGTTTACGCTTGGCATTTCATGCAAATTGCAGCTAGCGAGCAAACTTTGTAAAAGAAATAGATAACCTGGCTCTTGCAATAAATCTTCCGTAACAAACGAAGAAAATAACTGTACAAGCCGAGTTAATTTCTGAACTGCGGGGGCAAAACAAGAACCACGAGAAAAACAAAAAAGTCCCTCGTGTTTTTGTGCGCGTGTGTTTGCTCACCACGTGTGCGAGAGCACACTACTTTGTAGCGGACCGGCGCTCCATCATAAAGGGTGAGAGCTTCCGGTTCGCTGAGGCACACAGAGGGAAAGAGAGAGACGATGGAGTATGAAACGAATCCGCGCAGTGCCGCGCCGGACAGAGCCCGCGCCGCGTGCCGCCCAGAAATGGCAGAATTGGAAAGCGTGCGAGAGATTTGATCGAAGCCCGCAAATAATCGGATACCCCCCATCTTGGAAAAGGGTGGGAGGGGTGAGCTTCTTGTTTATCCCCCAGGGCACGACTCTCGTGCAAACCGGAAAGCGGGCCGAGCTCGGAAGAGAGCGCGCCGCATGCGGCCTCAGCCGGAGATGCATGCCGACTGGCTCCATAAATTACGCCGGCGCCGCACTCTTCCCGGAGGCAACTGTGAGCGCAGCGCGCTGCACTGCGGCCTATCTGTGGGAGGCGAAGCCGGGTCGCCGCGCCGCTGGACGCGCGTTCGATCGAGTGCGGCACAAGCCCTCCCCTTCCTGTACTCGAGAAGCACCTCTTTGCACGGGTTGCGCGCGCGACAAGTCTCTCGCGCGCCTCCATAAAACGGCCGCCGATGGTGGCTGTTTGCGGCCGCTTAGGGCACTCCCCTTTGTCGCCCCGCGCCCGGCCCACCACATCCACCCCTTCGACCCCCTTCTCGCCTCACACCACCGCCACACCGTGCGGCCCCTTTGAGGTTACGTGTGTCCCCGTGATTTCTTATTTTTTACATATATTTTTGGCCTTCTTAGCGCAGCTATTCTATCAGCTGTAGGAGCGAGAAATTGGTCCAGAATTGAGTTTCTGTATTTAGAAACGGGACATCGACAAAACAGAGAGATAAGCCGTACAATAACGGAGATAAGGGGAAAGGGAGGAATGAAGGTCAGTACTGGCAGGAGGGCGGTACGCACGGCTGCACGAAGCCTTGACTCCGCAAGGAAGGTGCGCCGGTAGTGCTTCAAACAGTGGTGCCACCCCTTACCCGAAAGGCTCGTCTCTCGTTCCGCTGGCACACTCCGACCTCGCAGTTTTAACACGATAGTGTTATGGAGCCCTTGGCGCAGAAACGCTGGCTTCGGCCTCGTTGACCATGAGCGAAAAATCCACGATAAATCCCCGGGGAGGCAACTGAGATGGCAGGTGGCCCACCTAGGTCACGTGATCCTGTGGCGTCATCCCAACCTCCTCATCGGGTTGAGAACAAACATTGGTCAAGAGATGTTGCTCGGGAATAGAAACCTGGGTCGTACAAGTCCCGCCGGTGGCAGCATTTGCCATTGCGGGACAGTGGTGCATCGCTTAACCGCTGCACCACTGCGCTAGGAGTTGTATGATCACTTCCAGGCATCTGTGAATGTTTAGCTCATTAGCCCTATTGCGTCATACCTGTAAGGCGGAGCTTAAGCATCCCCTAGAATTTTTTGTGGCAGGGGCGTTTCGCATAAAACGTGCGAGATTGTGTGACACGCCCCTACGCTCGGCTTTAGTTTCGCGGCATTCTGTTGCCTGGAAGAGTTCTCCAGATTATCTAGAAAGCAATTCGACGTGTTTTGTCTGCGTCCATTTCGGTTATCGGCCATGCCCGGTTTCCCAACGGTGGTAAACTCAGACACGATTGCTGCTGTTCTTAGAAACGTCAGTGCCACTTGTTTCCTTGCGTTTTTCTTCGTTTGTATACAGGAAATATTACTTCGGTATCATTATATCATTTTTTAACTGTTCTTATTTCTTTTCTGCGGGCGATTTTCAGTTTGTGGCGCTTCAGGTAGTGGACTCATGTTATGTTTACGCGTTTGTTCTTTTTAGTTTTTCATCGTGTAACAAGCAAATCTTTTTCTGTCCTGGGTATACACACTTTTTTAATGCGAAATCATTATTTCGCTCACGAGACAGAAAAGCTGTCGCCGGAAGTTGTCCGCAGACCGTGATACCAAAAGTTCCGTGACCTAATACGACAAAGATTAATTGTGGTATTGAGGTGTAAAGTGGACGAGTGTGTAGTATGTCGTAATCAGAGCTAAAAATACCGGATATAACGAGTGTCGTAGTATGTCGTAACCGGAAATTGTTTAAACTGGTGTAATATGTCGTAACCTCAGATTGTCAAAGGCGGTGTAGTATGTCGCAACCAGAAATGTGACGAAGCGGCTTAGTATGGCGTAACCGAAAATTGTCGAAAGTGGTGTAGAATGTCGTAACCGGAAATCGTCGCAGGAAAGAAGCAAATGGTCGCGAAAGAGAAGCAAGTAGTCGCACTAGAAGCAACCAGTCAAATGCAGCAGCAGCAACAAACGCAATACTTTCGCAATTCTTCATTGAAGCAGACATCAATGCCCTCGTAATTTTTTTTCTTTCTTCTCATGTGCCAATTTGGGTATTTGCTTTGCACTTAACAAAAATGGGCCGCCGCGGTGGCTCAGTGGTTATGGCACTCGGGAGTAGGAGGATTTTGAGGGAGCAGAGGTCCCTGGATTGATTCCAACCTCCACGGTCTTTTTATCGTGCACTGACATCACGCACCACACGAGCGTCGTTTGTATTTCGCCTCTATGGAAACGCGCCCGCTGAGGCCGGAATTTCACCCCCGTGGAGCCGAACGACGCAGAAAGTGCTGCCACGGCACTAGTGAGTTTTCCCTACTCATATACAACGCTGACACAAAAACAGCCACGAACAATCGCATATTGTTTGACTTGGTGTACGGAAAGGACATTCGTTGTGTCGACAGTCTAAATTTAGCGAACCACCTCAGTTATCATAAGTCTATTGTGTGTTGAACGGCGAAATAAATTTAGAATAATGCTAGAGAATGTGCTCTGGTGATGTCACTGGGTATAGTTTGTGTACAGAAGAGCACGCAGCGCGTGTGCCGCTGTTGCTTTGCAGGATTCGGCACAGAGCCCGGAATATCTTTTTATGCATGCTTTTGCATAAAAAAAAAAAAGGACAAGTATGCGTGTTGCTCCGGCCATGTACAACGGCTCCTGGACCTCGTTAACCTGCGAACCACAGCTTCAAAGTATCACAGTGAAACAAGGTTTTCTGATTAACAGGAACGTAGCTGCAGAGAGCAGAAATGCCGAATTTTTCACCGCCTGCGTCTACCTGCTTAGTGGGATAAGTTTTACCTAAATGAACGGAGAAAATCACTTGAAGCTGCTACAATCTACAACAGTGCATTTCTTAGTAACGGACTTTCTTACAGCACGGATATTGTTCATGTGTATCATTTCAATCAAACTGACTTTAAACAGACCACACCATATGCACCATCATATCGTCACCATCCAGACTACGTCCATTGCAGGAGCCGCGGCATATTCCTCCAATCCCATCTCCCCGAATGAATCTCTGCCGCCTCCCGCTACACGTCCCTCACCTTGGAATCTACCCTACATCATATAAAGCGGTACACAGCTAAGCGATTGCACGTTTCTACTCGGAATGCGCCTAGTTTAGGCAATGAGTGAGTCGCAGAGCTGTTAAAGGGTACGCGTGGCTACCTAAGGATGCCATGGTTATACCTGTCCCGCATGCTTTCTTCTCACAGTTACGATAGAAGAAAAAAATGCGCGGTTTTCGCTTACTCTGAAACCGAGTTCACAAGGCTGTTCGCGCGGATGGTCGGTTCGTGAGCGTTTGGTGACCGTGAGCTGTTCAGTCACGACGAGCTACGAGACGATAGACGACGCGAGGGACGATCACTGGCCGATCGCACAGAACGATATTCGTCTCCAGTCTGACCCCTGACGACAAAAACTTTTCTTTGAAACGAGACTAGAAGAGAAAAGATAAAAAAGTCAAAGCAGGTCGCTTCGTTCTGTAGCAACACCTTAGAGTGGTTTTAGTGAGTGCTATCGGTGCATCTATTTCATCTGCCTTGCGAAACGTGAGCACAGGGATGTCGTGCAATCGTTTTGGAGCCGTTCCGTAACACCGGTATCGCAAAGCCCGAACGTGTGGAGCGTATGCTTAGGAAGAGAGGGGACAAGAGTAACGCTAGCATTTACTCCTCCTCTTACCGCTATCGCTGAATGAAGCGCCTCCGAGCAAAGTGCTTTGACCGATGAGAAATGTTATTAAATAGCTCAGACGGTGCGTGCGGGATGAAGAAAAGAAACAAACCGTGTCCATATCGCAGGCGGATCACTTATCATGCTGTAATAGGTTTCCGCACCCGAAGTCCCCCCGAGTACCCAATAATTTCTACTTCCCTCGCAGCTATAATAAGGCTTTGATAAAGCACGCCTCGGTGATGGCCGCCATGCGCATCCTCGCTCCATTTGTTACCGCTTGCGTGTATACGTACGTCGGCCGCGTGAGGGCGCCGACAGCGTGAGCGGGAGCCTTGTCGCCGCCGCTCGGATCGCCCATAACCCGAGGCCCAGTCGCTCGGCAAATAGAGGATCTGGAGAAAAAGAGAACGCCGACCAATAAGTGCGGGCTTATGAAGACGTGACTGCCTCCGTTCATCGCTGCCAGCGTGATGCGCGCGCAGCCGGACCCTGAGACGCGCTATCAGCGATGCTTCGTAAGAGCAGCCATCAGCAAAACCCCCACACGGCGCCTCCCCTCGAACCAAAATGAGCAAAACATTCCTTTGTGTTTCATTTTTTTCCTGGTCACTGGGTAAATTAGAAAGACCAGTGGCAGGTCTGCGTGCCTCCTCGGGGTTTGCATTGGTTTTCGATGCCGCCCAATTTGGCAGGCTTCTCGGGATACGAGAGCGCGAGGCTTCGCTCCGAGTCAGCGACCTGCATGGAAGACAATCTCGTCGTCCCACCCAAGGCGCTGCTACGCACTGACCGCGGCGGCGCCGAGCGCGAAGCGTGGGTAGCGCGGGCAGTGTCCCATTTCCACTCGTTACTGGACGGGCTGGGCGAGCGACACTTGCATGTGCCCCCATGACACTCTTCCGCAGAAAGGGACAACAACGTTTTCGCAGTGAATGCCCTGCTCAACACTAAAGAGCGCTCGACTGCGCTATAGCTGTATACACTCTCAAGATGACAACACTATGTGGGCCTCAAGCTCACCTCAAGAGCCGCATCACTCTCGCGAAATTTACCTCCATGCAAAAGGCTCGAACTTCAGGATGGATGCCGAGGCTCAGGTGAACACGGATATCGCTGTTCAAAAGCGGACACTTTTTTTTTTCTTTTCATATCTTGGACAATTTTCAAATGCTGCGAATTAATTCTGTCCAACACTCATCGGTAGAAACTGGCCCTATGTGGTGTCAGCAGTCGAGCTGTGACCATTGGGTGCCAGTGAATGAAGTAAATGTCCGTCGAAGAAGCCGCAAAAAACTCCGGCCTTAACTTGTCCATTCCTTTTCTGCTAAGTTTTAGGAACCGAGAAGCAACGTATGCGACGAATAAACAGCGCGGTGTCAGTCCTGAATAATTTGGGTGTCTGGGTAGTTGCTGCTTACAAAATGGTTCAACAAGGCTGTTTCTTGCGCTAGTTGGTTGCTCATAATTTTGACGCAAACGTAAGCTCACAAAAAGACGGAGACATGAAAAAGACACAGAACACAGTGCTATGTGCACAGGGCTGTGTCCTGTCTCTTTCATGCCCCCGTCTTCTCGTGGGCTTACGTTTTTGTACAAATGGCTCAAGTCAGCGTAGTACCGACAGCAGCAATGATTGCGTTGCAAGGGACACCGCCGGGTCAGTCAACGAGAGCGAAAATTTTGATGACGGGCGGAATTTTCTACTTCTCAGACTGCCGCATAAGCGCCTTATGACGCAATTAGACGAGAACGACTTGTTTGCTGGCATTTTATCGCGGAAGCGTTGTTTCTTACCAGACAACGCAGGCAGCGTACATGGGGGGGGGGGGGGGGGGGGCAACCACAGCAGGAGCAACAATAACAAGATAAGATAACCGCAGGGGGATCTTGATTTATCTCGTCGGCCGCTCTTGATCTCATCACAGAGCGATCTTCCAAGGGGTCTTGCGGCTCAAGCAATCCCGTAGGCTCTTTTATACATGTGGGACGTTTTTTGCTTTATGTGCAGGTTTGTTTGTTTGTTCGTTCCTTTGTTTGTTTGTTTGTTTGTTTGTAAAACAAAAAACTTTGGCGACTCCGTGGTTGGTTGCAAAGCGTTTTGAAGGGTATAATGGTTTGATCTAATGATTCGAGGTGTTAACTGCTGCGCATTAGCGTCTCTGAAACGTAAAAAGGGGAACGCCACGCATCAGAAAAGAAAATAAGCAGAGAGCACGATGGCTTCTTTTTAGTAATTTTGTGCCTTTGTGGGAACTTCGCATGCCATGCGTGCGAAAGTACTGTCATTTGCTTCAGCTGTAAAAGCGGCCTCGACCTTTTACCATTCGGTGCCTGCATTATTACGCTCTGAAGAGACAAAACGAGGAGAATGTTCGCCTCGTCCCGAACAAGAGACGTGCTCTGTTTCAGCTCTCCGCAATTCATTGACGTGCATGTGCCAATCTGGGCACTTTTATGAAAAGCATACCTGTTTGTTTCCATGCTAACACTATCATAATCGTGAATAGCTTTTTTTTTTTTTTCAAACTCCAGCTTCATCAGTGAGTGGCTAAAAATAACTAATATGCACTAAACTTAAAATGCTGTTTAAAAATGAATATGTTAGGTACATCACTGCAACTGAATGCAATTTGAGTTTGAAAATTTACCGTTCCTTAATTACGGATGACCCTACTGGAGGTATGTTGTACTTCAAACGGTGGTACGTGCAGTCGTGCTCAAAAGTGGTGAGACCACGCGAATGACGGTGATTACGGTCTAAAGGCGTGCCTGTCAGAAGCGTGTGGGCAGACAGGCTAACATATGCGCTCAGGAGCCGCCGCGGTGGCTCAGTGGTTATGGTGCTCGGCTGCTGACCCGAAAGACGCGGGTTCGATCCCGGCCGCGGCGGCTGAATTTCTTTGGAGGAGAAATTTAGAGGCCCGTGTACTGTGCGATGTCAGTGCACGTTAAAGAACCCCAGGTGGTCGAAATTTCCGGAGCCCTCCACTACGGCGTCTCTCATAGCCTTAGTCGCTTTGGGACGTTAAACCCCATAAAACCAAACCAAACCAATATTCGCTCAGGCTCCCTATGCATATCTTTAAAACAGGCGCTGCACCGTGAGAAAGCGCTGGCACAAAGTTCTTTGAGTTCTTGTGGTCTCTGCACTTTTGCGCGGGAGTGCACATGGTTTCAAAAAGTATCTTAATTTCTCTCACTACCAGTTTCTCCCAAAGGTATATATACATTTCCTCCACAGGCGTGCAGCTGATCTCCACTTCATGCATCTTTCGACAGGCTGGAGTATTCAGTTCAATGCTTCAAAATTCTTGCAGCAAAGGTTATGTTACAGAAACATTATTTATTTTCACGCAGTCTTAATCCTGTGGTTGAGAACTTGACGCACGCATGCGCTGTGCTTCACTGCAGTGCAGCCACATAGGCGTACTCTTAGAACCCGTACGAACCAACGAAGGCTTTCCATGAGTTCCATAAAGGCTTCCTACTTAGCTAGCTGGAACTACCACGATAAACGACGAACCTCTAAACGCAAAAAAAAAAAAAAAAAAAAAAAGCAATGAGTTTTTGCGTGATGCATAATCATAGGCGGGGGCCGCCATCAGGCGCCACAAAATGGTTGGAGGAGGTAGACGTCAGCGGGGGTTTAGAAGCCCGTAATTGCTGAATAGGTTGCTCTACGTTGAATAAACTTAAATTACTTGTAAGTACGGAGCTTTATCCATATCTGCAGTTAGCAGTTAAGCTGAGTGTGCGTGGACGTATGATCTATAAATGTTATAAAGCGGGTCCGACTATTGCGCTAACTGCGGAATATACAAAGTGAGTTTGCGCTGAACTTCAGGAACGAAATAACAGCATCAAGGAAACGAAACAAAGCAACTCACGCCTAAAGTGTTTTCATCTCGCAGTTTTCGCAAGTAATCACATCAGTTTTTTGTAGCACAGCTTCAAAATTTCGTTAAATGTCCGATGGAATTCACGGTATCGCTGGAAATAACAGAAAATACGTAGAAGAGATCGGCTAAGATGTCTCGACTTGAATCCAGAAGATCCGCAACGACAACATCACAGCGCATAACGAGAGGCAATTCTGCGCAAGTGTCAGTAGACTGCAAAGTCATGCGCTGGTTGAATAGTCTCGCGGTGTTAATGGGCCCAACTGGCTTTAGTTACTGCAGCTATGAGTGCTTTTTTTTTATCACGTCCCTTTTTAGCATACCTCTGGCGTTGTTTAGACACGTTCATGTTTCCTTTTGTTGACCTCGTAGTATCCTGTCATGAAGCAGGCGGCGTTAGCTTCACCTTATCTACTGAGTGCTACAATATGAACAAGGAGAAGCTTACAGGAATGTCAGGCACAAAGGCCTGCCTTCACGCGTACCACACAGCCCAGGAACCTCACGTAGAAAGGACCAGCCTTGTGCCCTTCGCAAGCGAAGCTTCTGAAGCGCCTCTACGTTGAACGGCGCCCTTAGTTTCACAGAAACTATTTTATTAACGTCTCGCTCGGGTTATGCGCACACGCTGCTCCGACGCCCTGCCCCCTCGCGGCGAGAAGTGGCAGTCTCTCGCTATACTATACCACAGCTATCCACGCCTGGGAACTGCTCGCCACTGCTGCGGCGGCTGGGGTCAGAGAGCGTTACTCCGTAGCCTCACAAAAGGCTACAGCAAGCGTACACATTCCAGCGAAAGAATCACCGGCTTCTGCGACAGGCTTGACAAGAGCAGCTTGCGTTCTAGGCGGCTCTGCCGAGGTGCCAGACAATGTTACGTGCCATTTTGCCTTGAGTTAGCTGCTTCCTCGGAACGCTGCAGTGAGAACATATTCTCAGGCTCGTTCTCTGTCTGCCAACAACATGCAGGTGCCAAGCTGCAGCTCCTCTGCGCCGAGATTGAAAGCCCTGCACCAACAACTTGAAAGAGGCCTGCGCGCACTGTAGGCATTTTGTTGTCTGCGCGTGGAACTTACAAGGACACAAGGAAGGAGCGCAGAAAGCTACCGGACATCGAGATACACAACTCCGCATCCGGGAATAGTTAAATGGTACAACTTGCGCGCCGCTGCAGACTCGTTAGAGCTCGCGCAGTGCCGTCGACGAAGCCCTCACCCCCATTCGCAAACTGTCAACCTGCAAGAAAGCTACGGACAGCCTCCAAGCACTGCTTCGATGCGCGGTGCAATGCAGCAGACGGCCGACCATCGTGCACAGTACTCTTCGCGCTCTGTGTGGTCCCGTTCCCCAGGAAACGCTGCGGGAGACGGCGCACGATTACAGCTCCGCTAGCAAGCGGTGCCACTGCCTCGAGTCGTGACAGGATCGCTCGCATGTCGAACACGTCTCGCTCTGCGTGCACGCTTTCCCGCGCCATCGACGACGGCCCAGAGCGGTGTTCTGCCTTGGCCGCACATTGCCAGCTGTCAGATCAGCGCCGTTAATTGACTGCCCACACGGCAGCGCCCAACGGCCTAGTCCGTCGGTCCGCGTATGCAGTACGTTTGGCGCGTTAGAGCCGCTCTGACCGCCGCAGCTGTCAACGCCGACTCCCGGTGACGTGCGATCTCTTCACTTGTCCCTTTGGCCGCGTGTCCGATCTCTGGGCTCTTCGCTGGGTAACAACCCCCCCCCCCCCCTCCTTTTCTTTCTTGTTTTGCGTTGCTTTGGCAATACCGAAACAGGACGGCGATACACCGCGCAGCAAATAACAATACAGCTTGAGTGAGTGAGTGAGTGAGCAAGTGAGTGAGTGAGTGAGTGAGTGAGTGAGTGAGTGAGTGAGTGAGTGAGTGAGTGAGTGAGTGAGTGAGTGAGTGAGTGAGTGAGTGAGTGAGTGAGTGAGTGAGTGAGTGAGTGAGTGAGCGAGCGAGCGAGCGAGTGAGCGAGTGAGCGAGCGAGCACGGAGTTGACCCGAAGTTATCTCGCACTCGCTGTTCTGCAGAGGAAAGATAGTGAGAGACGAGGAAAGGCTTGCATAGGCACACCAGATCGTCAAAGAGGCTGGCCACTGGAAATGTATGAGGCGGAAAGCGTGACGGCAGGAAAAGGAAAATAAAATGTCGGTGTCTTGGTGAAAGCCTGCAGGAAACGGATGTAACAGATTGAAAGTGACACCAAGAGTGGCAATATGCAGACAGTAATGACGGGGAGATCGCAAGCGTCGCTTTCACGCGAAAAAAAAAGGGGGCGGGGGGGGGGGGGGGGGGGGGGGGGACGGCTCTCAAGGGCCACGCAAAAAGCTAGTTTTGTAGTCACTAAGAAACGAAGAAAATATAACGCAAAGCAGAGGAATATGTGACGACAGGAACGAGAAATAGGTGGGGCCCTTATTCCACGACCCCAGCGGCCTTTGCCGTCTTGCGAGCACTGTCGAATAGAATATTCCATGTTTCTCAGGGAAAACTAAGTAATTTTCAAAAATACAATTTTTGAGGCAAAAATATGGCTTTTGCGGTATAGCATTGCAGAGTTGACGGACACCAGAAATCCGGTGAATCATCTTAACTAGTGAGCTGGTTAACTGATTTCTAATAATGAACTTTGTAACTATCAGAGTTAGGCGCCTGGTTCCAATTAGAAATTTGTAGCCGGTGGTTAATTACTGCCATACCAGTTTTTAGAATTTCGAAAACGCGATTACCCTCCCCGCTGTGGCTCAACAAATTCCGGCTACATCGTGAAAAACGCACGTGCATTCGGAGGGCATACGGGCAAAGTAACCCTTCCAGTTCAGTAATTAGTCGAAATAGTCAAATTTTGTCGAGCCACAGCGCCGAGGGTAATCGCATTTTCGAAATCTAAAAACGGATTTGGCGCTTGACCGGCTACAAATCACGAATTGCAACCAGGCGCCTTACTTTAATAGTTAAAAACTTAATTACTGCAAATTAGTTAACCAGCTTGTTCTCTGTTGCGTTCGAGCATGTATTCGTAGACGTATACGTCTACGAATACATGCTCGAACGCAACAGAGAACACATCACAAAGAAATACACCTTACGCTTTCGAAAAGGATGAAAAGGTGCATCGTTTTCAAGGAGTCTCTCTTCGGTCCCCTCGTGAGGATTTTGTGCATTCATAAAATTTACATCTCGTACGGTGTCTTTTACACAAATCTTTGCTTCCCTCCTAGTGCGTCGCTGCGCACGGAACTAGCGCGTTTTTGTCAACGCTGCTGTTGTTAGTGTCGCACTAATTGCAAGCTAACTATTACATGAGCAAGTGCCCTTTGCATAAGCTTCTAAGACCTGCATGCCAGGAGACGAGGGTACTGGGGCACCTGTCGCTGCAGCAGCCGGCGTCATCGCTTTGGCGGACGCGTTACTGTGACGCGCGCCTGTTGTTTCAATGTTTTCTTTGGCATCTGTTTCTATCAGCTTCTTTCCGTCAGCACGCGGAAGCGATAGAGGTCCAGCTGGAGCCAGTCTACAGGCACTTTCCTCCTCTTTCTTCTTTCGATTTCAACAGCAGCAGACAGGTGGCAGGAGGCGAAGCGCCGTCGACCCGCTGAGTATACACCAAGAATGCATTTCCGCTTTAAAAATCCCCGTGTTCGGACATGAAGGCGGCTTAATTCGCCCTAAAGCGAAGAAATTAGTGCTAGCTAGAGCGCATTCTGAGAAAAGGTTCCGATATTTAATGTGCACAATATTTTGGTCGACTTCCTTCGTACTGGGGTAGCAACTTTCACGCGGGTATGCGGCGTCCGATTTCTAAAGCTAGGACCCGGGCTCACTTCAGGGGCGCCGTCCGATCGAGAGCCGGCCGTGACGCACGTCCCGGAACCCGGGCGGAGCGGGCGAGATTAGATTTCGGCCGCGCCGGTCGACCCGGAGCCCCGAAATGATGGGCGGTCGTAATAAATGAACTAGCGCGAGCGCCACCTCCGCTCTGTAATTGCCGCCGCTCGGCGGGGTCGGCCGGCCCGTAATTCTAGCAGCGCCTCCCTACGCGGATCCCGAAAAGCCGCCGCGGCGAACGCACTTCCGCGCGCACGCCGCGGCCGCTGACACTGACGAAGCGTGTGCGGGGGCCGCCGGAGTAATAGGCCTGTCAGGAGGGCGGCCGCACAGCGGCGAGAGTTCCGCCTGCTGAAGGGTGCTCTGTCACTGCCGCCGGTCACTGCGGCGGCGCTGGACACGGCAGCAGTCGGACCTTGCCTCCTCGCCGGGCGGCGGCGGCCGGAGGAGCGCGCGCGGTCAATGGACGCCGTCAATGGAGCCGGCGAAAGCGAGTAGCGCGCCCTCGCCCCTGAATGGCACCGGCCGCCGCGTACGCGCTCCCCGGCGGAGCGGCCAAGTCGCCGCGTGCGCAGATCAATGAGCGAGTTACCGAAGGACGACGACGCGGATGAATGACGGGATCGCGCGATGGTGAGCGCGGCGTGAAACACTGTGCGCAGCGGGCACCTCCTGTGCCGTGAACCCGGGCCGGTGAGTGAGTGAGTGAGTGAGTGAGTGAGTGAGTGAGTGAGTGAGTGACTTCCTACGCGAATGAGTGAGCGAACGAGTGAGTGAGTGAGTGAGTGAGTGAGTGAGTGAGTGAGTGAGTGAGTGAGTGAGTGAGTGAGTGAGTGAGTGAGCGAGCGGGTGAGTGGGTGAGTGAGTGAGTGAGTGAGTGAGTGAGTGAGTGAGTGAGTGAGTGAGTGAGTGAGTGAGTGAGTGAGTGAGTGAGTGAGTGAGTGAGTGAGTGAGTGAGTGAGTGAGTGAGTGAGTGAGTGAGTGAGTGAGCGAGCGGGTGAGTGGGTGAGTGAGTGAGTGACTTCCTACGCGAATGAGCGAGCGAGCGAGCGAGTGCGTGCGTGCGTGCGTGCGTGCGTGCGTGCGTGAGTGAGTGAGGCAGTGGGTGAGTGCGACAGGTTGCCTAGCAGTCGAGGGACGCCCGTTTGTTAATCATCGACGATGCAAGATGTACTAGTACGTACAATCATTCGCACGATGACGACCATATGCCCCGCGCTATGTAAACAGAGGTGAAAGCAACGTAATAAACGTTTAAGAATAGATAAAAACGCTCTACTCTTCCGTTGCCTACAACAGACATAGGTTGCGGCTGCGAACTGTGACCGCGGCCGAAGAAAAAAAAATAAGGTTTCAAACTTTCAACATTTTAAAGCCGTCGTTCGTACTTGTTTTCGTTGTCGTCTCGCGCGACAAGGCTCGTGCCTCGGCTCCACGTCAGTTTGCACGACAGAGCAATAGTTTCGCCTTCAATTAGGTTTATTTCACGTAATAACTGGTGCCACGTGCAATAAATAGCTACGACTAGTGAACGGACGTGCACAGTTGCACTGTACAGGTTGTTTTACCCAAGACCCATGACAGCATTGTCAGTGGTGGAGCACATCAGAATATAGCTAAGGCGTGCTAACACTAGCAGGGTGGTTAACTTCCTTTTTAACTATTAACTTTAGGCCCCTTAATTATTGAGAGGCGTACTGCCCACGGTAAGCAACATCCCTGCCAGTTTTTAGAACTTCGAAAATGTTGTTACCCTCGGCGCTGTGGCCCAACAAAATTCGACCACATCGCGCCAAAATACATGGGCTTTCGAGAAGCTTACAGGCAAAGCAACCTCTCCAGTGCACGCAACTCGTCGAAATAACCAAAATTTGCTGGGCCACAGCGCCAAGGATAACTGCGTTTTCGGAATTATAAAACTTATACGGATATTACTCACCATGGGCTACACGCTTCTCAATAATTAAGGAGCCTGACGGTAATAGTTAGAAAGTTAACTATTCAATGTTAGTTAACCAGCCTGCTAATTAACACACTTTAGCCGTATGTGATGTACTTCACAGCTCGCATTCCTGTGCCGAAAAAGCACTCTTCTAACTCAACAAGCCCATTTTTAAAAATGGTGTTAAGTCCTAGGTGAAACACCCTGTATATATTTGCTGGTTGCAGAATTCTGTGGATTAGCAGTAGTAACCATTGAAACCAACTGAACTTCATTTTTTGGTTGCTCTGTGACTGAAGTTAGTCTTCACGTATACGTACATGCAGTTCTTGCTACTTTGTTCCGCACTGTTAAAAAAAAAATAATAATGGCGTATCAAAGCTACAAAACAGTTACAAACGCGCCATATGGAGGGCTTAGCGTTAGTTTAGCCCACCTGAGTTTAATTCTCGGAAGCATCACAGAGTCTCACTACCGCTGCCGCAGCGGAACGGAAACGAACAGGTGAACGTGCGCTCAGCAGCGGAACGTCACGTCCAGAGAGTAATTCTGACGGGTGCTGGTGGTACCGACCCATTCGAGGCGCTGGTTGCTTTACATGGATAGAGGGGCACAGTTTCTACATGATTTACACCTGCTTGCAACGGCCATTTATCTCATTCAGGAATATTTTATTAATTTCTTTCCAGCTTGTTGCTTAATCGGCATGGTAAAACTATTGGAAAAAACCTGACGGCCCTCTTGATCAACGAACTTCTTTAGACTTGTAATTTTCTTGCATTTCACATTAAAATTTCCCCAGGGCGTGTGTAACGATATTCCATCGTATCCAGGAGGCTTGTTCGCACGAAAACTGAAGAGAATACCTTCCACTTCGCACCTAGAAATTCTAGGAAGAAAAGCTGATTCAGATATGGACTGCATTAACGGCCGTATGTTCGTGGATGGGGAAACAACATTTTTGGACGCTCTTAAGCGCCTGTTGAAAGCATCTGCCACCGCTGTCGGAGCACCAAGGAAAGAATCGAAGACAGGGTTACTAATATAATAATAATATAATATTAACAATCAATCAGACATTGTTTATTTATAGTGCCCAGGGACAGCGAGAGCCTTTGTACTGAAGCACTTTGGGGGAGAAAAAAAGTGGGAGAAATACAGTGCAAATACAATGCATACAGATATACGTCGAGCCCGATTATAACAAACCTGTGGGCCACGCAGATTGAGTTGGTTTTATTCGAATTTCGTAGCGAGTGGACTTCTCATATTACAGCCAAAATACGAAGGCAGACAAAAGCGGCGTTCCCCAGAAAATCCGGTGCCGACGTTGTCGGCGTCGGCATTGTGACAAAAAAATCACGGGCATGGCTCTGGCAGGTGCTCTGCAGAGAACAACCTAGGAGGCAGGTGGGCCTCCTAGGTCACGTGACCTTGGGGCATCATCATCATCAACCTGCCCACCGGATAGTGAGCAAACTGCCCACCTTGGCAGGTGGCAGTTAAATAAATGATTGGTCGCTCGGGAAGAGCAACCTGGGTCGCACAAGCTCCATCGGTGGTAGCACCTGCCATCGCAGGTCAGTGGCGCACCACTGCACCAGGAGGGGTATGCATGAGGACTCCCAGGGATCAATGAATGTAGAGTAGAGAACGGCCTTCTGCATGTATGGAACCTTTAAGGCGGAGCTTAAGCGTCCCCTCCTGTTTTTATTTTTTTTACGGTAGGAGAGGGGGAAATCACGTTCGTTCAGGGGGGGGGGGGGGGGGGGGGTATCACGGGGCGCCTTCTCGTTCGTTACAGGCGAGTGGTGCGGCCGCAGCTGTTCGTTGCATCTGAGAGGCGCAATGCCATTGCCCTAATACATATTTCGACGGTAGCGCCGCCTTCGTTCGTAATAACCGAACGTTCGTTATAGCTTCTGCCGTTATAAGTGTGCTCGACTGTATTACAATACAAATAATGAACAGGGGAAATGCATGGTGGAAGTTACATCAGACGCATAGGAGTCTTAAATCACAGATCACAATACTAGGGTAAAAAAAATTAAGACAAAGGGATGGTAACTATATTAAAAAAGACAAAGCAGAGAGCGACAAAGAAAACTTGACACATGAGGAGCGACACAAACTGGGTCGCAGCAGCAGCGAACAAAAGAAAATTACAAAGAAGAATGAGTGTAGAAATGCCACAAAACATGTCCGAAGGAGATAAGCAGGTACAGAGGCTGTGCAATAAACGTAGGCAGGCGAGTCAGAAGCGCGTTCCGAACTTCAGTCAGGAAAGAATTGTATTCTTTCTGGACTGAAGTTCGGAACACGCTGTACAGTGAGTGCCGAAATAGCGAGGTCATGAGTGTGCATATTATATGTGCGTTGTAGTCTGAAGGATGGACACGGTCCGTGGTGTACGTGGATTGCGGAAAATGGCAATTTTCTGATGGTTTTCGGCTGCGTCCAGCCAGCAGGCTGGACAAGATGAAGAAGCACGCATAAGTTTAGACAAAAAGATGAGATTGGCCTGCGCGCGTCTCGCGTTCAGGTAGGGAACGGAATTAGAAGCAGATGAGAGATATGGAGGATCCTCAGCGTTGAAAGAAAAACGGTGCTTACAGATTGGCGAAAACTTCCTTTTAACATTATCGATGATCTCTTCGCTCGATCGGTACGTTCCGTTCTGAACAACTGCTGCATATTCAAGAAGATTACGGCAGATGGTCTTGTATAACCTCAAGGAGGAACTAGAATGACTGAAGTCCTTTGATGCACGACTCAAAATTACTCCGAGGTCCATAATTTCACACGCACGAGGTAAAGATGCATTAAAACTGTGTATGAAAACGAAATGTAATCATTTTCTTGAGTGTACTATAGCACTTTCGTTTTAACGGTGTTCAAAAGAAGTTTCTTTTTGGTGCACCATTTGCCGAAGGCGTTTATGTCGTTCTGAAGGGCAACAGAGTCACTAAGACTGGTAATCACTTTAAAGACCTTGGTGTCATCTGCATAAAGAAGGAAGGAGGAGTGATTTATTGCAGATGCGATGTCTTTATACAAATAATGAATAGAGGAGGAGTCCAAGAACAGATCCCTGAGTAGGCGAAGAAATTGACGTAGGATTTCTGGCCATTAACGCTGACGTAACAAGCGTGTCCTTCAAGGCAGCTCCGCAGGAAGTGGACAAAACATTAATGCATCCCCATCAAGGACATCCTCTGTATTAGCAGTGTTGGTGGTTGACAACATCGAACGCGTTGCTGAGGGCTGAGGTAGCAGTGAATGGCGTCGAGTTGCCCCCTTCCATGCACTGCCTCGGAGGCTTTCGACATAAAGCATGCAAGGTTGGTGGTAGTAGACCGGCCAGGCAAGGAACCACGTTGTTGAGCGAGCAGTGTGTTTTTCACTGCAAAGGAGAGGATCGCGTGCAGCACGGATTTGTTTGCTTGTAACGCAAAGGAGGGATATAGGTCTGTAGCTTGCTGCATTTGTTGTTGCACCAGATTTGAAATGGGGAGCTATACGCGCTCTCTTCCTCAGACTGGGAAGCGTTGCAGAAGTGACGACAGAGTCTAAACGTGGTTGTAAGAACCAAAGCCAGAAGAGGAGCCACGAAAATGACTCTTTTATGTGTCGTATAGATGCCTGCTAACGTCAGCCAATGGAACGTCGTTTCCTGTCGAGCCAACGAAGAAAATATCTTACATGGTGTTTTTGGCTACGCGTGAGTGGACATACCGCCAGAAGTTTTTGACATCGCGGTTTGAGTTATTTTCAACCGCTGCAGTAAAATCTGAACGACCACGCTAGAAAAGCTTTTCACAAAATGATCTCATCATCATCAGCAGCAGCAGCAACAGCAGCAGCAGTAGCCTGACTGAGTGCACTACAGGACAAAGGACCGTCTCATGTCTCTCCAGTTAACCCTGTCCTGTGCCAGCTGCGGCCACCTAATCCCGCAAACTTCTTAATCTCATCCCCCCCCCCCCCCCCCCCTTAACTTTCTGCCGCCCCCTGCTACGCTTGCCTTCTCTGAGAATCCACTATGTTACCCTTAAGGACTTGCGGTTATCTTTCCTTCGCATTCCTGGCTTCGTCCAAACCCATTTTTTCTTCATGGTTTCAACAAGGATCCCATTAACCTGCGTTTGTTCTCTGATCCACTCTGCCCTCTTCCTATCCCTTAACGTTACACCTAGA
Source organism: Amblyomma mixtum (assembly GCF_055824585.1). Taxonomy (NCBI): domain Eukaryota; kingdom Metazoa; phylum Arthropoda; class Arachnida; order Ixodida; family Ixodidae; genus Amblyomma; species Amblyomma mixtum. The sequence goes on from NC_143014.1 coordinate 41,280,991, forward strand.
ATTTTTCTTTCCATAGCTCGCTGCGTTCTCCTGAACTTAAGCTGAACCCTCCTCGCTAGCCTCCACGTTTCAACCCCACTGGTGAGTACCGGTAAGATACAGCTGTTATTTATATATACTTTTTTCTTGAGAGATGTTTGCAAACTTCCATTCATGATCTGAGAGAACCGGCCAAATGCGCCTCACTCCGTTCTTATTCTTCAATTTATTTCCCGCTCCCGATCTGGATCTGCGGTCACTAACTGCCCTAAGTAGACGTATTCTCTAACCACTTCCAGAGCCTCATTGCAAATTGTGAACTATACTGTTCTCTTGCGAAACTGTTGAGCATTACCTTGGTTTTCTGCATATTAATTTTTAGACTTACCGTTCTGCTCTGCCTGTCTGTCATTGATCATGCTTTGCAATTCATCGCCTGAGGTTAAAAATAGCTGACTACAAAATAACCTGTAATAGCTGAATTAAAGCCTTGATGTTTTTTCTCTCCGGTGTGCTTTGCTTCATAGTGAACGCGATCCTTGTGTTTTTAGGGCGGCGCGGAGCGCAGCTGGGGAACCAATGGGGAAATTTGGACCTCTTATTCCGCTTAAGAGGACTAAACTGGCGCATATCCTCCTGTAGAATAGCAGATAATGAAGCTTACGTTATGACCAGCGACAAATTTATAGAAAGGCAATGAGAAGTGATGAGGAGCGCGGAATTCGTGAGAATACGAGAACTCTTGAGAGATGGAAAGAGGGGGATGACATTTATTCAGACTTACAAGGTGGATGTCAGATGGTGAAACAGCTACGGAATCAGTATTAGTCGAACACACGTCTAGCGTGTTCCCAAAGCAGTGCGTGTTTTTTTTTTTATGAGATCAGTTAATGAAGTAAAATCCAACAAACACTCAAATTTGACAGCGTCATAATGGTTATAATGGTGAATGGTGTCATTAGTGCAGCCTAGGCCTGCTGTAAAGGCATCCGTGAGTGTTGCGTTTGGAGAAGTCTAATGGGCGGAAAGCAAAATATTTGGTTTGCCGCTACAGTGAATCTGAACCCATACAGATTCAAATAGAGTTTCAAACTCCGTACTGCGCAAAGAGTGCACAGAGCTGTCAACAACAATTAAAAAATGATCCCAGCACTCTTGCCCTGAGAGCAATCACGATCGGTACAAAATATTTGATAGTTTCGTGAAAAGTAATCATGAGATTTAATTTCACGGCAAAATCAAGTTTTTGTATAATAATAATCAATAAATCGATGGATCAATCAATCAATCAATCAATCAATCAATCAATCAACCAATCATTATCTAAAGTGTCCGCGACACAGAGAGAGCCTTTATACTGACGCACTTTTGGAGGAGAAAAGAAAAATTAGAGGAGCACTGCGCAAATACAATGCAAGCAGATAGATTGCGCAGGAGAATTACATGATAGAAGTTATGCCAGGCAAATCGGAGCACATTTATAGTCGAGATAATAGGATTTAAAAATCTTCCTGCCAGTCGATTCAAACTCGTGGGGCCCTTGCGGAAAAGGACTGCTTGCCGCCATTTTCAAGTGAATTGCAATGTAGCGCAGCCTCTGAAGTAAGCGCTTAAAAACTGGTGTTCGACGTACGCATTTTACTTTCGAAATTGGTCGGTTGTGGCTACACCTGTATTTCGTTTATGGTCTTTAATAGCTTACAAAAGCCCAGTTTCTGAAGGGAGCGATCTCTTTGTGGTAAGAAAGCAGTACCCTGTCGATACAGGCTGACTTCTATTTGTCCTCAATGTCCCTTAAATAATTTCTACCTGTTCGAACGTCTAGCTGCTTTCGCCGCCGTATTTCCTCGGTGACAGATCTTGGCGTCCAATTAGGTTTAGTTGCATGGGAAATGGGGATCCATTCTTCGAAGCAACTTCACCTTATCGCGAAAGCTTCGTGGTGCGAAAGAAATGCGACAGGAAAAACCTGACGCACCACTCGCTTTTACGGCGAGAGCCTTTATTGCAGAGAAAACCCACCACGTTCACATGGGCTTGCTAGACTATTCCTTCCCCTTCTTCTTCTCTTCTTTCACGCCGGCTGCTGTACATTGCTGACACGAGAAATGTCAGAAACGTGTCAGCATGCCGCGAATAACGCGGTAGGATGAGTACTTGAAAGGAGCTGCAGGCATTCGAGCTGGAATAAGTGAGTCTGTTCTGCTCAAACCCTAATTTTGTTGCGTCGAAACCGGGCGCGGCGTGCTTTCACGTGTTGGCTTTACGCTCTCTGAGAAGGGGGTCGCCGCTGCGTTCAACGAGTAGCAATGCTCGTGTGTGCGCAGTCAGGACAGAGTGTGTACAGCCGCAGTCGGAATGCTTGCAACCGCTACCTACCGTATACGCATACCAGGAACACAGTTTTAGAACAGTATCTCAATGCGAAGTGCCCCTCATTTTGGGGTAAGCGAGTTCCCTATCTCCTGTAAACAAGCTCTTACTCCAGTGCCCACCTATCTACTCGCAAACAAGACTTCTTTTATTGTCAACGATAGCAGTTCTTTTCGACTCGCTCTTGAACTTGCTTTCCCAGCCATCACAGTGAACTGCTGCTGAGAAAACCGGGACCCCGATAATGGTACGCCTAACGGGAGAGGAATGTTGGCAGCATCTGTGGTTGCGAAACCAAAGTTTGTCGTATTTTCTTCTTCTGTTTCTGCCTGTTTTGTTTTCAAATTCTAACCCCTCCCGGTTTACTATTTCTTTTGTTCTTTTCAATCCCGTGTTCTGTTTATTATCCAGGGAAACTACGGACGCCGGATGTTTTGACTGCATCGGGACCGGTGGCAACCCACCACGAGTGAGCGGAGGGTCTGACTAAAAAAAGGAGCTATCACTGGCCAGCCAGAAACTCAACAAAGCAGCGCTTCGGACGTTTCTTCGAGTTTGCGGTCTCGGCTAGATTCTTCGCTGCGCTAAGAGGCAAGGCGGGAAGCTTTTCACGCATCAGCAGCCCAAGGCGAGGCGAGTTCGCTAGTTCAGACTCCTCCCAACAGCCGCAGCAGTCACGCGCTTCACCTCGCCGCAGCAGGTACCGAAGGCCACGCGGCCCCCACCCATCATCGGCTTGAAACAGGCGCGTGGCTCTTGCGTGCCGGAAAGAAGCGCTGCGCTCATGTTACGCTCGCGATATTCCGTTACGGCTTAATGGCCAAAATGGTTCTGACTGCCTGTCCAGCCCAGTACGATGCTGCCTAACCCGATGATGAAGTATCGACTCAAACAAATATAACTCTGTCAGCAAGACCATGTTGCCACCGACTAACAACTTCTGCATAGATACAAAAATAAGCAAAGTTTTTGGCATTTGGATTTACTGACTTTATCATTATCGCCTAACCAGTCATCTCGCAGCACAGGGAGTCGCTGGTAAACTTGCTTTCCGTAATCAAGATTTAGCAGTTGAAGTTTTGGTGAACCCCTTCTCCACCTAGACTGTAACAGCTCGGGAAGAACTGGCAGTCGCGAAACAAGTCTTAATATGCAATTCCATTGGCTTTTCCTTCGTCCTTGCTCGACAAGTCAGGGATTCGTTCTTTTGCGTGGGACGTATGAGCGCAGCACTGTTGGTCAGCGATTGACAACCCCAGACTGCAGGGATGCTGAGCAAACCATTACTTTACCTTTCTTTCACCGTATGTAACGTGTACGAAATTGCTCATTCAAACTGCTACCAATGTGTCGGTCCTCAAGACTACTGTGCTCCTTAAATGAAGCTAGTCACACATATGGTTAAGCAACAAACTCTGCGCAGAAACTGTAAGAAAAGTGAAGTGTGCTTCGACGCTATGCATCTTGAAAAAAAAAAATGTATAAACACAAGGGGTATGCTTTGACCAGCGCTTTGACACATATTCCTACTGAATTCCGCACCGAGCGGTACAAAGCAGCGGCAGATGGCAGTAGAGGGAGATGTTCTATGTAGCCAATCAAGACCGAATACAGCGATCTCATCGCATGTCTTATTGCCGTGGCCACTTGTTAGTCCCGCTCTGTGCTTGTGCGTGTCGGAAGTATACATCCTTCTTTGCCCTTGTCCCTTTTGCGCCGTAGAAACATTGCGTCTAGATGTCCAAGATTGCTTAAAGAGGTATTCTTCTTTTATCAATACTAACGTATGCATCCTCTGTTCACGCGCTTCCACGCTTTGTCTGACGTCTGCGAAACACCGGTCATCGGCACGCGATTAGACGGGTGGAGTGTGGAGACGTGCGCTGATTTATTTGTTTGACGCGCTGTCTGCCACTATACGAGACAACGTTCGACCAGCTTCCACATGGCGCTTTCTGACATTCGTTTCGTACTGAATTTTCAGCTTCGCCATTCCTTATTAATGTCGTCGCCACCAGTTGTCGCACTCTTCTTCTGATTTTACCCAACACACTTTTTTCAATTACCACCACAACGTGTACAGAACTAGCCCGAGGCATTCCGTGAGATCCTTCATCTGCAGGATGTAGAAAATGGCGGAAAGGGGGAGGGGGAAAGGCAAACTGTGTGAAATGATGAACTCGCAGGGGCGGATTTATGGTTCACTCTTGTACTGCGAGGTGGGATGTTTTGCTTGCGTGCATTTCTTGAACTTTCGGCATCGAAAAAATGGGGTTTCGCGCGGTTCTCCTTTGGAAAATTTCTCGTTAGAAGGTAGGTCGCCCCCAAGCCCTCCTCACATGCGCAACTGAGGCCTTGTTCGCATGAAAAAAAAAAATTCAGGTCTGGGTATTCAAACTGAACTGGTAGGTTCTAAGCCAGAAAGCTAGATCGAAACCTAGAAGAATAGGACCGCATAACCAAGGTAGAACTGGCAGAATCTAATGATGTCGTTTAAGAAAAAACTTTTCGTTTTCTTCGAAAGCACTGAGGCAAAAAAACGTTAAAGGCCTATCCTTGGGCCTCCGTAGCGCCTCGTTTGTGGATACGCCGCTATGGAGGAGGGCACATTCCGAAGTAGCGCTCAGCACGCGCGAGCAGCTATGCTCTCCTCCTTTTAGAGTTCCCAATAATATATATTTTTTTTGACGTTGTTCAGAGCGCTGCAAGGCGGTTACGTTGTAGCAGGCCACACGAGCCAGCGGCTAACGTCAGGCCGCCTCAGACGCTTGTCGTGTGTGCTGACGTCAGTGCGCGAAACTAAACGTCACGCGTCTTTTGGCTGACGAAGCGCGGAGTGATGCCAGTTCGTGCGAATTATGCGCTTGCTGCCGTTGGCTGCGCTGAGGCTAAAACGAAGCCGACAAGTCTGAAGGAGGACGCGAGAACGAAGGATGAAGGAAAGGTGGATAAGCGAACCCGGACTGGGTCCCGTAAACTACACCACATGTACCATATTTGCCAAAAGTAACCAATCTACCAGGACAATGGAAAAAGTGGGCTGGCGACCACAGCAGTGACGCTGCGGTCACCAGCAGCCGTCATTTGCGAGGATAACCTGCGTGACGGGAACTTGTGTCATCGCTATCCTCCTCTCCTGACAGAAGCAGTAAGGCCAGCAGGTGAGATTTGACAAATGCACTTTACTCTGGTATGAAAAGAAGCGATAAAGGAAATATGAATGGGAAGAAGCAACGGAGGAAAATGGTGTACGCAAGTAAGACGGGATTTGGCATAAAACCATGAACCATAAATGGTTTTGCAAATACTTGCTTTGACGTTAAGAAAGGTTGATGCTGACGGGAGGAAGCATTAAATTTCTGGTTCTTCGGTCGCATGTTCGACTTGTCCTATTCGTAACCACGTCGTCATCCTTCACGACAACCGCCCCTGACCATATAAGGTATACAAAGCGCAGCGTGGGTGCCCCGCCGCGGTGGCTCAGTGGTTATGGCGCTCGGCTGCTGACCCGAAAGACGCGGGTTCGATCCCGGCCGCGGCGGTTGAATTTCGATGGAGGAGAAATTCTAGAGGCCCGTGTACTGTGCGATGTCAGTGCACGTTAAAGAATGGTCGAAAGAATGGTGGCCGAAATTTCCGGAGCCCTTCACTACGGCGTCCCTCATAGCCTGAGTAGCTTCGGGACGTTAAACCCCAATAAACCAAACCAAGAGCAGCGTGGCATGTTTCCATCTTTCTTTCTATAAGTGATTTAAAGGGCTTGCGTGGGCGGAATTCCGTCGCCGGCTCCCTCGAAATGTCCAAACGCAGTATGACTTTTAAAACGCTCTGACCGCACGGTTAAAGCCACCCTCGTGCCCCTGGGTCGGTACGGGTCACGACGACTGCAGAGGCGAAAGCGTCGTCTGCGTTGCCTTCGCACTGCGTGCGTCCCAGCGAGAGGTCGCACCTTCCTCGCGGTCCGCCCGGCGGATTCCTGCGGCTTTCCCCGGAATCCCTTCCCGACTCCGTCGGTGCTGCCGCCCTGCGGAACCCCGCTGAGCGACGAGCTCGCCTGGCCACCTTGCGTAAGCATGGCCCCAACGGGTCGACAGGCAGCATACTTCTTCGGGCCGAGGACACTGGTTCTTGGTCTGCTGCACCCAGCCCGTCGCGTGCCGTTGCCAAGAGTGTTTGCTTCGGTTTTGCCTGCTTTCCGTGTGGTGAAAGCTCCAAGCTCTCTTACCCTCTCTGTAATCTTTCGTCGGGGATAGCTATATTCGAGGTCCCAGTATCGCTCTCACCCGCACCAGTTGTTTTTTCTAACATTTCAAACATCGCCTGCGGGTGAAAATATGCGCCCAGCAAAAGGAACAAAACACGCAGACCGGAACGCCGCACGTATGATGCTATGTGATATCACCTGGTCTGGTTTTGGCACTGAGACGAAGTTTTGCGCGGCTGGAGCCGGCGGCCACTGTTGAAGCCTCGACTTTAACCCCCCCCCCCCCCCCCCCCCCCCCCCCCCCCGTTCTTTTTCTCTCCACAGCAGAAATGCCAACCGGATGAAACTCTGCGCACAGAAAAAGGCCTGGCACACATTTCTCCCTCCCTCCGGTCCTGTGGCAAGGTGGTGGAGGAGTGGCAAGTGAAACCGGCGGCAGAACGCGCTGGGAATAATAATAACCCACGTGGGCGAACGCGCGTTCCCCATTTGTTTCAGTGACAAGTTTCGGCGAGCCAGCAATGAATGGTTGTGGAAGTCCATTGCGTGGCTCGTTACAGCCCGTCGTAGTACACTGTGCAACGGACCGCCTCACCTCAAGCTACCGCGAGAACGAAAATCGGACTCTGTGATGGTCGTTTTGACTAACCTTCACTGTGCGGACAAAGTGCATTTGGAGAATTCTGTAGCTGCCTCTACATCAGCCTTCAGAATGATACTGACATTCGTTATATCCTCGAATTATTTAAACTGTTTTTGGAGTCTAGGCAGTGTGGTAGTATAAAGTGACCAAAAGAATATTGAGTCTTACAACTTTAATCAGAGCACCAGTGACAAAATGTAACGCGTGATATATTATGCGGGTTTTTATGTCCCGAAATTGAACGTGGGCTTTGACGGACGCCATAGAGACATCGATTCGTCGACCAGTGCGAAGCCTGACCTATGTATGCCACATGGATTATGAAACATCAGGTCGTTCAGTGCGCACAGTCCCAACAGTCATAGAAACAGAGGACGCTGCCAAAATTGCTCATGAATCGTGTTATCACGTCTTGCCATATCAACTAGTATAACAAGATGCTTTTTTTTTTTTAGTCCCATTCCGGTAGAGGAGAAGGAGGTGACTGATACGGCTTCGAGGGGCGGGTTGTAGTGAAATGCGTAGTTTACATGACGTCCGAACGCACAATAAGGCACGGGTAGTGGTGGTCCACCTCCTGGATGGGAAAGCGAAGTGCTCTCCAGAAATGCTGCTCCGCCTGTAATAAGAAACCCGAACGCCATCTTTCTATGTCTTCAGCTAAACTGCCACAAGATGTAAGTGTTATGAAAAAAATGGCTGAGGCTTAGCTAAGGTTAAGCCTAGTCAGATGCGAAGCATATTGATGGCTAGGCTTGGTAATACATGGCTTTCCTTGGTTGAATACTTGGTCATTTTAATACAACCACTAGAAGTGTAGCAATAATTGCCGTTGCAGCTATATACGGGATCATCGGTGAATTCAATGCAGAGTGTACAACCGCTGCCCCAGCACCGGCTACAACGGCATTCTTGGCACCCATGGAAAGTACATTGGAAAGCTGAGGCAAGCTCAGCTTTATACCGCTGCTGTAGCGTCATGTGGTCAGCTGCAGCGCCTCTGATGTGGAGCCTCCACCGCCGCGGCCGACCGCGCGAGCCGGCAGCCCATCTCTCCTCTGCTGTGACGTCATGTTGACACGTGGTCAGCCGCCGCGCCTCTGATGTGGAGCCTTCACCGCCGCGGCCGACCGCGAGAGCCGGCAGCCCATCTCTCCTCTGCTGTGACGTCATGTTGTCACGTGGTGTCACGTGGTCACGCTAAAGGTCAATGGTAGCTCCACCGCCGCGCTCGACGGGCTGTAGTGTAGCTCCAGTAATATGCTTCGCATAAAATTAGAGATCACTGCGGCGACCCGCACTGGGAGAATGCGAAAGCATTGACGCCTCCTCGGCACTCGTCACCTCTCTTTGCCTCTCTTTGTCATTTTCTTTTTGTGTGTTAATGAATTTAACTACCAAATTAACGTAATTATCATATGATTTAATTAAAGATCGATTTCCTTACTCTGATTATACCTTCTTTTATCTCGGTCAACCATTTTGGTTTTTCAAATTTGGCACCGTGGTTGCTTTCCCGTCCATTTACTATATCCCCGTCCAACCTATTCAACCGTCCAATAGTTTTTGCTGATAATCTATATAAATGAAACTTTTTGTTCGATTAATTATCACTCATCAAATACATTTCAATTCATTTCAAACTTTATTTTCATTCTTATGCTTATTTCCCCACTATTTTTCCATCCGCGGCTGTTTTCCCCGTCCGCTCACTTTATCGACGTCCGCGCTATTTCGACGTTTTTTCGACATTTTTGACTATAATTAATTAACTAATCATCCTATCGACATAATTTTATTTTTTTGCGCAGCATCCTCACATCACCCTCTTTAGATTACAATCACTCGTTTGATGCTACCTCTTATGAGAACGTCACAACTGCTGCGGACACGTTTTGCGGACATATTTTGCGGGCACGTTTTGTCGACATGACCCCCCCGACATAGACTAGAAATGACAGGAAAGCATGAGCACTACAAGCCTGAAGTTCCTATCAGTTTGTCTTTCTGCACGTCATCGCCTAATCTCTCCACTTAGTTTTTTTTTTATTTTTTTAATGCGATTGCATTAGGGGGGTCGTGACGGCGACATCTGTGCTGTGTCCGCGTCTGTGTGAAGCCTCCGCCTTCCAACAGTGGCAGGTGGCGTTTAGGGGGAGTTCGCGCTCTCGACCTGCTATAACATCTGCTAGTACAAAACACCGGCTATAATGAAACGCCGGCGATAGCAACTTGGTAAGCAACTTGCTAGGTGATAGTGCTTGGGTTCAAGTGAGAAGTAGCGGTAGTGGTCGTAGTGGTACAGTTGGTACTGCAGGATGCAGAACGACAGCACTAAGGAAAAGACGGCAGGGAAACCGCCAAAAGGAAAACCTCCAAAATTTTCTGTTGAGGATAGCTTGACTTCGAAAGCTCGTTTTTTTCTTGAGTTGCAAAAAAAGCGCGCGAAATCTAAAATGTCCGTGACAAGAGATCCTGTTTTGAACACCCGGCTTCTGGCAGTGCTCCCTCATTGGTCGCTGACGCAGCGCGCTCAAGTTCGTGCAGCCGCAGTCGCTATTCGAGCGCACGTCCAGCCGAATTCTAACGCTCTTCTGAAGTTTCGGGCGCTTCCTTCGGAGCATAAAAGGGAGAAAAAAAAAAAAGTCCAAGCTAAAGCTGTCGGTCCGAAAATTACGACTTTTAGTGTTTCTTTTCGTACACTATTACATTTAGCTGAAACTCTGCGCGTATGTGGCTCTATCTGTTTAGAAGTTAACATTGTATCTTTTAACGAATAACAGAGGAAAGTATGAAGTAAAATAGGCCTAGTATTTGACTTAGGCAACAGGCAACAATGCTGGCCCAGTGTAATATTCCCGCATGCTCACTTAGTTTTCCTAAAAACTAACTAGCCCCGCCGCGGTGGCTTAGTGGTTACGGCGCTCGGCTGTTGGCCCGAAAGACGCGGGTTCGATCCCGGCCGCGGCGCCTGAATTTCTTGAAGGCGAAATTCTAGAGGCCCGTGTGCTGTGCGATGTCAGTGCACGTTAAAGAACCCCAGGTGGTCGAAATTTCCGGAGCCCTCCACTATAGCCTCAGTCGCTTTGGGACGTTAAACCCCAATAAACCAAACCTAAAAACTAACTGCTCATGTAAGCAGGCCACCCTGTATATCAGCTTTCGACCACCTGGGGTTCTTTCGACCACCTGGGGTTCTTTCGACCACCTGGGGTTCTTTAACGTGCAATGATATCGCACAGCACACGGGCATCTAGAATTTCTCCTCCAAAGAAATTGAACCGCCGCGGCCGGGATCGAACCCGCGTCTTTCGGGTCAGAAGCCGAGCACCATAACCACTGAGCCACCGCGGAGGCTTATTGTGGTTTGGTTAAGAGCTTTTCACATGTAGTGGCGCCGAGAGTGCACGAAATAAATCTTCCAAGGATCGTTATCGCACCTCACGTTGACGGCTAACGATGTTTGCGGACGAAGTAATCGCTAAACTTCTCGTTTCGTCTACATTCGTGAATATAAACATATAAACGACTTGCGCAAAAAAGAAAAGTGATTTCCGCCTAATCCCCCCCAAAAAAAAATCTTTTCCACGTTTTCCCGAACGTCCGTTTTTGGGTTCTCATAGGGCGAGATGTAAGCTTTGACGTATAACTGGAAAGCTATTTCGTCCGTGATGCGTCAAGTAGTCCCCTACTTTGTGCGTTCACCGCGTTAGCGGCTATCTTATTTCGCACAATTCCAAGTTCTACACGTTGGTAGTTATACGAGCACAATTCGTAGTGATTGTCGAGGTAACGTGTTCCTGCCGTGCCCCCACCGTTGTCTTGCCATGCCGCCGGCGTGGTAACCACGGCGACAGCCGTGGCGGGATATCTCAGCAGTCTTCTTGTTACCCCCAGTATTGAAATTAATATTGCTCGCGTAAACGTTAACATTTAAAGAATGGGAAATGGTATAACATCTGTATCATACGCCATTTATTTTTCAACAACAAAGCGCGCAAAAATTTTTGTGCAAATAAAAGAAATAAAAAAATCGTTTCTATTTTTTTTTTCTTTTTAGTATAGGAAAGTCCCCCCCCTAAAACCACTCGCTGGGACCGCCACTGTCCTGATGTAAATAAAAACGACATGACCTGACTTAAACAAAACTTTGGGCCCATGACAAGGAAGCAGAGCATTTCCTGCGATTTTGTCTTGTCAGACTTCGCATGTGGGTTAAAATCTGTGCCTGTACCAATGACCACCTTCTAAAGCCGTCTGCTGCGACGCTTATCAAGTACCACTTTCGGCGAAGAGATGTAGAAGTTTAAACCAGTCTTGCGTGATTTATCAATTTAGTAATCGGATAACGATTTATTCGTGGGACATTTTATTCATCGGCGAACTGGCCGAAAGTACCCGAGTGAACCGCGCTCCCTACAAACATGCCCTCTTCAGATTGTGGGAGTACTTTTCATGGAATAGTTACTGAGCTCAAGTAGCTCGCCTACCGTCGCAATAAGATAGAGAGTGCAGCCGTCTTCTTTCGCCAGCAGCATTCTCAGAAAGCATAGTGACGAAAATCGCAAGCCAGTGGCCGCGCGCAGATAAAAAGCCAAGAAAGCAGCTGTTTTGGAACGCGCAGTCATCACCATCACCTTTCTGACGCCTGATGAGCAGTGTAAACTTCACACGCATAGTAAACAACAGCTTGCAAAAGCGATAGGGAATAAGTTTGTTGACTCAAAGAGAGAGCTAGAGGCGATTTGCTCGCAGGGATTCTCACCAGAGAAGCGCAGTTCTGTTTCTTGAGACGTCATGCATCAGTGTCAATAGTGATTACCTATTTGATCCCCTAATCCATTCAAGGGGTGTCATTACTATTACTATGATGGGACTAATAAAGAACAAGACTGAAAAATAAAAGTGGCCCTGCGCGTGACGCTGTCATTAATGCAGTAAAATTTCTCATCGCCATCGAGCATTATTTACTGAAACACGCTTCGCGGTGCGTTCCAGCGCAACGCTTTTGCGAGTTCCACGCCCCACAAGAAATGCCTCCAAGAAATGCCTCCAAGAAAGAGAGAAAAAAAGACTGCCCGTCTGTATGCTCAGTTATTATTGCCTCTGAAATCTCGTGCCACGCCCTTCCCACCCTTTCCCGCAGGCATCCCCCCTGCGTCGATGCTATTTTCTGATCTTCTATTTTCTCCCTGCGTTCGCTTGCTTGTATTTTGCGGGAGCGACAATAAAGCTCAATTGATAGCCGCAGCGCCCACGTCTGTCGCGCTGCAACCTGTTTTCCGTGAGGTCGCTGCCTTGATGATGATTTTTTTCCCTTTTCTATACTCGTTAGTCATTTATTACACTGTCACTTTCTCTTTTTATTTTTTTTTTATTTTTTGCCGTGCGGATATAAAGCCAGCGAAGTAGCTCCAGGCCTTGGTGCTATAGCTTTGGGAGATATACACTTCATTCTGCAGAAACGTTAGCCGGGATTGCCTTTCATTTGCCGGGTTGCGGATTTGGCTTCCTTCGACGCATAGGTGCTCCATCTGATTGCAGCGGCAAATTAGAGAGCTGGAATTATCACTCGCCACCATCGCCGCACGGTTGTACGCTTTGGCTCCCCATGAAATTTGACGAGCGCACCCACTTCCATTTGAAGCGGGCGGCGACGCCCACGGAGGCAGGAATCGGGTAACACATTCGAGGCTGAGGAAACGTCGCAGCTTCAAGTACGTTCGGCAGCAGGGGCAATGAGAAATAATTTTGGAGCGGGACGATTGAATGCGCAAAGAAAAAAAAAATGGCTTCCATTTCCTCCACGGGGTTAAATGCAAATAACTATGGATCACAACCTTTCAGAAGAAGTAGATAGCGTCGACTTACGTTCTTAGGTAGCCGATCGTATGTGCACCAGAAGTGAAGAAAACACCGACGGCCAGCGCCGCGACCAATGCCAAGTGTATAACACCTGGCGCAACACTTGAAGTCGCAGCAGCTGTGGATGTTAAGGGCAAAAGGTGGCGGTGCACAGTTTATGGTGTCTTCTTTTTGTTTTTGACATTTCTGCTATCAAAGAGTAATAGTGGAAGCTTTCTGGTCGATATATTGCTGTATTGAGGAGTCCAAGTTCAGACGATCATCGTTAGCGTTGCGTCACTCGTAGTTCGCGAAACGGACAGGACTTCTAAATATTAAGGCCCTTAATGACAAAACTTTTCTCATCCAAGTTAGATTCGCAAACGGCCAGCATATCTCAGTGGCTTCCATGACTGGCCGATCGCTGCATTGTGGGAGCTATACTTTAACCGGGAGAGCAATTTTTCTTTGAGCAATGCGATTATGCATTGCGATTCAGCCTTTCTCACCGAAAAGAATGGAAGCTGTCCAAGAGTGACGGAATTTAGTTCTGTCGGACACGATGCGCTAAAAAGCAGAGCTTTTGTACATCGGTGAGGCCGAAATGAAAAGACGCTCGTGTGGTGAGATACAGTGCTCTTTGGAAAGTCGCAGGTTGATTAAACCACTTTTCCCTCTTGAAGCCATAAAGGCTCTCCTCCAACTAAGCGCACGTTAACTGCATTACTACGTCGTCGCCTTCTCGCGTTGTCATTTATTCCCAGTGGGGCATAACAGAGGCCAAATTTTCGCCCATGCAGCTTTTAGGACGACTGGGCCTCACGTTTGTATCCACTATAATGACACCACTCCCTAGCGTGAACGCGTGCAATAGGCAGCGCATCTGTCTCCGAGAAGGGCATCGCACGAGAAAGGATCGCTCGCCGACCGAATAGTTGGCGACCAATCTTGCAGAGAAGCAGGAATGGACTCCGCGGCGGCGGGGCATTGCGCGATGCCCGCCGAGAAATATGGCCGCGCATACTCGCGCTCTGTAATTCACCAGCGCGGCGCCGCGCGGTCAAACTTCCGCGAGGAAGCAGCGCTGCTCGCCTAGCGCCGCTTTCGCGGGAGAGGAGAAATGAATAGGCGAAGCCCACCGCCCTGGTGGACAGGAGCAGCATTAAGCCTGGCGTTGCGCGAGGCTCGTTTTAAAATCAGCGGCGCGGCCGACAGCGCACGCGTTCGGCGACAGTTGCGTCATAGTAGCAATTTGGTTGGCGCCACTCCATATACCGTAGGCGCGACCGCGGAAGCGCAGCAGCAGCGGCAGCGACCCAGCCCGGCCCGCGAGGCGGTCGGTGCCGTGCGTGCGGTGTGCGGCGCGGATAATTCCGAACCATTTTCTCTCTCCTCGTGGCTTCTTTGCTATTCGGCCAAAACTAAGGGCGCCTAATGACAGGCCTGCGGGACGGGCTGCGCCGCGTGTCTCCTCGATCCGCCGCTTATCGTTCATTTCTTCCTCTTTCGTTCTTTTTTTCTTTTTACTCTTCCATTCATCACGCCAGATCGGCTTTCTAACACACGATCGGCGTGCGCATATACCGAGCCACGGTTTCGTCCCTGTGCTTGTTTTAATCTTTCGCCATTTCGTACATACTCCGTATAACGCCGCGCACTTTGTTTATGTTATTCGCCCGAGTTCGCGATGACGCAAGAGAGGGAGTAATGGGCGTCGGTAATAAAAAAAAAAAACACACTCAAGAACGAATAATCGGGAACCGGACGCAAAGGTATGCCGCGGCGGCCAGAGAAATTAGCCGCGGCCAGTGCGTGTAGCATCGGCATGTAATGAGCCGTCACGAGTGTCCCGCCGGGCCACTCACGTTTGGTTACAGCGCGTAACCAAACGTGAAGCGGACGCACGGCACGAACCTATTAGAGAAGCCAAAGGGGGGAGAGGAGGGTCGAGCACGGGCGCCTAATGACTGCGTCGAAATTATGCCGTCACGTGCACTTCCCGAGCGCATGTGTGGCCGCAGGAGAGCCGGGCCGTTGCACGACACTCGCGGGGGCCTCGGCTCGTCTCCGCGCGCACGCCTTGAACTCGACGTCGTGCATGTCGTCTTATTTGCCTTCTTCCCCCGCGGCTCGCGTTCGAAAAATACATACGGGTCGCGACGCTCCAACGGACCCGCGCGGCCGCGTGAACCCTTCCCTCGCGGAGTGGCTGCACGACCCGGCTTCACGTCGAGGGTCCCGATCGGCGCAAACAGCGGCCGGAATAGTACGCGGCGGAGACAAACACTTGTCCGGCGCTCCAAGTGTGTGCCTGCCCGCGTGGTGCCCGCTTATAACCGACCATCTTTTCTGCGCAGTTGTTTGATTCCGTCTTCGGTACCGAATACATTCGACTTTGAGCAGAGGCACGTGCGCAAAGGCATTGGTCCTGTTGTGTGTGTTTAGCACTACCCTGGGGTGCATGTAGCCTGTGTTTGTTCCGTCAAGATGGTGACAGCAACAGGAATGATGATGATTATAGCAATGAGAAAAGGAACACTGTAACCTTAATATCACCTAGAGCAACCGTGAGGCCCTCTTACCGACGCGCTTCAAACGGACGAAACACAACACAGTACGCGAAGTGAATACGGAGGAGACAATGGATAAAACAAGACGAAACAGAGCTCATAGCAGGAGTAGTTTAAAGGGGCGAGCAGAAATCAATCAGGTATTGCATTCTTTCAAAGTAGCATTGTAGGAGGCGGACACCTAAACGGGAGAGAGATACACGGTGCTGATCTGACAACCTTTATTTAAGAAGTGCTTCGAACACATACAGTGCAGAAAACCATAGTATACAGTCATTCTTGCTCATTTCGACTCACTATTACATCCTTGAATCCTCGCTTTTCCATTTTTTCATGGGGTACTACTTAAGAGGGGGGGGGGGGGGGGGGGATTTTTTCTTAAGCAAGCGAACAAACAGAAACGGTTATTTAGCATTAAAAGTAGTAGTAGTAGTAGTATAGTAGTGGTAGTAGTAGTACTAATAGTAGTAGTAGTAGCAGTAGTAGTAGTAAGTGGTTTCATTGTTAACTAAAAACGGAAATAGAAATTATTTGCTGGCCGCGGCATCTGCCTTCGATTCCTGAAGCACCTGAGCTGCGGCTAGCGGAATAAAAGCGATACGGAGAGGACAGCAAGGCGAAAAAGATGAGGGAGGGGGGAGCAACAGTGCAAGAAAGAATAGGGGGAGGAGGGATATCAATTGCGCATTCTTGAAAAACAGGTCATGAAGCGATGGCAACGATGTCACGGGGTGGGCCGTTCCAGTCTGTATACAGCTGCTAAAAAAAAAACGGACTAAGTAGAAACGGTAATAGTGCGCGTTGGTGGGCGTCAACTTCAAGTGGATGTCTGGTGCGATGAGATATGCGTTCTGCGGCTGAGATATACGGTTGAGGGAAGAATAACAAGAAACGTGTCATAAAGGGCGAGGCTCCCAATGCGGCTATGAAAAGAGAGGGGTGGTAGTCCGGAGTTTGCTCTTAAATATGAAGTGCTGACGTTGCATGAGTATGAAGAGGGAATTTATTTATTTATTTATTTATTTATCATCATACCCACAGCGCCATTGGCTGGCATTACAGTGGGGGGGTAGAAGAAAAAGTACACAAATGCCACCGCGTGTAGGTGGTTACAAAAAAAAGATAACAATGAGATAGAAAGAACACGGAATTATTATACACAAAAAAATGTCACAGCATGGAAGAAAATGAATCATTTGATAATATGGACACTACTTCCTCAGGCAGCTTGTTCCATTCCGAAACCGTTTTGGGGAAAAAAGACATTTTAAAAAGGTCAGTCCGGCACCTGTATTCTTTAACTTTAAGTGAATGATCTCTACGTAAAGACACGTAATCAGGGTTGGCTATATATTTGGTTCTGTCTATTCCAGTTCTAGAATGAAATATATTATGAAATAATTTTAAACGCAGTACTTTCCTACGTTTTTGAAGTGAGTCCCAACCCAAAGATTTTTTCGCGCTCGTTACACTAAAATATCGCCCATAGTTATTGAAAACAAAACGAACGGCCAAATTCTGAACTCTTTCTAGCTTTTGAACGTCAAGCAAGGTTTTCGGATCCCAGACTGTGCAAGCATACTCAAGTATGCTTCTAACGTTTGTATTATACAGCAGTTCTTTAGTCTTTAAAGGGAAAAGTTTAGCGTTACGTCGCAGGAAACCTAAAACACGACAGGCTTTGGCAGTAACGAAATGCACGTGACGATGCCAAGACATTGAACTTGTTAAATATACACCAAGATATTTAAATTCCAACACTGAAAGCAGTCTGCTATTATTTATGTTATAAGTGAAAATATGGGGAACCTTCTTTTTAGTGAAACACATATGTACAGATTTTTGTAAGTTAATATGCATTCTCCAGTTCTCACACCACTGGGCCACTTTACACAAATCCTGTTGTAATGCATCGCAGTCACTTTGATCGTTAATAATTCTATACAATACACAATCGTCCGCAAAAAGACGCATGTATGAAGAAATGCTGAAAAGATGTCATTCATGTAAATTATGAACAGTAATGGGCCCAAGACGGATCCCTGAGGCACCCCTGATGTTACAGCCACCTCATGCGATTGTTTCCCGTTGACAACAACACATTGACGCCTAACGCTCAAATATTCCTTTATCCACCTAATAACGTTCTCATTTATGTTGTACCAGTATAATTTTTGTATTAATAAGGAATGTGATACAACGTCAAAGGCCTTCTTAAAATCTAGAAAAATACAGTCAACAGAATATCCCTTATCTAAAGCACTTGACAGGTCATGTACAAATTCGGTAAGCTGGGTGACACACGAGTAACCACTGCGAAAGCCATGTTGATTAGTATTTAATAATGAATGTATACTAAGATGATTCATAATACCAGTATAAAACACATGCTCTAAAACTAGCGGCACGGCTTTGAGCAGTTTCCAGTGCAGTGATTATACGAGGGGGTACCCAAAAGAAACCGGACTTATTTTTGTTTGGACTTATTTGTTCACATTTTAAGCACAGACCTTCAATCTCCTTCAAAGTATTCCCCACTTGCAATGATACGCTTGTCAAATCTTTCATTCCATTTTTCAAAACATTGTTTAAATTCATCTTTTGTGATGCTTGACAGTGCCTCCGTCGTTTTTTTCTTCACCTCAGCTACATCAGCGAAACGCTTTCCATTCACCTATTTTTTCATTCTAGGAAACAAAGAAAGTAGCACGGGGCAAGGTCGGGAGAGTATGAAGGTTGAAGAATAGGGGTCATGCCATTTTTGGTCGAAAATTGTCGTAGTGACAGGCCTGTGTGAGCAGGGGCATTGCCATGATGGAAAAACCAGTCACCCGACCGCCACAAATCTGGCCGCTTCCACCGCACCCTGTTGCCAAATCTTTTCAAAACATCCAAGTCGAAAGCCTGGCTATCTGTCTGACCCTGCGGAACAAATTCTCAATGGACGACTCCTCTCACGTCGAAAAAAGAAATCAGCATTGTTTTGAGGTTTCGTTTCACCTGACGAGCTTTCTTGAGGCGAGGCGAATTTGAAGTTTTCCATTGGCATGATTGTTGCTTTGATTCAGGATTCGATTCAGGAACACTTGAGTTGTCCCCATAGCGTCGTCCTTGTACGTCTTTCTTAATATTTCAAGAGTTTCCATTCAACATTTTTCCGAGCAAAAATCAGAATTTCACCGGCGCACGCTGTTCACGAAAATCAGCCATTGCAAAAACGACATTCACACAAAACAGTCGTCACTCTAAAACTCTGCCTAAACTAGTCTGACCTCCTTCAACGACGGCACTCAGCTTACTGACTCTGGAATGTTTGTTCTATGCACTCCTAGTGGCAAAACGCGGTACCACAGAGGCTTTGCCGACCAAAAAATTTAGTCCGGTTTATTTTGGGTACCCCCTCGTATACGCTTGATGTCGGCTGCAGATGGCAGGTGCATATCCTAATTTGAGTCTTACAAGTGAGTTATTCGCGAGTAATTTTGCAGCTCGCGGAGCAAGACGGAGATGGAACTGCCCTGTCAGATGCGTCCGACATTTACCTCACCTTCACGCCCTCAAAATGCCAGCCATTTTTCAAGAAGTGATATGCGAAACCAACTCGCCCAACAAGCTACTTTGCTCATTTATTCGACAACGTAATCACCAATGCCGCTGCAGAATGCGAGCAGGGAACTTGGTAATATACGACCATTAGCGAACTGCGTGTTTGGGGAGAGGGAGGGGGCAGACAAACGGGATTTAAAGGCGGAGGGAGGGCGAGAGGGGGGCTGGAATTCCTCGTATGCTTCTTGTAGAGTTTGGGTCTTTAGAAAGACTACGAAAGACAGCGATGGTCTTCGCACGAGACAACACTACGTCGGAGATTCTTCGAGATAAGCTACCATTACGCCTTCGAGGATTGCCCAGTCGTTGCATCATCCCGTGCATAGGAGTCTGAAGTACGACAGGCTATAAGAAAGATGGCAATCTTATTTTGGCCAGACCTAGGTCTCCGTGGAAACGAACGCTTGGTAGCTCTCCCCGTTCAACACTAGTGCCTGTCAAAGTGCATTCAATTCCGCGCAAGCATCCACGAGGTTACGACCCACCGTCGGAGGCTGCGTCTTTTCTGTTAGGCATCGGGCGTGCAGAGGCTTTCACACTGTGCATTTCTACGGTCAGTTGGGACCCCACGGTCCCCAGCACAAGTTTGTTGGACCCACCAACGCACGCCGTGGGCTGTGCGTAGCGTTACGACCTTTGTCAAAATTATATAGGCCGGGGGTGTTCGCTTCTACATGACCTTCAATTCCGCCGATTTCTGAAAGCATCTCATATGTAACAGCGATTCGTGACATGGACCGCGTCTATGGCTGGGTGGTCCCCCGCCCAATGGCCAACCATTAAAAAATGATCTATAGACATTCTATAGACGCCTATAGATTCTATTCATAGTCTATAGACTGTCTATAGACAAAAGTCTACTAAAAGTGCGTGGCCACAGACCTATAGATTGTCTATAGACTGTCTAAGCATTTGTATTCTCTATAGACTGTTCTCTAGGATTTGTCTATAGAGAGTACCTAGACCTTATAGACAGAAGTCCATGTCTACAGACTGTCTAAAAAAATTTTTGCAAGGGAAGGCGC
Source organism: Amblyomma mixtum (assembly GCF_055824585.1). Lineage (NCBI taxonomy): Eukaryota > Metazoa > Arthropoda > Arachnida > Ixodida > Ixodidae > Amblyomma > Amblyomma mixtum. The sequence goes on from NC_143014.1 coordinate 41,301,235, forward strand.
AAACATATTACCGGCCTTTCTTCTAAAGTGCGAACAGTTTTGAGCACTAGCTCGGCTCATGTTTGCGGGCTCCCACTTCAGTGCCTGCAAAATGGGACAGAGTGCAGATCTCTAGATTGCCATAAATGATTACAAATGTGCTTGCTTTACCAAAAGCGCAACTTTATCATGACAGGAGACTGCGTAAGTACTCTGTACGTATTCTTAGAGTGTTATTTTTTAAAAAGCAACAGCACCCTGTAACAACATAATTTCTGGCGCAAGGCGAGTTTGTCAGAGAGGCATCTGAATAATGAACCGCAGAGCACAAAAAGTGGGAACATCAATAGGACAAGGCATACAAGGAGCACGTGAAAGTTGTCGAAAAGAAACGAAATTCTGCACTCCAGATTGGCCATATTTTTCAAGGCCGTGCAGCTGAATCAACTTGGCGTCTTTATTGATTTCGTTATTGGTCTTATCTTATTCGAAGTTGCAGACTATTTTCTCCTCGGTTAATTAAGATAGAATTATTTTAGCAGCAGGCAACATGTAGGGTAAAACGCGGCGCTGTGATGCTCTGATCGGATTAAAGTAAATGTGGTGGTTTTATTGCTTATTCTAAAGTTCTTCCCGTGTTTTGTCGCTCTCTAGGATAGTCTGAACGTGCAAAAGGAAAACAATGAATGCCGACTAGCGCGCTGATAGAGAGACGCAAGCCGCGCCGATGCCATCGAGCGTTTTGGTGTTCTCATAGGCGGCCGCCTCAAAACAGTAAAAAAAAAAAAAGAGTGGGAGATAGAATATGAAAAGCAGAAACTGTATGAAAAGACTTGCGAACCTCACCGTCGCACCATCGGACTCAGTTCGGCGTGCATGAACAGCTATGTGTACAACGCATTCTGACCATGCAACAAGCTGTATTCGCTCTGGCCTACATTCACACTTAAAACCTGATGTCCACGTGCTACGAATCGAACCAAATCGCATGTCCATTCAAGACAGCTGAGCAACAACTGTGAGTTTAGCTGAAACAGAGAAAAAAAATGGCTGAGGCTTAACTTGGTTAAGCCTGGAGAATGCGAACCATCATCGTGTCGCGTAATTTGGAGGCGCACAACCACAGCGACGGCGCGAGGTGGGCCCCCGTTTCTCCACTGTCGTGACGTCATCGTGTCACGTGGTGTGACGTCATGTATCACGTGATTTGGAGGCGCACAACCACAGCGACGGCGCGAGGTGGGCCCCCGTTTCTCTACTGTCGTGACGTCATCGTGTCACGTGGTGTGACGTCATGTATCACGTGATTTGGAGGCGCATAACCACGGTGAAGGGCTGAAGTGGTAGCTAAAGTAGTATGCTTCGCATAAAAATTGCGATAAAGGCAAGAAATTCAAAAACATGTCGTAGCAAGGCTGCGCGCAGAGCGTGGCGGTGGAACTGCGTTGTCTATAGTGGGCCATGGAACAAAACAGTATAGGGTGTGTTTTTAGTGCCGTGTCTGTCATTCCAATAGCGTGGGAAATTTTTCTGTAGACGTCCAAGGAGACAACTTCGTGTGAATTCGTTGCATGGATGAGTAATATGGCGATTTTTACGTGTGTCTCATCTTGCCAGTGCACTGTTTCATTTTGCCCCATGGAGTTGGGCAAAATGCGACAATATGAAGTTTTAAATTTCATTAAATTTTACTGTGTTCCTATTCAGCGGGCCTTTATATATCTGGTGAGCGTGATGCCAGGGCGGCAGGGAATAATTTGGAAATATTGATTTTTTTTGTATCCGTGAGTAAAGAATAGTGGCGATGATTTAAAAATTTGTGTCGCGTTCTTCCCTACTCTCACCTGTGTTCCTTTTAAGATGCCTTGCAGCTGTATTCGTCCTGAGCGGCACTTCGCCACCAAAACTCGGGTTCGCTACTAAACTCTGCATAGTCGCTAGTTAAAGCTCCAGAAACCGCATATACGCGCGCGCCTTCTTTACGCGTAAGCGCATTTTCTCAGAGTGATGCCCTTATGTCGGGCTCTGAATGAAAGATCGAATCGCTGTTCACCTGCCACCGCACAGAACCCTGTTGCGTCTCTATCACCGAGTTATTCCTGGCCCGTTTACGAGGCCATAATCGTAGCAGGAGAAAGAAAAAGCTTTTTTTTTTCTAGATTCAGAAGCTTATTTGTTATCGATCACAAATACATATTAGATGGGAAGATATGACAGCCTTCGAGACCTCCCCGAGAAACTGCGTAGAACAGATTGTCTGGTATTGATTACGTGGCTACATATGCTTAATATAGGGCATCGATCCTCCAGGGGCAGGTCTTGTTGTCTACGCCCAACTGCGACCTTTGCGAACTGTCGGGGACAGTACAGACTTTCGCAAATGACGTGACAGCTTTTGCGTCCCGACAGCCGAACAAGGACGAGCGGTCACCTGTCTCTGCGTGACCCGTTCTGTTCTTGTATTGCTCACCGAGAAGGCTTCATGGGTAAAAACAGCAGCACCATTTGCTCAGTACACAGAAAATGTGCGGCGGATGCCTCTGTTATCGTTACGGGCTGCACTCTTGCAGCCTTAACCAACAATGCAGTCTTAACCAAAAGCAAGCAACGGATTGTAACAGCTACGAACTCACGCACCCGGTAGCAAGAAATAAATTGACAGCCAAAGCGTATAATGCACTTCAGTGGAATACAGCCACCACTGTCTCGAAATGCTGCGGTCGAGAGGATAGTCATCCTGGCCATTCCGACAACTTGTAGCGATATACTATCCTGTAACAATTTACGAGGTGCGTTCAATAAGCTTAGGCATCTGGCCAGAACAGTCCCGAAATAGCTGCCCTCATTCTTCTATGACGTCATGAAGAGGCTATAATGCGCCGGGTGCGGAAATGCGTCGCCGTTGGAGGGGGCTATTTCGAAGGAAGATGTGCGCTTGGGAAGAGAACATTCCAAGCTTTCATTCGAGTGTCATATCTTTCATTTGCAGAAAAGTTACAGCCCATGAGCCGAAGCTTACCGAACACTCCTCGATGTGACAAGTGGTCAGAGTTAGGTATAGCTGGTCCAGTTACAAACTTTTCCGTAATTTTCTTTACAACTGTACTCCACGATTGTTAGTCTTTCGGAAAAAACTTTCCATAGCCGTCACTCCCCCTCCAGTCATACGCTCTCAGGAATACACTGGAAGTTAATGAAATAACAGCCCTAGAAATTTTCTTCTGCTCGCTAGCATAAGATATTGCTGCTAGTTTTATGTTGCACCCCGCAGCACTGAGGTCCTCCGTAAATGCGGCTGTGTGAAAGCGGTCCGTGCTCCAGTCTGTGGTGTGTTCGGATAGCGAAATTGTGGAAAACCGTTAACGTTGCGTATTCTGTACAGCAAGAAACCGCACGCGTTGCGGTCAGTGTAGTTAGTTAAGGCAAGGTAAGGTTTTTATTTCAAGAAATCAAAACAGGAAGAATGCACACCACAACGCAACTCAGTATCGGCGGGAAGTGTAGAAGCGAGGGCGTCAGAGAAGTGAATAAGAGGTACAGATATAAGAGAGGGGAGTTCGAGAGAGGTTATAACACTGTCTCGTCCGCTGTTGTTCCTCAACGGGCGGCCGACCTCCCTGAATCAATCAGCTGTTAACGGTGTGCTTGCGTATACAATTTGCGCACGAGGAAGGGTTGCGATTTAACCGATGGGGTAAGCAGCGCGCATTCCATTGGTGCCTGTCAATGCCGAAGCGACGTTTTTTCATGCTCCTGAGGCCTTTGATACCCTGCTGCAGTGTACTGAAAAGGTCTCTTGTGTTGATGCTTTTGAAGTCCCTTTTAAACGACAAACGCCTGGCCGGATGCTCTGAATGACGTAAATCCGGCAACGAGTTTAACCGGCTTGGCCAAGACGACAGACAAGTCGGGCCAAAAGAGAATAAGAAATGGCTGCGACACTGGCAGGCAGGAATTTAAAAGAGAAAAATTAACATCGGTGACGTCACAGTGACAAGGCTTGCGTCGCATAACGCAATCCGGCACAGCGTGCAATATTTAAGGGATGTATTCAGGCATTAAACCATTGAACGCCGAGTAGCGCAAGAGTGAGCAACCGTATTAAGCTAATATAGAGCGACAGAGGCGGGGGGTGGGGGTGGGGGGAAAGGCTAGATTAAGGTGGCGGTAGTCGGGACTCAATGGCAACAGCTGGGACAGCTACATTAATAGCACACTCTCGTAGCTGTTCCACCTTAGCATGTTTGAAATCACCGCGACCCCTTTAGATCCCTTCCACCTAACTGTATTAACTCCGCCCGGTTGCTCACGCCTGTGCTCAGGCATGATCATTTTTTTTTTTCCTTTCCAGCTTCTGCCTGGAGCCGTCACTTTCACTTTTATTCCCTTTTGGCCCACCTTGACTGTCTCGCATGGGACAAGCCGGTAACACTGCCTAGTAGTTTAACGTTATTCAGTGCAGCTCATCAGGTCTCTAAAAAGGAATATCAAAGGCATCAACGCAGCAGTCCTGTTTACTTCACCTGAGGGGATCAAAGACCCAAGAAACAAAAACAAGGCCGCATGCGCCTTGAAAAACACCTGTTAGGCTACATCTAACCAACTGCATGCGCAAGCTGTATACGCAGCGTACACACACAGGCACACACCACAAATTAATTTAGAGAGGTCCACCTCCGATGAACAACGCCGGACGTATACCTGCACTAAGAGCGCGTATATAATCCTGCGCTGTGCCGAATGCACAGCTTGGACGCTCTTCCATTTCTTTGTTGTCTCAGCGAACCAGTCTTGAGCGAAGCGCTATATGGCAGTTGTCTCACACAGGCGTATTTCAGAAGAGCCCCAAAGGTACAGGGTGCGAACAGAACCCGGTGGGATACTGTGAGCCGGCAAACATTGGGAAAGTTCGGGGGATGTTAACACGCCAAAAGGGTGCGTCGCTAGGCTAGATGGCAAGTTCTCCGGCGACAGCTTTTAGTGACTCAAACCGTAAGATCTCGGTCTCGACGATGTCCATGTCACGCGCAGCTGCGAGAGGATAGAGACACGCAGATTGGATGGCCTGCGCGAGCTGAATCCTTCCCATTCGACGTCACCATCCATCTCGCAGTAGCGACGTAGACGACTGGGAGGGGAGGTAGCGTTCGGGCCTTCTCCGTGTTTCAGGCTATGTTGAATGTGGAGAGAGGGGCGCCGCATGTAGAAGCCGGAAACGAAGACCACGCCGTGACCGAGCGGTATGTGGGGTACAAAGGTGACAAAGTCGGAAGTCAGCTGCGGTTGTTGGAGAGTGGGGATTGTCGCTACGCCCATCGCACGATGCGAAGCGAAGGTGGTGACATCAGTGCTCCAGAATAAACCGCCTACGTAGCCTTCCCACTCTCGGAAAGCCGCAATAACGGACCCCGATGCTGCACAAGCACGAAATTGAGCTGCCGTTGAATTTAGCGTCACATTGCTGTAACTGCGCCCCCGGCGCGGTGGCTCAGTGGTTACGGCGCTCGGCTGCTGACCCGAAAGACGCGGGTTCGATCCCGGCCGCGGTGGCTGGAATTTCTTTGGAGGAGAAATTCTAGAGGCCCGTGTGCTGTGCGATGTCAGTGCACGTTAAAGAACCCCAGGTGGTCGACATTTCCGGAGCCCTTCACTACGGCGTTCCTCATAGCCTGAGTTGCTTCGGGACGTTAAACCCCAATAAACCAATAAACCAAACCTGTAACTGCGGCTTCAGTTTTTCTGTTGGAAATCAAACAGTCCAACACAGCTAAGGCTAGAGAGGCACAGACGCAACTATGCTTTGTGATGCTTTGAACGGGCTAAAAACACGTGACTGGAGCGCAATTTTTCTCCAAACAGAAAGGAGCAGAAACGGAGTAAAGTTGTCCTCTAGCGCAAATCCTACAAAGAAGGGTGTGGGACAACTTTACTCCCTCTCTACTCCCATATAGGTGTATTAATGTTTGCAGTGGACATTTATATGCTCAGAGGTCAAAGCACCCAAGCAGTGAGTGCTAGTTCACTGCTTATGAACAGAGGCGACAGAAAACGAATGCAACGCGTGTAAGCGCGATTGACCTACGCGGGCTTGGTGGCAATGACAAGTTCTCTTTCGGTGCAGAGACAATTGTGGCGTATAGCTCAGAGCGCTACGAAAGCAACCGCTACATATATTCTTTACCCAGGTAAAAAAAAAAAAACAACAGACTACAGAACTATGGAACAAGGCAGGCAGCTGCTATGTTTTGTAGTGCAATCCAAACATAAATTTGTCGCGACATTTGCCGCACGCTGTATACGCTAACCGACAGCCGCCGCGGTGGCTGAGCGGTTATGGTGCTCGGCTGCTGACCCGAAAGACGCGGGTTCGATCCCGGCCGCGGCGGCTAGAATTTCTTTGGAGGAGAAATTCTAGAGGCCCGTGTACTGTGCGATGTCAGTTCACGTTAAAGAACCCCAGGTGGTCGAAATTTCCGGAGCCCTCCACTACGGCGTCTCTCATAGCCTTAGTCGCTTTGGGACGTTAAACCCCATAAACCAAACCAAACCAACCGACAATTCGCAGAGGTCGTAGTTCGTCGCAGACACCAAGAGCGCCCCTCCAAGGGCGGTCCTGAGGAATCGATGCCCTATATTAAGCATATACTGTCGCGCAATCGATACTAGACAGTCCGTCCGACGCGACTTCTCGGGGAGGTCTGGAAAGGTGTCATTTCTCTGTGTCTTATAATATATACCACGGGGCACCTTACTCTACCGCCCCTACGGTCTCTCCCATAGGGACTCACCCCTTTTCTCGGGTAGCATCTTTTTAACTCAAAGGCGCACAATAAATACCATGTATGCTCTCTCTGAGTGGACAGGGCAGATAATAAGCGTTGTAAGTTTATCTAAAGACTATGTATGCTCTCTCTCTGAGCGGACAGGGCAGACAATAAGCGTTGTAAGTTTATCAAGTTGGGCTATTCCCTTTATTCCGTTCTTTTATTGACTATATAAATGGGCATGGAGAAGCTCATCGAAGCGTGCACAATCAGGCTGTTAGCAGCTAAACAGCAAAGTTATCACCTATACTGAGGCACAACTGAGCTCATCGCTATGAGAAAGTTGGCTTGCTTATAACAATCTATATAAATGCTCAGTGATTGCCGTTTATTCGAAAAAGAAGACCTACGTTTTTAAGCATCACTCTGAAAGACATGCCGAACTAGACGAGCTAGCCAGGGAGCAGCATCGTGGTAGAACAATGGTTTGGTTAAAGTACGAAGACGAGCTAGTTTATCGCTGTAGCTTGAATGCATTTTGTCAGCGAATTTCAATGAGACGCATGACACCGTTCGCCCTGCGTGTTTCCCTTACTCTGTTCTGCGTCTCATTGGAAATGCGCTGACTAAATTCATAAAAAAAACATCGGTTTGGTTGCTTAGTTGCAAGAAACGGCACACAACTGCTCGCTGCACAGTAATTTCATTTCATTGCAGTGTTAACAGTAATAGGGAACATTAAATAGTGGAAACTAGAAAAAAAACTCTTCTCGCTTATAAACTGCAAGAAACGAGTAATGCATTGGCTGGCATATCGTGCGTTTTCTGTCTACATCTGCTCTCGCGCTATTAAGACTTCATCCACGAACTCCATGCAGGGCTGTCCTTTGCGGGAATCAGCATTCGCATATTTAGGAACCAACAGAAAATGAAACGCAACCTGTCCAGAATCGGACGTCTTTGTGCGTCCGGGCTGCTTATCGATTGAGCGAAGATTAATGAGACGCCGAGGGCTCAAACTTTACAAGGGGCTACTTTAATAATGGAAATAATATTAGCAATAAGCTAAAAATGCAAAAGCTGCGACTATATTGTGCACGTGCGACAGCATTGGTGCTTATCGTGACTCATACTAAAGAAAGTACAGTAAGAAAATATGTCGGCAGACCGGATCTCATGATAGGTTACGAATCTTTACGGATGGTCCATTGTCTGAAGCAAGTCGCCTTACTAACAATGTCCCCATCAGCGTCGTCGCGTTATATATAGCTAGACACAACCCGGGCTGAGACACGTAGTATCGTTCGTTGCTCCGTGCCTGCTGTTTGTCCAAGTATCCCTTTCTGCGCTCCCTGCCTTCCGAGTCCTTACGCATTTTTTTTTTCGTTGTTTCGAGCGCTTCCATAAGCAACTCTCGAGCTCATTTAAGGCGAACCAGAGACGTTCGTGTTCTCGTACACTTCCTGCCATTCGCAGCGTCGTCGCCGTCTCCGCATCCGCGGCGCGAGCGCAGCTGTGGACCAGCAGCTCCTCTCTGCATAACAATCACAGGAGGCCCGGATGTGGCGCCCACGTGCAAGAGCTGCCGGTTCACGAAGCGAGTGGCCCCATCGGCGGCTCCTACGCATCCCCCCCCCCCCCCCCCCCCACGGGCCTCGTATACGAAGTGTGCGCGTACTCTCGGTGCACGGTCGCTTTGTTTAGCAGATGGGCCGCCCTTGCGCGCCGCATCGATGTCGGCATCGCGATCGCCACACGCGCTGCGCGCTTATCTCGGACGCCGCCGAAAGCCAACGACACAAAGCCGCTGCGGAAACTGGTTTAACGCTGCACAGGTGGTGAAGAATAGGCCGGCGGCCGCCGTCCCGAGATTCGATCATAATTACGCGATTACAGCGGCGGGCGAGGAGGCCGATAGAACTGCACTACGAGCCGTCGATTACTGGAGCGCCGGCGCGTCTGCGGCGCCGCCAAAGGCCCCGCTCATGCGCCCCTGGAATGCCGACCACGCGAGCATCTCCGGCGGCGGCACTGCGCGCCGTTCCGAGCCGCCAGAATCGGGGCCCGCGCGTCGGGGACTGCGTGCTGGGTTGCTCGCGCCGGTTCATCCGGTCGATATCTCTCCCGTAATGTAATGCAAGGTCCTGTATGTCCCGCAAGTGTAATGTCAGTTCCTCGCCGGACCATCGCGCCGCTCTTGGCGCTTGCGAGCGATGGACGCAGGGCGCCTTAAACTGCACGTTACGCAGGGGGGCGTGCGTGGCGCTTTCTTTCTTTCCTTCTTTTCAGTGCACGGTTATGAATAAGTGCGATGCTTCCCGGCACGACACCATGCAGGACCGGCTTCCAGAGGGAGTAGTAAAGATATGTGCCGTAGACAGGAAGACGACCTCCGGTTTCCTTTTGCTCATTTTCATTCCGTGTATAGCCATACGAAGTCGCTCATGGCTATAAGCACGCGGCGCTATACATGAGCGGGAGTTCTCTCCTGCCCAAGATTGTTTTACCAGCCCAGCGAAATCTTCACCTTGTCTCTGCTCACATACTGTCAGTTGTTGTTTCTAGTGGTTGTGATGATGATGATAATGGTAGAATGGATTATATTTTGCCTAGGGTGCATGAAGGAAGCAAGCAGAGGAATTACCAATTTCGCTGAAGAAAGAGGACAGAATAGAAGCGGTTTTCCAGGAGTGCATGGTACGAAAACTGTCGTAGTTACAGTCGCAGCTCTATTTCGTCCTAAAGAGTAAAGTTTTTCATCTGCTGTCTTTGTTATTCGCATACTAAGATACTAAGGACACCGAGGAACTCAAGAACGCCAGATAGTTGTAGCATTTTTCACAAAAAGAACGAGGCTGCATAAAGAACGCTATAAAAATTGTCTTCGAGGCTTACACACGAACCTCCCCATCGGTATGATATCGGTTGAAAAAAAAAACCGCTTAGTGCCTCCTGCGGACATCGGGCCAAAACAACTTATTTTTCACGATCATGCAATGTTTTACCATAAACAACTGTCATACAGTAATCAAAGAGCAGATTCTTTGTTTTTCAGACGGCCAGGGACCGCAGTGTTGAAGAAGCCAGACGGCCCTTATGACATCCTTTCGACACCCTCTAAAGCTTTTGTCTGTCTCTTCGCGTCGTATCTATAAGTGGTATGCTGCGTTTAACAAATTACAAAGTGGAAATGAATGACATTCGTTTCGATCGAATGACGCTCGATCGAACGAACATGGGCGTCGTTCTTCTAGCAATATTAATTTCCAGAGGATCACCGATCATGCACGATGTTTCCTACATCATGCAGTATCTCGAGCGCGTTATTTGTGAGGAATTATAGCATACGAGGCGCTATAGTGTGAGTCGGCTGCATACCGTGCCTCCAGAGGCGCCTGTGCGCCTCTGGAGGAACGTAATTAAAATATTGCTGAACAAGGCTCCAGAGGTAAATGTATGATGAGCTTAAGTTTTCCCACGCATCAATGGGATTACATTGTTTTAGCGAAAGGTTTCTAAATTTTCTTCTAAGCAGTGTTTGTCGCGTAGCCACATAAAGACCGCAAGGGTGTATAGATGCAGTGCAAAATAAAGAAAAAGAGGAAGAAAAAAACGCCCGTGTACGTCTTTATTCAAGCAAATAAAGACGCATGCAAGCAATTGAAATCAGCTTATAAAACTAAATTCCGTCACACTTAAACATAAAAATTTACAGGGACGCATCGCCTATGCTAAAGGTAACCAAGCCACTGGGTTTGCTTCTTAGCTGTGTAGCGGAGCACAGTTATAGCAGCCCTTAAGCTCGAGACCTGTGTCAGGTACATAGAATCCTTATCCTCACCTTCCCAGACCTCTTGATCTTGAGGGTTGCCGTAAGGGCACCATTATGCGGCTTAGAATCAAACTCAATTGCCTGGTTACTTCTGGCAGACGCGGTACATTCTATGCAAATATGCGAAAGCCTCCCTCAAGACCAAAAGGTTTCGGAGGGTGAGGACAAGGATTCTCTGTACCTGACACAAGTTTGGAGCTTAAGGGCTGCTATAACTGTGCTCCACTACACAGCTAAGAAGCAAACCCAGTGGCTTGGTTACTTTTAGCATAGGTGATGTGTCCCTGACAGTTTTTATCTTTAAATGGGATGAAATTTAGTTTAATAAGCTGATTTCAATTGCTTTTATACGTCTTTATTTGCTCGAACAAAGACGTACACGGGCGTTTTTTTTTTCTTCCTCTTTTTTTATAATAGCACCCCTACCTTCGCCTTGTTTTACTCCTTCAGAACTCTGTCAGAGGCAATACGAGGCGATGTGCCAGAATCGCTTTCAAATATGTTGCAAGGCTCATAATAGCACCGCTACCTTCGCCTCGTTTTACCTCTTCAGAATTCCATCAAAGGCAATACGAGGCGATGCACCAGAATCGCTTTCAAATATGTTTCAAGGCTCATATTAGCCCCGCTACCTTCGCCTCATTTTACCTCTTCAGAATTCCATCAAAGGCAATACGAGGCGATGCACCAGAATCGCTGTCAAGTATGTTTCAAGGCTCATAATAGCACCGCTACCTTCGCCTCGTTTTACCTATTCAGAATTCCATCAGAAGCAATACGAGACGATGCGCCAGATTCGCTGTCAAGTATGTTGCAAAGCTCATAATAGCACCGCTACCTTCGCCTCGTTTTACCTCTTCAGAATTCCATCAGAGGCAATACGAGGCGATGCACCAGAATCGGAGACCTCGCCTTCTGCCGCTGCTCAAGCTTCATGGCAGATCATTGTTTCCACTTCTCTTTGCCCATGCGAACGCTGGCGACGTTGTTCGCTTCATCGCTCTTGACGCTATCTAATTTCCGTGTCTCTGGGTTCTCGCCGTCCTGCACAATGGGACCATTTCTACCAGGACATTCCTGAGGCAACGGGAGATGAAAAGCAACTCGGTGTCACTTTCAATGAAGCTGGAAAGCTCGGATTGATTTGTTGAAATAAGGAAAAGTCCCGCATAGCGACAAGAACATGCTTTTAAAGGTGGTGAAATGGTAGCAATGCAGAGAAGAGAAGAGGGGGAAAAAAAGAAAAGAAAAAGTGCCGAGATATTTGCCTGAAAGAAATTGAAAGCTCAAAATACTGCCACCTGCGGTGTCCGCAGGTGACGCATGAAAGCGAGGGCGTTGAAATGTCGGGCATTGTGGCTGCTGGAACGATGCTTATTGCAGAGCTGTGCTCCTTGCCTTCCGTGACATTATGTACAAAAGAGAACGCGAAGTATTGCCTGAAGACTGGGCAGAACCTAGAGCAAAACTGCTGATTAGACCAGCACGTGCAGCAATGTTTTTTTTTACATTACCATACTAGCCACGATGGCTCAGTGGATAAGGCGTTCCGCACTTGAGCTCTATCGAATCCGGTCCGCAGCGGCCGCGTTCAGAGGGGGCGAAATGGTGTGCCGTGTCGAAATGGGGCGAAAGACTGGTGTGCCGTGCGAAGTCAGAGCGCGTTAAGGAACTTCCGGTGGTTGATATTAATTCCGAGCTCTCCACTACGGCGTCCCCCGTACAGCCTACGTGCAACTTCAGTACGTCAAACCCCACATGTCCATTTTATATTGCCACATCGTAAAGTAGTCAAAATGCAAGAATACCTACTACAGGCAGAAACGAAGAGGTGAGAGTGATTTACACCATTACGATTCACCAGTTAACTGACGAGGTTGTCGAACTTCTCGCTCTGCACGCATTGTCGTCTCAAGCAGCGCTTGCCGCCATTTGCGAAGACCGATTTTCACGACGACTATGTAGTGATCAACTTAGACTTGTGTCTGTAGATGAATACTTTTCCGTGGCAAGCAATTGATTTACGTTGAGCACTCCAAGGTGTTTTAAGAAGACGTACTCAGTGACCCTGGCGTCCTGCTGATTAGCACGAGTTTGTGGTGGTTGCATGCAGAAGAGTTTTGATGCAGGCAGTTCGGCTCGTAATCTGGATAACAGGAAAAGCAGCAAAAGGGCGATATCAAACCGAAAAGCAGCTTCTTGTGCGTTCTTTTCGTTCCTCATCGTACGTCAGCAATCAACAGCGAATACTTTTGCCGGATATTTTAAGCCGGCAGCACTAATGCCTGGTTCACTTCAGAGGAATTTGGCAGTGCACACCCGTAGTAGGCCTCATATCGCAAACAGTTAGGGCATTGTTGTGCTACCTAGACGGGTGAGCAAAAGAGCACTGCTTTCAAAGACTGCAAGGTAACGTGTAAGGGCGCATAACAAAACGTAACGCTAATACACGCACTGCAATTAGGAGCTTTCACTCAAAGATTTAGCAATGAAGGAAGTACCTGAAGGTGCTGAAGCCAACCAGGTTGTGCAACTTAATGAATTTACGCAGGAAACACCGAGCGTCCTAGTTTCATTGAACAATGGCGCCATCAAGCACGGCTAGCGAAAGTGCGCGGGGAGCATTTGGCCTGTGCGCGAAGTAAATGAACTCCACGGGAACCGGCTCATTACGAGTGCACGAGTTTCAAGTCGTACTGACTGATAACGAGATAACATCAGAAGGGCTACGTGTTACACGTTCAAAAAAGACTAAAACAGGTACATCAACCACATACCAGTTTTTATGCTTCTTCACTGCGCCAAATAAGCGTTTCAGCGCGCAGACAGAAGGGCTCGACGCCTTCCGTCTGTGGCCGAATGAGCTCAGAGTGTGAGTTCAGCGCGTAGACAAGACTAACGTTGTGGCCGCGCTCACCGGTTCGAACAAAGAATTGGGAAAGCAACAGCTTTTCCTATTCCTTCTCCCCTCTCCCTTTCTCTCACACTGTGCTCCATGGTCCATTCACCTGCGCCACGTGACCGAATATGGCGCATTCTCATTGGCCAGCGGATGAAGACGGCAATGCTTCGTTCTCATAGGTCAGCAGGTGATAACGTCATACCCTAGTGGTGATGTCATTTAGTTCTCTGTTATGTGTAGGCCCTGAAAATTAGGCATTTGCCTACAAATGCCGAAACACGCCTAATTGCGACCATGCTTACGCAGAAATGAAGCGTCAGGCGTAGGAAACTAAGGATGTCATTTGTTGAAGCGTGCGTCTAGAAAGGTGAGCTGTCCGTGCATGACTAATGTGATCAATCGCTCGCTGTTCTTTCCTGTAGGGGCCGTGCTGTGATGCTGATATTAGCCACTTTTTTTTTAAATACCATTTGTCTTTGCTACTTAACATTATAAGGTAGTGCCGTCGCGGCGGCTCATTGGCTTTGGTGTTCGGCTGCTGATCCCAGTGTCACGGGTTTTATCCCGGCCGCGGTGGCTGTATTTCAGTGAAAGCAAGATACAAAAACGCACATGTGTTGTGCGGTGTCGGCAAGCGTTGAAGAACCTCAGTTGGTCTAAATTAATCCGGAGCCCTACGTTACGTCGTCTCTCATTGCATGTGCGCCAATTCGGGACGCTAAATCCCACGCTCTGCAATAAAGGGTATTGCTAAAATCTGTTTTTTTTTTCCCTTAAGCGCCTATGTTTCCTCTCCTCGAACCTCATATCTTATTCAAATTGAATTTCTTTAACGCCTAGATTTCCGGGCAGTAGTTATGGTAGACATGGTACTGCTGCTGGTACCACTAGGTCCAAGCCAACGTGCGCCCATCGCTAGTGCGCCCATCGCTGTAAAGCAGTCAACATATTTCGCAATAGCGTTTCAGCGAACAAGCAGGCGAGCCTCTTCATCCACATGGCTGGAGGTTCTTAGCCCCATGAACCGTTGGCACGGGGGCCTCAAATTTATCATTTTACAAAGTTACAACCAATGTCCTTAAGGTGCCCTTTATGGTAACTTTGAGCTAACCGTGTGCGGACGTGTCCAGTAGAGAAACTGCACAATTTGAGCACACTGAAAACGTTTGAAAAGAGAAAAAAAACAACAAAAAGTTTGCAGCTTTTGTTTCGCCTTGGCTGCGGCAGCAGAAACGAAAACACCTCGCCGTCCGCTTATCGACACCGCAAGCAGAGCCAAAACAGCATAATGAAACGCCCCCGAGTGAAGTGGCGACTCGCGCGGAAAATGGCGAGGTAAGCGTGGCGACGAAGCTGCTTGCTCGGCAAACCTCGGTCGTCGGCGGAGTAAGAGAAAAAGTTTGGAGGCGGCAGGACGCACGCGGTCGAAAAGAACGCCACGTTTGCTATAGCCGGGTAAGTGATATCACCGCCCAGTCGGCGGCGGCAACAGAGTTATGTTGGCTAGAGCGTCCCGATGCTTCTGGCAAATTCCACAGAAGACTCGACTAGAAGAGAACGGCGATAGGCAAGCGTTCATAACAATTGTGCTGGCTTGGCGCCGAGAAGGATAACGATAACACCAGCACGTCGGCCGCTGGCATCCAAAAAAAAAAAAAAATACGGGACGTGGTAGTGTTTGGTTGGTGGCAACCTTTCAACAGCTAATGGGTTCTAACGTATCCAGCTTTTCAAGCTCACACGTGCTTTACTGCTATGTGTGGCTTTTTTCCCCTCCGACAACCCTTTTTACGAGCATATTCTCCCTTCGATAAAAGATGAAGAGAAATTACAGGCGTGCACTCCTTGTAATATTAACTAGACTTTGCTATTCGTACTTAGTACAGACTTCAAAATACCCGAAGCTGAACCATATATATAGGATCAGTTTACTTTATGATAAGTAAAACAGAGTGACGCAGTAGGAGGCCTGCAAGTTTCCAGTTTGGAGGCTGAGAATTTCTAGATCATTATGTTCGGCCATTTGATCACGGTCAAGTCGCAATTACTGCTTATATTCAGGCTAAAGTCACAGTATTGCTTTATTTTAGACCAGGAGATGTTTAGTTCTTAGCTTTCTGTCAGGCTAGTATTGTCGCGAAGTACAGAACACACACTCTGAACTTGGGCGCACTTGGACAGCACGCAGTTCAATTCTGAGCCATCGATTCCAGCATTTTGCTGTTGTCGTTGGCACTAGTCTTGAGCGGAAGACGACTTTCTGTTGAAGCAGCGAGGTTACGAAATAAGAATGTCAATTTTCTTTCGGATGCGTCTAACATGCGAACTGCATGCATCATAGTGTGGTATTAAGCGCATTGGCTTGCACATCAAAGGCTGTAAAGTTGCGCAAGAAATGAAAACGCAGAAACAATTATGCCGCCGTGCCCTTGTAGCCTGCCTTACCGAGCACCTGTCACCCTGCACTTCTTTGCGCTTCGGCTGTTTTGTCATTACTCAGTTTCGATATCTCGAGCGTTTATCGAACTGCTCCTACTTGTCCGATGAAAGCTAAGTCCAGAGAAAAAGAGTTAGACGCAAGAAAGCCGGTGAGATCATCCACCAGAATATTCTGTCCGCAACTGCTTTTCGGCGGGTAGATAGAAGAAGAAAGAGCAGCTCCGCAAGTGCTCTTCAGCAGGAAGAATATCTCAGAAAGGCCTCCACAGCTGCAGTATGATATTCAGCAACCGGCCACAAATGGAATTGCTTCTGTGGGGGAAGTCTATGCTGGAAGAGTGCACTGAAAATGGTGCAGCGGAGTTCCTGATCGCGCACCTGCGCAGGGCTTCATCAACCGGAGGAGGGACGGATGTGAGCGCGGCGAGGGCCAGAAAATGGCGCGATACAGTCGCGCTCTGCGCGAAGAATTACGGCTATGCGCAACATCATTCTCGAACGGAAGCCCATAAAATGCACTGCCAGTTAGAAAACACCGCGCGCATTCCTCTAATGCCTCTGCTGCCGGCTGAGGAGAAAATCGCGCTGACGTGTTCCTTTTGATGGCCGCAGGTGGAGGATGAGCAGTCGTGGCAGACACCTTGCGCTCGTCCCGTGGCGCAGACAGGCAACTGTCGCCTTCACACGATCGCCCCTTCATCGGAGGGTTAAGACATCGCGTGGATGAAAGGGGCAAACAGGACAGCAGCTGCGAAATAGCAGCGCAGGTTAAAAGCGACGCCTGCATTGCGCACCGGCTGCTTCAACTGCTGTCAGTTGACGAGGGAATTGCCGGGGCGTCTGCGGTGATGCCAAGGCAGGTGGCGCCTTGGCATCGGTGGGCATGACGTCAGGGACCACAGTCGAACGCCTACGGAATGGTGATGATTGCATCTGCAGAGGTCGTCTGGGGGGAGCGCCAAATCAAGACTGAATGGCGCATTAAAAGAGCACAGAGCGGAAACTGCGAAATTTTTGAGAAGATTAAGAACGGCGCCCGCTTTGCCAACCTCTTCTCCGAGTTAGCTGCTCGAGCCGGAAGCATCCGGGTACCAAAAGGAAAAGTCGCCCCTTTATCTGATGTGGTTCAATGACATGTAGGGCCGGGTGCTGCAGGACAAATATATGGGAAGCGCTTACGCGTTCGGTAATTTCCTATGCCCACCACGATTAAACGAAATATTTCCAGTCATCATTCCACAACACCGGTCTGAGGGAAATTTTCTTCACCTTTTGCGCAATATGAGCGAGCATTTCAGTCTTTCACTGCAACAATAATCGCCGCGTGCTAATGATGCTTTTTGTTGTCGTCGCAACTGTTGTTGCTGATATAGCAATAACTGTGGCGGGGAAATTATTTGGCTTTACTGTGCCGTCATCATAGTACAGTGCGATCTCTGTAACAGCAGAAGAAATGACGTCACCAACCCGGGGTCTTAAGTTCCCACTAATGATAATGACCCACTGAATTGTACACCTTCCAGCCGGAGCAAATTCAGTGCCTTAGATCATGTGATCCCGACTGTCGTCGGGATATCACTCCCTGGGACAAGGCGATGAGTCGTCTTTTATTTCCTTGTCACTGTGGATGTGTGAAGTTCAGATCAGCTCATTTATGCATTGATTCACTTAAGTACCATACCAAGTGTGGCACAGAATAGAGGCAGTGCAGCAAGCGATCACAAAGTGCGGGACTAGTGGGGCCTCGTCAAGCGTCCAGAAGCACATAATGAGTCCCCCCCCCCCCTTTTTTTCACTCTTTGGGATGTAATCGAGTAACTTGCCTCCCGATAAAAAGTGCAGCTTTGCCTGCTTCCGTTCACTCCCTGCGTATCTTGACGCAGGAAATCAACAACTGTGAAGAGACGTACAATTCGGTTTGCACGCAAGTTTGAAGCGATGAAATATACGGCGAGAAAACAGCTTCAGCCAACTAAAGTTCGCGGTTGAGCCAGTCGAGCATCACAGCTGAAGCAAAAAAAAAAAAAAAAACTGGTGGGGGTTTAACCCATTTAAACCGAGTAAACTTGCGAATGCGGGTGTCCATTGCTCAATCGGTGGGGACACTTAAACTCCGCCTTAATGGTGTGACGCGATAGCTTTAGTGGGTTAATGCCCCCATATGCAGAATTCGTCATTGTCAGTCAGTCAGTCAGTCAGTCAGTCAGTCAGTCAGTCAGTCAGTCAGTCAGTCAGTCAGTCAGTCAGTCAGTCAGTCAGTCAGTCAGTCAGTCAGTCAGTCAGTCAGTCAGTCAGTCAGTCAGTCAGTCAGTCAGTCAATAAATAAATCAATCAATCATTTATTCAGACATGAACTTGTATCCACAGGACATGCCCACGAGATGAGACTTATACTTAACTTTCGTAGATCACGGCGAGTCCTCAAACCACTACCAGTGCAGTGGCGCAGCATAGAGTTTCTTACTATTACCTAGAGGGAAAGCTGGCAGCCCGTCTATGGGAGTTTGCATGGCGACCCCTCGAGACCACTTCAGCCAGCATGGGCGCTCAAAGCATCATGGGGCGGTGAGCTACTTGTTGCGGAACTGCAACTTTTGGCCAAAAAATAATAGAAAAATAAAGTTGTTTGATAACTACAAACGTCCTAATATTCAATATCTTGTCTAATGATTGCAACAAACGAGCAGAAAAGCATTTAAGTGCAAAGTTTGCCCAAAATAAGAGACGACTCGCTCTCCTATTGGCCAAGTAGTGAACACTATAAAAACTAATATTTCGTAATTAACAGGCGCGTTTTTAAAAGGAAATATGTTTTCAAAAAAAATTTAGTTGCTTAAATATTTCAAAAGGTTTTTTAATGACATTTTAGAAAAGTGAAAGTGTTTATTGGCGTTGTGTGTCGTTGCGGTTTCACTACTATGGTTTTTGCACACTGCATTCGCGCGAAAGTCGTCTGCGCACACACAAACAGCGTTTTCGGAATGAAACATGTTAGTAGTGTCACTATGTATTCCCGAAAAACTACGATTGTCCCGCAACAAGTAGCTCACCGCCCCATGATGCTTTGGGCGTCCATGGTGGCTGAAGTGCAGCGCCGCCAGCTTTCCCTCTAGGTAATAGCATAGTCCTTCAATGCTTTTTTCTGGTCACGAAACTCCCGCCTCAGTTTCATATAGGGTCGGCGCTGGCCGCTAGAGGCGCCGCTGGGCACTGGAGGGCACCGAGCAGCGGCGCAGCCGCCTGCCCGCCCCAGCCGGCTTTGCATCACGCGAGGTATTTTCACCCGATTACTCGAAAATTTCAGCGACAGTCGGTTTAGCTTTCCTTCCAATCTAGTCTAACGAGAATATGACGAACTTTAATCAGGGAGGAAATGGGAAATGGGAAGGAAATGATGACGTAGCGACATACAGATACTTCTCTGAAGCAGACGATTTGTGTAGAAATGCGCAGCTACTTGTTTATTCTCAAAATGGCCCTGTTACATTTTTGAACGTGATGCAGCACACTAACGCCCTGTAGACGCGATAAAAAGCTAACGATATTGCCAGAAGAAAGCGATACGCGCTACAAAGACAGTTGCTTGTCTCCTGCCTTCGCATCGCTGTTTTCGATCTCAAATCTTGAAGCGCGTAACCGCTAGCTTGCAGTTGGCGAAATACGAGCAGAAACATGACCGCAGTCCCCATTCAACACCTCCCAACTCTGGTCTGACAGCTCAAGCGTGAGTCCGCTTTCAAGAAGCGTATACATAGCCGGTGGTTTTGAATTTATAAGGCAGCTTTCTTGTGGGAACTGGGGCCACGCGATGCCCTTCCGGGCTCGAAAGTAAGCATATGATGGCTTGCGCAACGGGCTTCTTATTTTGCCCCTTTTTGTCGCAGTTTTAAGAGTAGCAAGCATGACCGTGATGGCTTGATCAACGAAAGACTCCGTGCTCACGGCTGCATATATGTGACACATAAGGAACGCGCGCTAAGTTTCATCGTGTGATTTTTGCTTTAATTCAGCTTCCGCATATGAAAGGGCTCTGTCATTTTTGGCTGTCGTGTATCTAAATCACTAAATCAGCATTCGTGGTCGTTGCAAACATGCGAGGCAATGATTTTCAGCGCATTTGTTTCTTAATTCACGACAATTTTTTTTAACTTAATTCTTCTTGAACCGATTACAGCTGACACTGTTGTCAGCTTGTCATTAGGAGCCTTGTCATTAGGAGAAACATGAGAACTGCAGCCTTAAAAATATATGCTCCTGTCACTAAATTCGGGACCCCCGCGGTATCCCCTCTGTTTTTCCGGCGCCGGTCGTCGGAATGGGTGGACGGCCTCACCGCGTCCTTCAGAGCTTGCGTCTCCTAAATGCCAAGGACGCAGTCACGCGGGGAATGACCGCATGCGGCTTATAAGGCGATGTGAAAGTAATTTTGTGGACGGTGCACGTGAGGGTAAAAGATACGGCGGCAGTGTAAGCGCAGGGCCGGACAGAGCATTTGGGCTAGTCGATGCGTGCAGACGGGAGCGTGCATCAGGCAAGGACGTGATCGGCTAGCGATCGGGACTACGATCAGAACCTACCACGTCAACCCTCGTTACCCCGAGGCCCCATGATAAGCCAACATCAGGCTCTGGTCCTCCAACGTCCTCGCCACTGAATCAGCCCCGCAACGACCTACCCTCCTTCGAATAGGAGCTTGCCATCCCTGCAGATAAGCACTCGTTTCCCCTCTATATTGACCTCTCCTTTTTTCCCCTCCCTACATACCTAACTTTCAATTGTTTTACGAGCTAACGTCTTCAAGTCCTTATTGTAGCTGTCACTAGTTCTGTAGGCATTATTCTGATGTCTTATACTTCGAACCCTTACGTTTAACTCTTCTGTATTTGTTCAGTTGTGTATTCGTTAGTGCCCTATCTTCTTTGACTTGGGTTCATTTTTAAGCTGATGTAACAGTGCATTGTTTGTAGCAGGCATCTGTTTTACTAACTGCCGTACACCTCATGCATACGGTCAGCGGCTCATCAGTCGTGGACCATATCTCTGACCTGTGTGTCTCAACCAAATTTTTCTTGCATGCTAAGAGGAACTGTTGGCAGTTCTCCCACCCGAAAATTCTATATGACTGGCACAGTAGGCGCATTGGCCTAATTAATTGGCAAATTCGTAGGTGTCAATTTACCACCGGCCAAACCTATTTTTAATGCTCCTCGTAATGCAGTTCAAAAATTGTATTTTATTTGCAATACTCACTGAATAAAAAAGCTATTATTAATTACAAACGTACATATTTTTGCGCCATCGCATCCAATCTGCAAAAAAAAATGGAATTATACACAGTAGGCATGAGAAAACTAAATATGAATAACTGATGAAAAGCAATAGCAAGTCAGTGTTAACAGACAGCCGTGTTTATATGTAACAAATCAGTGACATGTAGTATTGCAACAGCACGTGGCAATCCAGGGAAGCGATCGTCTTGTAGTAAACCTCATATATACAAAGCACAATAAAGCAATCGTCAAATCTGCCAGCTGACTCGTGTATGCGAGCAGAGAAAAATAGAATGTCTTGATTGACAATGCAAATATAAAAGATGAAATTAAAAATAAAATAGTGGTACAATTAATATAGAGAATGAGAGTAATGTTCAATGCACTTACATAGAAAAGAAATTCATGCTAACATTAATGCCTTTATCGAGGCCAGTATTGTGACAGGAATCCCTGACCATAGCAATAAAAGCAGCCAAACAAGAATGAGGTGCAGGATGATTAGCAAGCAGTCTGCATTTGAACTCATTCCCCAAAACGAAGAGGACAGTTGGTGCTAGCACTTATGAGATGAAAACTTTGAGGCTAACAAATGTTAAGATAAAATTAAGAACATTTCAATTAGCAGATTCGGAACATTTCAGTTAGCAGTGGAAATTAAGATGATAGCGGCAATTACAAGACAAAACAAGGAGTTGCATGAACTGAAGAGCAAACACAATCTGATGTTTTATTTTACAATTCTGCCAGACGCCTTTTAGCAGCTCAAGCAGCAGTGGCCAAAGTACAAAGCGCTTATGCATACATGCGCATGTGTGATACATCTATACATCGAGCTGTGATGAACAATAAACAGATATAACAGCTTGCATCGGCAGCAAGGCATGTGAAAGTTCTACATGGTCTTGTGCGTTTGCCGAAGAACATAGGGGATTACCCTTTTGATGCACACAGCAAAAATGAATATTACGCACACAGCAGTCACAAACAGAGTAATGAAGCTTAAGTCAAGAGGAGCAAATGAACATGTAATAGAGAGAGCAGACAACCCGTGTTTTGCAACAGAGTAGATATGAAGAAACATTTAGCAGAGTGCTGCAGAGAGTCAGGTGAACAGACAGAGCAGCAGGCGGTGAAATTCGCACTCTGATAACGAGCGGCGACGCTTTCTGACCGGTCGCGACAGCGCTGAGCTCGCCGAATGATGCCCTTCAGTGCCCCGTGGCGCCGCGCCGCGGCAGGCGCGGGCGGTATATGAACCTCTCCCATAGAGTTACGGAGGAGTTTCGTGACCAGAAAAAGCATTGAAGGACTATGGTAATAGTAAGAAACTCTATGTGGCGCAGCGGTTAAGCGATGCTCCACTGCACTGGAAGGGGGCTGTTTCTATCACAGCCACCTACCGGTGGCTGTGATTGTGCGACCCATGTTGCTCTTCCCGAGCAACCTCTCGAGACCAATCGTTAACTGCCACCTGCCAGGGAAGGTTGTGATGACGTCACAAGGTTACGTAACCTAGGTGACGCGACATCCTTCTCCCATTGGCTACAGCTGGCGCGACGCTCCTCCTAACTTACCCGAGCTTGCCTTAGTAAGTCGGGTAAGCTCGGGTTAGTTCGGAGCCCAAGACAAGACAAGAAAGATGACAAGATTCCTGCGCGGGGTTGGTACGCCTGGAGTAGTGGCACTAAAATGTGAGCCTTGCATCGTCCTCAAATGTTTATCACGTTTGATGGTTTAAAGCAGTTAACAGCAGCTAACGGGCAGTAGTTGTTGGCATCTATATTCATCATGGAACCTGGAATGCACACAACAGAAATCAGTGCGTATGGATGCGCCCATTGGTGGCGAGTATCCATCGACTTTCGTTTGTCCTGCATAAGGCCCCGATGTCATAACACAAGGCACGGCCTCACGCGGGCAATGTCTGCCTTCCGCATAGCACATTCTCCTCCCTCACACCTATACAGCTTGCCCTCTCCTCCGGTCTTTTGGGAGAACGGTGGCGTCGCCACGCACCGCAAAGAAATAGCTGGGTGCCGGGAAACGACGCATTGTGTACAGCTCTACGCTTTCGCTCACGACAAGCAGACATCCCCTTCTTCTCTGTTAGGCATAGTGTACACACGCGCAAAGGCATACGAAAATAACGCAACCATAAACTGGCGCTCCGTATAGAATGGCGGTTGGATGCATGCCTGTCGGTGGAAGGTAGACAGTTCCATTTCTTGATTTCGTTCCAGGAACGATGGTAGTGGTAGTGGCCTCGTATGGGAACTACGTTACGCGAGCCATTGTTCCGATGCTTCAAAGGAAGCGGGGGAGTGTGCGACCTTGGCTTCCAGTCAGGGCTCATGATGCTGGAGATGACGACACGTTTACTTGCTCATTGGTTTGCTTGTTCTCATTTTTTTCTTTATATCAATAGAACGCCGTGACAATAGAAACTTTTAGCTACAGCAAATGTCTCGTTTTCCCGTATTCATTCAAGCGTGGCGAAACAGCCGATTGTACATTTTAGAACGCCTGATTGAGCCCCAAGGAACACACAACCATTTGCGCCATGCCACTTTCTGCGCAGCTACTTGTTCGCAGCAGCAGTACCTTTCTTTCACGATGGCTTCTGCGCTGCGACCAGTTTTCCAAGTTTCTCTGCGGCGAATCAATGCCATTTCAGGAATGTATCGCATTTTTTTTTGGCATACAGACTGCGTACTATGCACATTTAAAAGTTAAAATTTTGCGCTTTGGGGATTATCTACAGATGCAGGCTATATGGTGTTTTTGTTTTCAAAATACCACATTATAAGATGGGGTTCTTATCATAATTCTGACTGCCGCCATGTTTCTTTCGCGGTCACAATTGCGGTATGTTTTCGTCGCCAACCTGCAGCCTACTGCTTTTACTCGTTCTTTCTGGCGCCTGCTAGCATCTTGGCTCCAGAGAATACCGTTCGCGTGACCTATCTCTAAATAAAGCATGCAGGTAGCCATATAGGCATCTGACTTATATAACACAAGTACTGCTGGTGGTGGAGGTGAATTTTTTTTATTTAATTAAAAGTAACAGTGACTGGGGGACCGGTCCTCGCGAGCGGGGTCCTCAGTCCATGAATCCCATTGCTTCTGCTATCTGCGGGCCCACGCAATCAGACGCTGCTGATCGCACAGGCTAGAACTGGACAGAGCAGTTTCAGGTTATGAGGTTGTGTATCGGGGGTTGCAAGTGACCCAAGAATCTGGAATTTTTTTTAGGTCAGCCGCACGCATCAGCCATGGCACAGAGTAGGATAAATAGTGGTCAACGTAGACTCGTAGAGCAACTGAGGAGACACACCTCAAGAGAAGCCAGCTTCTCCGAATTCTGAGACTCATTCTGACACACACACCCTCACTCCTTGGCTCCAATTTTTGCACGAACTAATACCTATAAGCATAGTTTTTTTCCGAGGACTACCAGTGAATGGAATTCCCTGCCTTCGCACACTTTCGCAGCCAGCGACTTTGTTAAAGAACTGGAGCGTCAATTCTTGCACTGTTTATTGTACTTCGCTCGTTATGAA
This sequence comes from Amblyomma mixtum, assembly GCF_055824585.1. Lineage (NCBI taxonomy): Eukaryota > Metazoa > Arthropoda > Arachnida > Ixodida > Ixodidae > Amblyomma > Amblyomma mixtum. The sequence goes on from NC_143014.1 coordinate 41,325,984, forward strand.
ATTTTTGTGTGAAATTTGTTTCTGACCAGCTGCATGCTTGTTAATGTGTACTCATGTTTTTGCCGCGGATGCCCCTCCTGCCTGGGCCATGTATATGTATGGTCTGCAGTATCTGCAAATAAATAAATAAATAAATAATTGGACGGCAACTTCAGCACAGACCGCTGACGACGACAGTGAGAGTTCTGAGCCGTCTGACTGTATCCATCAGGGCTTGAACCGTGGTCCACCGACAGTGATGCGACAGCTTCCGAAGCTGGTGAAATCGTGTCCGAACAAGAAGCTCCCCAAGCAGTGCGACCACGTTCCACGCAGACGCGCCGCCTCCCAGCGTACCTCAAGAACTTCGTGACGTGATCTGAGTTCTGCGTGTAAGCAGAACAGCGAGCTTCTGTCCCGGAGCAGCGCACGTGAGAACGCTACGTGAAGAATAGAGCAATGACCAATGACCAAAAGAGCAATAACCAGCAGTCGTGCATAAATCGTGTTCTTGACTACATCTTGTTCCTGTCGTCTGCGCCGACCTCTGGCGTGGCGCAGTAAGGAGTTCGTCTGGAGCTGACGCCACGTCGTGGCGACCGTGGTGTGGAAGGATGGGTGGGGATATGGAAGGGTTCCTCCTTGGAGTCTATAGTGTTTGAGGATGTGCGAGTATGCGCGTGGAACTGTCGTTAGTGCGTCGATGAGGTGTGACTGCCACTAGTCTGGTGCACAGTCTGTAAATTCACGGGCGAGTGCGTGCAGGCGCTCGTTGCCAGTAAGGGGCGCGTGACGTGGAGCCCAGACGATGCGTACGATGGGATCAGGAATTTTGCTTCGCAGGCAAGCATGTGGTCATCATCATCATCATCAGCCATCATCATAAGTAGACATGTTCTCTTACCACTTCCAGGGCCTGGCTACCAGTCGTAAATGGCTGTTCCCTTTCTAGACTGTCGAAAATGATTTTCATTTTCTGTACATTAATTTTATGCCCACCGTTTTGCTCTGCCTGTCTAAGTCATTGATCATGCTTTGCAGTTCATCGCCTCTGAGTGACATGTGGTAGTGCAGAGGAAGCACGGTCTCGATGCCTTCGAAGAGAAGAGCGTCCGCCACGCTGAGTCCTCCTAGGATATTGTAGTGCGCCAGGACGAAGTCCTCGACTCACCGATTTCGCCTATTTTTGTCTGAACCCTGCTTGGCCGGTGGTAAGCTGCACAGGTATGTATGTGTGTAATACATAGTTCATTTGTAGTGTTAATTAATGGCAAATTATTAGTGTAATCAATGAAAGTACGCGCCCGCGTGTGCATGTGCGTGCGTGTGCGTGCGTGCGTGTGCGTGCGTGCGTGTGTGCGTGCGTGCGTGCGTGTGTGCGTGCGTGCGTGCGTGCGTGTGTGTGCGTGTGTGCGCGCGCGCGCGCGCGTGTGTGTGTGTGTGTGTGTGTGTGTGTGTGTGTGTGTGTGTGTGTGTGTGTGTGTGTGTGTGTGTGTGTGTGTGTGTGTGTGTGTGTGTGTGTGTGTAGGTGGGTGCGCGCGCGCGTGCGTGCGTGTGTGTCGCCATGGGTAATTTGCATATGGTTACACCCGAGAATATGGTTGCTACACAGTTAACAGGTGTTTGCCACGGTGGGTAGGTTGTGATGACGTCACTAGGTGACGTGACATAGGTGGCAGGTGAACAACCTGCTTTCCCGCTCACAATTTCGCTGACGACGCCAGATTTTCTGTTGACTGATTGCATGCATAAAATGACTGTAATAAGCACTGTGTCGTTATTGAATTCAATTAAATTCGTCTATCTTCAGTGCGGTTACCGATGATTCTGAAGGTCCCCTGGGCTAAAAGGTGCACTCAGCAACTTGGCGAGGCCCAGGGGCCTTAGTACAAAACAGCAGTCAACGCAGGTTATTGAACAATAAAAACTACACACTCATCAAGGTTGAAAGAACATGTACAAAGATATTAGTATCAAATACACACATCATTAAAAAGAAGCTATTATTATACGGAAGCACATAATACAGGACAATTGAATTCATTTAATAAACATAATAAAAAATCATAGATCAAAAAGAGCTTTCAGCACATCTGTGTGACGCGTATCGTTTCAGCTGAGGTTACAAAAAAAAATTTTTAAATTCTTTCTTAGATGAAGAAGAATGTTGGGTATTTGTTGAGAAGTGGTGGCAGGTTGTATTAGGGATTGAAACTTGTATTGGGTGCGGAAATAGGGAACTAACCAATGTGGAGGGTTTCTAATGCATAAATTTGTTCCCTGCTGTAATGACGCCACAAGTTTAAGAAAATTTGCAGATTTTTTTTTTTCGAGGGGGGGGGGGGGGGGAATAGAGCCGGTTTAACAACTGATGTTCATAACTGTGCGTGAATCTAATGATGCCGTATTTCGGGAATAGGTTTTTTGTGGTATGGTTGTCTGTCTGTCAACGTTCGCCAAATGACGTAAAACTGATAAATCTATAGTGCCTCATCCATGGCACGCAAACACACACAACACACAAAATACATTTGATATACCGCTTTAATCTAATAGCAGTATCATGAATAACTGGTGGCGCCTGTGGACTCCATACCTGGTGCGGACAATCTAGTACAAAAAAAATTATCTACATGATTTGAGCTCTGCGGTCCATACACCGGCTACAGACTATCGTCCTAGAATTAAAGTATACGATCTGGATAATAAACGCAGCTAAATATTCTCCTTAGGCGACAGTCGGAATTCCAGCGGCCATATTAGGTACCACGCCTAAGCTTTCACGTTGCTTAAACCGGAGGCGCTGCTTGCAGCTCGCAAAGTGGTCATGAGGCCCACGAGCAGCGATAACTAACCACCTGTTCCCGCCAAATGCACTGCGAGCAACGCCCAAGCCGGTGCCTCTCCTGCTCATGTTCTTCATCTGAACCTAGCCGCGGAGACAGCTGTAGCTTCACTGTGTTGCGCAAGCCAAAGAATCCCAGTAGAGCCACTCACTTGCCCGGATTTCCTGCCATGTTTTCGGAAAAAAAGCCGAGGGGAGGGGTAGGGAAGCAGAACAATGGCTCTTTTCTTTTCTCTTTCTTTATCCTGTCTGTTTTTTTTTCTTCCTACTTTCAGCTACTCAAAGGCAGCAGGAATGCAGCTCAGCAGGGGACCCTTTGTCGCCCGCCGGCAACGAAAGCGACGTGACACGACGACTACATATGCATGCCCCAGCGAGCTGGAGAAGGCGGATTAAAGAAGAAAACGTGTTCACATGCGATTGATACGATGCCGAAGATGAGAGACAAACCCTTGTGGGCATGTTGAGCCTCCCGCTGCACCAAACTGCGCGCTCTGTAAAGCTTTTGAGGAAAAAGTCCTCCGTTGTTTATCTTTCGGCAACTCTTGTTGTGTGCATCGCCTTTCCGCTTGATTTTCTTTTGCGATGCGTCGGCTCATCAGGGCGCGCGTACGCGCAGCCAGCAACGCGACAAGCTGTTGTCAGACCGCCCGAGCCACAGCAGGCCGTTCGAGCTGCGCAGCGGTGTCTTACGATTGAACAACGACAACAAGCGTCTTTCGTAATGAAGCGTCGGGGGCGGGGGGGGGGGGGGGGGGGGGGGGGGGAATCCTCTACGAGACCACCGCCTGTGGCCCGACCATATGCAGTCAGGAGAAAACAGTGGCCAAGTACGACTTCCCGCCGCATACACTCGCCGGGAGTCGGCGGCGCTATTTTGGTGTCACGGCCGCCACTGGCGCAAGCGCGCGCGCTCGGTATAGACGCGCGGGTTTCGCCACGGCGATGACGGCGACGCGCCGTGTTTTGGTCGGCGGGCAGCCAGCGCCAGTCGTCGGCGTATGCGCGGTCGACCGGGGCGTCTACGTGACGGGGCCCGAGTCTCGCCCAGAATGACCGCGCACGCGCCGGGCACTAAACCACGCGCAGAAACAAAAGTTCCTGGCGATCCATCTCATCGCGCCTGCATAAACGCTCCTCCAGGTGCCCGCGATATTTTTAGCGCATACGCTTGTGAACTCCGCAGTAAATATGTGTACCTGACTCTAAGCGCGGAGCCTAGGCATGTTGAGAGGGAGCTCTTTATTTTGAGAATGTAATGGCCGGACGAAATGACGAGACCTCCACACCCCCTTTCCCGGCGTAAAAAAAAAAAAAAAAGCACGATGATTTGCTGGTTTGGCCCATTTAGGTGAAATTTGCGTGTTCAGTAAAGATGGGGTTTGTAAGTGGAGCGAGGAAAAAAAAAAAAACAGGCAATGAGTTCATGACCGAACAGAAGACTGCTGTTTTGTTGAGCTAAGCTAAATAATAGCAGTTACGAAACTACTAAGTCTGACAGAAAGCACCCTGCCGACGTTCAGAAACTGGTTCGGTTTCCCTGCGTGAAGGGTCCCTTGTTAAGAAGCTGCACTTACCAGCAGGCTTCTAACAGCGCAGCTTGTGTGTCAGCCGCTAAGTTGGTAGCGGGCTTGACGCACGAGGGGCGGCTGGCCTTGCAGTTGGTCCGGGAGTGGGTAGGGGCAGTGTGGTGATTGCATGACTAATGGCCATTTAAAAAGACAGCAGGAGAGGTTGGAATTACTGCTCTGCTGTTGCTCGCTGACGGTACAGATAAAGGGTGTTAAGGTGAAATTTGCGTAGGAGACGAATGAATGAGGTGGAGAGTGATGGAATGGTCTGCTTACTTTCTCGAAGGCTGTTCTAGGTCTTGTTAATGCCGTTCCGATACTGAATGGCCTCCATCCAGGAGGACGAGTGTTACCAGGAGATCGCAGGTGCCCAGTGTAATGTTTTGCTGGCGAGCTGATTTGTCAGTTCGTTAGCTGCTGTCCCGGCATTATCAGGAGCCCATTTAATCAAGACTGGTGGGGGGGCAGTCAGTTATCGATCAGTAGCATTCCAGGCTGTTAATACAGTTTAACAGCTGCACATACTTCTCCAAGCTTATCATTTTTTTTTTTTGAAATCTGAGCGTGGTGGAAAGTTTTGTATCAGACAGCCAAACCAGGCCAGGCGGTTTTGTCACACCTTCAGAGCCAGCACGCCCCTTTCATTATACATGGTTTCGAGCACGTAAGCAGAACTTTTTTCCGGGAGGCCCAAGTATATTCAAGAAAACTTTGCGCAGAATAACACAAGACGGAAGGGAAAAACACGTACACACACGAGCGCAAGTAACATTTTGTGTCGAGGGGGGTGTGTGTGCTCGCCCCTCTTTGGATATGTGCCTGTATGGTGCTTACCTGCACGTAATTGGGCTGACCATTAATTGCTACTAAGCCTTGCGTCGAAGCCAAACTTGAACGCGAACAAGAATAACAGCAAAGCGGAGTATGAGCAATTTTTAGTGAAAGGAAGAACTGGTAAAAAAAGAAAGACAGAGAATTTTTTCCTAAATTCTATAAACGTGCAAAAGCAGAATTGCATGAACGATAACGACGACGATGAGGACAGAGAATTCTCTGTGCTTCGCGCCGCAGATGGAAGTTGATGAAGAAGACGTTGTGCAGTGCACAGCGAGAGAGCGTGTTGCAGTATAACACGAGGCTTGTTCGGCTTCGGCGATAGCCGAGTACATGGCGAGCTACACACTGAGACATTACCGGTCAAAACATGGCTAGAGAAAAAGAAGTATTTTCGTCTCTATGGTTAACTGTCGCCTTTGTGGCGCTCCTGAAATGACTAAGCATTGTTTCATCAATTGTAAAGATGCAATGCTCATTTGGGACATCATGCAACGGACAATTTAACAAAGACTTAATTTGACGCCGCATTCTACACGATATCTCACTACGCTGCCATTTCTTGACGAACCCTTAGATATGTTATTTTTGACTGGATTGCACAGCCTCTGGAAAACACGCATGATCGTCCGACATTGTGGATCTGTTGTTTCTGCTAAAGACCATTTCAGTGGAATGATTGTGCACCTAAAATAATTGCATTCCCAGACCGAGTTTGAACCGGAGTGGCACTCACTCTTAGTGTTGTGCTCTTCACTGCTTTTTTTCTAGTTCTTTGTTGTTTCGATGTGTCGTATTATGATGTATTAGTATATGCTCCGAATTGACTCTTTTCTCGTGCTTCGTTGTTAATGTGTGTTGATGTGCCACTGTCTTATTAATGTTTGTAGATAGCTCGTATACATAAAACATCGCATCATTGTAATAAATACCATTCTAAACAAAAGGTGATATCCGAGTGCTCTCGCGTAGTATCCAGCGAAGCTGAGCTGTTTGCGCCACCACGGATTCGAATCCCAGTCTCAAATATTTGTTTGAATTTATTTTTATTTACTTCTTTCACTTGGCACAAACCCACAAACATCGCAAGGTCTTGCTCGGGGTTTACCCGTCGAAATAGCGCATTCGTACAAGAAGACCAAAAATAAAGCCGCGTGCCGCAGTCGACTCCTAAACTAGACTTTGTAGTTCAGGAATTAGTGACTCAGGCTTAAAAAAAAAAAAAAAAGATGGAGACATGCCCCATGGTCCTGAGCGACGGGTTCCACTACACGAGCGCCTTCGACGGCGCCCAAGTGAACACGGTGTCAGCATACATCAACGGTTGGCCCACCGCCAAAGCAAAAGCCACGTTAGTTGCTCTCTGCTTTTATGATAGGATGTGCACTGCACAGCGGTGAGACGAGAGGCACCGCATCTGTCTTTGGGGCGGAATGGCACCAACAATGCCAAGCATTGTAGCACGGACGTTAACGACGCCAGCTTCTCCGGGTAATGCGGTACCTGAAAGCCATCACTCACACGAGAGGCGCTTATCTGTCTACCAGGCAAATACGGCAGACCACAGAAAGCATTGACCCCGTGGGATCATTACGCGATGCGAGATCGAGCGCTGCCTCGCATAGTCTGAGTGATCTTGAATAACGCTTGCACCAACGTCGTCCTCTTGTAGAGCGATGTGGATGGACAGGCGATGCCGTCGTCCGCCCCTTCTGCGTGAATGTCTTCGCGTTGCACTCTTCTTTCTCTTCACTGAAACTGTGCCAGAGCGAAATTGTAATTCAAATCGATTACGAGTCATATACGTTCCCAGAATATTTGTGAACAATTTGAAATGCAACACTTTCAGGCAGCTTCCATTTAATGTTCGTTTGCTGCTGTCGTCAGTGAGTGCCGGAGTAAGTAATTATTGTTTTGCACCACAGCAGTAGTAGTAGTAAACACGTTTACTGGGAAGAAAAGGACGTTCATTAAACCGCGACATGTGTCCTGTGAAATGCCCACGAGTAATGTATTCGTAAACAGTTGTACGGCGAGTCGCACGCTCTGGCTGTTATTAGTCAGTGCGAAGTTGGCCCGAACGACATTTGAACACTCTTATGCAGAAAGTTTAATTCGCCTTCCGAATTAAAACAAAAAATGGCTGAGGCTTAGCTTAGGTTAAGCCTAGTCAGATGCGAAGCATATTGTCGCCGAGTTGCATATCGAGCACGCCGCTTGGCTAGACGTTCTTCACGCTCTTCATCAGTCTCTGTAGCACGCCGCAACTTTTGCTTCTCATTCCAACGAGCAGCCCTGTCTCCAGGAGGCATCTCTATCCCGTGTACGCCTAGCAGAGGCAGGCGCACCCCCTTGTATACCGCCGCTCCAGCATCACGTGTTCACTACAGCGCACCTAGCGGCAGAAGCAGGAAACACATTGGTCGCGACGCCTCGCGCGACGGCGCGAGCTGGGGCCCCGTTTCTCCTATGTCGTTACGTCACGCATCACGTGGTCCTCCTTGGTCGCGACGCTTCGCCCGACTCCGCGAGCTGGACCCCCGTTTCTCATCTGCTGTGACGTCACGCACCACGTGGTCATCCTTGGTCACGACGCCTCGCGCGACGGCGCGAGTTGGGCCCCCGTTTTTCATCTGCTGTGACGTCACGCATCACGTGGTATGACATGGAGGTCACGAAAGGTCAATGGTAGCGACACCGCCGCGCTCGAGGAGCTGGGTTGGGCTATTTTAGTATGCTTCGCATAAAACTCGAAACTTATTGCCCTAGAAGCGACAGCTATAGCTATTCGAAACAAACACCCCTCTTCCTTCAGCGATAGCGCCCGGTCTAAAACACCATGGATCACGTGATTCTACAAGTGGTAAATAATCGAGATCGTTCGCGAACTGGAGGGCGCTGTATTTGGTAGGCAAACCTGATCATTCGGTACGCCACCGCCACCAGTTTACACACACGTCGTAAAGCTCTCGTCAAGCACACCAATGCAATACCGGAACGATAGAACTGATTTGCACTGGATACGATATCTCACCCCCTTCCCCGGTCCCACATAACCTTCTTCCACCAGGGTCACGCTTTGATTACCTAACAGGTGACAGCGGAAGTCTTGGGTTCGGACAGCAGGTGTTACTTTCAATCTGAATCTCCCTTCATCGCTGTACGTAAACGGGAAACACGTAGTGTTTGTACGAAATTTAATACCGGAACAAACTCTTGAAAGATTATTGAGTAGCCTTAAAGCAGAGGCTTAAAAAAGCTGTCTGCTGGGCTAGTTGGTATAGCATAATGAATATTGAAAGCGCATTTAAAGACAAAGAACAAGAGAACAGGACGGGACTAGCGTTTGTCCCGTCCTGTTCTCTTGCCCTTTGTCTTTACCTGCGCTTTCCAATGAGCGCTGCTGGAGGTGACGCTGACGCTGGCGACGACCAGGTCCAACACAGCGAAGAAAGCCTGCAAGTGTTTCGCCTGAGCGTCCTTCACCGTGGCAAATCGACCGGCCACTACGTGTTCCGCAGGGGAGAGCCGCATTGCCAAGCAGACAGTGGTCGAGCACTGTGGCTGTCGCCGTCCTCAACGCAATTCATTCCATTGGGTCGGCTAAGGGCGCCAGGCTGACGACTTATGGGCCGCCGCTGGAGTTTATGAACAGTGGGCGGCGAAAGCGCGCAGTCGTGAGCGGCTCAGGACGACATGCATTGTTAATGGCCCCGGTGCTCATTCGCCAAGTAATCGCACCAACGCGGCTAGAGTAACAATCGGCTGGCACCGGACAAGTTCTCTGACGTCTGTCCGCGCGAAACTCTTGCTTGACTATGGCCACACAAACCGAACGCATCGCGATAAAGCGGGGGCGTAAAGTCACGAAAAGATATAGGCTCCCAAGATAGTGCATAAACGCACGCAATCGAAGGTAGAGCGGAGGGAAGTATGCCAGTGCTACGGCAATATCGGTGCAGCCACCTGGAGGAGCCCTTCCATTGATCGCGTGCCCCCTTTTCTCTCCGCTTTCTTTTTTTGAGGGACAGCCGCTGAAATAGGCTCACTGCCTATCGACGATTCTGTCGGCGCCAAGAGCCGATCGAGCAAGCTCAAGCGGGGGCACGAGAGGCAAACAAGTCAGGGACACGCTTGAGTACCGCGTCACGTGAGCCGATCTCATGTTCTTCCCTTTGTGTGTATACAGTGCGGCGTGGTGACCTTGGGAGCCGTTCCCAATGGCCAGATATAAGAGCATCGCTGAAAGCAAAAACAAGTCCCAAGTCGTAAAAGATAGAAAAAAGATGCGCTTACCTTTGACTCCATTGTATTTCCGTCGGCCTGGTGACCGCAAACAACCAGAGCCAAGTCTTAAAATATTGATCAAATGGGCTTGTCTCGGGCACTCCTATATTTTCCAAACAACAATGATGTGGATAAAGCTTGATAAGTAAGACCTCTAGTGAGCGAACTCGCGATTGTCTGTTCTTGCATCCTATTTTCGCCTCTTTCATGCGAAGAGCAAAGCATCTGCATCGGCTGACTCCAACAATTTAGTTCCCCTGTTTTGTTTGTTTGTTTGTTTGTTTGTTTGTTTGTTTGTTTGTTTGTTTTACAGCGCTGGCTGCTAACGTGAAGGTTATTGGGCAAAACGTCGTCGGTCTCGTTAGTAGTAGTTGTAGCAGCAGTAAAAAAATTACAGACGATCAATAGGATTGATGCGGCAGAGTGTGCGTCAACATTTGCGTTCCCCCCGGCCGAAGCAGACGCTGCCGCTGACGGGTTCAAACCGTACGTGCGAGCAAGTGGCGTGATCCAGTCCGTCAATAACTGTGTGACATGGCGTACACCCACTCCAATCTCCCGATCCAATACGGCAGTCATAGTGTGACACACCGTAGTCCCTCTTCCCCACCCGTCAACCGTCGCCTCCCTCCCTCTCTTCATCTTCCCATTCCCACTTTTTGTCTCTCTCCCCTTTGGGATTTCCCTCTCCCCACTTTTCCACCTGCCAACCGAGGCTTCGGACGGGCAGACGGACGGACGGACGGACAGACGGACGGACGGACTTGTTTCGACTAGGGGGTTCTGATTCGAGCGCATTAAAAGAGCCCGTGAAGCCGAGTGAGAAAAGGAGGAAGGGTAAAGGAGTACCACCCCATAGGGTCGCGATCGCGGGCGGCTACTTACAGTGCATAATTATTATCGCATACCAGATAGCATTGGTTATCCGCATTATCAGTTTCCTAATCGCCATTAAATTTTTGTCTTCCTGCTGCAGTGGCTGCGATGTTCACAAGAAGGCAGGCGTCGTGCACAAATGGTATATTTGGCAGAACGGACCTTGCTTCTCGATCACCTGTTCACCATCATGAGGGAGGACACCTCACCTTCACCCTTAGAACGCGAATGCGCATGTCGGTCGTGTAAATAAATTTTCACTCGTCCTCTTTCTGACAGAATGCGTCTCTGCCTTGATCATTGGCCCGGTTGTCCGAGGTTTTTCTCCACTCCGGGACAAAGGCCACTTCTGGTGGTATCCTTTCAGGTAATTAACCCTGTACTCTGCGCTATCCGCGGCCCCTCAGTGTACTGAGTACCTGCCGACTTCCTAACCTCATAATCCTACACCTACATAATTACTTGCACCATCGTCAACGTTTTTTCTTAATCTTATACCCACACTGGGATAACGACTCCAAGTCGCGTGATATTCGTGATGCAAAGCGAGCAGTACGGTTGACTTACTTTTAGGTAAAATATGCCGTACCGTAGATACCGTTACCACATACCGCTGCTGCGCGATCCAGGTAGATGCTAGCGTAGCCTGTATTCCGCGCGCATGGACAGTCAGTGGAACGTTCCAGCTTACGTTATTGCGTGACTCCCGAATGCGCGCAGTGGGTGTGCGTAGCCAGCGCCCGACGGACGCATTAACTACAGCGGTGCAGAGAAGCGTTTTATTCAGACGTGATAGCATAGTAATGTGCAAAGAAAACGAAACTTTATTGCGAGTCGTCTCTGCACACAGCGCCTGTCTACAGGCGTACAAAAGCTGATTGCCGCCTGTCAGCAAACATAGCCTCGCGGCAGCCTTGTCAGTTCGACGCTGGTAAAAGACGCACCGAGTCCGACAGTTACGCCACCGTTATAAGAAGCGCAACGTTCTAACATCGTTTCAGCCAGAAGCATGTGAGGTATTGTTCAAGAGCAAGAAAATGACGCCTTCTGATGACCATACCGGGAGCAGTACTTTATCCACATCCCTTCAAGTCAACTACTCATCGCGAATGTAACGACTGCGGTGCGCGGCTAATTCTAAAATACCGGAGCATCTTCTCTTTTTATTTCTTACAGAGGAGGGCGCGGTTTATTGCTTCCCAAGCCTTGCAGCTGCGCTCATATTTGTTTCACTTGCGTCAATGCATACGTTGCTGAGCGTCTCACCTGTCGCGCTTATTTTGTTGAAATTGGTCCACTTGTTCATTCCGCTTTATGGTGGCTACAGATGCCTCGAACCGCGCGGTCTCATGAGAATCACCGGTGCGAAATAGTCTCGGAGAAGTTTAAAGTTCGCCGATGGCCTCAACACCAGAAAGCTGCCGCAGTGAGTTTTAGGTGGGCTGTCGCTAAGAAAAAAGGTGGTAAAATGGTAGTAAGTGTAGCAGTTAGTGACTCTGACATGGGCTTTACTACTTTTTTACTCAATGTTTACTACCCTCTTCAAGGTAGTAAAAATAAGCCCTTCGTACCTTTTTACCAGCTATGGTCGCTAGTTACAGCGCCTGGTTAGTAACCGTTCTTTTAACCCTAAAATAAAGTTATAGAACACAATTGATACAGACTGTTATGTAAATAAAATGGTTATGTAATTAAGCATTTCTGCAGCAGGGTGTGGGTAGATAGACTTACCTGTTCCTGCAATCGCAACTGCATAATTTCCGAGAGCCAGTAGCCTGTGAGAGTCAGATTTACGGAGTATATAAGACAAAGAAAGATTTACCTAGGCACGCGCAGTTAGCGTGTCACGCCTGTCTTACCCTTTCTTATTTGCGCTTTTCTTCTATTCTGAACCTTTGTGTGCGCCCGGTAGGGCTGTTTGATGCCATCACCTCGCATATTTTGTACATACTTTGTACATAATTTGTACAGTATGTCTAAGCCTGAGTGTGTGATTGTACATCATTTGTACAATTTGTCTAAGCCTAAATGTGTCATTTACGGCCAGCACACTCTGGTAGTTCTGACTGGTGTCGGGAACATACAGCTTTTTTTTATTTTTGCAGAATACAAATATTTACCAAGCCACGCCATAACACCGTGCGAAGAACCTAGCAACATATGTGAAAACAGTTTCTACCTATTTTCTTAGTAAATACTACTAGCTTTCTGTTTGTGACTGTAGTGCTCTTCACAGCTTCTCGAGGTAGTAACTTCCACTAGTTCTACTTTTACTACTTCCAGTTACTATGAAGGCAGTGATCAGTATGACAAGTAATTGGTTGTTAGTTACTTAGTGAATTCTCCTACCTTTTTCTTAAGAGCCTCGAAGGGAATTTGGGGGTCTTAGGAAGACAACTTGTTGCTTGTCAAATAGCACTGGGGGGACCGACACGAAGAGTCGACATTTTACAGACACCGCCTTTTCTGCACGGCTAAGGCCCAATGGTCCAAGCAAGCAGTGAAGGTCTGTGATAGATCTCATCGCTGAGCTATTGCGCGTTCACAGCGCACTGCTACGATTTGTCCGTCCGAATGCAATATCACAGGCTTAAGGCGTGCGGGGAAGGCGACAATTTCCCAATATGTAACATTTTTTTTCCTCCCTGTCCTTATTTTTGATACTGTTTCATTCTTTAACGCAGAATGCCTTTTCTGGGAGCGTAAAATGGAGATAATTGCCTCAAGAAACCTCAACAAATCATACCCGCACTGCGACGTGCTATGCTAAGGCGCAAAAATGCTAACGACATACATACACACGGTTCAAAAACTCTTTGAAGTGCTTTAGAGCGACCAACGACGACACTGGGAGGGCGCTACTCAGTATCGTTTGTTGTTCAGAGAGACCAGGTATTCTGCTGAGAGGATGGACCATTTCCGAGAGCTTTGTGCGTTAAAACCGAGGTCCAGTTGTGTCCGTTAAATAAACGGCTGCTTTATCAGTGGTACCGGAATTCGATCCTGGTCCATTCGCCCATAAGCCGCTACTCCAGAGCATGTCATCTTTCAGTCAGCCAATAAAAACAGGGTGCTACACAGTATCATCCGATGGTGCTCATCAGACCATGCACATTAAGCTTCTAACGCAAGAAAAAACATAAAGCCTTCAAATAAACTGACACGCCGGCATCTAGCGGCTCGTAATATTCATTCTACTGAAGACATGTAATCGTCGTGCGCATTACACCTACGATGATTTTGACAAGCAAAAAAAAAATATTATTACTTTTCCTTGACATTTTGACCTTGCTCTTGAAAAAAGAACTATACAAAGATATGCACCCCGTCACGTTGCACGCCTTCGATCAAAAGAGGCTTGCGAGGTGGAAAAGAGAGACTGACAGACACCGAGTTCGACGCAATTTCATCTGGCAGATTAGATAAGCAGTCCAGGCAACGGCACGTAAATATCGGCTGTCGCCAAGGCTCCAATCGGGGACGATATGCATAATATTTGCTCGCTTATTCCCGTCGTGAGTCTACTTTTATTTTATTTTTTTAGGTATCCCCCACACAGCGCTCGGCCGCACCTGCGCACTGTCTGGAGGCAAGCTTGATAAGTAGGCGTCCGCGCCGATGCATCGCCGGTAAACGCGTGCTCGGAAAAGTGAACTGACGGGAGCCCCAAGCGACCGACGGCGCGATAGTCGACTGGCGGCCGGCCAACCGGTGTATGCCCCGGCGCGTCTTCCACTACGAGCGCGGGCTCTTAATAATTACGGACGTAATAACCGTAATTGTCGCATTACGACCGCTATGTATCCTGCTGGGAGTCCCGCGTGAATCTCCTCCCCCGGTTGTTCCGCGCCCCTGTCGAAGCTTGGAGAGGTCACACGCATGCTTTGACGTCATCGGCGCCGGACGCACATCCTCCGCTTGAAAGGAGAAGTGAAAGAAGGCAGATGAGTAATTTCTGCGTTCTAATGCTACACCTCTGCAATGACAGACAGCTTGTTGGAGGGCTCCGGGTGAGGATATAAATCACTCTAGCGTTGCGCTGCTAAGGATTGTGAAAAGGAGACAGATGCAGGCAAGCGGAGGCAGACAGGTATTCTTAGGCGCATAACCGCATAAAGCGCTTAACCGCACCTGCATTGGTATTGATTACTCAAAACAGCGCTACAGAACGCGGACAACGAAGAAAAGACACACACTGTGCTCAACATACAACTGCTTAGAACTTACAAAGTAATTAACTATAAATAACCGCCAACTCGCCCAATCTGCTGCTCTTCTTCAGCGCACATGTCCGCCTCCTCTTCGTAATTCTGAGCAGCGCAGAGGCGCATGGCTCATGGGGTTTAGCGTCCCAGAGCGACTTAGGAAATGAGGGTCGCCGTAGTGGAGAGCTCCGGAAATTTCGACCACCTGGGGTTCTTTAATGAGCACTGACATCACACAGTACACGGGACTCTAGCATTTCGCCTCTATCGAAATGCGACCGCCGCGGCCGTGATCGAACCTGCGTGTTTCGGGTCAGCAGTCGAGCACCATGACCACTGAGCCACCGCGGCGGCCCTAGAGTAATAATAGGTTCCAACAATAGCCTGTTACATCTCAAGAACGCCGAGGTGAATGGAGTCGGGAATCAGAAAACGCGTACGCAGTATATGAAAAAAACAATGAGGAATGAGAGATAAATAGTCAACTACCAAACAAGATGGATACACATGTGTATTAGTGCAAACTAACTAATATGCATTAGCGGCATAAACGGAAGAAAAAAACCTATTGGAAACATATAAGTACCAGTAAACTACAAAGCATAGCAACACAATAACAGCGTAACAAATACGAAAAAAAGGGTACGCAAAAAAAATTTATTCAGGTCGCACGAGTTGAAGAAAAGCGGTCGAATAGGTTTTTTTTTTTTTTTAATAATGGAAACGGCGTCAAAATATGTGACTTAATGTCGCCGCGGTGGCTCAGTGGTTATGGCGCTCGGCTGATCACCCAAAGCACGCGGGTTCGATCCCAGCAGCGCTGACTGAATTTCGATGGAGGCGAAGTTCTAGAGGCCCGTGTGCTGTGCGATGTCAGTGCACGTTAAAGAACCCCAGGTGGGCGAAATTTCCGGAGCCCTTCACTACGGCGTCCCTCATAGCCTGAGTTGCTTCGGGACGTTATACCCCATAAACCAAGCGAAACCATACGCGGCGAAGTCTATGAGTGCAACGTAATCTCAAAGCACCGCAGTTCCTGCGTTGCGTTCACGCCGGCTCACGGCGCGTCCGCAACTACTAAGACATTTCAGTTGATTTATTGAAGCGCACATTTTTCTGCTTTGTAGGTTACACTCCGCAACTCTTTTCGTAAATATCGCTAAAAGCTTTTTCTGCAATTTTCAGTGGTCATGAACCGCACTCGGTTCGTATTTCAACTCCAACGTCAAAGGTGAATGAGTCTCATCGGTAGTCGCACGCGGCATTGGTAAACGTAAGACGCAACTACTCCTTAGAATTCGCCATGAATTCCAAAGGTGAATCACTTTTTTAATCACTGTGGGTCAGTTACCGTGATTAACAATAACAATAACAATTTGGTCACGCAACAGTGCTTCAGCGGTGGGCAAGGAAATTTTACGCAATTCAGTTCACAAGTCCCGACCGTCTGCGACCAGAGCGACCTTGGGTTATCCGTTCTTGCGCGTTCCATTGTTGTAGCTCCTTATCACTCTGCGAGGAGCGTATCGCATATTGAGATGCGGCGTCATGGAGCTTGCTCAATGTCACGAACTTCACGCCCGCTTTTCTCGGGCAAGTTTCGCTGCGTAATCGTGAAGATAAGTCCTATTAATCGCAGCAGCGAAGCACTCAAAACAGAAGAGGCTGTAAAGGATGCGAGTATTTTTACTGTGCAATCCCTGATACGCAATCGTACTGCGCAATTGACTGATAGCGCTCGCTTGCGTTGCGGTTACTTGCGTTTTTCATTAAGTGGTGTATTGCTCACTCTACCTCTGTTCCGAACGTTTCAGTTGGCACGTGTCGCGATGTCACTTTGCATGTATCACTGTTTCGTTCGACATATGCACGACGCATTTAATTCAGTCACCCAGCTATGCATGTATATAGTTTGGAAATGAAGACTGACTGATTTCCTTACATAGAACAATTGGGAGAGAAAGGGGCAAAACACGTCTCGAATTTGCAAATAATCGCCGCTTCTCATTTTTCGCCAGTGTCAATTAACAAATATTAGAGTTTTATTTGCTTCTGTCCTCGGTTCGCTCTCAATAAATATGACAAGGGCGGACGAAGCGCGGAACACAGAAAAATTCAGCGATATTATCAAGTTTAAAATGCAGAATTTTGCCCCGCCCGCCGGGCAAAATGAGACGCCCACACAAGATGAGGGCGTTACTCAGCCTTGAAATGAATGACCAAGAAGTTGGCTGCATCAACGCCAGCCCAAGCTTCGTGAACCTGTCCGCATGCCTGCTCTTCGTAGCTTTCTCTCTGTCGCAAGTGCTGCTCTCGACCTTCGCCCCTGTCGAGTGGATAAGCGGTCTCTTGGACCTGAATGTAGGTCAGACCGAACAGAGCTTGCTCCATTGTCAGAATGTGCTGTGCAAGCGTCCGTTCTTTCGTAAAAGGCCTTTACTCTTCTGTGGAGTGCGTCTTTGAAATCATCGAAACTCTTGGTGCTTCAGGGCCTTATTAATAATAAATCTTTTATTGCTCATAATAAGTACAGTACAATGAAACGGGTCTGTCAAAGCCTTGAGGGACTTGGCTTGAGGGCTTGAGGGACTTGGCCCGGCAAAGCCGGCAAACGGACGTGCAATATTAACGTAAAATATGAACATAACATCAACACAAGATATAAAAACAATACTAACACAAAATTAACAGTGACCAAAGTGCAACAGGTTAGGAAAAGTAACATTACCAAGAAATGAAAATAAAAAAATGCCCAGGCTTAGCTTGGTTAAGCCAAGAATGCGCTGCATACTGCGCGGTCTTTTTGCGCGAGGTATTGCTTGGCGGCACTCGATTTTCTCAGCAGCTTTTCCTCCGTGACGCATGGATGGATGGATGGATGGATGGATGGATGGACGGATGGATGGATAGGAGCGCCCCCTTTGAAACGGGGCGGTGGCAACCGCCACCATGCTGAGCCGTCCTTTTCTTTTCCCTTTTTTTTCCTTTTTTATTTTTTCTGTTTTTTTTCTTTTTTTTTCTTTTTTCGACGTCACGTCACGTGGTTTGGTGGCTGCCCGGCCGCGCGCAAGGGCTGAACTGAGTGATTGCAATATGCTACGCATAAAACAAAGAACAAACGGTAATTCAATGTCAATTCAATACTCCGTGCCTGATAATGAATAATTTAAGTCATGCAGGAACCGTGTTACAGTGAACAAACCATGATTTTTAACGCTTTTTTTATGTTGCGGAATACACTTCATCGGGCAAATCATTCAAAATTTGGGGGACATAAACACAGCGCCGGGCTTCTGCATACCATATGTACCTCAAAACGAACGGTGCTATACGCAGGCTTCGGGAAGCTGTATGGCATATTTTAAAATTGCTATCCCAGAAATGCCGTACCGCTACAGTCTGTACAAAGATTGTCCTAAAGCATGGAAGACCAAGGGCTGTGAAAATATTATCGGATGCAGAAAAGGGGGCGTTATAATATGCAAAATTTTTTAGTATGTTTCTTAGGAAAGAGTAGACTATGTTTTGCCCCCTGGCTGAGCAAAAAGCAAAAACAGTAATCCCATATCGGAGAATGCTGTACACCATAGCATGCTCAATAGTTGTTTTTGTGTATGTGTGTGTGATATGGAACAATAGATTTTGTATGGAAAAACAACCACGCTGCGCAACGAAGCTTATCGCAGACGTGTGATAGCTGGCTGTTCCAAGACATATCACTGTCAAAGAAGACTGCCAAGTATTTTACCGAGTTCACATATAGGTGAACGGCACGCACCCACAGGGAAAACAGTTGTCAGCAGGTAGAAAAACTGGCGCATCTATCACTCTTAATTTTAATAGGGATATTTGGTTTGGTTTGGTTTTGTGGGTTTAACGTCCCAAAGCGACTAAGGCTATGAGAGACGCCGTAGTGAAGGGCTCCGGAAATTTCGACCACCTGGGGTTCTTTAACGTGCACTCACATCGCAGAGTACACGGGCCTCTAGAATTTCTCCTCCAAAGAAATTCTAGCCGCCGCGGCCGGGATCGAACCCGCGTCTTTTGGGTCAGCAGCCGAGCACCATAGCCACTGCGCCACTGCGGCGGCAATAGGGATATTTGAGCGAGTTTACATATTCTACTGGTTTACAGCAAAGGAGTGAAACATGTAGAAATACCGTTCTCTGTATAAGTGCCATCTTTAAATTATTTCTGAAACATATCACTTTGGTTTTTCTGTGTGCTCACATACTGAGTTCTCAGAAAATCATTTCATTCTATAATTTATGTTTTCCTGCAGCACATTTACTGCTGTCTCGTAGGTTATACGCCTTCTAAGCAAAACTATATCGCCAGAGTACTAAAAGACTAAACAGTTTGAGGCTATGGAGCGCCACTCATTTGCAAATATATTGAAAAGCACTAGACATGAAACGGACCCTTCTGATTCAGCAGCCTTCAAAGGCAGCTGCCCACTATGTTCGGTTCGGCTATTTAATCTGACAATTTGTGAACGACCGCACAAAAAAATCTTGATAAAACCATAGAAGGGACGTCGTAAGCCCAGCAGGTAAGGTTTTTATAATAAAATGCTATGATCAACCGTATCAAAGGATTTGTTAACATCGAGTAAGAGAGCGCAGATAAACGAATTTTTCTCAAAAGCAGCGCACAACTCGTCTGCAAATTCCGCAAGAAAAAGTAGAGTGCCCCTTCCTGTAATAGAGCCATATTGATGGTCGATCCTAAAGGAGAGCAAATTTGTTTAAGAAGGACGTCATGCATTCAAATAGGTTTATGGTTTAATGGGGTTTAACGTCCAAAAGCGACTCAGGCTATGAGTGAGGCCGTAGTGAAGGGCTCTGAAAATTTCGACCACCTGGGGTTCTTTAACGTGCACTGACATCGCACAGTACAGGGGCCTCTAGAATTTCGCCTTCATAGAAATGAAACCGCCGCGGCCGGGATCGAACCCGCGTCTTTCGGGTTAGCAGCCGAGAGCCATAATACCGCGGCGGCACGCAAATAGGAATTTTTCCAGTCTTTGTGATAGAATCGACAAAACAGAAATTGGTCTATAGTTCTGAATAGAATTTCTTTGTTCTCTCTTGAACAGTGGCCTTAAGATAGCCGTTTTCAAATTTTCTGGCATTGCAAAGTTAAGCAAAAAGAGCAGAATGTCTGAAAGACAATCACGGCCTGTGGGGCGAGTTGTTGCATGAGGGAAAAAACTGCGGCGCAACGGCGACAAACACAAGAAACAAAAGGACAACCCACGCGCAAAGAGCGTGAAAGATCCGTTGCAACAGTGAAGCCGATATGCCATCTATTCCGGTGGGCTTGTTCTGTCTGAAAGTAACCTGGCGACATCTTCCTTTGATAGCCGGCGAAGATATGCCGACACTGGTAAAGAATCATTTAGTGTGCACAGAACGCCATGTCGAGCAGCTGTCATTTCTGCCCCAAGCGTGAAATACTTATTGAAATCATCGCCTTTTGAAAGTGAGTCATCTACCGATACGTCAGAACACGTCACATTCTCATGTTTACCACGAAGGTGATTGATCAGAAACCAGATCTTTGGGGGATTTTTGAAGGATCGTTCGAACTGCTGCTGAAAGTACAGGCGTCGTGCGGATCGAACAAGTGCCACAACACTGTTACTGGCGGCTTTGTATTTTGAACGAAGGTCTGTGTTTTTGGGTGAACGTTTACAGCGTTTCCAAAGCCAGTCATTATTAGCGAATGCTGCAGAATGTCGGGATTTAGCCACTTGTGATTCTGCCTTTTTACGGACAGTTTTCCGAGTACAAGTTTTTTTTTTTTCAGGTCTTTGAATTTATGACACATCTTCGTATAAACTGTCTCTACTGATTCGCCTTCAAGTAAACGTGCCCAGTTAAAGGATGCTATTAACGTATATAGTTTTCTTTCCTCTATAATTATCATGGGTATCTTATCAGCATCACTGCAACTTGATGAAGTAGTTCTAGACAGCCTGTACTGAGGAGAAAAACGACAGGCAGTTAAATAACGATCTGCCAGCCGCTGCGGTGTGATTCATTAGGTCAAGGTGTGATTTGGCGCGCGAACAGCAACGTGATCAAGACACCACTTGACCAGTCGACCGTTCATGCATTCTTCCCGTGTAGGTTAATTAATCTTGCCTTCAATTCCGCATGCGGAAGGCAAGGACAGTTAGTTTGAAACAAATTTCGCTAGGGCATAAAACATTGATGTTGAGGTCACCAGTCAAGCAGAACAATTCATCTGCTTTGTGCTTAAAAAGGGTTTCTTCGAGTTCAATTACAAATCGAGTTACGCTACCAGACGGAGGTCAGTATGCAATAATGTTAAAGATACGTGTAAAAGATTCATTTTTAAAGGTAAACATTCCGCATGTACAAGCGTGATGTCAACAGCAGAAACGTCGTACTTTTCTCTAAGCCAGCAAATTCCTCTCCCACGGCGTACTGGGCGTGTGATAAAACTGGCGCGATAGCCATTCACGGCGAACAAATCTAAATATGATTGTGGTGCGTTTATCTCTGTGATCACGAATATATCGCCAAAATCTATGGACTCCTCTGCTATGATCTTTAATTCCTCCCAATATTAATAATAATTTCTAATAATAATATTCTCTATCCCCAGCACAAAATTGAAATACAAAATTATAAAAGTATATTTTTATTCTATTTTTCGATCAACATAATGTAGCGGGCCGTAGTCAATAGCGGCAAATACGCTTTACCAGAGCCCATGGTCCTCTCCAAAAGGCGGTACAGATGCAGACATATATATGCTAAATTCTTTCAAAAGAGGACAGAAAAGTGCGTTATTAAGGCAGTGCATGGGAAGTGAGAGGGAGAAAAAAGACAACCTGAATGGCTTATATTTGTGCCACAAGTGACGCAACGCGCGAAACCTAGCACGATTTTTTTTTTCATGAAATTTAGATAGTGCTACATTTTTAGACGAATACACAGAAAGACATCCGGACGGACGGACGGACGGACGGACGGACGGACGGACGGAGTCCGTCCGTCCGTCCGTCCGTCCGTCCGTCCGTCCGTCCGTCCGTCCGTCCGTCCGTCCGTCCGTCCGTCCGTCCGTCCGTCCGTCCGTCCGTCCGTCCGTCCGTCCGTCCGTCCGTCCGTCCGTCCGTCCGTCCGTCCGTCCGTCCGTCCGTCCGTCCGTCCGTCCGTCCGTCCGTCCGTCCGTCCGTCCGTCCGTCCGTCCGTCCGTCCGTCCGTCCGTCCGTCCGTCCGTCCGTCCGTCCGTCCGTCCGTCCGTCCGTCCGTCCGTCCGTCCGTCCGTCCGTCCGTCCGTCCGTCCGTCCGTCCGTCCGTCCGTCCGTCCGTCCGTCCGTCCGTCCGTCCGTCCGTCCGTCCGTCCGTCCGTCCGTCCGTCCGTCCGTCCGTCCGTCTGTCTGTCTGTCTGTCTGTCTGTCTGTCTGTCTGTCTGTCTGTCTGTCTGTCTGTCTGTCTGTCTGTCTGTCTGTCTGTCTGTCTGTCTGTCTGTCTGTCTGTCTGTCTGTCTGTCTGTCTGTCTGTCTGTCTGTCTGTCTGTCTGTCTGTCTGTCTGTCTGTCTGTCTGTCTGTCTGTCTGTCTGTCTGTCTGTCTGTCTGTCTGTCTGTCTGTCTGTCTGTCTGTCTGTCTGTCTGTCTGTCTGTCTGTCTGTCTGTCTGTCTGTCTGTCTGTCTGTCTGTCTGTCTGTCTGTCTGTCTGTCTGTCTGTCTGTCTGTCTGTCTGTCTGTCTGTCTGTCTGTCTGTCTGTCTGTCTGTCTGTCTGTCTGTCTGTCTGTCTGTCTGTCTGTCTGTCTGTCTGTCTGTCTGTCTGTCTGTCTGTCTGTCTGTCTGTCTGTCTGTCTGTCTGTCTGTCTGTCTGTCTGTCTGTCTGTCTGTCTGTCTGTCTGTCTGTCTGTCTGTCTGTCTGTCTGTCTGTCTGTCTGCGTATTCGTCTAAAAATGTAGCGTTTAAATTTCAAGAACAGAAAATGCATCACCAACTAGCCCCGCAACGTGTTTTACTAAGCGTTTTACTAACACAGCATGACGTTAACCAGTTCCACATTCTTTGAACTTTGTCATGTCTTCGCGCCTAACAGCAATCAGTGCTTTCCTTGTGTACGTTCGGACCATCCAAGAGAGCGAGAAAACAAAGGCAGAACTTGGGAGGAAGCGGTAAAGTCATTATCCTTACTACACGCCCGTGACTATGTAGCGTTTCCCCCACGTGCAGCCTGCTTTTAAAAGAATTCCCTCTTAAGAACGCTAGGAATGAACCCACTTAAGGTTTTTATAAGTTAAGAGAAATAACAAACTGTAAGAAATAAAGTATCCAAGAATAATGGGGGATGTTGCGCAGAACTGAAAAAGGTGGCGGGCAGAAATTGCAGCCTTCGGCAGCGATAGCTGTCAAGGCCACATTTCCCGGTCACGCGGCGTCGTCACTGTCGGCGTAACACCAATGAGTGCGAGGAGAAAAGGGGAGAGAGACATCGATGTGCGGATATCCTTGCGACGATTGTGGTATCATTCGTTTTTCATGTTTTCTATACCACAGCTTTCGCTTGTGTCCCTCTGTGTAAAAGAAAAACCTGCATCACCCATTAATTGCGAGGACACTTTGGCAACTAAAGTGTTGAGAGGCGAAAGCCGAGGACACTATGCTGTGACGACTTCCGGTGGATGTGACGTCACACCGGTCCAGTGGCTATATCGATACCCAAATTATACTTCTTTCGGGGATCTCAATCGTTAATTACGCTTGATTGCACATTTTTTCATCTAATTTGACACAAATCCGAGGTTTTTCCGACCATTCTGTGACAAATTTCACTATGCCGTGACGACTTCCGGTGGGTGTGACGTCACACCGTTCCCGTGGCTATTTCGACGCAATTTCGACATTTTTGCCTATAATTAATTAACTAATTAATCTACAGTCATCAAACTGGTTTTCTAGGTTCATTTTTCCCTCCTCTATGTGATGCAACCATTGGTTTTCTTCTACCTTATTTAGTTCCCGAGTTAAACGAGTGTGGCACGCTTTGTTAACGGACGACAGTATGAGCCATTAAAGGCTTTCGCCTTAAAATCACTTGTCAGTTCGCACTCTTTGTGTTGTGTCTTCGTTTCGTTTTGTACGTCAAAAGTTTAGCGCGTCGCTATTACCATCAGTATGTACTAAAGTATTTAGCGGCACAACACTTTTGCTGCTAAGCTTCGGTTTCGATTACTATTGCGCGTTTCTATCACTATGCCGCGGCGCTCTCTCAGGCTCACTGCCTGATTGTGCGCATGGACCACGCGAAGGGGGACCCAGCCAATGCCGCCACCGTCGAGTTGTCCAGTACAACGTGGCATTTCCGGCGACGAAGCAGCTACCAACACAGCGGACCACCCCGCTTCCCCCGTTCCCTCACGATGCGCTGCTGATGTGAAACAGTTACTGCGCCTTTCATTTCTTCATAACTAACTTATGATTATCATTATTATTATTACGTTATTATTTCATTTGGACTGCGACGGTAGTTTCTCAGAAGAATATCAGTAGTAGTTTCTCAAGCAGATTCTCAGGAGGGTCAGCGACGGAGACGCAGGGCGTTAGGCCTCAACTTTCCGCTCAGGATAGAGGCGCACTCGAACAATTCACCTCCAGCTGGAAGACACTCCCAGAGGTTATTCTTTGGTTGAGCACCACAGGAAGACGCTGTAATCGAGTTCAGAGCCCTACAAACGCAGAAGCAAAGTGCAAGTGCCAAGTCGGGGTGCGCACCGCACACCTGTCGTGACGAATTGCGTAATCATCATCACTGCCGTACAGACCAAGGGCGTCATGCCGTTCCGCCTGCAGACATAAAAGGCAAGTCGCCAACTCGCAACCAGAGTCCCCATTGAAGGACTCTGTCGCAACGAAGAAATGGAGACGCATTTTTGAAACTTTGTCGGGACCTTGAGTTCACGTAGTTAACATTCTTGAGAGTTGGCCGCACATTGTTCCTTCTTTTTGCTGTACTCTCAACTAAAATCTATGAATGACCACTGGAACGATGTACCTAGAAAATATCTCAAATTTAACCTACCTGCGAAGGCCGCCATGACTAATTAGAAGTGATGTCGCTAGTGTTCTGAACAAACAAAAAAAATGCCGCAAACTATCTTAAACTGAACAATCATTGCAACGAAAAATAATTAGGGCAGCAGTAACCCTAAACGCGGTGGCAGACAGTTCCTGGAGAGAACAGACGTCGTCGTATGAGATGACTCCGGCCTCCCCTCTCTGATGTCCCTCTCTTTTAATTGTGCTCCATGATGTGCCAAATGGAAGACGACCAAGTTGTTTGCGGTTAAATTAAAACGACTTCGGTTGCTGCAGGCGCCACGCCAGTTATTCTGCTCGGGCTTCGACCTGGAACACGCGTCCACGTCCAGTTATACTGCAACGAAGAACAACCAGGCTTCTGAAGACCTTCCCAACAATCGTGCCGGTTCTTGAATGGTGCCCGCGTTCGCGGACCAGTGCAACTGCTATCTCCTTCTACGTGATATATCCCCGGGCAATGTGACATTGCCTAGCGTGACGCCAATCTTTCCCGCCTTCCCTCGAACGCCCTGCGCTTTATCTGCGCACGGTAGATGCCGCCAGCGGCGACTCGGCGTGCGGACCGAGATGTACCCAGGAGTATGCTTTAAATATCGTTATCGCATTTACACTCTTGTTACTTTCTGACGACTTTCATTGGGACGGGTAACTCTGCGCTCACTGGCTGGTCCACTGCCATATCAATTCGAGCTGCGATTGGGCTCCGGTCTCGGCCAATCGTGGCATCGTTGCCGGCGCGCGCGCCAGTCTTGGACTGCTGCTTCTTTTCCCCACACTCGAGCGGATGTATGGGCGCACAGATGATGCTGTATTGAAGCGCTCGTCCTGAGTTAGCGGATAAGGTCGATAAGAGCGAGGCGACGAGAAGTTAAGCTCGAAAGAAACTGGCGAGCGCAGAAGCACCCATGTTGAGACGAAACTTCGCGCCTAACTAAAAGGCTCGAAATTCCATTAGAGGCTTGGTTGGTTTGTTTTATGGGGTTTAACGTCCCAAAGCGGCTAAGGCTATGAGAGACACCGTAGTGGAGGGCTCCGGAAATTTCGACCACCTGGGGATCTTTAACGCGCACTGACATCGCACAGTACACGGGCCTCTAGAATTTCTCCTCCAAAGAAATTCAACCGCCGCGGCCGGGATCGAACCCGCGTCTTTCGGGTCAGCAGCCGAGCACCATAACCACTGAGCCACCGCGGCGGCTCCATTAGAGGCAGTGCGGCAAGCTATGAAAGGGAAAATAATGGCCGTACTTTAACGGAAGGAGAGCGGAGTGGTTTATAGGACGAACTCGAATTTTAATATCCTAGCTGACGTCAAGAGGAGGAAACGGCCGAGACACGCAATGTGGAGAAGAGATAAGCTGTGATATACTATACTATGGAGGAAGGGTAATGTAGTCAGGGGTGGCAGAGCGCCAGATGAGATGAGAAGAAAAAATTTGCTTCCGTTGGTCTATGGTGCAGGGCAGGCTAATTGAAGATCGATGAGAGGGGCCTTTATCCTACAGTGGACGTGATCTGGATGGTGACGGCGATGAATACATAATTCCAGGGCGTCTGTTCATGCAGCCCTACCGTTTCTCGACTTCCTGCTCCCAATAGTTCACATTTATTCTATATGCAATCTCAGCGGGCACGAATGGCTAGGTGCGATAAGTTGTACCCGCCATTCAGGTGCGGTGCAAGTTATTTTGCTTAGCGAGGGCACTGGGGGAAAAAAAAAATGGGAGCGTTTCGGCGTTAAGTCCCTCAGGGTGGCAACAGATCCGAGCACAGCGTTACAACAAAATACACTGCCTGGTGTTTAACGTGCAACACCATTTTCCGGGATGAAGTTACGCTGCGTCAAATGGTTACGCTATGGAGGGGGTACCAGTACCGGCCGCGAAGTCTGGCGCTGATTGAGTTTTGCTCTGATGGCTCTTGCCATTTGTTTTTCCTTCCCGAACATAGAACGAGACAAGCGAGCTTGAAAGACACGTCGCTGGGCTGTCGTAAAAACCGCCTTTCTTGAATTGCAAGCGTCTGTGGCGAATGGTGCGCACAACTATAGAGGAACAGCCATGGAAAAAAACGAAAAGAATTGAAAGGCGATCACGCGAAGCCCCTGTACGGGATTTTACGGTCGAAATTCATTGCGGCCACGTTCCCACAAGGATTCGCGAGAGGGCGCACGAGGTGCGATTTTTTTTATTACTTCTCCCGCAATGGCGAATACGCAGTGGCGAAAGCCTAAGCCACTGTGCAGCGTCTCCATCTGCCGACATTGTTACGTCTGCTCTGAGCAGGGGTGGATTTATGGTGAGGACGGCCGCCCCCCCCCCCCCTCCCCTCATTGCAAGCGGGAAGTTTTGCATAGAAAAACCATGATGAACATCAGTGTGTTCGGCAAAACAAGTCCAAGTCCAAAGAACGTCCCAGTGTGGCCCATAAATCCGCCCCTTTCTGTTCAGCATTGAAATGGCTCAGCAGCAATTTACGAGTGCCTGTATAATGCATCTACCACATTTGCCAAGAGTAACCAGGCAACGTAGTTTGCTTCTCAACATTATAGTGGATCCCTTGCGGCGCCCACAGCGACCAAAGAGTCTCAAACGGTGAGGACAAAGGTTCGCCTCAAGTTATGCATGTTCAGAGCTTAAGGGGTGCCACAAGTGCTCCACAGGACGGCCAACAAAGCAACCTCAATGCTTGGTAACTTTTGGCAAAGACTGTACCTGCAGAACGCACTGCGTCATAACAGGGTGATTATAACCAATTTCAGAAAGCGCACCACCTTACGACTTCTTCAACACAGCGTACTTACAGGTGAGCCCTCGACAGTGTTGGTGCCTGAGAGTGACGTCGCGCAAAAAGGAATAACAGAAACAAAGAGAAAAGAGGCGCCCCCATCTTTGCAGTTTTTAGAGTGCAGCCCTTAAGCGCCCGTCCCGGGTTCCGCGTCGTGGGCGTAACCAGTTGTCCAAGTAGCAGAGCGAAACGCCACGGGAAGATCCCGGAGGGTGGCTAGCAGCGTAACATGCCACTCGCCAGCCATGAAGAGCTGCGTTCAAATTTCGCATTGCCGGCTATGGTAATCGTCTGTCGATTTTTTCCTTGTTCTTTCCTTGCGACTATGCCTTGGCGCTCATCCGGCTAGTCGGGCACCTTGGCAGAATGCCTCGCATTGCGCGAAATGAAGTCGTTCACCAGACGTCACGGATGTGAACGGGAAAAGTGAAACCAGCCAGCGCTTGCAAATCGCGTCCAGGTTCGACTATTCAACGGCGAACTTTGGCAACATACTGCCAATGACAGCAGCAATTTCCAGAATGGCAGCTTACCAATATCCCTCGAGAGAAAAGTGTCCAACAGCTGTATCTTACCGGTACTCACCTATCAGAAACGTGGAGGCTAAAGAAAAGTGTTTAGCTTAAGTTAAGGACAACGCAGCGAGCTATGGAAAGAAAAATGGTAGGTGTAACGTTAAGAGATCGGAAGCGGGCGGAGTGGGTGAGGGAACAAACGCGGGTTAATGACAGCTAGTCGAAATCAAGAGGAAGAAATGGGCTTGGGGCAGGGCATGTAATGCGAAGGCAAGATAACCGCTGGTCCTTAAGGTCAACGGAGTGGATTCCAAGAGAACGTAGCAGGGGGCGGCATAACGTTAGGTGGGGGATGAGATCAAGAAGCTTGTGGGGATACAGTGGCGGCAACTGACAAAGGACAGGGTTAATTGGAGAGACATGGATGGGAGAGCCCTTTGCCCTGCAGTGGGCGTAGTCAGGCTAATGATGATGATGATTGAGTGTCACAAGCCCACTTCATCTCATCTGCAGCTACTTTCGCCGCGAACCTTCGCCTCGTCCTCTGTCTACGACCCGCACACTATGCTTCCTATGTGTGACACCACTTTAGCCACTGCCACTGGGTCCTTCCAGACTCTTCTTGTGTTAGCCACTAGGACATCCACGTCTGTTAATCTTCGCAGGTCGGACTTTGGCAGTGTAAAAAAAAAAGATAAATGTTTCGTTCACTCTCATTGTTCAAAGCGTACGACGCCCCCCCTCCCTCAGCAGCCATCTTTTGTTTCGACAAATGTTAACACCTCTCTATGCAGATATCTCGTCACATTGCGCGGGCATCCCTGAGCGCAAGCACGTAGGCACGGACCGCCGCCACGCCGGTGTGGCGTCACGCGCCTGCGTCAATTCAGCGTAGAAATCGCAGCGCGTCCAGAATAGAGGCTCGCATGCGTGCCATTAAACGCGGGCCGCGCCGGCGCGTCTGCAGCAGCAGAGCAACGGTGCTTCTCCCCCTCCTCCTCTCCGCATGGAAAGTGGCGGGGGCGCGAGAACGGCACGTGCGTCCTTGGAGCCTATCCCCAAGAGCGATCGTCGGCGCCAGCAGCGGGCTGCGAGCGGCCGTCTCCGACCCCGAGCCGAGTGCGCTCCTGCTCTCTCACCTGTGGCTGGGGAGAATTTAAAATGAATGGGGAGGGCGTGCTGTTTCTTCAAGCGAGAAATTTTCTGCGAGAACACCTCTTTACCCCGCTCCCTCCCCCCTCCCTTTTTTTTCATGAAGTCCAAGAAAAACATTGTGAAAATAGTTGCGCCCCGCCCACACAGCCAGCCCTTCTAAAAGATGCCCATGAAGCTACTTCTAATCAGCAGCTGAATCAGCAAATTCGCAAAAAAAAACACTCCCTTTTACGCAATGTCCATTAAAACACTGACCCTTACCAGGAAAAGGTGCTTTTTCTGTCATTCTGAGGAAGTGGGCAGCCATCTTAGTGGTCATGACGGATGAGAGGGCAATGGCGGTGGGCCAGCGGTCGGCCAGGAGCCTCGCAAAGGACTCAACGGGAGCGGAAGTCACGTGCCGCGACTTGAAAGGCCGCCAAAGTAACGGCGTCGCCGTCGTCGTTGCTAAGGGGCGCGGAGTTCCTCCTTGCCCCCGAACGAGCCGTGATTGCACAGAGAGGAGATGCACGGACGGCAGATAAAAGAGGGGACGCGTTATTAATGCGGACGAGACGAGGGCAACGTAGCATCGTGGCCGACGTTTTGCATCCGGCGGCGGCGGCGTGACATCGTAGAGCCCGAACATGCCGTCGACGTCGCACTTGTTTATTCGCTCTTACGAAGCGCCCATACGTCCCCTTCTCGCTGTTGCGAAACGTGTCCGGCTGCCGCAATCCGCCGTCTGAGTCCCCTAAAAGCTTCGCCAGACGTCAACAACCTCCCATTCAGCGCTGCGAGGAATTCGGTGACAATTGTAAGGCCATCGACGAGCGCTAGTCAAGGGCATCATCCTATAGGAACAGCTAATTAGTTTCTAATGGCACCAGCTACATTATTTGATGCGTTGTAATGGTGATCTTGCCTTAGAAATTCGATCTGCCTCTTCGGGCACTAGACCGGAGCAGATCTAAAGCCATCTCATACCACACTGATGTTTTGTCTCGAGTGCCTTTCCACGTTGAAAAAAAAGAAAGTGATCCGTTCCAGTCTCCATGCACAATTTTTTTTTTCGAACTTCGCGCTACTGAACTGCAGGGACAAAAGCATCTTGTTGCACCGCATGCAACTTGAGCTTCGCACTATGGTAGAAAGCGCAAAAAAAAAAAGATGTGGAAAAAAGCAAGCAGGAAAAAGTAACTACAGGAAAAGAAGCGCCACTGCGCTGACGTCGGTTATAATTCGATGCAGCGTTTCGTCACACCGTATGTGCAATGAGGATCGCAGCATTTCCGCTTATTCAGAACAGGCGCGGGAAGACTGGCTACACGAGCATTTTAACCCATTTGTTTCACCTTTCTAAACGAGGGAGTTAATTCTGCAGTCTTTCACATTTGGCGCCCTGACGCACTGAAACGACTGGCGTCACGGGAGAGGCGTGTTTCGCCAGCGTCACATTCGTGCGTTTGCAGCATCGAAAACCAGCGGCATATTTGCCTGCTCGCGCGCGTCCTCATTTCAGGCGACGTCCTGCCAATATAGTGCAGTGCCCATGACGCTACGCGCGGCCGCTACGCCGCATATTGTCCGTCTGGCCCCCAGAAAAGCATAGCTGTGTCGCGACTGTGTTGCAGCTGGCAGGCGACGCACATGTTACTTCGATTATTTTTTCTCGCCATAGCTCTGAATCCCGCGTTACAGGACTGTGTGTATACGCGAATACCTTTTTTATTTTTTATTCATTCGTGTCCACGACATAACAAAAATGGCAGACAGACGGTTTAGCATGGCTAAGCGCGGAATATCGTGCAGTAGCACTATAGTTGCGGTGGGCACTTCAGGTCCTTACGTGCTAAAGGTACTTGCGTGCTAAAGTCACACTACTCCGAGTGGAAAAGCCAGGTCACTAGTTTCTCCCGCATAAAGAATTCTGTTTACGAACCAGAGTGCGATAAAAAATGCTGTTCGCCTCCTTTCTGTGGGAGCGGTGCACAGACTGGCTGCCACACTCCCGAGCGATGACGGACAGTTAGCTAGATAAGATAGAGAAAATACTGCGAAAGTGCGTGATATGACGCCCCTCCGGGAGGCGAAAAGAAAAAAGAGAGAGAGAACTCTGCTATTCGGTGCCCACGTCTCCGCCGTCACTGCCCTCCTTTCTCGCGTTAAGATGCAGGTGACAGAGAGCGGCTTTCCGCGAGCGGACTACCGGTTTCCAGATACGCTGTTCCCGAAAAACCGCTCTAATCGTTTCTTCCAAGGCAAGCATACTTTCCTTGAGCGGCAGAACAGGTGCGTGGGTTATATTCCCATAGAGGCAGTTCCGCCTTTTAAAAGTCCAGCGCAATCGAGCAACTGCGAATTACAGCACGCTCATATCAGCTCGTTCGTGTCCTATAATAAACTACGTGGCGCCCTTGTACCAGGCGCAGCCGGTCTCTAGGCAGAGGCAGACGCTTACAAATTCAATTTCAAGCTCTGTACTTTTCAGTGCAATTGAGGAAGAGAAAAAAAAAAAAACAGGTGTAGCGTTCGCACTGCGAACGGCCCGATATTCCAGGTGCCAGACTAATTTGTATGCGCACTGTGGCTGCTTGCCCTGCGCAGCACGAGACATCAGAGAGTGTGACGCCACCACTGCAGTGCTAATGCACGCGGCGGTTCACGCCGAGGGAGTCACGAGTAAGCGCTTCAAGCTCTGTTTACATTCCCCCTCCTTTCGACAGTGTGGCCTTTGCTTCGCGGAATACCGTACGCCGGTGGGCAATCGAGCTGAGAGAGGGAGAGAGTGCAGGCGGCCTATGCATGTGTCGGAAGAGTTGAGGGCAGTTCATATCTGTCGCCTCTTCAAGATGCACCTCGTGTAGTGTTTGCGTCACTGACAGTGTTATCCGTGACGCTGAAAAAGATAAAACAGGACCGGGTAAAAAGCGACAGTGCATACAGACAGCAGCGTGTTCGCTAGTCGCCTGCCAACATGAAAGTGTACATCATAAAAGTAGAACGCCTTTCCTCTGCTTTGTTGATGCCGAAAAAAAAAAAAAAGAAAGCAACGGCATCCCCAAACTCTGATACGCCGCTGCTCAAGCAGCGGCCAGTTCCTAACAAGAACAGCGAACGGACAGAACGACCGAAACAGTGGTGTCCGTAAAGTGGCGTTCACCGCTATCCCTACATGCGGACTGCTAGGCCATGGTCAATGAGTATAACTCAGCGGCTGCTGTTGCTGTTCTCACTGCGTGAAACCCTAGAATCGAACGACTTCTCTAGTAGTGTGAGGCCTCGAAAGCTCTCAGTAGTACAGTATTGACAGTGAAGACACCATTCCGACGCGAGCAAATCTCCAGACCTGCGCAGCAGCAGAAGGAAAGTATACCCATTTTTCAATGCGGCGTTCGCGCCTTGATTGCTACATACGGGTGTTTCAGCGAACATTTTCAAAAATAGGCTTTCTGGAGTAAAAATATGGCTTTTGCGGCATATTATTACCAGTGTTGGTTGACACCAGAAAACCGGTGAATCGTCTTAAGCAGTAAGCTAGTTAACTAATTTTTAATAATGAACTTTTTAACTAGCAGAGTTAGGCACCTAGCTGCAATCAGAGATTTGTAGTCGGTCGTTAGTAATAGCCATACCAGCTTTTAGAATTTCGAAAACGTGGTTGGTTACCCTCGCCGCTGCGGCTCGACAAAATTTGGCTATTTCGACTAGTTGCATGCACTGGAGGGGTTGCTTTGCCTGCATGCTTTCGAAAGAGCATGCATTTTCGCACGATGCAGCCAAATTTTTAGATTTTTTTTAGTTTTCAAAATTTCGAAAGCGCGATTACTCTCGCCGCTGCGGCTTGACTAATTTCGGCCATTTTTCGCGCCGTTCGAAAACCACGCGTCTGCGGGGAGAGCGAAGCGACGTCCATCAAATCGCGACACTCCGTGGTGGCATTTACCTAGTGATAATCGCTGCCCCGCCCGCGTTGGAGCAGCGAGGCGGAGAGGAGCGGGTAGCACCGTACAGCATCTGCGGGGCAGAGACTGTCAGTGGTACGTAGTACGTCTCCAGGACACGCGGAAAGCTATCTAGGGGGATAGTTGCCACCATTTATAGAGCAATGACGCAATCTCACTACCCCAGATTGGAGCACATTAATCCGATTTCACCTACACAAATGTAGTCTCGAGCTCCCAGCTGATAACAGAGCTATCAGTTTCAATTGCGTCTTGCGTGTCTAGACACTTTCGTCCCTGATAGTACACTGTACGCTCGCAGACAAGGGGTGAAGGAACGAGATGGGCAAAGAGAGTTTACGATGAACGCAGTCGCCTGGCATTCCTACGGGCGGAGTGACTGCCCCTCCGAAGCATAGCCCAACGTAGAGTAGTGGTAGTAGTGAAAACATTTATTTTTATTTTTTCAAAAGGAAGAGTTAGGGAGTAGGGGGATGGGGATAGATAGATGTGGAGCTTCAGTGGTCGGTCTTCCCTAGTCCAGGATCCCGTTGGCCTCCGCCGCTGCCTTGGCCCTCGTCACCAGCTTAAGCTGTGTGCTCGGGTCGGAGTCAGCCAGGAGGGCCTCCCACTGCTCTATACTAGGGCTATTTACCTTTGGTAGTAAAGGGCTTTTTTCGCAGCCCCAGGTGGCGTGGTACGTTGTGGCGTAGCCCCCACACCACACGCACTCTTTCGCGTATCTGTTCGGCCACATTTTGTGATACATGGCTCTGCTTGGGTAGGTGTCTGTAGTCGTCTGAGCGTGGTGGCCTGCTCTCTGTCGAGGATATCCACCGGAGCCGAGTACTTCTCATCTTCTCATCGAGTAGAACTCATCTAACTTCGCGTTCACTAAGGCTACTTAGCGCTGAAAATAAGACCAGCGACAGCAGTACGCGGCCACCTATCTGACACGAGGGAACACGTCGCAGCTCACTTCTTTCTAGTTCCTCCTTTTGTTCTATTCCTACAGCCAATCAAACGTGCACCAAATTCGTGCAGAGAAAAATAGGAAATCGACGCGAATAGCAGGTCACTAAATTTTTTGGCCGAGCTGCAAGTGCGCCCTGGTAGGTACATTTCTGTTTGGGAAGTTCTGCAGCGCTCCTGTAGTTGGCTACCGTGCGTCAGCTACTTGCGACACGTTAGCTGACAGCTGTAGCCGTCAGGACGATTAACGGTTGTCGTGGGCGGGTCTTGGACGCGAGGCAAACGGGCCTCCTACGCGACATACCCGCCGAGCTGACACGATCTAGTGCCAGCTCTGGGCTCGGAGTTTTGTCACTGTTATAAAGAACCAAGACAGTGTGAGTTTAGGGTTCACTCAAGCGGCCGCACCGCTCTAGGTGGGTTTCCACTTCTGTCAAGGGAAAAGTCGGTAACAGCCATCTTGCCTAGGGAGAAACTGGGAGGCTAAAGAGAAAGCTTGAAGTTAGATCGAGGACAGCACAGCAATCTATTGAAAGAAAAATGATATGGGTAATGCTAGAGTCACGAGGGGAGAGCATCGTAGATTAGAGAGCGATCTGAGTTAATGATGTCCTAACGGAAATCAAGATGAGGCAATGAGCGAGGGCGGGGCATATGATGCGGATAATAGTTAACCGATCATGCTTGGAACAGGTGCAGTAAGTTGGGCCTGTCGGTTTAGGGTAGTTTCCTGAAAGACCATCGAGATGACCGATGGTCTGGTAGGGGAACTCAGGTTCGTTTTTACGGGGCTTGATGGCCCCAGTTGCATCTATGAACAGAAAATCGTGCGTTCTATGTAGCTCATTTTATCATTTCTGTATATATCCGAGATTGCTCCCATCTCCCAAGTCGGGGGGGGGGGGGGGGGGGGGGCAATGGCGTCGACCGATTTTCATGACATGGCAGTTAATCCGATTAAGCCGTGGTTAACCTCCTTTCATCTGCCACCGCCTGCGATGTCACTCTGGCAGGTCCAAGGGGGTTAACCACGAAGTCATGACAATCGGTTGACGTATTGGCTGAGGGGTCTCCTTTGAGGGTCATCTGCCGCTTCATTCTTGAGCTGTATCTGACTATAGTATACCCATGTGATAGGCTTTAGATTATTAGTTTCCGCTGGAATTGCTGCGTAGTCTGCATTACTCACATTTGTGCTGCATTCATGTTTAGCTTTTGTGCCTTTTGAAGACAGACTCCTTTGACATTCTTCGTCACGATCAGAGCAGGCGCAACGCATGAGAATGAACACAACGCCAGAGGGATCGCACACCGTGGAAATTGCATATTCATCCAAACATGAAGAAACAGGAGCCTATGATAGTATTTTTTTTATCGATGTCATTGATCTTAGTCGAGTTCGAGTTACTCTCGGATGGCAAGACGCGGTAACCTATAGCTTGATGAGGCTACGAAAAAACTGGCCTGCCTTGCGGCGTCGTTAAGTCAAAACCCTACAACTTTAACTTGACTCTGGCGCTCTGTAATGGACAACTCTTTCCGCAACGCAGCGGCGCCGTTCATCAGCGCGCGACTTTCACTTTGCCGCCGCTTCGCTTGACTTATTTTTGTTTACTCACGGCGGCGCTCCACTCATCGGTCGTGTTACTTAAAAACAGCGTAAATTGGGACTCCCGCGCAACAGATTTATCGCCGCGCGTCTTTCGCTGCGTAGTTAAGTGCCAGTTCCGATTAGCGGAAGGTAGTCGTTAGTCGCGGGTCAGCCGGAACGCAAATTGGTCCCCGGGTTATCGCTGCCGCCGCCGCGGGATGAGGAGCCAGGTCCACCGTCGATATAAATTTTTTCGCGGCATGCTCCGAGCCGGCGTCCTCTCCGAGGGTCTAATAGGCCATTAGCCCGCGTCCGGAGGACGAGGAGGCGCGCGCTTTTGTTGCTCTTCGCGGAGAGTGCGTGTTGTTCGCACTTTCCTGCGCAGCAGGAAAAAAAAAAGGAAAAAAAGAAAGCATCGCGCGCTTCTATTAACCGCACAGGCGCACTGCAGCCGGCAGCGTCGCCTCAGGAGCGCGTGCCCGCACCGCGTGCGTTGCACACTGGCCAGCGCAAAAGCGAAGCATATCATTTCTCGTGCTCGGCATAACGCTTAATCTTGACAGCGGCTATCATTTATGCGGCGGACATCAATTTCAAGCGGGCACGAGACAAACAGACTCCCGGGCGCGTAACATATTTCTGCTCTTTATTTAGCGGTCGTGTAATGAGACGCTGCGGCGTGATGTCTGCGGGGGGAGAAGGGGTTCCCGGGCGGGGCCGGCTTCCCCGCGCTGTAAATTGGCGCGCCTTAAAAGGATTTGATGGACGCCACGGTGCGCGCTCCGGATTAGCGGCGGGAAATGCGCGGAATGTGACCTGCCCACCGCCAGCGCCTTTTTGATCGCGTCGGCCCGCTCGGTGGAGTCCGCTCGTCCATCTGCAGCGGCGGACTGGCCCATCCACATCGCGCCCGAGACCCCGACTTCGCGAGACGCGGGCGCGGTTAAATAGGTCGGCGAACTAATGACTGCTCTTGTCAACGGTGTCGGGAATGCCTGGGCGAAATCTCTGACGACAGTGCCCAACCAAGTAATGTTCGGTGTAGTGGATATTTCGCTTCGCAAAAACGATGCAGCGCTGCGGACGCCACAGCTGTCGTCAGCTATAATCAGAACCACACTTCACAAAGCTCTGTCCAGCCCTGATTTGCCAGCGCTATCTGTATCCCTTCCCAACGTCGCACTGTTTAATTGAAACAGAGGCAGTGATGTTTCATGACGCAGCCGAAAATATACTCATCTAGACCTAAAAATCACCACTTCAGACCCTTTTTCTCTGCAACAGTTTGAAAATTCTGGCAATATGGAAAACGTGGGACAATTTCGGTCCCTATAATATCTTCATACTCAGACAAAATTCCTCCTTTCGACAAATTTTACGCTTAGAATTCCCTGAAACAGCTAAAATTCCACGAATGGAACCTTACTGAACAGAGGATAGACGTCGTAGTGCCCACGACGTTCGTTTCCCGGGCGATGAATAAAAAATTACGCCGGGTAGACTGCCTCTTACACCAGGTTACGGAGGAGAAAATAACGGGTCATGAAAGGGCCTGGAATTACTGCCGAAGATAGACGTCAAAGCAGCCACAGTTCGCGCTCCTTGAACTGGTCTTGAACTATTGCAGCGGGAACTCAGCGCTCTTGCATATACGGTCAGAAATACGGCCCGGTGTTCATATATCAACGTCAACCACTCTGTCCACACAACCATACGCAGATTGTGCCTCACAATCCTTACACGAAGAGATTTCTATGTAGAGTAAATAGAGCGGACTCTGCGACATGTTTCCGCCGTGAGTCAGAGGAAGAAATCGAGCACCTCTTCTTCAAATGCGGCAAGAATACCGCGATTCTGCGAAATCCCATTGACTCATTGTAAATGATAAGACGGCCCATCGCCGCAGCAGACCTCACGAAAGCGGCACAAGTCGGCCACTGTAGACGTTCATACAACACGTGCAGAGGAACGGGCTCACAGCAAAAGCCACAGCCTTCTCCTCCACCAAGGCCGTGTCTGGCTAGCAGCCATGCATCCTCAGCAGCGTGGTGGCGTAGTGCTTCCATTTCCGCGGATATACAAGCTATGCCTGCGGAGGACCGAGCGCAGAACCCGTCGAGTGCACCTTCCCCAGAGCCGTGCATTGCACTCAACAAGGAGGACCCAGAGGCGTGGCCTCCTCTGCTGTCGTTCTCTCCTATAGTGCTGGTCAGCGTCAGCCAGAAGAGTTACCTGCAGACGATCAAATCAAAACGGTGGTCAAGCAGCTGGTCGATGCTTCGCGCCTGACTTTTGCTAGGCCAGATAGGCTGGTCGCCGAGGCAGATAGGCTATATCTTAACCACGGCTGATCCCGTGCTCACTACTTTTGAGTAGCGGCAAAATATTATGGCTTAGCGGCACTGTCACTACTGGCATTCGTACCCCGAGTGCAGCTCACTGCATTGCCTCTCATCTTCACTTTCAGTCTTTTCCTCTTCTTTCCCTCTCTCCTGTGAGTAGTAGGCCAGAGACTCCGGCCGACCTCTCCACCTTTCTGCACATTAAATATTTCTCTCTCTCCTTGAACAAAAGGCTGCTGTCTGTGGCGAAAACTCGCA
This sequence comes from Amblyomma mixtum, assembly GCF_055824585.1. Taxonomy (NCBI): domain Eukaryota; kingdom Metazoa; phylum Arthropoda; class Arachnida; order Ixodida; family Ixodidae; genus Amblyomma; species Amblyomma mixtum. The sequence continues at coordinate 41,364,216 of NC_143014.1, forward strand.
GCTCATTGCCACTCCATGGGCTACAGAAACGGCCAATACGTGCCCTCACCGTTTTTTTTCTTTTTTATAAGCGCCAAAACTGTTGGGGGCGGTACTCAGTCGCTGTTGTGCGGTGACTATATCTGAAGTGACCTTGTCTCTGGACCGGCATTGTCAATATATGTGCGTATGTAGTATGCGCGAAGATCACATGCGTATCTGTTTAGGAGTAGACATTTTACTAGGACGCCGTCCCGAACGGGGTTCGGCGTTTTGCGATGGTTGCGAGATATACGCCAGCAACTCTCGCATGGGCGACCGCTCCTTCAGCGCGTGACGGTGCAAGTTCGGCGGCACGGCCACATGCCTATCACTCGAGGAGAGGTTTCGCGTGAAAAAGCGCTCCATGCGAGCCGCGCTTCACTTTTTTGTGAAGCAGCGCCCGCTTACTTTTCATGACGCATATCTCGCCACCACCTCAAAACGCCGAACCCTGTTCGGGGCAGCGATGCAAACATAAGCAGATGTCGTTGCTTGACCGGTCGTTTGGGAGCGCTGAAACTGCTTCCTTATCACGTGGTTATTTTTGTATTTCGCGGGCTTTTTTTTAAGGCAAATAAAAAAAGCTGTATCAGTGGTACTTGGTTGAAAACATCGCAACCGGTTATTTTTCTATGGGATCTGCAATTCCTGCATTGACACTTTTTTCCTAAAGGCAATAATTAAAAAGTTAGCTAATCAGTATCTGCTAATTAATTACGTGTGCACAATAAAAAAAAAATACCGCAGACTAGGACACGCGACTGGCAACAACCCTCAGTTGGTCTCACGGGGCTAGGACACTTCGTCTTTTTTAAAAGCTTGGTTACTTTTAGCTGGGACACCCTGTATAATTTTCAAAATTTGGTCGGTAGTCTACGCAAGTGACAATGATAGCGATAGCACACGCGTAGCCCATATGCTTACAGACCACATCGTAGTGTTAACACAGACGCCCGCATTGCAGTGCCGCCCATCTGCATCTGACCCCATTCTGATGCACAGCAGCCGCTGAACAAAGGCCAGGAAACGCAACGTTCCAGCCTCACATCCGCGCCGTGCGCGCAGGGCCCGTGAGCCGGGCCCCGACACGGAAACCTGAATGCTGCCATGCAAGCGGCGCAGCTTGCCGGTGCCGGCTTCAGAGAAAGAAGCAGATCCTTTCGCCATACGCTGCGGTGTACAGGCCCACAACACAGGAAAACCTTGGAATCAGTGAGGACAGAAACATCGACCCAGCCTCGGCCTCAATGCCACGGGTGGTGCACATGAGATATTCTATCAGGCTAGCCGTACATCATTCTGCTTCCCATTCATGCTGATTTCGCGAAGCGATATGTATAGTCTACCAATGGCTATCAATAGATTGCGGTATCATATGCAACCACAGGATCACAGTCATAACGATATTTACGAAGCCAGGTACATAGTATACAATCTCGCACATATATACTCAGAGACGGCTACATGCGGCGCACATAGATGCTCTCATGAACGCAGCTGGTAGGCAAAACGAGCCCTCCTTCTCTAGACACGGAACCACTAAGGTTTCTCACCATCCGCGCGCTGGTTTGCGGAGTAAAATCTCGGGGGCTGCGGCCAAGCTGCGGGCGTGTACCTGCCTCCGCCGCGGAGGGCGTGGGCGTTGCTGCGCTCATCACCGAGTCGCGGACTTGATTCTCTCGAGCCGCGCCCGGTGCACTTCGACTGAGGCGAAATGGAACAAAGCCTGAGAGAACAGCCCCGGGAGGTCGGGATTAATCTACACAGTGCACGCTGCGGCGTCCAGCCCGGGCATTCGCTATAGCGCGTTGCAAATACGCATCGCGAGACGGGCAGTGCTACAGAAGAACCCGCCCGCAATAGCCACGGCCGCCGCGAACTCACTCTGTATCGGAACCCGCGCCCATAGCTGTGCGACCTAAATATCGCGAGAAAACGGCGTCCGGAACGCAGCTCATTCATCTGCGACGGCTACCGCCGGTCCTCTCTCGGGTGACATGGGCGTTAGTCGAACTGCCTGCACTGCACCAGCCAGGGTGCGCACCGGTCGCCTGAGTGGACAGCGACCCCGCCACAAACGTCATATTTTACGGGTGAAAGTGGGCAGAGGCCCTCGCAGGCCGTTGCGCGCGTACGCAGTTGAGCAAGTAATTTCCGGGTTCGTTGCGGTGGTGAGTGTCCCCTTTCCCAGTCAGCTAGGATTATGCGATAGACGAAGGATGGAAAAAGAAGGAAGAAAACGCAGTTTTCGAGCGGAGACTGAATGCGATAAGGACGGTGTTTTATCGTAGTGAAAGAACCGGGCGTGCAAAACCGCGACAGTTGAAACGCCAGCAGCAAATGAACACGTGTCCGCTTTGTGTGACACACTGACGGCGGCGGCGGATATGCCAAGTGCATCGGTGCACAGACCGCCGCCAGCTGTTGAGGACGTCGCTTCGTATAATATGGGTGGGGCACACAGTATCATTGTGGTGACGCTCGCCGTGGTCAGCTGTCATCGAGTGTCGTGAAGTCCTCCGCATGATGCAACTTCCGTATTCTGGCGTCATTCATTCGCATTGGAGCATTTCTACACTTTTGCTTTTTGGTTTCCTCGACTCATCGTTTAGAGATTGGTGCTTGCATACATTAACCTAACTGCGCGCACACTAACAAGTCTATGAAGGGAACACAAAAAGTGCCGAATTGATTCTCACGCAATGAAGGGAATACTTACTCATTATTATCGACTTGTAAGATTGGCGCATGACAGCCTCTTACGCTCGTACACCACTAAACCGAACACAACCCGATGCAACACAGTGTCGACTTGAGTGCATCGATACGATGCAGAGGAAGGCTATACACACCCTACATTCTCATAATGTTAACATTTCGAGAAAAACTTGGAATTGTTGGCCAACTCGGTTTCGCCACGGTATGTGCTGCTCGTCTTGATTAGCTTAGCTGACACAGCGAGTCAGCTAAGCTAATTCCGGGTGGACCCGGGCTCGGGCCTCCGAGCAGTGCGAAGTTTCAGCTCCGAGAATTTTGAGAAAGCTGTGTAGCTTCATTTTGTAGCCGTATGACCGCATTCGTACTAATGAGTAATTTGCACCCGTGCATCAAGTCTGCCCCACCTTAGCCGCCGCGGTGGCTCAGTAGTTATGATGATCAGCTGCTGACCCGAAAGACGTGGGTTCCGTGTACTGTGTGATGTCAGTGCACGTTAAACAGCCCCAGGTGGTCGAAATTACCCAGAGCCCTCCACTATACGGCGTCCCTCATAGTCTGAGTCGCTTTGGAACTTAAAACCCCATCAACCATCCATTGCAACGGCATTCATGTAGCTTGTTGGTTAAAGGGGTTGGCAGATATGTGCTGTTACCGTGGTTTTGCACAGTATGCTTAGATTTAGCCACGTGAGGGTACTAATAGTCGGGTGCGATAGTGACACGATCATAACAGTACACTATGCATTCTTTCATGCTCGCACGCACAAAAAAGCGTAACAACGCAGACATACATTTCTGAGCGATAGGTGTACCCTTAAGTCACCCAAAATTCAACATTTCTGGGGGAAACTAGGCTTCAAAAACGTCCGCACAACGCGTTCAGAAAACGGCAAATTTCATGTCGCGCGGTCTCTACGAACAAAGCGGTGCTAAGCTACGGTTCTCCACTTTTCCATTCAAGGATTTATAAATTTTCATTCTGTGGGGAGTATTCAACTACGCCATAGTGGCCGCCATATTTTTGTCTTTGGTGCACTGAGAAAGGCTGCCGGCGTGTGTAAAAGGATTATCGCCTCCTACTCCGGCTTGCACTAGACAACAAAACGGCGTTCGTTCAGTCACCTGCATGCCCCCTGTTCTCATCGCCAAGCAGTTTTTTTTTTCTTTTCAAGCTCGTCGTATATAGGTGTAGATAATCTCAAAACTCGTCGTTTGTTCATTCCACTGACGGGCGTTTCGAATGACCCAGATCGATGTCATTGCTGAAAAATGGCAAGCTCGTGTCGCGTCATCACAGCGCTGATTAGGACTCTTATCGGTCTGTCTTTTATTTTTCTTTTGCGGTGTCGTCTTCTGGTGATTACGTTCGCGGCAACCGAACTGCCGGTTGCGAGTCGTTAGCGCAAGCCAGCGTCGCACGGTTCGCCTCTCAGGCTCCCGCCCTTCGTTTTTAACCGTCACAATCTACCATCACTGTCTCATGCAAGCTGGAGCAGAAAAAAAATGTTATTAAATCTGGTTCGCTTTTGCAATCATGAACCTGACTCCAGAGAAAGCCTTCGCGCTTGAAAAAAACACTGCTGCCATTGAAATGGCATCCACTCCACGCACAAAGAAAGAAGTGTACGCTTGATGAATACAACGTTTGTTAGGGTTGTATAAAATATGCGCGAAACTGACACTATTCAAATAGGGAGTTTTAGGATAGGGGGACCCTATCAGTTAGAGGGATAAAACAATAACGTCCGCAACGGAGCGCACCACAGAGCCAACGCGCCGGCACTAATTTACGTCTCAAGCGAAGCCCTGTGCTCCGAGTTCACAAACGAAGGCACGAAAGAGAGACTACACAGACAAAGCGCAGACTATCAACTGTTTTCAATGAGCAAGGGCGCTGCAAAAATAGATGAACATTTTTTTTTTTTCATTCGCCAATTTTTTGTCATTAGTCTATTTTTCGTGTCTTCGTCTGTGAACAAGGCGCACAGTGCATAATGAACAAAAACCAACTAACCCAATTTGTTGCACTGTTAAGCTTAGTTATCAAACGTCCATGTCGATTCGTTCAAGATGGTTCACAAACGTCTTGTCGCGGTCTTGGTAATTCCGTTTGCATGCTTAAGAGCCGCTGTCCAGCAAATAAGAAGCCGCGGGTAAAGCGACACAAACGGAAATGGAGGGAGCTCAAAACAGCTGCACCGAGTCCGCTATACAAAGCTGCACCCAGACTCGCCTTGTTTACCGAATCGACAAAAAAGAAAAGAACAGGAACTGTGTCAGCAAGCACAAATAGCTGCCATGCCTATCGCAGTGCACATCGTAGTGGCAGCAAGAGCAGGAGTCGGCACTGTAGGCGGCGGGTTGACAGGTCTCATATGTTCGTGCCGGCTAAAGGAGAGAAGTTACGATAAACCGATGTGGGAATTGAAAATTTCATTCAGGGGCTCAGCGGCGTGGCTTGAGTGCCGCCTTTTATCGGCCGCCAAACCCTCTCGAAAACTTCGGCAGCGAGCACTCGACGCCCAAGTGCTTCCCTAATCGAAGGAGGAGGAAGAGAAGCGACAAACGCTCGGCCCTGCAGCCCCCAGACACGCGCATTAGACTATTTCGCACATATAACGGCACTTGGCGCGGTGCCAGCGAGGAGATAACCGGCGGCACGCTCGAGAAATCATTGCAATCCAAAAGATAGAATAGCAGGGGAGATAAGAGAGCGGGGTCGAAAGAATGCTGAAAGAGGCCGTCTGCTCGAAGTGCCCCGAAGTAGCACGGATTGCGAGCACAGAGACTCGGGAGTAAAAAGAGCCAGTGGGGAGGGGGGGGGGGAGGGGGGTTTGGGGCAACGTTGCCCACAGATAACGCTTTTCTCGAAACGTAACGTTAGTTGCCCGGTTCTCCGCTCGCGTGTTTGCCAAACAGAGAATCCGCGAGCGTGGCAGCTTTCCTTGGGGCCAACGACCCAGAGAAGTGCGAGTGCCGCGAGCTTTGTTTCCCACTCGATGGTGGTGACGCTTTACTGTTAGCACTGGCTATCGGCACGCGCACACGTTGAAGACTCCGAAATGCCCACCGGCTCAAAGCAGCAAGACCAGGAAGGCAACGCAGGACAAACACATTCGTAAATCAATGCCTCCTCGCTTGCTGCCGAATGCCCTTGCGCACCGCGTCGTCGTTCGCTCCGATTTTCGTGTCTCGGGCTCTGCCCCTAACCGTAGTCTAACCCTAACCGTAGTCCCCTAACCGTAGTGACTGACTGCCCTTCCAGTTAGGTTGCGGCGTTAACTATTTTTGGTCTGTTTCGTATCGAATCTCTTTGCCGCGAGGTCTACGCGAGATAGCATGGAGGGACACCATCACGTACGGAGTGTGCGCCTGCCTGCATGCATACGTCGGCACGCTAATGACCGTCTGTCTGGCCTTTTGTGCGATGCATTCACCAGCAGCGCCCGTAAGCTAACGCTCTTCGCATTACTTACTTCCTTTTTAATCTTACATTTCGAAGAACCGGCCGTTGTATACTAAATTCAACACGTGGAGAGAATTGCGATGGTACGTCGTGCTCTATCGTGACTGGCATTATTTTTTTAACACCATTCTGCCAGAGCGCTGTCATCTTGCATACGCAGCGCCGTCTATGATCTGGGTAGTATCGTCGCCTGTTGGAATGTGGGATCGCGCAATTGTGCATTCGCATGTGGGTCAATGGCAGCTGTTTTCTTTCTAGTGTGCTTTAATTGCAGTGCTTCAGTGCGCATGACGCGAAAAATTATTGCTTGAGGTTGAGTCAAGCTCGCTGAGACGACATGTCCGGAGCTTCGGGTAGCAACGAAGGTGCAAAAACTCGTCGAGTCGCAACAATGAGCTTGCTGTGCCTGTGATTAGCATTAGAACTTAGTGACGACTCGTTATACAGGCATTTGCTTTGAAGGGCTTCCTGGATCGTTGTATTCTGACTGTACGCAGCGCGAAGAAAAAGCGCGACAGGCCTGCAGCGCCTTTAAAGATGGACATTCGCTCTGCACTGGGTTTTCTGTTTCTGATCGAATGTGAGCGCGCAGAAGCTTGCGCAGACTCACCGCGCTTCCATCGTAAGTGCACGCTTACTGGGAATATTTGGTCCTCAGAATTCTCTCTTCTTTTTCACGCCAATCGCAACTGCGACTGGATCGCTCGTGGTGGATCCATTGTTAGCGGTACTGTTCATACGCCCATTGCGTTGCTTTATCGGTCGTTAGGCAAGGCCGCGATCGGAGGACTGAATGCTTTCGGATAAAAAAAGTTACTGAGGAAAGTTGCGTGCAAGCACGTGGCTTCGCCGTGTTGTGATGGCGAATTTAGCCGGCAAAAATTGCGTCCAGATTAGACTATACTGTGTTATCAAAGTAATAAGCCAGCGTTCGTCGACCGGCCTGTGGTATACTTGCCTTTCGTCTTTCTGTCAGCACATAGGCTTTTCTGTGGATGCTTGGTTTATGGGGTTTAACGTCCTAAAGCAACTCAGGCTATGAGGGACGCCGTAGTGAAGGGCTCCGGAAATTTCGACCACGTGGGGTTATTTAACGTGCATTGACATCGCACAGTACACGGGCCTCTAGAATTTCGCCTCCATCAGAATTCGGCCGCCGCGGCAGGGATCGAACCCGCGTCTTTCGGGCCAGTAGCCGAGCGCCGTAACCACTGAGCCACCGCGGCGGGGCTTTTCTGTGGATGCATCGCCATCCAACTTTCAACTGAGTAAAAGTGAATTTCAAGTGAATTTTGCGTAAAAACGTATATATCTCAAAAATAACCGAAACAGTCATTCACCTTTCGTTCGTACTCAAGAGAAAAATTGGCGTTGTGATTGTCCGTTTTCCACCGCAGAAGTGTTCCAAGCACACGGGAGATGAAGAAGGCGAGAAGCCCTTCCTGTGAATGTTTGCAACCGAAAGCCGTCGCTGCAATTCGTCCGCAGAAAATCGATGCAGCTCAAAAATGTTGCCACCACAGTGCTGGCACGGCTGGACTCGAGCTTCGGATGTTTGTATTACCAATTTTTTTTTTTCGATTTCGGTACTTGTTGCATCCGAAGACGATGCAATGGTTCCCAGTGGACCTCGGGTTTGTTTTTACAGGGCTAAATGCATGAAAGAGCAAAAACGTAACAAAAATGCGTCAATCGCCAAGCTAGCACACTGCAAACATAGCGCGGGCACCGCCGATCGCACGGGCCATAGAGGAGGAAGGCAGTCTGTGCGCTGCCGACGAACTGGGTGCGGGGGTAGGACGTAAAATGGTGTATAGGCTACTTTGCACACATTTAGTACGTCTCCAAAGGGACGCACACTCAATATAGACTTTTTTTTTTTCTTAGACAGAAGGTACTACGGGGACAAATGTCTCCAGGACGCGTCATCGCGAACCGAATGTGATAACTTAGTGATCAGCCTTCGGCTGGAGACAACACTTGTCGAGGTGAAAGTCGGACTCGCGTGCTGTGATGTGTGCTAGTGATAGCAGGTAATCGCTAAAAAACATGGCAGCTGTTATCCAAAATCGCTTTTCGCGCGTCCTGGAGACTTTTGTCCCCGAGAGTACGTGTCACTGCCTACACGGAGCGAAGAAGGCCCTAAGCTGAAGCTATATTTTCTCAGCATTCGGGCTGCATTCCGTTAAAAGGAGTGTGCACATACACACTATGCAGAAAGAAGAGAATGTTCATCTGCGACCATATGTAACTTGCAGGGATCCCGATGCCATCGGTTCGATCTGGACTTCATTCGTTCAACAAGCCTTTATTCATTCATATATTTCTTCTCCACCTTGAGGCAGTAATATATCACCGCTTAAAATAGTAACACTGCGGAAGTTTGACCTCCGTACGTCCATAGATGAGCATTCTACGATGTAACGGAATGCTAAAACGCGTTGGACGCGCTGAATATCCGCAGAAATGATGATAGCAACAATTATACCGCGTTCACGCAGTGAGTCTTTATGCACAGCGTTTCTGGTTGATTTTTATTTTGTCTGTGCTTTTTCTCGCTACCCCCCCCCCCCCCCCCCCCCCCCAACCAACCCCCAACCCTTTTTTTTCTTCTTCTTAGGTTGTTCGCCTTGGAACTACGTCGCATCCCTTGTCTTACAGTTAGATCCGAGGCCAGGCGGGAAGTCGCGCGCAATATATTTTTAAACACGGGTCACAGACACAGGCCTTCTTTGTTTTGTTTTTTCATGGAGAAAGCCAGCCATAAAAGAAAGACACCTTTTTTGGGGGGCGCGTAAAGCAGATTGCAACTAGCGCTACCGAGGCCATGACCGCGTGATGCGGCATTCAGCGGTTTTTGTGCACTGCCAAGGATGCGAAAGGACGCTGGCTACCGACAGATAAGCGAGTGCCACGACCTCGCCTCCGGGCAGTAAAACGCCCGAGCTGCTGCGCTGAGCGCGTAAGCATCTTGTTAGAGCCAGGCCATTCTATTTATTTCAGCCGCCTCGACGATGCGACCAAATAAGAAAACAGGCGGTCGAGAGAAGGCGGCAGCTAATTAAGCACGAAGTACGGCCGCCACGTGAGTCCGAGTGAAAATGCACGCGCTGCCGGACACTGTCAAACGAGTTCCGGCGTTGATGTTCACAAACCTGTGCGGTCAGTGTCAAGTGTTTAGGGAACGTGGCAGCCGCGAAATTTCAAGACTATTTTCTTGCAACCTGAAGTGTAACGGCGAAGGCTGCGCTTGTTTGTTTGAACAACGCAGAGAGCCTCTCAATTCCATGCCAGCCGCGCAAACACCTAAAATTTTCTTTCCTTTCGGCTAGTTCCCCGTGTTCCACAAACTTTTGCAGCCAGCTGCGCACTTGAAAGCAGACCGGAATAAATTCTGAGTCGTTCGTTAATTACTCGTCTATATTAGGATGATAAACTGATCAAAAGGAGAAATTTTTGCCGCGCAAAAGAATCATTCGCGTTTTCCAATTATTTTCTTTGGAATGTTCAATCTCAGTATTCCTCTTTTAGTGCTTACTGCCTGTAATTTCTGTCATGTATCAGACAGTATCGTCTTACTTGTGTTATTATTATATCAGGTTCATTAACAAGCCTCTGCATTTTGTTAAAATACTAGCAATATTTCTTTGCTTTCGTGTTAGCTGTGAATAACTGCCGGCGCCAACCCTCGATTCCACATCCGGGTGGGCCGGGTACTCAGAGGGCGTCTTCAACACCTGGCATCCTAAGTGGGGGCAGTTCCGTACTGTGACACTGTGGCATCAGTTAAAACCTCACCACGCAGCGCGATTTAACCGCCCGTGAAGACCACCGCGGCTGCGTGTCAGAGCCATTCGCGTCGGCCCATGCGTTTTTGCCGAATAACAGACCGTTCCGGCCACTCCCATTGCCCGTGGTCACTATTCCGCAGCACTACCTGCGTAAGGTAATGTGGACCGGTTTCGCGGCGTTCGTTAGCGTTTGCCGGCGGCCACAGAAATGACGTCATCAATCACATGCACGTGGCTGGTGAGCATGCCGTCCAGTCGCTCTTTACCTTGGCAGAGAAGCTGCGCCACCCGAAGCAGTACTCGGCAGAAGGACTCCGCGAACGTGAGCGGCGAGTACACGTGAAGATCCTTAGTAGCTGTGCGCCCATCAAGTGAAGCGAAAGCGTCAGCGGTGACACGGTCCTGACGGGCTGAGCTCGCGATGTCGAGTAGAGGAGACAGCGGCGCCAGGCACCGCCGCATTCGTGCACGGGCTCGCGTTGATATGTTCCGCGCTGCTCTCCTTGGAATGCACGTACTACGTACTATGTACATTACCTGTGTAGTGACGCGTGGTGTCTTACTGGATCTGTACCGCGCCGTTTCGAAAATAGATCAGGGAACATCATGATCACTAGTTAAGCAAGGGTTAGCTTTGGCTAGCACTGAAATATGCAGTACGCAGTATCTTAAGTGGATGGTCGCTTGGCAATTTTTCTGCGAACCGGGACGGCGGCAGTCCTCGTCGCCTCACCGGCGAGTATCTCCTCCCCAACAGTCAACGTTACCCATCGCGAGTAGCACCACGAATCGCCTGAGCGGAAAGTATATCACGCGACAGTGTTGATGGTCAAGCTGCAGTCCGTTATGATTGGTTTGGTTTATTGGAGTTTAACGTCCCAAAGCGACTCAGCTAGAAGGGCTCCGGAAATTTCGACCACCTGGGGTTCTTTAACGTGCACTGACATCGCACAGTACGCGGGCCTCTAGAATTTCGCCTCAATCGAAATTCAATCAGCACGGCCGGGATCGAACCCGCGTCTTTCGGGTCAGCAGCCGAGCGCCGTAACCACTGAGCCACCGCGGCGGGGCCCAGTACGTTATGATATAGGGTGCTCCTCAGAAAACAAACTCAGACATTTCTGGGCGAGTGAAGAGAAAATGACTTTGTACATATTTAATTCCTGTATGTTGTATGTGCTCGAACTTTGAATGCTGTTTTTTTTTTTTTTTGTGAGTGGTGAAATTTTATCCTTTCCTGCAACAGCCTATGCGAGGCTCACAGAATGTTCTAAATAAATAAATAATTCAATTACGTTTTTCTGTATTCACTGCGAATACGCGTATGTTGTCGTGATATGCGTAACGGTGACGGTGCCTGGTCACGCAGCAGGAGCCTGCAGAACATGCGGCTGTCCGCGGCGCTCAGTTCTTGCTTCATTCTCTGCGGATCCCAACCGCAGCTCAGCAGAACAAGCGTGGCCAGCGGATCACAGATGTCTATCCCCAACTACGAGTCCACAACTGTTTCTCCAAAACTGTGTGCTGACAAATATGTGTGCACAACTGACTGTGCGTTTCGGCTCACGATCTGAAGCCCCGAGCTCGGTCAAAGAATCGCCTTCCTCGGAATGCCGCCTCCATGGCCGTCGCAGCGTCCCGTCGGTTAAGCAAACAGCGTGTCGTCTTGCGGCGGTGTTCGCTGCTTGCACTCGGCGCATGCCCCCACGGATCCGCGCAGTCGTATTTCAGCGGGTGTGTTATTCAAGTAACACGGGAGAAAGCGCGCGGCCCCTTTAGTGGATCTCTCTGTCAGCGCACTGCCATCTCGGCTGTTCACGTTATCCTCTTCCCGGCTCAGAAGTAGGGTTCGAGCATTCAGTAACGGGATCGGGGCGGACCGCAATAGCGCGAGAACAAAAGACTTCAGGGGGCGACATCGCCGGGCGTGCACAGGCGCGCTCTGAATTCACGTACAGCGATGACGAACGCAAGAATAGCGCCGGCAGCCAGCGACTGCAACCGCGTTTCCAACCGCTGAAGGCAGTCTTTACGTTAGGTGCCGTCACTTACAAAACGCCCTTGGTCAAAGAGGAGCGTATTTTGGCCCAGTGAGCAAAACATAATCCACAGGAGCGATCAATTATTAACTGAGTTTGTGAGAAATGGCTCCAGCAAAACGGGCCCACTCGTTTCGCTAGCTCGTCATCATTTCTGGCTTGTGTTGCCAATAACGGCGGGGGCGTGGTGCTGGACTTCAAAGCCTCTACGAGTGCAACACAAATAGAGAGAGAGAGAGAGAGAGAAGAGGCATAACGGAGGGAACAGAACGAAAAAGAAAAAAGTGGCACCCTCAACAAAGCCTACCTCACAGGAATATGATAGTTGAACCTGAATGGTTTCGTTTCTAGTGAAATACCGCAAACGAGATATAAGGGGCACCCTCAACAAAGCCTACCTCACATGCCTATGATAGCTGAACCTGAATGCTTTCGTTTCTAGTGAAATACCGCAAACGAGATATAAGGGGCACCCTCAACAAAGCCTATACCTCACAGGCCTATGATAGTTGAACCTGAATGCTTTCGTTTCTAGTGAAATACCGCAAACGAGATATAAGCCAACAAACAGTACTCCTGGTAAAGAATGAATTACGCTCACACGAGGCCTATAGCTCCTCTGTCACTCTTCCGCAACTGTATCGCTGGCTGATCTTGACCTAGTAGCCAACAGAGAAGAGTTTTGTACAGCTGGCTGACGCCCAAATAGATCACCCGCTGTATCCTGACCTTGTTTGTGTCTCACAGATAATGAGCGCATAAAAGCTCACACAGCCTCGGAAGCATATCACGCCGTATCAACACGGACGACGCCGCGCAATTCAGCACCTAGCTTTCATTGTCCCGACATCAAAATGCCGTTCACAGGTTCCAACCTCACCTTTATATCAGCAGCAATGGTGGCGCTGTTTCCGCTTCGATAACAATGGAGATAGAGAGTGCATTGCTATCATCAAGTCGCAATACGGCGTCATGCAGCAGATAGCAGCATACACCTTGTCTCGACCCCTTCCCCTCGCAGGCAGATACCGAAACGCATGGAGCTGCAGCCATTCGCAGCAAATACAGGAAACAAAAAAAAAAGACCAAAAGAACGCTCTTTGTTTTAGAACACTGCTCGGATAAGTAACATGATAGAGAATTACAAAGCCTGATAACCTTCGCGATCGGTCTTTTCGGTGAAGTGTTGCGTTTCCGGCGGGCTCGAACATGACACTCGAAGAAAAGTCGCAGCGTGCTCGTAGCGAGCAGGTACGGAACCACGTGCTCGTCGCCTAATGCGTCCTCTTTGGCGCTCGAGAAGTGCGCTAAAAGCGCTCCTTGGAAGTGAAACCGAGCGTTTAGCCGCACCTCAGCCGCAGAGGGAGGCCCGCTGCCAAGCTGCCGAGTGCGTTCTGCCTCCAGAGCGACTTCCGGGAAGAGCATTTTTCTCTCCTTGCCCGCTGCTCGAAAAGGCGCGGTAACCAATAACTGGGCTCGGGCCCAAAATAATGCGAGCGTCCTATGGACGAGAAAGCTTCGGCTCGCTTCCTAAGCTTTGAGCTCGGCGTCGTGCGCTAACTGCACGGTGGTACGTCTCTCTTCATGCTTTCCAAGTTGCCATGAAACTTCTTCGTAACGCTGTGGGAGACCTTGATGCCCCGCCTTGAGCGACCGCGCTGCTGTCAACTGAAGGGCAGGACCTACTATTTCGAGAGAGATCGGAATCATCGTTAAATGCGCACGCGGCCTCAGAGTAGAACACGCGCAGAAAGTACTTGAAAAGCATGGAGGTTGCGTGTAAATTAGGCCTTTTGAAAAATTAACGGATAACAATGCTCTTCGCTTTACTTTTTTAAACTAACGCTTTCATTGCGAAATTCCGAACACGGAGTCCTCTGCGCAAGGATTCTTGCGAGGCAGAGCGGCAGCTTGCTGTCCTTCAGTCGACGCTGGCGCCTCCCGCAGAGGCTGGCTATGCGAGGGGGTTTCATGACCGGTGAAGCTATCGCACTGCTCTGATAGCTCGTTACGGTGCCGGCACGCGCTGAGCGGAGCACAGCTATATCCCAGAGGATCAAGTGACGGCGGCGCGTGTAGTCTTCCAGCGTTTTCTGGCCGCGGAGCTCGGGAGGCCTGTCGGTTAAACCTTAGTGAAGCAGCGGCACACATGCGTCCCATTCCCTTCAAGTGCCGGCAAACGACAAACGACGCACTTACGTATACAGTCTTTTAGCGTGCGGAATATTACCGAGCTATCAAGCAAGCCATTCAGTGCGTTTTAATATTTCGCTAATAGGCCTCCTTCGTGTTCAGTGTTTTTTTTTTTTACAAACGCGAGTGAAGAGTGCGATGAGACCCCTTAGCGGGAAAACAAAATTTGAGAAATTGCTCAGCTTTTAAGTCCTCTCCACAAGTCAGCTGCCTCGTAATACTTCTTGAAAAAATTTTCAGCTTTAATAGGTTGGTTTGGTTTATGGGGTTTAACGTCCCAAAGCGACTAAGGCTAGGAGAGACGCCGTAGTGGAGGGCTCCGGAAATTTCGACCACCTGGGGTTCTTTAACGTGCACTGACATCGCACAGTACACGAGCCTCTAGAATTTCTCCTCCAAAGAAATTCTAGGCGCCGCGGCCGGGATCGAACCCGCGTCTTTTGGGTCAGCAGCCGAGCACCATAACCACTGAGCCACCGAGGCGGCAGCTTTAATACAAGTTGCCAATACGTACTAAAAAAAAAACTGGTTAGGATACGCACCCGATCTGAGGTCTTTTTACGAAATCATTGGCGCAGCTGTAGTGAGTGTGCACCCCCTTTTTTTCCTGTATAACCTGTCGGCGAACGTGAGACACGCGTGCGAAACGAGATTTGCCCAGAAGTGGTCAAATCCGAGGGTGTGCATACACCGTGCACCCTACCTACTACACTTATACACACAGCCTACTGCACGAGAAGCGGCGGCTGCATGGCGAGCGAAAATAAACACCTGTTAACGGGAGACGTTTTATTTTTTTTACTCGGACGGCGAAGCGCCAGCAGAGCGAGATGCGTTACAGCGAATTTCTTTATCAAATCTCGTTTACCGGATTTCTTTTTCTCGCATTCAGGGAAGCTAGAAAACGGTGGTGCACGATCGTAAATTAAAAAAAAAAAAAAGAAGCCCTACAAACGTCAGCTCCGTCACTGCGCTCTCGATCGCGGCGCATGCCAGCGATGAAGAGAACACCGTGACAGGGAAATGGAGCGACGCATTCGCTGGGAGGCGCGCCGACGCGCGCGGACGTGGAGCTTTTACGCGGACGGCTGTGCGTGGAGGCCGGATCTCGCGTGTGACATGGTCGGGCGCGTTTTTTTGTGCCCACACAAAAGGCACCGCGCCGACGACATGTAGCAACACCATTTGCCGCCGCATGGCTTCCGGCGGCTTCGAATGCCGTCGTACGCAGCAGCAGCCTTCCTCGTGTTTGGCTTTATTGCGACAACGGCGACGCTGCGGGCTATTCAATGTCCTGCGAGCTGCAAAACATCGCCGGGCCCTTTTGCTTGCCCTACGTCTTTGAAGGCAAATAAGAAAATTGCGTAGGCAGACGTACACAGTTTCCAGAACGGTGCAGCATTCGAAGCGATAGTTTGTAGTAAAAGATGTGGCGACATAGAAACAGAAGCAGTTAGTGGTTTTTTGAGGAAAGGAAATGGCGCAGTAACTGTCTCACTACTAGGTGGACACCTCAACCGCGCCGTAAAGGAAGGGTGGAAGGTGGGAGTGAATGATGTGCTGTAGTGGAGGGCTCGGGAATAATTTCGACCACCTGGGGTTCTTTAACGTGCACTGACATCGCACAGCACACGGGCGCTTTTTGCGTTTCGCCTCCATCGAAAGGCGGCCGCCGCGGTCGGGTTCGAACCCGGGTACTCCGACTCGCAAGCAGAGCGCGCTTTAAATGAGCTTTTAACTGCTGGGATGAGCTACAGATGAAATCCATGCCGGAAGAACGTTGAAGGGAACACGCAGAGTTCGTCCGTGCAGAAATACTTGCCGACAGGAAGTGAGTGCAAAGCAACTGAAAGCCTACTGGAAGCCCGTAAGGCTACGTAGAGAACCGCAGTCACACTGTTCTTCAAATATGGCCCGGCTGCATTCGAACGCGAAGCCCAATGCGAGTACTTATGCAGCTCTGTTACCTAACAGTTCTTAGTGCTACCACGTTGAGAAGTGCTGAAAAGCGCACGTGAATGAAGCACAAAATAAACTTTCAGGACGGTTACGAGTCCACAGCATGAATGTTCAGCGTTAGCTGGCCTGGAGAATGAGAAGAATTTCTGCAAACAGGGTTTAGTTTACGGAAGGTGGGTGGAAAGCATGCATACTAGAGATGAATTTGAAAGTTTTCAGAGGGAGGGGGTCTGTTTATCCGCGGACGACCTACTCCGTAAAGCCGTGGTAAGCCCTATAGCTCACGATGCAAAAGACGTCTGACACAGGCCATAGACAAGTACAGACGTCTGCACACCTGTCTACAGAGCGCTCGAACGGCGCACTGGGGAGCACGGTAGCTTCATTTACGAGTGGGCCGTCGAAACGACACCTTACCGCGCATGCGCGTTCGCATGGATCGTGGTTTGCTTCTCGTGTCTCACAAAGCATTATCAAGCCCGACTGGCAGCGACGAATGTGATAAACGCACAGCCCAGCGTGCCATTTGAGCGCTCTAGAAAGATCTGTGGACGTCTGTACAAGCACATGTCTGTTTTCGACGCATTTTTGTTCGGTTTTTAACCCTCCCCGATCAGGCAGAAACGTGGTAGCGATCGGTAGCGCTATCCTTGTCATTGCGCAACTGGCGAAAGGAGCTTTAATGCGAGAGCGTTACTCGGCTCATTGTGCGAAGACCCCGCCGTCATCAGAAACCCGTAGCCGATACACGACGCGCAGATGACGTCATCCCCTCTCTTGGAGCAGCAGGCCGCCGGTGTCCTCACCACCACGCACCTCAAAGCGTGATTGAGGTGTCCACTGACCCAGTGAGCCAGTTAAACTTGCTTCGCATTTACACATAATAAGAATTGCTTAGGTGACGCCATAATTTTTTCGCTCACGGCCTATAGGACGCCACACGCCGTTTATACCCCCGAAAAAGACCGTGACGTGCTTATGTTGAGAGCACGGACGAAGATGGCGACGGCAGACAAAAGACTGGCGCGAAACTCGGGACTGCTGACTGGACGGACCTGCGCCCGCAGATGAATTGAACTCGGCGGTCGTCCAACAGCACAATCGATTTTTGGGATATATATAAAGCGCGGAAATTGAAGCTCCTACGGCAACCTACAACGTCGCAGAAGCAGTTTCTCGCGGCTGCAATCTTTCCAGATAAATCTGGTCGCCTCTCGCGTCACAACAAAATGATAAGGTTGTGTACCGGCGGCTGCGACCGTGGACAAACAAACAATACAAAGCTTTGCGGTTATACACGCGGCTATTGGCGCGAAATGACCAACGTCGGAGCGCGGCGCTGAAGAATGCTACGGAGTTCGGCTTCCAGCACGAGGTGCGAGTTTCGCGTTTCGATGGAAGCGTGACGCAAAAACGTCTCTTTACGCTGTGCGACTTCAGTGCGCATTAAAGAACCTTAGGTGGTCGAAAGTGATATGGAGCCCTCCTCTACGGCGTCTTTCATGGACATGGAGGATGTAGCATTTGCAAGCAAACGAAAATCCGTTATTAGTGCACCAAAAATTGCTACCGAGAGGAACACTATTGACGGGGTCTTTCAAATGGCGTCCATTTGCATCGCAAACCGCTGTCTTGATCCGTTTTAATCTAGCGTGGCATAGCAAAGCCCAGAAAAATGAAGGCCTTCAGAGCATTCAGGGGTATAGGGGTCACGTTGGTACAGAGCATTGCACTCGCCTTCAAGGCTTCTTCTGAGGTGCGTCTAACAACTCCGCAAGTGTACGGCATTCTTGATGGAGGAGGAGGAGGAGGAGGAGGAAAACATTTATGACGGGACCCGCATTTGTACCTGTATTTCTGAGCTGCCTGGCCGAACACGCCACTTAGTGGTTGTTCGCGAGCGTATATCTTACAGCCTGCGTAGGGAATAAACGGACTACATTCTATTAACGTATATATTCTAGATTAAACGCAGGAAGTACGTACAAGCCGTGCATTACGCCAGCGTTCTCCTCCGCCTTTTTCTTTTTTCCCCCATCCTTTTATATTCGCCTTTTACTTTGTTCTTTTTTCTGCCCTGAGCAGATATTAACCCGTACTTGATCTGCTATCATTTCTCGCTCCTCCCCGCTTTGTCTCATAAATATTCTAGCAATTCTTTTTCCTTTTCATTTTCGCTGCGTGACGTCCTTACGCTATGAGTTAAATTCCTCCACGGGTGAATGACGCAAACGGTTTCATTACACGCGTCCCTCATCCTTTTACGTTAAACGGGGAAGGCCGAGGTCCTATTTTTAGCTCCTGTGACTGCATGAAGCGAATGTTTCCTCTTTCGTGGGTTGGAATGCGCCCATTAGAGGTCCTCGCGTTCTGTGCACCAACTCAGTATGTGAACAAGAGCCCACCGCCACATGTGCGGCATTGACGCTTGGAATGGGCCTTGGGTGCACTACATCAGCGGGCTGGATGTCGTCTTGAGCACCGGTACACAGTCGGGAGGGGTCAGCATTGCGCACATGGCTATAGCTTACAGACCTCAGATGTGAAATTTTTCGCACTCTTGAAACGGCTAAGCTGCGCGAGTTTGCACGCCTGGCAAGCAGTGTCATTGGGCTGCAATTTAAATATATATATATATATATATATATATATATATATATATATATATATATATATATATATATATATAGGGAAGGGGTATGAGGGGCTCGTTATAAATATGAAAGAAGCCAACAGCCACAGAAACCAAGGGGCACAGGGGATTTTTAATTTATTTATTTTGTGGTGTCGATCAATTTAGAATATTACTGAACATGTTATCGCTTAAAGCTAATTGATTAGAAAAGCAGAAGAAAAAACAACCACTGCCGCCGGTGGGATCCGAACCCACGACCTCCGAATTACGCGTCCGGTGCTCTACCTCTGAGCTACGGCGACGGCTGTCAAATCTTCTGCTTTCGGGGGTATTTATGTTTACAAGTAGCCTAACCTTGAGAGTGTTCATCAGCGCCACCCACGTTCATAAGCGGCGGACGTAGAACGTCCTGAGTTACCGCAGGTAGTGACGTAGAACGTCATCGAACGGAGAGGGTGGAAGCTGCGTGAGAACCCTCTTATGCTTCCTATGGAGTCAAGGCTGCCAGAACCGAGGCCCTCGCTAAGCAATTAAGCAAACAAGGGAAGGGGTATGAGGGGCTCGTTATAAATATGAAAGAAGCCAACAGCCACAGAAACCAAGGGGCACAGGGGATTTTTAATTTATTTATTTTGTGGTGTCGATCAATTTAGAATATTACTGAACATGTTATCGCTTAAAGCTAATTGATTAGAAAAGCAGAAGAAAAAACAACCACTGCCGCCGGTGGGATCCGAACCCACGACCTCCGAATTACGCGTCCGGTGCTCTACCTCTGAGCTACGGCGACGGCTGTCAAATCTTCTGCTTTCGGGGGTATTTATGTTTACAAGTAGCCTAACCTTGAGAGTGTTCATCAGCGCCACCCACGTTCATAAGCGGCGGACGTAGAACGTCCTGAGTTACCGCAGGTAGTGACGTAGAACGTCATCGAACGGAGAGGGTGGAAGCTGCGTGAGAACCCTCTTATGCTTCCTATGGAGTCAAGGCTGCCAGAACCGAGGCCCTCGCTAAGCAATTAAGCAAACAAGGGAAGGGGTATGAGGGGCTCGTTATAAATATGAAAGAAGCCAACAGCCACAGAAACCAAGGGGCACAGGGGATTTTTAATTTATTTATTTTGTGGTGTCGATCAATTTAGAATATTACTGAACATGTTATCGCTTAAAGCTAATTGATTAGAAAAGCAGAAGAAAAAACAACCACTGCCGCCGGTGGGATCCGAACCCACGACCTCCGAATTACGCGTCCGGTGCTCTACCTCTGAGCTACGGCGACGGCTGTCAAATCTTCTGCTTTCGGGGGTATTTATGTTTACAAGTAGCCTAACCTTGAGAGTGTTCATCAGCGCCACCCACGTTCATAAGCGGCGGACGTAGAACGTCCTGAGTTACCGCAGGTAGTGACGTAGAACGTCATCGAACGGAGAGGGTGGAAGCTGCGTGAGAACCCTCTTATGCTTCCTATGGAGTCAAGGCTGCCAGAACCGAGGCCCTCGCTAAGCAATTAAGCAAACAAGGGAAGGGGTATGAGGGGCTCGTTATAAATATGAAAGAAGCCAACAGCCACAGAAACCAAGGGGCACAGGGGATTTTTAATTTATTTATTTTGTGGTGTCGATCAATTTAGAATATTACTGAACATGTTATCGCTTAAAGCTAATTGATTAGAAAAGCAGAAGAAAAAACAACCACTGCCGCCGGTGGGATCCGAACCCACGACCTCCGAATTACGCGTCCGGTGCTCTACCTCTGAGCTACGGCGACGGCTGTCAAATCTTCTGCTTTCGGGGGTATTTATGTTTACAAGTAGCCTAACCTTGAGAGTGTTCATCAGCGCCACCCACGTTCATAAGCGGCGGACGTAGAACGTCCTGAGTTACCGCAGGTAGTGACGTAGAACGTCATCGAACGGAGAGGGTGGAAGCTGCGTGAGAACCCTCTTATGCTTCCTATGGAGTCAAGGCTGCCAGAACCGAGGCCCTCGCTAAGCAATTAAGCAAACAAGGGAAGGGGTATGAGGGGCTCGTTATAAATATGAAAGAAGCCAACAGCCACAGAAACCAAGGGGCACAGGGGATTTTTAATTTATTTATTTTGTGGTGTCGATCAATTTAGAATATTACTGAACATGTTATCGCTTAAAGCTAATTGATTAGAAAAGCAGAAGAAAAAACAACCACTGCCGCCGGTGGGATCCGAACCCACGACCTCCGAATTACGCGTCCGGTGCTCTACCTCTGAGCTACGGCGACGGCTGTCAAATCTTCTGCTTTCGGGGGTATTTATGTTTACAAGTAGCCTAACCTTGAGAGTGTTCATCAGCGCCACCCACGTTCATAAGCGGCGGACGTAGAACGTCCTGAGTTACCGCAGGTAGTGACGTAGAACGTCATCGAACGCAGAGGGTGGAAGCTGCGTGAGAACCCTCTTATGCTTCCTATGGAGTCAAGGCTGCCAGAATTCGGAGGTCGTGGGTTCGGATCCCACCGGCGGCAGTGGTTGTTTTTTCTTCTGCTTTTCTAATCAATTAGCTTTAAGCGATAACATGTTCAGTAATATTCTAAATTGATCGACACCACAAAATAAATAAATTAAAAATCCCCTGTGCCCCTTGGTTTCTGTGGCTGTTGGCTTCTTTCATATTTATAACGAGCCCCTCATACCCCTTCCCTTGTTTGCTTAATTGCTTAGCGAGGGCCTCGGTTCTGGCAGCCTTGACTCCATAGGAAGCATAAGAGGGTTCTCACGCAGCTTCCACCCTCTCCGTTCGATGACGTTCTACGTCACTACCTGCGGTAACTCAGGACGTTCTACGTCCGCCGCTTATGAACGTGGGTGGCGCTGATGAACACTCTCAAGGTTAGGCTACTTGTAAACATAAATACCCCCGAAAGCAGAAGATTTGACAGCCGTCGCCGTAGCTCAGAGGTAGAGCACCGGACGCGTAATTCGGAGGTCGTGGGTTCGGATCCCACCGGCGGCAGTGGTTGTTTTTTCTTCTGCTTTTCTAATCAATTAGCTTTAAGCGATAACATGTTCAGTAATATTCTAAATTGATCGACACCACAAAATAAATAAATTAAAAATCCCCTGTGCCCCTTGGTTTCTGTGGCTGTTGGCTTCTTTCATATTTATAACGAGCCCCTCATACCCCTTCCCTTGTTTGCTTAATTGCTTAGCGAGGGCCTCGGTTCTGGCAGCCTTGACTCCATAGGAAGCATAAGAGGGTTCTCACGCAGCTTCCACCCTCTCCGTTCGATGACGTTCTACGTCACTACCTGCGGTAACTCAGGACGTTCTACGTCCGCCGCTTATGAACGTGGGTGGCGCTGATGAACACTCTCAAGGTTAGGCTACTTGTAAACATAAATACCCCCGAAAGCAGAAGATTTGACAGCCGTCGCCGTAGCTCAGAGGTAGAGCACCGGACGCGTAATTCGGAGGTCGTGGGTTCGGATCCCACCGGCGGCAGTGGTTGTTTTTTCTTCTGCTTTTCTAATCAATTAGCTTTAAGCGATAACATGTTCAGTAATATTCTAAATTGATCGACACCACAAAATAAATAAATTAAAAATCCCCTGTGCCCCTTGGTTTCTGTGGCTGTTGGCTTCTTTCATATTTATAACGAGCCCCTCATACCCCTTCCCTTGTTTGCTTAATTGCTTAGCGAGGGCCTCGGTTCTGGCAGCCTTGACTCCATAGGAAGCATAAGAGGGTTCTCACGCAGCTTCCACCCTCTCCGTTCGATGACGTTCTACGTCACTACCTGCGGTAACTCAGGACGTTCTACGTCCGCCGCTTATGAACGTGGGTGGCGCTGATGAACACTCTCAAGGTTAGGCTACTTGTAAACATAAATACCCCCGAAAGCAGAAGATTTGACAGCCGTCGCCGTAGCTCAGAGGTAGAGCACCGGACGCGTAATTCGGAGGTCGTGGGTTCGGATCCCACCGGCGGCAGTGGTTGTTTTTTCTTCTGCTTTTCTAATCAATTAGCTTTAAGCGATAACATGTTCAGTAATATTCTAAATTGATCGACACCACAAAATAAATAAATTAAAAATCCCCTGTGCCCCTTGGTTTCTGTGGCTGTTGGCTTCTTTCATATTTATAACGAGCCCCTCATACCCCTTCCCTTGTTTGCTTAATTGCTTAGCGAGGGCCTCGGTTCTGGCAGCCTTGACTCCATAGGAAGCATAAGAGGGTTCTCACGCAGCTTCCACCCTCTCCGTTCGATGACGTTCTACGTCACTACCTGCGGTAACTCAGGACGTTCTACGTCCGCCGCTTATGAACGTGGGTGGCGCTGATGAACACTCTCAAGGTTAGGCTACTTGTAAACATAAATACCCCCGAAAGCAGAAGATTTGACAGCCGTCGCCGTAGCTCAGAGGTAGAGCACCGGACGCGTAATTCGGAGGTCGTGGGTTCGGATCCCACCGGCGGCAGTGGTTGTTTTTTCTTCTGCTTTTCTAATCAATTAGCTTTAAGCGATAACATGTTCAGTAATATTCTAAATTGATCGACACCACAAAATAAATAAATTAAAAATCCCCTGTGCCCCTTGGTTTCTGTGGCTGTTGGCTTCTTTCATATTTATAACGAGCCCCTCATACCCCTTCCCTTGTTTGCTTAATTGCTTAGCGAGGGCCTCGGTTCTGGCAGCCTTGACTCCATAGGAAGCATAAGAGGGTTCTCACGCAGCTTCCACCCTCTCCGTTCGATGACGTTCTACGTCACTACCTGCGGTAACTCAGGACGTTCTACGTCCGCCGCTTATGAACGTGGGTGGCGCTGATGAACACTCTCAAGGTTAGGCTACTTGTAAACATAAATACCCCCGAAAGCAGAAGATTTGACAGCCGTCGCCGTAGCTCAGAGGTAGAGCACCGGACGCGTAATTCGGAGGTCGTGGGTTCGGATCCCACCGGCGGCAGTGGTTGTTTTTTCTTCTGCTTTTCTAATCAATTAGCTTTAAGCGATAACATGTTCAGTAATATTCTAAATTGATCGACACCACAAAATAAATAAATTAAAAATCCCCTGTGCCCCTTGGTTTCTGTGGCTGTTGGCTTCTTTCATATTTATAACGAGCCCCTCATACCCCTTCCCTTGTTTGCTTAATTGCTTAGCGAGGGCCTCGGTTCTGGCAGCCTTGACTCCATAGGAAGCATAAGAGGGTTCTCACGCAGCTTCCACCCTCTCCGTTCGATGACGTTCTACGTCACTACCTGCGGTAACTCAGGACGTTCTACGTCCGCCGCTTATGAACGTGGGTGGCGCTGATGAACACTCTCAAGGTTAGGCTACTTGTAAACATAAATACCCCCGAAAGCAGAAGATTTGACAGCCGTCGCCGTAGCTCAGAGGTAGAGCACCGGACGCGTAATTCGGAGGTCGTGGGTTCGGATCCCACCGGCGGCAGTGGTTGTTTTTTCTTCTGCTTTTCTAATCAATTAGCTTTAAGCGATAACATGTTCAGTAATATTCTAAATTGATCGACACCACAAAATAAATAAATTAAAAATCCCCTGTGCCCCTTGGTTTCTGTGGCTGTTGGCTTCTTTCATATATATATATATATATATATATATATATATATATATATATATATATATATATATATATATATATATATATATATATATACGGGCGCGAACCTTCCTCACCACTCGACACAGTACTTCCTTACCGGCCCGACGTGTCCGAGTGCACCACTCTTTCGGAGGCGTCCAAGCATGCCGAGGAGTGCCGTCAGCTCGCTCGGTCGTTAACATCCGGCGAGCAGGGGCGTCAAAAATTCCGTTTCGACACAAGCCACACTGATGACAGTTTTCTACCCGGCTCTCTCGTCTGGCTTCACGTGCCGTCTACCTCACCTGGCCTTTCGTCCAAACTTCTCCCCAAGTACCACGGACCTTACCGCATCGTAGAGCGCACTTCCCCGGTTAACTACATTGTCGACCCGGTGACACCCTCCACAGATCAACGCCGACGCAGCCGCGAGACTGTTCATGTGTCACGCCTGAAGCCGTACTATGACCCGTGTGTGTTGTCGTCTCCCTGACTCGCCAGGATGGCTTCGCCTTCAGCCCGGGGGTGATTGTAAAGAGGAAGATGAGCAGCTGCGGCCGCCGCTCCGCTAGCGCGCGGCGCGAGATCGCTGGCTGGATGACCGAAGCTCGGACCGGCATTTTGGCTATCTTTCGCTAAGTTCCTTTCCCCGGAAATCCTGCTACAATATATATATATATATATATATATATATAATGTAAGCACGCTTGCGCAGCCAGCGCTTTCCAGTGCCTCTAGGTTCTCTACGCGTTAGCAGACTGACTTTAAAGTCGGCAGAAAAAGAGCTCCACGGGTTTAGTCAATGCCCATATTGACATGCGCGCGCGGGTTTACGCTGAAACCCAGATACTGCACGAAAACTGGCCTCGGTCAGGCGAAAGAGTGTTTGCGAAGTCTGACCGCCCACGAAATAACCGCGTCCGGACCGGCTAGGTTATTGAATCTGCGTGTTAAGCTACGGCCGGGCAGTAAGCGTTTCATAACCTCGAATCGCTGCGCAAAACACCGATAAAGAGAGGCGTGGGCGAAGGAAGGCGGGGAGGCTGCACCGGTCAGAGTTACAGCTGATTACAACAGGTTTGCGTGTAATTAATGAGTCTCTCTCTCTCTCTGACACACATTGGTTAGCAGAAGCGCACACAACCTCGCTTCTAAGCCTGTTCGTTTTTGTTTTTGTTTTTTTGCCCACCTCTCTTTCCCAAAACGTTTTGCCTTCCGCGCTTGCCCGCAGGTCAAAAGCCGCAGAGACGGCCGCCTCAATGAAGGAAGTGTCGAAAGGCGGCGGCGGCTGTGCAGTGCATGCCGATCACGCGGCGCATTGTACGCCTTTTCCCGCGCCGCTGCCCGTCGACTACGGGGCGCCTTTGCGGCTCTTCGGCCGGGCAAACATGTGAACAGCGTGCCCCTCCCTCCTCGTGCCCGGAGCTCCGTAAAAACACAGTGCACGAAGCAGTCGGCTCGACGAGGTGGCGAAAGCTTCGGCCGCCCCACGTTGTATTGCACGCGGTTAGACGATGGAGTTTTCGCCGGACGGCACACACCAATGCACACGCCCGATAGCGGACGTGCGTCTCGGCGCCGGTTTTCGGCGGACGATTGAAGGAAAGTTTCCTCTTTCAATTCGACGATGACCATGCATGCACTGCCGGCAGCCTGGGGAGGGTCGTCATCGTTGCCGTCGGGAAAGCGTCCGAGGTACCCAGCACGGTATATACCTGTCCCCTTTAGACCGCCGCCTCCACCGCGGAGGTGTCGCGCAGCAGCACATCGCCCGTGCTTCAGCGGCGGACGACACAGGGCTGATAAAACGCGCAAAGCCTCCTCAAGCCCTGCCCGCACTCGACACCGGAGAGAATATTTTCACTGGCAACTTTTTCCCAACGATAGCCAAGCAGCAGGCGTCCATACTATCCGGCTCCAAGGGTAGTGGGCTTCACGGGGCCAGTGGCAGCTTCCTCCTCTCCTATATACTATCGGGCCTGCACACGTAGCGCATGACCTGGGGAAGGGAGGAAGCGTACTTGCCTACAGCTCTGCGGAGAACGGAGCTTCAGCCTGAATCTTACCAACTTGATTGCGTCAGCACTCATAAAACAGAATGCCCGCAATTGATAACAGAGTCGGGCACTTGGTCAAAATACATGAAAACGTAAATAAAACGGGAACTGGGCTATTCCATTGGATGGACAACGATGTGTCCGCAAATCAGTAAATTCTTTCAGTGTGGACAAACGCGGGCGGCCATTGGCTTGCACCGGGATATGCAATGAGTGACAGTCTTCGCCATTTCATCCAAAACACTGCGTGCTTAGCACGGCTGACCGCGCCCTAAAAGAGCGCTGGAGAGTTGCTTTTCTTTTACCCTTTGTTATTGAAGAGACGTCACATTGCCACCGTAGTCAGAAACAGGTTCTAACATGTCCACACATTCCGGAATTGCCTGCTGTATGCAAGAAAGAGAGTATAAGAAATTCAGTTGTGCCACTCTATATTACTAACACGCTATGGCCCCCGACGTGCATCGATGCACCAGGTAAGGTTAGAAGCTGTTCGCTATACCTTCGCAATAGCCTTGCTACTTGCCCATACTGTCACGGCAATTCATCGGATCCGTGTTCTTTTAAAACCAGCTTTTACAATGGGAGCTTTATCTACAACGTTGGAAAAGAATGCGTGCTCCGTCCGCACCGAACCGTAGCCAAAGCTGCGAGGCGAGGGCAGTGAGCGCCAGATAACAACTGCGTCGTTCCGTTCCTAAAAGTCAATTTTCCTCGTCTTCGGGTGGGGCACGCGCTCATCCACAATCACGTGAAAAACCCCTCCACGCAACGTATTCCTTGCGCTTCGTGCAACCTTTCCCGATATCGGGTGGTACGTGCGGTCGTAAGACGCCGCCAGAAAGCTTCGAAATGCCTCTCGGACACCGAGCCGGCAAACATGCTGCCGTTTGAACACACAGAACACGCGCTGCCCGAAAACATTCGCAAGTCTGTGTCCACACATTCCATAGACGAAAAACTGTAGTCTATCTCTTCGCCGAGATTAGGTGTTAATGTGAAATGCGTTGCTGGAAAAATGTGGCTCATTCTACGACGCCTCGCAGATTCTGGTAGTCGCACTCGGGTATCGACCAGGCATCGGGAATCGGCTGCTGAATGTGACTCCGCCTTCACCCCCTTGAGTTCTTCTAGCTTAGCCCGCATGGTATACGCTTGCTTGGCTATGGATTCGCGCCTTGATGAACCTCCGCGATGAGCCGCTTTTCTTAGCTGAACAGCCTTCTTTTGCCGCTTATGGTGCCTGTGCCGCCGCATTCAGACGCTTTTGTTACTCGCGTTGGGCAGGGCGTCCCTCACCGAGTGCTTTCGCTGTTTGACGAGCCAGAGCGCTCGCCCGCTCTTCCATCAGCCTTGCCTCCTCGTCACCTTCGTCAGCTACGGCTACGTTGATGACATAGGCGACCCTTTTTGTATCTTGTGTTGATCATCTCAGTTTCACGGCCACGGCGACAACTTGGCAACGAGCACTTGGAAGCGCAGAGCGAACGGATGATAGATGGCGAAGAAGGCGCGTAGCTTGAGGGGTTTAGAAGCATTGCGCGACAATCTGCGGTGATGTCCAAGTGGTATAAGGCACCGGCAAATTAAGCTGCTCTGTTGCACAGGCGCTAGTTCGAATCCCACTCCAATCTACAAGTTAAAGCTTTTATCCGTTGCCTAAACACTCTGGCGAAAAAGTTCGGTATGCTTCGGATAAGTTCGACCTCACGTTCTTCTTAAGGTTTGGACGATGTTCGCCTGAGTTTGCCGAGAACGAGATGGAAAAGCTTTTTCGTGCTCAGAATTCACGTTTGCGCCATGATGGGTAATGCATGAAATAAACTGAAATGCAGCAGCATCGACTGTTTGCGCGTGTGACGCTTCACGCTTGATTGATAGCTAGCATAGCTCGAGGCACCAGCGTCCTGCAAGGCGAGGTCCGAGCATAAAAGGAATTAAGAAAGAGGTGAAAGCGGCAGAGATCTGAAAAACATGGGGACGCCTATGTTCACGTTAAGAGTATGACACGACATCATCGTCCATATTAATTGGTGACAATAATAAGTGACCCTAATTACCTAAGTTTCCTGTATTGTAATTCGCCTAATGTGCGGCATGAGGTGCTCGTAGAAAGCTTCAATTTGTCCTCAGTGGTGTAGAGGTACCGTGCCCGGCTCCCGATCCAAAGGGCAGCGGTTCGATATCGCTCGCGCATTTTTTTTTTTTCTTCAGCGAAACTGCTTTTCTCCGTCGCTACCTTCTCGGGCAATCAGGATTTTTCAGTCATGCCGACGCCGGTTTCTCCGCCGAACAAGATATAAACGCCATCGCGTTAAGATGAAAACGTCAACGCTAGCTATCACTAAATTTCGTAGTTTAAGCAACAAGCGTAAGCGGTGCAAATTTTTATAGTTACGACCTTTGGGAAAAAAGTTCCGTTACTATCGAACGCTTCAACTTCATCCCTTTTCTCAAGAAAACCGGTGTTCACATCTCGGCGGACACCTCAACCACACCATGAGAGGCGGGATGAAGGTGGGAGTAAAAGAAGAAAGAGAGAAAGAGGCACCGCAGTGGAGGGCTCTGAATTGATTTCGACCCTCTGGGGTTCTTTAACGTGCACTGACATCGAACAGCATACAGGCGTCTTCGCCTCCATCGAAACGCGGCCGCCGCGGCTGGAATCCAACCCGCGTCTTCGAGCTCAGCAGCAGAACGTCGTCACCACTGAGCCACCGCAGTGGGTTTCGCAGCGCTAAGCGCCCAAGTGGAGTCCTGTGCCCGAGTGCAATAGCGCCTTTCTTCTCGTGAACGCCGCACACCGTGCCATTTTTCTCTTAAAAGCCCACGCATTCTGTCCAGTCTTCGCGCGAGCGGCTTTTCCACTCCAAGTGAAGTCACTCAACTGGCTGTGTCAGTAATAGATAAACAGACAAATAAAATTCGCGAAAACTGGGTCGCCAGAAATGTTTCCAAAATTAGTTTAGTGATGAATAAAAGTTGTTTTCTAGGACGTTAAATGTGATCCAGCCTCCAAGTTTTTTACCCCTGTTTAGTGTTCTTCTGCAGTGCATTTCATCGGCTTGCTTTCATTTAAACTGAACGATATTCGCACCCAGAAGACGGCCAGTCCGTTTATGAGCATAAATCAGCCTTTAGTTTCCTTCAGCGCCCAAGCGCGCGCATACTAACGGCACGCCGTTAGCGCGGGGAGGAGCGTATGCTACATGTTATGACGCAGCCGGGCATTGAAGGGCCGAATCGCAGAAAGACGAAATTGCCGTCTCAGAAGACGAGGCCTTTCCCACAGCCAAAGGATAACCCGAAAACTAAGATCACAAGCGGGTGAACATTGAAACTCTCACCGCCGCATTCGGGAGCGGACTCCAAAAGTGAGTTGACAGTAGCAAGGAAACTGAAGTCGCGAGAAGCACCTCTCCTTCGGCGAATGCTTCCAGCGCGCAGGACGGATCATCATCATCAGCCTGACTACGCCCACTGCAGGGAAGATGCCTCTACCACGTCTCTCAGATTAACCCTGTCCTTTGCCAGTTGCGGCCACCGTATCCCCGCAAAACGCCCCGACGCTGCACGTAGCCGCCCAACGCTGCACGTAGCCTCATAGGCTACGTGCAGCGTCGGGGCATTATCCCTCACCAACACCAACCTGGCGCCTGGCGCCCTGGCTGGTTCTGTGCCTGAATGAAACTTCGGTAATAGTTTCATGACAAATAAAACTGTTACAGAGCCCCGGAAAAGCTTTTCAGCGGCGGATGTCTATTTCCCTCTTCGCGGCGCGGTGCAGGGACGTACCCAAAGTGCGACAGTTGCCGCGCTTTTAATTTATTAAAATCCTTCTCATTCTTTCAGCAGCAATGTCGGTGGCTGGACCGCACGTTTACTCTTTCCATCCCCCCTTCCACTCTTTGCTCGCGTCCTTCACGGCGCGGTTCAGGTGCCCACCCAGAGTGAGGCGGTTACCGCGCCTTTCCTTTCTTCATAACTTCTTCTTAGAGGACAACAACAACTTCTTCTTCGTCCTGTCAATGTTTTACCGACACCAAATACCTATCAGTTAAGTGCTTCGAGTTGGTACTGGAAATGCTAACAATCTAAAATGTGGATGCTACGAACAGTCCACGCTTCGTATGCCCGCGTCCGGGCTGAAGCGCACAACCATTGCTGCCTCCTAGAGTCAAAGTTTTAAAACTTTGTTTTAAAAATTCATCCTGCGACTCTACTGCCTCCTAATCCTGGTACGACCGCAGCGCCACTCGGCGCCAATGGTCGTGTAGGCGCTACGCAGACCCGCAGCAGTTTGGCAACCGAAGCAAGTTTCAGTAACGTTAACATTGAGATGGCTGATGAAAAATGAAAGATGACATGTTGATATGCGACCTGTTAGGCAGATTTATGGGTGCTGCAACTGAGTGATTAAAAGTTCGAACCTCCTCGGTGCGACTAAATGTCTTCACATCATCGCGTGCACGGGCGAGGGCGAGCATGGAGACGTTAGATTTTATGTGGCTCAGGCATTTCTATAGAACGGGCAGTGTAGAAATTGCAGAGGCCATACGTCAATGCATTCGACTCCGAGGTGTTCGAACGCTTCATGACGTAATCTGTAGTATGTACGAATAGCTGTCGGCGCCTACACCAGTGTCACATCAGGCTGGGCCAGTTAGTCCGAAATGTGGCCGCCGCGGCCGGTATTCGACCCCGCGACCTCCTGCTCAGGAACGGAATGCCATGACACGGCCGGACTTTACCATCGTAAAAGATGTAAATACAGAGCAGTAGCGACAACCCCCGCCTTTTCACTCTGCCAGCAGAACGGCTTTCCAAGGGATTTTTTTTTGGTTGTTTTTGCTTTCATTCTCGCCGAAGGACCGATGGTAACGCCTCCAGGATTGTTCCAGCGGAACCGTCTGTGATGGGACCTGCAGATTGTTTGGTGGTACAAGGCGGGTGCGGGGGGTTTAACAGAGACAGAAGGCATTTTATTCAGCCTGCGTCGCTCAGCACATACGAGCACCCTGACTGGGGAAGGCAAGCAGAGTTTCGTCGGACCGGCGCCTCATCTTTCGGCATCACCGAAGGCTGACCACCGACGCCAGGAACGAAGCCACGCGCCTACTGCGTTGCAGTTGCTGTGGCCGGTGTTTATGGTTCCTCTAGCAATAGATACAATCCTTATTGTCACCAGCGATGAATATCTGAAGCGTTTGTAGGCAGCGAAGCGAAGTTTTGACAAAAGTGGTAAGCAGACCACACCAGGCAAGAATAGCAGACGAATGTACGAAACTGTACGTTAAGCCGCTCCTTTTAACTATCTGGTAAGCAGAACCTTCTTGCGGTCAAGTTAGTTCATTTCGAGGAAATTTAAGACTGCACGATCAGGACGAGGACAGCAGGCAAAGAAACAAATGCCCGTGGTGTCGTATTCGTTTCTTTTGCCTCTTGTCTTAATCGTGCGGTCTCAACTTCCACATCTGGTTAGTGCTCGGGACCTGTTTTCATCCCCTCCGCATCCGTACTGAGGTAGCGCTGGTTCGGCGTAAACGACAGATCGCCGCGCGTGTCCCGTCTCCTTCTCTTGTCTTTTCGTCAAGTCTGCGCCTTACTTTTAGCCGTGTTCGCGTAAGTGGTCACGTTGCGTCGCTTTAATGGGCGCAGAGCTCTTCCTATAGCTGAGTGCCGGACTTGCAGAGCCGTGCTGCACTGAACCACGGCTTCTGTTGCCCAGTTATGGTAGGCAGCTCCGCTCGTCGCCAACTGCCTGCCATCGTTAAAAAGGCCGGTTTTTGCGGCGCACACTATCAGCCGCAGACATATTGTCGAGTTTGCCTGACCGCCGCAAAATCTGAGTCGATCGGCGCGACTTCGTCACAGCATTCAGCGGATGCACCGCAGTCAGGGCGCAAAGGAAAAGGCGGCTGTCTAGCGCAGTCCGAAGCAAAAATTCCAGTTTTCGGGCCGACGCTGAAGCCTTTAGAATTTAGGAGCCTTTTCCGCTACGTGCCATACTCTGCCAGAGCGTTTAGCATTCCCTAAGCTTAGAGGAGTTGGTAAGCGCGATCTGAGACATCCGTTATTTAATGCCAAGTCGCAAAATTGTTGCTTCCTCTTTCTGTTTTCTTTCCTTGGATCATTATCATCTATTTGCACCGATTTCTTGGGCTTTATGCTTTGACTATGTATAGAGGTTTATTCTAGTGCACTGTCGTTGCGTGCCGTTTGACCTCACCATTTCGTGCTGGATATAATGTATACCTTCAAATATTGTCAAAAAGACATCTTTTAAAAGAAAGCTGCTTGTTCGTATGTTCGTTTGCTTGCGTGGCCCTCACACAAGTAGGCGTGGAATTTAACTGTGTTTTTTTTTTGTTGTTGTTTTTGCGCTCCAAGACGACCATGTCATTATCGACTTCAACTCCTTCGTTCTCGGCAGCATAGATCTCGATCTTCCGACGCGAGAAGGCGCGACACCAATCTCGCGCCTCCCATCAACGCTCGATGCAGCATGCCACCTTCCCTTGCCGCTGTAACGGCCTTCACCGGCACCAACAGATAGGCAGCTGCTCTCACAAGCGCACAAAAAAGCCAATGTTTGCGCAAATAAAACGTATTACCGTGCGTAACAAGCGTCTGTTTGTACAGCTGCGCTTCTTACACACGCTTTCCAGTTGGAGATACATTTAGGTCAGGCTTATCTACAAGGAAAAAGGCCAGTGAGCCGATATTCATTGGACGGACCCTGTCAAAAACATCCGAGCCAAACAACATACCAATGGTAGGTGGCTTTCTTCACATATGTTGTCGGAACCAACTGCAAATGGAACATGCGACGTTAATCAGTGTTTGGTTTGGTTTGTGGTGGTTTAACGTCCCAAAGCGACTCGGGCTATGAGGGACGCCGTAGTGGAGGGCTTCGGAAATTTCGACCACCTGGGGTTCTTTAACGTGCACTGACATCGCACAGTACACGGGCCTCTAGATCTTCGTCTTCATCGAAATTCAGCCGCCGCGGCCGGGATCGAAGCCGCGTCTTTCGGGTCAGCAGCCGAGCACCGCAACCAGTGAGCCACCGCGGCGGCCAATCAGTATTTCCATACATATGCGTAGAAATAGCATACCGTCATATGGTCTGAGCGCGGAATAGCACGCAAATGATCTTCGCGCCGCATGAACACACGGCGTTGCGAACAGAAAATTGTATTAGCTCATGCTTCCGCTCACTTTCCTTACTTAATTTTTGCTAACTACGCGAGATTAACGCCCTTAATTCAGTTTGCACAGCTTTAGAAAAAAAAAAGTGAGCTTGAGAAGCTGAAAGAGCCAAGGAAGGAAACAAAGAACGTGTGAAAAGGGTACGCCCCAAAAGCGGTTCACACTAAGCGCAGTCAAAGCAGACCACTTTGAGCTTCCGAAAACAGAAGTCGAAACAGTTGGAATTAGATAGGGTCCACTTGGTTTCCAGTTGTATCCGACTGTGTTTGCGGGAGTTCGAATAGCTCCTTTGTGAGGCGCTGCCTGCACTATACGACCCGCCACGACCCCAAATGGACATGGATACTACTCTGATAAGAAAGCCGTGCACATAACGCCTGCCTATGCCGCATTAATCTAATCACACACCCGCCGAATAGTAAGAAACTACGAATGGATTCGCAAAGATTTCGTCGTCGATCCGTATTCAGCGACGGCCATTAGAAAAACTTTCACTTGCTCGTGCAATACTCTCGAAGAAGGCCGTGTATTTCCCTCCTTGCAGTGGTCCTGACATGTTTCTCTTCTTTTTTTTTCCTTTCTGTTATCGACTCAGGAGCGGTGGCAATGAATGTAAATAGCATCGAAACACCGCGTATAAATTACCTTTGCCGTCATTTGTGGCGATCGGTTTCTTTTTCTTGCCGATCGAGAGAACGGAGTCCAAGGTGATGTCCCGGAGGGACCCCGACACCATTTTCTTTCCTCCATCCCCAACGCAGCTGAGTATCACGTGCCTGTCATGCGGCTAGCAAGACACTGCAGTCACTGCAGTATACTTCAGTATTTGCTATGCATACCCCGAACCCGGATGACGTCACGTTTCTTTCTTGTTTTGTTTTTACAGGCATACCAGTGTCGTTACTTCAAGGCAGTGCTCTTGTTAGCAATGTCAAATTAATACCCGCTTAGACGGAAACCGAGGTTGATACGTGATGGAAAGCCTACGTGTCATCTGACTAATGAAAGCATCTTCGTTTAAACTTATACTTTAGAATTTCTTTGAGCCCGCGCAAACGAAATGAAGCTGAGATGTTGGAAAAGCCATTCCCTATGCCTCTGCATGCGAGAACGTTAATTCCACTTCCATCAACGCCGGCGGCTCTTTCGGCCCACGCGGACCTAATTTGCAGAGTATTGAAGAAGCGTAACTTGTTAAGCCAGTTGGTGCATGGTAAGTAGAAAACCAGCGGAAAGGATGCGTTCCTGTGTACTTCTCCTCCTTGTGAACGCGTCCTTTCCGCTGGTTTTCTACTTACTTAATTTGCAGAGCTTCCATTGGAACACCATTCATTCCTGTGTTAATCGGGAACAGGAACGACGCGTGCGGTTCTAGAACGGGCCACGGGAGGCAGCATGTGTATTGCCACAGTGACCCAACCTGTTCCCGCTGGGCGAACACCCAGCTGCAGGCTTCGCAGCATAACGCAGAGCCAACTGCTGACGGCAGCGGCGCAATCTCACGCGAGTAGTGCCAAGGTGAAAGCGGATGCGGAGAAAAAACAAGGTCGTCCGATCGAGACGGTGTCAAGGAAAGCGTGGACGCCACACAAGAACACGCTGCTCTTTAGTGGTCTTAAGGTAACTAATCGAACAGCCAAGAGCCTTGTTTTTTTTTCTCCGACTGCACGAATTGACAGCCGCCATCGCGCAGTTAAGGCAAACCAGTCGTTCCACAGCCGAAACCAAAAACGCAAGTGCATTCTGCTACAGCCCTAAAGCGGAGCAAGAAACAGCAGATAGAAAAGCCCTCACAGAGCGATTGTCGCGCGCGTTAAACAACCGCGCAGGAGGAAAGACAAAAAAAGCAATAGGAGGTCCTCCTAAACTGAAGTGTAGGCGGTACCCCTTACACGGTGCATCTCTGCGGATCTAGAAGGCGGCATATCACTCATTAATGGCTGGCTACATTGTCACACATCCATGCCCCAACTTTCCATTTATAGATAGCTCTTCTCTTCGCGCAGAGTGCTCTTCACAGAGTTTTTTTTTTATTTATTTAGTTTTCCGCTCACTGATGACCGGCTCCATCCCTCATCGCGCGACGTTGTCGGCGGCGCAGCAACGTGGACTGAATAATGCAAGACCGCCGCGGAAAGCATGGAGGTGCGCTGTATTAAGCCGGCATGTTCCGCTACGGACCCCTCACGTAGCCGTTCTTGAACTTTTTGCCACGTTTCCTTTCACCCTTGCCCCTTTGCTGCGATGCCTGAGGCGGTGCTCAGCCAGCGGGGGAGCGAGCAGATAACCTGCAGTACCGTAAGAAGCCAACGAAGATTCGGCTTCTGACTTCCACAGTGGCCGTGCATCGTACTTTCATACACCCGAGGAGGAGGCACGAGGGACTGAATCATGACTCTTCGCGCCTATGCTATCTTTGTCATCGGCCAATTGCTGCTAAAAGCCCCGTTCTTCAAGCGAGAGATACAATATGCGAGTCCAGCCCAGCACGCTGCTGAGGTACAGCTACAGCAGCTGATTCTGGATTGCTGAACGACCCTCTAGATTTTCGACCACTTATTAGACGGCATCGTTCCAGTTGGTATGCAACCTCGCTCGAGGAATGTCGAGGAATGTTACTGCAGTCTTTGACCAGGCTGGTTTTCCCCCATCTCGATGGGGGTCGATGGGGAATGTAGAGAGAGAAAGAGAAAAATAACTTTATTCCTAGCGCAGAGTTATGCGCTGAGCAAGTCGGTGGCTTCCGGAGTTATCGCCAGTTGATCCTTCAGTTGGGGCTATGAGCGAGGCAGGCAGGCCAGGAGGATAGGCTAGAGTCACTTAAATTATCCAGTGACTCTAGGATGGGCCCCTTCCCGCTCTCTTATTAGGCTGTGCCGTATTCTATGCCGTATGTGTTCGACTCCTGGTCGCTAGGACACATTATCCCCCGCCCCTCCTTCCTTTTCTTTTTATTAAACAACGACTGTAGCGCAGAGCGGAGACAATGATGCAAGAAATAAGAGAAGACGGAGGCTATTCCTCCCTGCACCCTTGCATTCGATTTCTTGAATAATGAACCAACCAGTTCAAAAAGCGAGTACAGATTGACGAGATTTGAACGGTATCACTATCGTTTAGACAGAGCACGACCAAATATTTCCTCCTGGTGAGATGGCCACTTATTCTCTGCTAAAAATGACGGTACAGAACACAGGAACCAAGCGGTCAGCCAAGATCGTTTGTTTCTTTCAGCCTTCTGTATACAAAAATAAACTCTGCCACGTTCACTCAACTAACTTAAGCCTAAAGTGAGCACGTTCATATCCGGCCCGTACTGCTCAGTTGTCTCCTTTATCGACTTCTGGTAACGGACTTTCCAGTGCATTCGCCTTTGGCGCAGGCAGGCGTGTCTCTCTGACGCTTCCGGACCGCAACGTGTGGTGAGAGTACAGTGTCGCAGCCAGCAGACTGCGACGAGGGCGAGACTTGGCCGCTTTCCGACTCAATAGCGAGGCGCAAGTTAAAAGCGTGGCTGCTGCGTGATGTAGGCCAGCACGCTACTATTCACCCCCGCGGCACGTGGAGCCCGTGTGCCGCGATAGAGGTCCACAGCAGAGCAGCTTCTCGGATTGCGAGATAACGACGGCAAGGAGAGAACTCGGCGCGTCACTTGTCGCGCTGCTCGTCGATACAGCGGCGGCCGATAGGGATTTCCGAGTGTGCGGAACTTCGCGCTTCCTCTGTGCTAACGCGTGCGCCGGTGACGTAACGTGTGACGTCAGCGCCGCGTAGTGCTCGTTATCGGCCGCGCAGCTCCGTATCGCCGCGTTCCTTCATCCGATACTGCGGTTGTAAACTGTAGCGGCAACGGCGGTGGCAGAGGGGCAATAGTCCCGCAGCCCGTTAAATAGCTCCTGGAAGGAAATTCGCGCTCGCGAGGCTGAAATCGTCTCGGAACAGGTTGCTTCTGCATGCGCTATGTTTCTGTTTTCTTTTTTTTTTAATCGCCTGTCCAACACAAGCCGTCTACAACGATAATTTGCAATGTCAATCAGTCACCAACATGCATGCAGGTTCTTTCGCATCTCTCTGTAACTCGATTGTTTTTTTTGGTAGAAATTTTTGGTAGAGAAGAAGTAAATGGAAATACCGCAATTATTAAACTTTTTATCGAATAACCTGATTCGTACCCCAATGTGAATATTTAAAGTAGAGCCCGATTTCTACCCCCCCCCCCCCCCCCCCCGAACTCCGAAAAAAAAAATAAAACACGGAAACGAAAGGCCCTAAATACGTTCTGCGAATACTCACTACCGTCCACGCGAGACAGTCGAGAGAGACCACTTTTCTTTGGAAACCTGAGAGTGGGCCAGCAGCTGAATCGCGTGATTATTGTCCATTTAATAACTAGCAGTTATCATTAAACAGTCAAAATAACAGCCCACCAATTGGGAATTTGGTCTCAATTAGTCGAATTCGAACCACGCGTACAACCTTTCTGCCGCAAGAATAAAATACCAGTGCACTAAAGCAATTCCGTTAACCACTAGAACCACACGTTACGAAAAGAAAGCAAGGAAACCGTGGATAGCTGCAGTGTTCCTACATCACACTCAATACAAACGTAAATTATGCCATTCCTTCATCAAAGGTCGTAAGGTTAGTAAACTTGCAGAATTCAAAAAGTAACGATAAAGATTTAATAAAGAAATTAGGAGTGCAACATCAGAGTATACTACGAAAAATTATTCACGCATGTTTCCCGCAACCCCCGGAAAATTTGGCAAGAGGTCAGAAGCCTTACGTGTATTGCAGTCCTCATAGCGGAAATGATCCTGTTTCTTCGCCACAAGGAAACCTAAGTGATGCTATAGCTGCCGACACACTTAACCATTTCATACACAGTGGTAGTTACACGCCTGCTTGCCCACCTTGACAAGAGCTTGTCTCACCTATTGTCTTACCTAGTCAACTTATTAGCAGTGTCGCAAACTGTACATATTGAAGGTGAGAAACTGATAGTAAATATTGGTAATAATACAGCGGCTGGCTTCGATTATATTAAGCCAATTCCTGTAAAATATACTTCCGAAGTAATCTGCTGTTTTAACCCATATAACCAATAATATGCTTCAAACTGGCATATTTCCTGATGAAGTGAAAGTAAGAAAAGAGTGCCCAGTTCATAAAAGTAGAAGTGATCACTCAGCAAATGATCTCCGTCCTATATTAGTGCTCCCCGCCTTAAAAAAGTTTTTCAAGGTGCGATAATCGTAAGACAAGAAGGTTTTATAACAAAACATAGCAATCAGTGAGGCACAATATGCATGCAAAAAAAAAAGCTCAACTGAACAGGCATTTCTGAACACTAGGAGCGGGACTTTGAGACTGTTTTGAGACTGTCTTCAGATTGAGAGCGTTGCGTGATTAGGCCCCATGTCTATTATTACAAGCTATTACAGTACATAAATAATAACAATAAGCGTTATAAGACTACAGATCCAGCCTCAAGTTCTCACTACCCTCTTCGCGCAGGACACAAAAGCACACCTATCACAAGAGCGGACTCCGCCCAGGAACAGACAGACTACCACACCTTTCTTTTTTTTGGTTTAATTGTGTTCATAAGCTTGTAAATTTTAACAAACCAGTCAGCTAACATTTTCTTAAAGCCCGATTGTTGAAGCGTGCCACTCCATTTGTATAGTACATACATAGTTAATTGTTTTGTCGTACCTGAAAATGTATGTATTTTTTAAGCGCTCACTGTATCACGCAAAGCATTATTGATATTTTATTAGCATTGTCTGTACTAATATGTTCAATATTTGATTGTGTTTGATGATCATTCGATGTTTGGTTATCAGCATTGTTATGCAATCTCGACTCATTCAGTTTCATATTTACTCGTTAATTTTTTAACTTTCGTGATCTTGTGTGTGACCCAAATTTCCTGTGATCCAGTGTGATTCTGCATTTAAGTTTTGGAGTGCTCTTGTCCTATTCTCTCCTATCGCGTTCATTCATCTGCACCCTGAACGTCGCCCGGAGCGAAAACCTTTGACGAGTATCGCAACCTTTAGCTGTCGCTCCAGATTTCTGTGATAGTAAGGAACAAATAAGGACAAAGACAAAAAGTTTACA
The DNA here is from genome assembly GCF_055824585.1 of Amblyomma mixtum. Lineage (NCBI taxonomy): Eukaryota > Metazoa > Arthropoda > Arachnida > Ixodida > Ixodidae > Amblyomma > Amblyomma mixtum. The sequence goes on from NC_143014.1 coordinate 41,404,007, forward strand.
CAACATCGCTTCAGAGGCAATAACAACCACAGCAGAATAGAAAGACTCTCCTGACACGAGATATGAGCTTGTCTGGTTTTTACCCCGAACGACAGCGCATTTTTGCAAGGTTCAGGGGCTAAAAACGACAGGGATATAAGATGCAGAAATCAGGACGCTGGTCGTCGGTACAATCAATCGCACCATGAGCTTTGTGCAGTATCTGGTTGAACGAATAATAATTAAGCAACTTCTGTTCGCCATGTCACCAGAGGCCTCGCGCGTAAGCTGCGTATGCTATGTTCCCAAAAACTACAGTTGTTATTATTCCCATCATATTCATTTATTTCATTGTGAGGTACATTTAATACATCTGGTGATTAGTGTTACAGAAGGAGGCCCCGAGGTAAAAACTGTCCGGTGGATGTCCTGCTAGAAAGTGAAAAATTAAGATGGCTGTGCTACAAGGCAGTTAGAAGATATAAAAAATACATGAATGCAAAACAGGAAACATCATAATACAATGTTAATGAGCAAACAAAAAGAAAGGTACAAAAAGTTATAAATACAAGAAGAAAGTCGCACAGAATATGAACACACTACAGTTAAAGTATTCATACAATTTATTGGAGAACCAATACGTTAGCCCCAACAGAGAACATATAAAGCAAAAAAAAAAAAAAAGATGCGCAGGTCAGCAGATCAAACCAGGGCAGAAAACAAGTCCTCAATGAGTGGTGAAATGCGCGTAAATTATGTTGGGTGTGATTTGATTTCGGATGACAACGAGTTCCACACAGAGATGGTTTAAAAGTATGCTGTTCGCTTTCCATTGTTAGAGTTGGCCTTTCGTAGTCGTACGTTAAGAAGCTCAGCAAATCTCTCTGATTGTTATTGAAGAGTTTCGATGGCACAGAGCTGTTAAGAACAGTGTGATTATTACGTGTACGAAAGATAAGCGATGCAAACCTGGCATGAAGTTGCGATTACAAAGGGCTTTCAACAGACCACCTCTTTCACCCGCCGAGCAAGCAAACACTACGTCGACGGGAAAAAAGGCCGCACTCGCGAAGAACCTGGGAGGCGCTCAAGGTAAATAAAACGCACACAAACCACTCCAGAAGACGAGAGCCCGCTGGCTTGGAGGGGATCTTCATTTAGTCGGAACTGACAGGCAGCAACCACAACAACAACACACTGGAGCAAAAAGCCGCCGCTTTCAGCCGCGTACCAACCTTCGCGCACTGAACACCTGTGGGCTCGGCGCAGCGGCGGTGGTCGACGAGCTCGTCTTGATTCTTTTTCGCGCCGCATCTCGATCGGCTGGGCAGCAGCGATGCCGACCCATATTGCGCGCCGACTTCGTGTCCGGCCGCCCCGGCGAGCGGAGCCTTTCAGCTGGCGCACGCGCGAGCGGCGAAATCGTAGAGCGCCGCAACCCGTTCCCACAGGCTTCCCGCGCTCCCAGCCAAGGGCGCGCGCGCGCGCGCACGGCGAACAAGCGCGCGTTATGTCAACAAACGTGCGCGCACCGCACGGCGTGGAGTAAGGCGGGATATATATGCACAGCTGGCCCCGCTACACCGCCGCCGCCAAACCGCGCGTCTGGCGAGGAGGCGAGGCAAGACGCGGTGGTGCAGGGAACACGTTCGGCCGCGCTTTGTTGCCCTCCAGTTTGTCCCGCGGAACAAGGGAAGGCAAAGGGACGGCGGCGGGGCCCCAACAAAAGGACAATCCATCTTTCGTAGCCGTGAGAACGCGTGGGAGGAATGCGCGAAAGCCGAGAAGGCGCATGTGTGCGCGCACGCGGAGTTAGTGCGAGGTTGTACGTACCGAGGAGACCGCAGTCGGCGGGCCTTCCGGATTAAATTCGCACCGTCTGCCAGGTCACCACCTGGGATGCCTTCACATGCGTCTCAATCTCTGCACTGATGAAGTGATTGTGCAACATATTCTTTCTTTTTCTTTTTAATAGCGCAGCTACTAATCCCTACAGTGTAGTCCAAAGTCTTGTGACCAGTGCCACAGCAATCTCTAACATCAGCAGACAGACTGGAAAGAAAAAAAAAAAGCCTGAAATGCCATTCTCCTCAGGCAAACAAAGCACAGGGACTGTTCATCTGTTTTTTTAACGACCGTTTACTAATGGTCGGCGGCTAATAAGGCAATAAAAATGCTCACCCCATCATGTAGATCAATATCGAAGCCACCCGACCGGACCGTTCGCGTTCGACGCGACTGTGTGCATCTTTTTTTATGTTCCTGAGGATTAAGGTCGGTGGACGGAAAGAATGGGCTCGTTGCTGGACGCCGCTGAACCAACCCAGCGCGACGATGTTTATTTCCGGCGGCGGCTGCAGACGAAGAGCTCTGCGGCGGGACGCCCCTCTCAGCGGATAAGGTTACTCGCGTGCATCAAGCGCTCCGCCGTGTTAATGGGCCGTCCGTTGCTTTCGTCCGCTCTAATGCATTCCACATCCGCGTGATTTAAAAGAAAATTGGTGCGACTGGACACGCTATAGCTTGAGTTTACGAAAGTGTTCCTCCTATATCTCGTTTCCGCACTGACAACGTGCCCTGTGGCGGTCGCATGAAGGAAGGAGGGCGGACCGGCTTTACGAGCCCCTTCCACAGGCGCGTGACACGTGGACACCGCCGCAGGAAGCCTGCTTGTGCGTCGGAATGGGCAGACTGGGAGGCATCGCGCATACACGTGCTACGCCGTCCCATTTTGCAGATCGCCGAGCTTACATGAAATACAATAGGGTGAGCGGCAGTTATCTGCGGCGGTACAGACTCACATTCGTTGCGATCGCGCTATGCTAGGGTGAATGAACGCTTCTTGAGGGGTTATTTTACGCGCAGTCGTTGAAAACTTGACCGTCCGTCTTTCGGTCGATACCGTGCGCCGCTCGACGCTCCGATGGGAAATGTTTGCTGCCCTCATCCTTGCATACACGTGCCTTCAGCAATCTCAATGCGAGCACCCGCCAACTCCAGCGCCGGCGGGCGTAACGTGGCGGCCTCCCCAAACGCTGTAAGCTCTTATGCGTAAGTCAAGATGCCCACTTGCGTTTGTTATTCACCAAGCCGCGACTAAAGAGCACGAATGGATTCGGCTATCAGCTGATCCAAACCTGAAACATACAATGCTGTATTGTTTGAAGAGTCCCTGATTTAGACGAGGCGTAGAAGTGGCGTTGAATTGTTTTGTGCAGTGGCATACGTAGTACCTTGAGGTATGCTATGTACAGTTCGTTAGTACCTGCAGGAAACGGGGTAGGGAATTTGTCTTCTTTACATTTCTGGGGGCATCGCAGCTCTCGCCCGCGCTGCTTTCAGCGACAGCTTCAGCGTTACATGTGGCCGAGCATGAGGCGAGCCCAGCTCACACCGAAGTGACGTGATGCGGAAGATGAGGATGCATTCTTGACGCTTGCGAAACGCGCATGAGTACCGAGCCAGACCGTTATGTAAAGCGATGATAGTACGCGCGAAGTGGATTGGTGGAAAGAGTAATAAATAATAATAAATCCGAGAAGTCTGTCTCGTTACAGGGCGCCTTGTACGCGCTGCTGAGGGTAGGGGTTGGGAGAAAAACCGAAATCGAGGAAGGGGTGAAAGGAGGGCAAGTGAAATGGCGCAACACGATGAACGTGGGTGGTCCAAAGTACAGAGGTCCTCGAAGGCAGGGACACGATTGGTGGAAGATAACGACAGAGTAGGCTTAGCCAGGGAGAGGAGGGAGTTGCCACAGTGAGCTCGAATAACAGAACGGTAGGAATCAATAATCAACCACCCAGACATAAAGGGGATGCTCCAGATTAGCTACCTATCTATGTAAGTCCCGTGATATCGTGTTCCCGTTAACCCAGATAAGGTGAGTGCATAGGCTATCCTTCTTGCAGACTTCGCACTAAAACAGCTGCGTTTTAGTGCGAAAGTACTCATACGCTCACCAACACCGACCATGAATCTTGTCTCTATCTTTCTTGCGCCGTTGCCTAGCAACAGCAACGCCATGTGAAGTTAAAAAGAAATCAAATAAATATCCACAACTGGGAGTCGGACCCGCGGAGGAGCGAGCAGATCAGCTTCGCACGCCGCTGCGCGAAAACACTAGGCCACAGCCAAACACGCCTCGTGTTAAACTGCAGCACACAATCGCGCTGTGCATTGTGCGTCGGCGCCTTCATCCACTTCCGTCTGCGATGCGAACAGATCAGATCAGCTTAACCTCGACCAGAGCTTAAACTGAGGCTAATATCGTCGCCAGACGTGCCGACGACCCAGCAAAGCAAAACCATGAGGAAAACAGGATAAGCACACGCTTTCGCACGTCCGCTCGGTTTAACTACGTGAAAACCCAACCAATTGGTCATTTTAGGAGCGTTTTTTTTTTTCGAAGTGATCCAAATCCACCCAAACATGAACTGAGAAAAACGTTAAAGTTACTTATACGCACAAAACGTACCGCTATCCAATCTGTTATATGATAAGCTCACATGTTAGAGCAACTGTACACCACCATGCAATGAGAAATTATGCAAATAATTTGCTCAGTTGGAGCATGTAAGCTTTGGATTTGTTCTTTTCGATGTGAAACTCTTGATTTAGTTTACCTACTTTTCTTCAGAAAACTATTTCTACAGTTTTAAATCAAGCTCTGTTTGCGAAAATATTGTTAAATACGACTATGCTGTGAATTCAGGAGAAACATAATTGGAGCATTCATTGTGTGCAGTCAGGGGCACTGCTGTGCTTCACCGAAACAAGCTAGCAAACGTGATTTGGCTTGGTTTATGGGGTTCAACGTCCCTAAACGACCCAGGCTATGAGGAACGCCGTAGTGCAGGGCTCCGGAGAATTTAGACCTCCTAGGGTTCATTAAAGTGCACTTACATCGCACAGTACACGGGCCTGTAACATTTCACCTTCATCAAAATGCGACCGCCGGGGCCGGTATCGAACCTGCGTCTTTCGGGTCAGCAGCCGAGCACTATAACCACTGAGCCACCGCGGCTTTTTTTTTTCTTTATTGCCTGAGCCACCGCGGCGGCTGCTAGCAAATGTGAATATAACAGACTCCTGTCGAAAGCACTGACGTGACAGCCTTCTTTCCTTGTGTTCACACGTCGCCAGCGGAAAAGTAAGCGAGATAGAATGTATGGGATCTAGGACATATTCTACTTCAGCATCCTAAATTATTTATTAGTAGCGAAATGGTGTAGACGCAGACAGGACGCAAAAAGACAGGACAACTGCTAGTCCTGTCGATCGTTTCCTGTCTGCGTCTGCTAATTCGCTAGTAATAACGAATTGAGGAAGCCAGTGCCCAATAACCCAACTAAACAATTTAACTTTCAGTGCACCAGAGGCGCATCCTCGCTTCCTGGGCGACGTAACTGATCATCCCATTATTATCGTCATCTTCCGGGTTCAGATCTCTAGCCGATATCTTCATATCCTTCGCAGTCGATAAGAGAGTAGCACTGGGGATGCAATAAATGAAACCACGCTCGAAACAATCCGAGCAATAAGGCTCAAGCTGACAAGAAGGCTCTCACGAGTAGATTTGGATTATTTTGATTCATACATCATCAGGATCTGGCTATTTTTTTTTTATTTGGAGTAGGATTTGCGCGCTGATTTTCTAGGCTTACGGGTACCTCTTATTTTCATATTTTTTATAAAAGAAAGATGGGTTAATTTGCTCGCCATTAGAGCATTATTTGATTTAGTTTCGGTTTATAGATTTCCCTCACTTCGAAAAAAAGCTCCAGATTTCATATCTAACGACGATTTTTGTTTTCTTACTTATCTAGAAATATGCCCCGAGTTGGCCATTCTCCCTATCGCCAGAGCTCTGCCTCAGTAGAAAGGGGCCCCAGTCTGCTCTCTGATTTACCTAATGCTTGCAGTAACGGCTACACTGCCGCTGAGGAACGAAGCTCTGCTTGGCAGCACTGGACTTAGCGTAGTAAGGCGCCCCAGTTGGTCGCCTGTTCCCGATTATCTTCCGCCTCGATCGGGCAGAGGTCGTTAACTCGCCTCTGGATAGACCCAAGAACTCCCGGTAGCAATAAATCGCGCGATTTCCTACTAAGTATCGCTTCCTTTGCATCGCCACACTGCGGGGGCCGTGTTTGAACTGGTTCTGTGGTCGGCGCTGAGGTTTTGCTGCCTCGTCTTGCCCACAGCTGCAGGACACCCGAACAACTCGCCCGATTTGGCTGTGCATACCAGTTTGGGGCGACGAGATACCAGCTTCCCCTTTCGACACCGTGCCGCTCGGCCCCCGAGGCGGCGGCCACCTCCGCAGCATAGAGATTTCCGCGCGATTCCGCGTGATCTACGGCGACCTTCTCAGAGATGGACTGAAAGTAGCCGTCTACGCACGCGACGACGTCAGCTAGTCTGCCGTCCTTCGGCTATGGACCGTGCCGTTTCGTTGTACATGGAAAAGATTGCGAAACTAATTGTTACGTGAGGTTTCCTCGTCTAGAACGTTACGTGTAGCGAAACTGGCCTCGCCTCTTTTAGGCGGCAGACTTAATGTGAAGAGGAGAAAAGGTTCACTGGGATGCATAAATCTCTGTAACTTATTGAACGGCCGTGCGTTACGATGTTCCTTTTTTTCTGCTCTCTCTCTCTCTCTCTGAGAAAAAGCTGTGCAATGCATGGGAATCGCGCTCTTGTCGCTGTGTTCTTCTACCAGGCCTAAAGCCGAGAAATATTTGCTACGAAATTTAACTACTGAGTAAAAATGATTCAATCGCCACTGCAGTAGATTTGGGGCTTACTTTATGCGTAGTAGAGTTGAGCGCCACCAAGAGTCTGAGACTAACTCTTTCTGCAAAATCCCTGCACCTAGCACGTGGCTGGCAAGAGCTGTCGTCAGAGCCGGCACTCGTCTCGCCTCATTACGCGAGCAGCCAGTCGCGCAGCGAGTCGAGCTCGGCGCAGACGTGCGCTAATGTCGACGCCGTATCGCGACGCGCCGCAGATGATAGCGCTCTATCTGCCGGCGGCCGATTAAAAGAAAACCAAACAGGCGTGGTTGGCCCGCACGCTTGCTAAATCCACGGCGGTAGGTAGAGGAGGCGAATGGAGGAGCGTCTTGACCTCTGTGCCTTCGACTGTGCGACCAGCCGAACGACGGCTGCCCTGAGCTACCGATACGTCCAGTCACGCAGTGCTTACAATCTGATGAGGCTGGTTAGTCTTGAATAATGACTGCCTTCACCAGTGCACTGTATACTGTCGTTAGTTCAGGAACTATCGAGGTCTGCTGGGCCGTCTGCCGGGCTTCCGCTTCGTGTGCGTCCGTCGTTTCATCTTTGCTGCCATCGCCGTCATCACCCGCCCGCTTCTCTCATCTATTCCTCAGCCCTTTTCCTCTCGCTTGGGTCGGCAGTAAGCAGACCGACCTGAGTCCTTTTCTTAGTGAGTGAGTCAGTTGAGTGAGTGGGTTGAGCAAGTGAGTGAGTGAGTGAGTGAGTGAGTGAGTGAGTGAGTGAGTGAGTGAGTGAGTGAGTGAGTGAGTGAGTGTGAGTGAGTGAGTGAGTGTGAGTGAGTGAGTGAGTGAGTGAGTGAGTGAGTGAGTGAGTGAGTGAGTGTGAGTGAGTGAGTGAGTGAGTGAGTGAGTGAGTGAGTGAGTGAGTGAGTGAGTGAGTGAGTGAGTGAGTGAGTGAGTGAGTGTGAGTGAGTGAGTGAGTGAGTGAGTGAGTGAGTGTGAGTGAGTGAGTGAGTGAGTGAGTGAGTGAGTGAGTGAGTGTGAGTGAGTGAGTGAGTGAGTGAGTGAGTGAGTGAGTGAGTGAGTGAGTGAGTGAGTGAGTGAGTGAGTGAGTGAGTGTGAGTGAGTGAGTGAGTGAGTGAGTGAGTGAGTGAGTGAGTGAGTGAGTGAGTGAGATGCCTAGCTATCCGCTCGGCCAATGCGCCCTCCAGCCAAGTGTGTCAGCAAGTGAGCGAGCCAACCTACTGGCAAAGTGCTCAGCGAGTTAACAAACGACGCAAGAACCAGGAGCAACGCTCTGCCTATTGCGCCATCCAGTCTCCAGTATAGTTTCTTTCGCAAGCAGCGGTCCACAATTGCCTCTCTCCCTGGCCTCGTTCCAATATAAGTCTGAAAATTGCAACAACCCTCCCTTTGTTCGGCGCACTGTCACTATGGCCAGGTTACATTAAAGTATCTCACAGAGAGCGGTAATCGATTAAAACGAACAAGCCGCGGCTACTAAGAACCAAGATGTTGCGCCTTCAGAAGACTGCGTGATAAAAGACGACGTTATGTGCTGTTCAAATACGTAACGATAAAATCGGCCTGTCTAGAACTGCTTTTGCGCTAACGGTAGGGTCAAAGCGTACGCTTTCAGTGGGCGTACGGAGCGGAGGTAGTGTGTGGGGCCGATAATCATTTTATTCTAACTCCGCAGAGTCCAGAGTGCGCAGCCTTTTCACGTATACTTGAAAACAAGAAAAAAACCCTGCTTGATGTGAGCTCTTGCCTTTGATCTGTGATAGCCAACGCTGTGCCCAGAACGCACTTATTAGAGTCTAATGACCCGTCCACGCTCACGTAAGATAACGCTGGCAGTTCTCCCAGACAATGATTCGACTGCGGCACTGCCCCAAGGCGCAGCCCGCGGCGTACGCCGGTAGCCTTCCCCGCTGGCGTATAAAACCAGCGAAACACCCTTCTTTTCATCGCTCACTTTCCTCCAGTGCCGTAGTTCCCGAGAGATGTGTGTCAACTCCAGGTGAGTTACCGGGCCGCGCAACATTCCTGCCTTTTTTCGTATCCGAGGCACGGCTCGCTCGTGTCCGGGGGCGCCGCTCAAAGAGGCGTCAAAGCGGCCCTTCGCAAACAAGCCGAGTCGCAAGAGGAGGCGGCGAGGTAAAGCTGCTCGACCGGGCGGAGCCAGCCTGCCGAGAAGCAGCAGCGCCCACCCGGCAGGGGCAGTCTACCCCCCTCCCCCCACCGACTGCCCAGCACGAAGCTGCGGGAGACGAGCGCTGGAATGCGCCCGAGCAGCGCACGCGCTGTGCACGTGAGCGAGCTGCTGCGGGGCCACTGATCCGGCGGGTTCGATTCCCGCGCCGGCAGTGGGACGGGTCCAGCGGAACACCGCGACCCACGCGAGTTGATAATTCGCCGCCGAGAGCCACTTGCAATCTCACCTGATTACCAGAGGCACGACACGGAGGAACGATGTCTCGATGTCCCCACCCCCCCCCCCCCCCCCCCCCTAATTCCCTCTCCCTTTCCTACCTCATCTAGAGAGAAACATAACTTGCCGGCTGCGGCTTGTGAACTTTCGACACGGCAACGCTTGCTGCATACTAACGTTGTCGGCGCCAGCTTTGGAAGCGCTAGGCGTTATCGAAGTGAGTGCAAAAACGGACACATTCGCAAGCTTGTTGTGGAAACAGTTGCTTCCTTTCAATGTGAGACACTATTATTTGTCCCTCTCTTGTATGCTTATCGTATAAGCCTTGCCGGCGTCGCAGGCCCGCAGATGTTCTCGCTACGCGACTGTACCGCTTCGCTTGTTTGGAGCTTCTTGGCTTCGCGATCTACAAATTGCGGGCGCGTGAGCTCGGTGCCTCGTGCTCGAGAACGTGCTGCTGAACCAAGGAGGAAATAAGCGAGCTAACAGCACCTGCTGGACACTTGCTGTAGCTAAGCTGACAGTCAAGTGGAATGAATTTTGGCGCTTTTATGGACGCACCGCGGGTAGCAAGCTGATCAACCAATTTGTCTCTGTTATCCGATGTTATTCTTTATGCGCTATGTACAGCCTTTGTCAAAAGCAACCAGGCTGCATGGTTTGCTTCTCATTCGTATAACAGAACCTTCACGGCTTCCCCAAAGATCAATAGGTTCTTTGCAGGTGATAACAGGGCTTCTTCTTATCATACACGGATTTAGAGCTTGAGGGCTGGCATAATAGCTTTAATGTACGACTGACAAGGAAAACGTGCGGCCTGGTTACTTTTGACAAAGACTGTACCTTTGTAGGCTGCTCACCTTGAGTCTAGAGCTCCATATCCACACGTAGCCCATGGTCAAAAAAAAAATACAATGTCGGAATCATTCTTCCCCGAAATTAACCGTAACAGTGAGCAAAGACTTGTAAATAAAACTGAGAAACAAACTGTGCTTTACAGCAATGTAGGTTTATGAAAACGCTCCTCTAACCCGTAGAAACAAATGACTACTTACCATATAGGCTGCACAGGATGAGATCATGCCGCTGCGATGAATGTCCAATTCTTAAATGAAAATAAATGAAAAATCTATTGCTCATTTACCACCAATAAACGACTATTAACACGTCACGCGGGCAGCGTGACTAAGCAACTCGCTATAGCGGTAGTGGTAAGACGTCCAGCATTGCCGCCAGTCTACAGAGAAACGAAAAAGTGATTAACCATTGGATCCAGGAAAAAACTGAGGTCGCGCGGGGCGTAGGCACTTGACCTAGATTTGGCAGTTACCGCACTTTCACCCGCGGCCACTGCTATATGCGTCTCATTATTTCCGACTGCAGGCCTTGGCTGCCAGATTTCTATCGTGGCTTCAGCGCCGCACGAATGTTTATTTTTTCCTTACGGCAGATGCGCATAAAAATTGTCAAAAATCTGCCTGAAATATTACGGAATAAGCTGAGAAATTAAACCAAAATATGGGGCCTTGTGGCTAGAATTCCTCCGCAGCCTGCACGATTCTCTTCCCCTTCCTTTCTCCACTCCACCTATGTGCCTCTACGCCTGTCGAATATAGTTTCAACATTCGTTCAATTGCAGAGCCTTGTTGAGGTCATCTGGACTATCGATACAAAGAGAATGCGTTCGATAAGCGTACCGAGGCAAGCGATCGCTTAAAAAGCTCTCAGTTAGCGCCAGGAAGTATTACTGACACACGGTATACGTTAGGCTGAAACGGCACAGCCATCGAAAACAAGCTCTCAGTCGCGCGTCGAGCGAAGCGGATGAGTGCACTAATCGCGCGTAGCTTCAAAGAGGGCGCGCTAAAGAAAAATGGGCTGGTCGAAAAGCGCGCCAGCGCCTCGGGTATTTAGCGCGGTGATTGTAATCGATCTGCCCTTGGTTCTCTCGTTTGAAAACTTGGGTAAACAGTATACACACGATTCGCTGCTTCGTTCTACAGAGCCAACTGAAAGCAGAACACGCCGGCACCGCTCGCTCGCACGTCACCGCTAAAGTTGGCCACTTCAGGGCGTGAGAGCCGCAATAAATCACTGCGCTCAGTAATTCCCTCCTCACGCCTGTTTATTCTCATACGGGGCGGAGGATGGCGCGGCGAAATTTTGTGCCCCCGTCTCTCAGATACCCCGCGTGCCGCCAGAGCGTTCCGTTCGGCTCACGTTTCGCGTTAATGAAGCACTCGTACCTACGGCCTACGGCGTGAGGGGGAGGGGGGAGGGGGGGGGGGGGGGGGGGGGGGGACAAGGCGAAGATAACAGCTTCACCCTGACCGCCCAGCACGAATGAGGAAACCGGTCGGCGAGATATGGGGCGCGCATTTACAACCCCCCTCTTCCTCCCCTGAAGAAGCTGATGCAATGCCGCGACGGTTTTGCTCGAGAAGTAGGCGACGGCAACGAAGGTGGACAAATTAGACAAAGGCGCCGGCGACCGACTCTGGAGCACTTTTTTTCACCGCGACGACTGCCGTCGTGAGGGCGGGAGTTAGCTTTAAATAGCAAAAAATGATTCTGGAATGTTTACGCCTCAAGAGCTGCGTAGCCATTAATCAAGTGACCATCGCACTGGAAGTATAAGTGTACACTTCATAGAATGAGAGGCAAGTGATTTAAATCGTCGAATTTGGGGGTGAAGCTTCTGTTTCCACGCTACATGAATAGAATGTGGTGGCAGTGTCTTTTTTTTTTAAGTGATAATAACGAAAATTAAGAAAATAGGTTGGCGCTGGCAGCGCGAATTGTTACACGTTCATCAGGCACCTCATATGCGACCGGCGGGAATAAAAGGAACAGAGCACAGAGGTATAGTGAGAGGGGGGGGGGGGGGGGGGGGGGGGGGGGCAGGAAATGACAGGAGGAAGAACACTGCAGGAGAAGCAGAAACCATTTCCAACCTTCGAACGCTCATACTGTGCCGTTCACACAAATAAAAAGAGAAGAGCGGCACAAGCCACTGTCTTGCACGCATGAGTTCACTGTAAAAATGTATGCGTATGCATGAAGACGCGGCTCTCAGCTTTACATAGGTGGCGCGCGCCAAGATGTCCCATCACGGCCGGCATGGCTACGAGTAAAACTGTCGGGACACAACGCCCGACCGTTCGATGAACGGGCTCAAGAAGCGAATAAACGTTTTTGTACTGCGATCGCTGAGTCGATAGGAATGGAGTGAGTTACATTACAAGGTAAATATGCATCAAGAGGGCTCCCTTTAACCCCCCCCCCCCCCCCCCCCCCCCCCGCTCTTCCCCTGATCTTTTTCTTTTCTTTTAATGAACCAGAATAGCAAAAGTTCGAATGTCACGAGAACAAAGAATACAAGAACAAGATAAACCATTCCTTTCGTGTTTATTGGTAGGATATGTTTTACCGTTATATTTTCACTTTGCTACAACGAGTAACGAGATCTAGAGCAACGTGCCTTAAATAAATAGACAACGTCATAAACAGAAATACAGGAAACAATGAAAAGCAAAGATGTTTGACAATGACCACGCGTTTCTGCTGCTGAATTCAAGATTTTAGTTGTTCGTTTCTTATGTAAAGAAATGAAGAGGGAATGGTCTGTGCGGCCAACGCAGTGAACTTTTGACTTTCCAGCTGCTCGCATACCGCGGGAAGGCCACGTCTTCGTTCCTGCTCTGTTCCGCAAGCCATTTCAGCCGACTTCACTGTATTGTTTTCCTTTATATGCAGTTTAAAACTCGTCACTTTCCTTTAATGCAGCGTAGAAGGCTACTTCAATATTCATTGTTCCTCTCTGTGTGCAATGTGATTTGTAATATTCCATACAGCAGTCGACGCTTACATTGCTTGCTGTTATACTGTGGGTGTGATGCTTCTCATTTTTCTCTTTCATATTTGTCCAACTATCACTGCCAGCTCGGAGAAGTGCGGTTCCGTCCAGCCGTCAGACGGCAGGTTTTACTTCGTACCGCTATCGCCGTATAAGTAGTAAACATTTGGAAAAATAAGCGCCGTGCTGTTCTTGTTTTCTTGTTGACTGACGTCCGTTTTCAACTTCCGCTCTCTAGCCGCATTCGCCATTAATGAGTTCTAATTAATGAGTTCGCCATTAATGAGTTCGCCATTAATGAGCTGTACTGCTACTCCACATTATTCACTTATTTCTTACTAATCAACTGACTGACTGACTGACTGACTGACTGACATATTGATTGATTGATTGATTGATTGATTGATTGATTCTTTCGTTCATTAATTAATTCATTCATTCATTGAGAATTAGTTTTATGCTATTAAATCACGGGTGGGGGTTTTGAGACATGACCCAGTTGCAGAATTCGAGTTTATCTAGGCCGCAGGGTGGGCGGTTTGTTCAACCGACCCAACAGTGTGCGTAGCATTGTCTCCCTTAGTTTGCATAAAATGCGGCGACTGGGATATCTCTCCGCCACGGCGAGTGG